>NC_092317.1:627500-1252500 GCF_036785885.1 Coffea arabica | reverse complement strand
CATGAATTCTCCTTCCCCTTCCCACCCCAGCTAATGAATTTTAACATAGCACCGTGACAGCAAAAACCTGAAAATTCTCGCATTTATAACTAACTTTAGGTAGAGGAAGCAAGAACTCATACCTGGGTCACACTGTTGGTAGAAGTCTTCAACATCTGCGACAAAAATTAAACAACACGCGGAAAGTTAAAAAGAGAGGAAAAAAAAAAGCAAACTTTACAAAAAAAAACATACTTAATTAAGGGAGAGAGAGAGAGAGAGAGGCAGGCAGAAGGAGCGAACCAGTGGTAAGAGCTTTAATCAAACCAGCTCTTCGGCCCTTAAAATCTCTAAACACCTCCTCTACAGTTCGCGGATTGTAGCCTCCGTCCATTTTCAAGAATATACGACACACTTACAAAATTCAACCTTTTCTATTCTTTCCCCGAAAACTACTACTAGTACTCCAGAGTAGCGGTTAGAAGCAAATGGGAAAAGTGGGGAGGGTTTTGTTGTTGGGATTTTAAAGAAGAGTAGAAAATGGAAAATGAGAAGAAAATTTTAGCAAGAAAAGTAGGAGGCTCTAAAGCTGGAAATTTTCGTAGAAGCACCAGTTACTAGTAATTAAGGAAATGGCGTAATGAAGGAAGGGCAGGTGGTCTTTCAAGCGAGGTTTTGTTTTGTTTTGTTTATTTATTTTTTATTTTTGAGGAGCGGAGCTGACGGCTAAGGGCTGACTGCTGAGGCTGAGCCAGCGGATTTGAATCTGAAGAATGTGGTCGGGTTTAACTAGATTGGAGGGACGAGAGATGAGTCCGAGTCCAGAACCCGCTTTCCTATGAGGTTTGGAGTTTGGGCTCTCTTTACGTAGAATGCGGTCCCTCTGTGTCTGTGGGTTTGAGTTTTCTTAGAGATTTCAGGTCCATGAATCCTCCTGTGGCCCAAACTGCCAACCCAATGCAAAATACAGTATCGAAGCTCCCGTAAGTCGGTCTAGCACAACACAGTCCTTGTTTTTTATATATTTTTTTTTAAGGAGAGAGAAGAAGGAAAAAGGTAACAGCAGACACATATTACTACGTTACATTAAACGAGGGCAAAATGTTCCAACGACCCTCAAACTATTAGAAAATTTAACTTTTGGTTCTAACTATTAATTGATAAGTTTTAGTCCTCTAATTAATTAAAACATATAATTCTAACCCTTTCGTTAACTTGCGCTGCTGTGTTTAACAAAAATAATATGACGTGTAGCAATGGCTCTCAAACTATTATAAATTTAACTTTTGACTCTCTAACTATTAATTGATAAATTTTACTCCTTCAACTAATTAAAACATATAATTCTAATTTTTCCGTCAATTTGAGTCGTTACGTCAAACAAAAACATCACCACATGTGTGATAAGGGCATAATTGACGAGTGTTTTCGTGTTCACAGAACATGTGTTAGAGTAAAATTATTTTACCCCATTTGACTCATAAAGTAATTTACCAAATCTTCAATTACTGAATTTGACCAAAATCAATTGAAAACGTAAAACCCAAAACCCTGAATGGAGAAATTCCAGTAACGATAGGCAACTTGAATTAATTGATTTGTCTTCATTTGGAATTTAACTCATTTTTTGATATTGTTCCAAAATCATTAGGTTCATGTGCTTCTCTTAATGGCATAAACCTAGCATACAATTTATTTTCTGGGAATATTCCAACAAGTTTTGGTTCACTTTCAATTTTGAATTTTCTAAATTTCTCAAATAATCAATTCTCTGATGAAATTCCTCTAAACTTTACCTCACTGTATCTAAACCTTCTTAATTTATCAAACACTTGGTTGGACATAGTCCAAATTCTTTATCAATAGATGTTTCTATTCGATATAATGATTCAAGTTGATAGAAACGATAGAATTATATATTTTAATTAGTTGGAGGGTTAGAACTTATTAGTTAATAATTGAAAGGTCAAAAGTTGAACTTCATAATAGTTTGAGGGTAACTAACATCTCATGAATCCTTTATCTTTGTTAAACATAACGACTCAAATTGACGAAAGGGTTAGAATTAAATGTTTTAATTAATTAGAGGACTAAAACTTATCACTTAATAGTTTGAGGGTTAAAAGTTGAATTTCATAATAGTTTGAGAGTCATTGAAGCATTTTGCTCTTAAACGAGCTACTCCTAGTACTTCGTCATGATACCTCAACTCATGAGTATGCTTCAATTATCTCTGATTGCAGGTTCATGATCTTTGCTCTGCTGAAAGTCATACTTAGACTTGCTTATCAAGAAGCAAACCAATGTAGTGACAGATTGACGAAACTGGATGTTCAGTAAGATACCAATCTTGTGTATTATGAAAGTTTCCTTCCTCATTTGAGAAATCTAGTAGATGCAGATATTAAAAGAATTTGCTTCCCTCGTTTTGTACCTATAACTTAAGTTTTTTCATTATATAGTCCCTTTTATTACCAAAACACAAAAAAAAAATGCATTCCTAGTAGTTGAGTTGAAAAAGCATTCATTCAATAGTTGGAAGGTTAAAAATTACAAACTTAAAGTTCAAGGGTGATGTAGGTTTTTTCTGCCCTTCTTTTCAAGTTTTGACACAACTATAATTTTAGAAGAAAAATGGCACGCTGGCTGTTTATTATGATAGAAGATTATTTCAAAATTATTTCAAAATAACATTGTAGCACTTTTTATAATACTATTTATGCATGTGAGTTTATTAGTTTGTTGTAAAAATAAAAAAGTAACTGAAAAATACAGATGAGAAATATTTCGCCAAAAAAGGAGTACCCAAGCAAGCCATATACCAAATTTGAATGATTAGAACGGCAAAAATATGATAATCTTTTACAGTAACAATGCCAAATTTTTATTGATTATCTATTAGATTTTCTCCTTTTTTTTTGGTGCCATAATTCTTTTTTCATGCTATCATTTATTGAAAGCCGCATCTTTATACCCAACGGCCAACGACCAACCAACAGGGAGAGTAAGCAGACAGGCTCTAAGCCTTTAAAGCCACTACGTCATTTCAACCTCAAACCCTGAACAGAAAGCATTACCACCCATTAGCAACTGAAGTGCTCTTTTGCAAATAGTTGAGTGAATTATAACAGTAGCCACTCATCATATCATTCTGATGAAGCCTTCTTGTTTTAAAAACAACTTCCAGAAACCATGCACGCAATGAAGCTACTTTTGTACGCGAAGATGCACTACAATATTACCAAACCAAACAGCCAAGGATGACTTCCCACTTTTACCAGCAGCCATATCCTCAGAGAAGTGCCGAGTCATGGACAGCTGTAAGTTTGACTCCCCAATCTCATCAGCGGATTGAGAGGAACTGCTGAACGCCACCAGTTCTACCACTCCCACCACTGGCTACGAAACTACCAACATGAGGTCGATACCCAGAGAACCTGAAGTCTTGACGCTGGAGGGCATCATCACCATTTGAAGCACTTGTGATGTCCGAGCAGGCAGTGATGGAGATCCCATCCTTTTTATTTCCTGTCTGACAAACTTCAGGTTCCGTTGTTTCCATGTTCAACTGGAGCTGCAAGGAACCGGAGGTTTCTTTGTCATTGGTCTTGGCAACGGCCTTGGACTCCTGCAGTTCCTTTGTATTCAGAAAACGACCGCCAGAACCTCTTGCTCTATTTAAAGCATGACGATGCCGAGACTCGTGGAGATAAGGCTAAACACATTTTTCAGAAATAGAAACTATTAGCCAATTTTTGATGCATCTGGTCAACCAGTGGTAGAACCATGCCCCCATGCAGAGAGGAAATAGAAGCTATTGTATACCAACCTTTCGATTTTTTGACAGATTGTTTTGAGCCTCTTGCTTGGCACGCGATTCTCTACGCCTCATAATTGCTTTGAACTGCTTTGCATTCACAAATATAGGCTCATCTTGTGCAGCATCGAGAGGAAGCGGCACACGAATAGGTGTCATGCCCATCATTTGGGAATGTACCTGATCAGTTATAAATGGAAAGTATATCATCAAGAAACACGGCTTAGGCAGTAAGTCAAAAAATTTTCTCCATCTCATATAGCAGTGCAGGTCAATAACTATTTCACAAAAGATGAATAAAATCATTAGGACAAGCCCCTGGGTTGGGGAATCCAGAACCAAAGAGCCCACTTGATAAAAAAAAATAGGCAACTTCCTAGTTGCTTAAATGCTCGTGATGTTAAGTTGTTAACAATGATAATCTCATCTTATCACAATTAATTTTGCAGTATTGGTGAAAGTCTAGATCCTAAAAAACAAGCTACCATTAATTTGAATAATATCAAAGATAGCACTTTTCTGTTCCACGAGAATCTTTTGGACAGGAAAAGCATAAGCATAAAAAGAAAGGAGATGCAAAGTGGGAAAAAAGGTTAAAAAAAGAATGAAATGGCACAGCACTAATGTAGACTATGTGCTGAACCTTGAAAATTTTGCAGAGCTAGTGCAACACTTCAACACATATTCCACCTCCAAGAAGAATTAAGAAGCAAATTATACTACCACTGAAAATGACCCAGGCATTGACCAATAGAAGAATCATATCAACCATAGTAACTTTCCCCATTTATCTATCACCCATGCTTTCCAGTAGGCAACACACATCTGGTAAACAAGAATATGGACAAAAATAGGAAGAAAGATGCAGTGTAAAGAATACAGTATCATTTAAAAAAAAAAAAAAAGAAGATAGTGAATCAAGCTCCAATACTAATCTACTGCCACCCCTTATCTCCCCATGAATCTGAAAGCTTTATCTCCTTTATTATGTATGTATTTTGTAAGTTCAAAGGTATGAAGTTTGAGGAAAAAAAGGACCAAGGGAGGAGAGTCTTTCTTGTCCACAATGATTATAGTTGTTTGAATTAAAAGGATGCATTCTTAAACATTCACGCCAACTAACACATAAATCTGCAATTAGTTACATAAAATCAATGATAGAGTGATAGTCTGTTGTTGCACTTACCACAGAATGAGGGCCATAAGCAGCAACTAGCCCATGATTGTATGGATCAGTGTAATTAAAAGGATAGGTTGCCTACAGAAAGTATACAAGCACATTGTCACTACTTGAAAGCTCATCCAATACTCCAGATAAATGTCAGAAAACTACATCAATTGACTTACATGTTGCCTGTAATCAATTGATGAACAAGGAAAAATGTAATCCTGAAATAAAACACTTGATTTACTTGGGTCCTCTTCAGGCTTTGCATGCAATCCACACCAGCCTGCACAAACCAAAAATATAAAACAAAAAATAAAAAACTTACACACCAGGCAATTAAAGATCAATGCAAAAGTGGAAGACGATAAATAGAAAGCTATCATTTGAAGAAATTCCATTTATTCACTTTTTTACAAATTAAATGTCTTATTTTCAAGAGGGGATCTTTTAATCATGACATCCACTTTCATAGAATGCTTTTACCTACCAGTTGCACCTCAACCCAAACTTAAAAAAACAAAAAAAACAAAAAAAAAAAACAAAGACAAAAACAAAAACTAACGGATTATATGCAAAAAATTTAAAAAGTACTGGTGTCTCACTGTCATACATTCTCTACTTTCTTTCCAAATTTACCTAATATAGTGATTCCAGAGGTTCCACCTTTCTTTTCAAAACATTATATATTGTCAACTGCGAGTAGTATTCCTTTGTAGTCAAAGGAAAACATCCATATGAAATGAACAAAAGACTTCCCATCTCACATTTTTCACAAGTATGTTCATATTTTGTTTAGACAGACAACATCAAATCGGAAGCTCAACATCTTGTTCATTAAGTTTTGTATGAAATTAACTCCTCTAAGATAATACAGCATGTCTGAAAGTGCGGAATGTTCACAAAAACAAAAGGT
The DNA here is from genome assembly GCF_036785885.1 of Coffea arabica. Lineage (NCBI taxonomy): Eukaryota > Viridiplantae > Streptophyta > Magnoliopsida > Gentianales > Rubiaceae > Coffea > Coffea arabica. Next base: position 1,246,623 of record NC_092317.1, on the reverse strand, counting down.
ATGATTTACAATTGTTTTCATCAGGAAGAATAAAGCAATATAACATAAGAGATTTAAATGACAGAAAACATGCCTTGTATGACTTTGGACATCCGATTTGCCTGCTCATCAAGCAATAGCAGAAAATCCAATAAAAGCATTTATAGATTGTAACACTGACAAGCACATATGTTTTGTATCTAATACTTCGATCATTTCTAAAACCACTCAAGAAACAGTAATCACCTCATCTGACTATAATCATTTTATAAATGAGCTATTAGCATAAAATGAAGCACCAATTCTCTATGCACAAAGACCATAAAGTGAGACGTGCATGGGAGGAAATTTCTCCCAAGTTTCCTCATTAAAGTGTAAATTTATAAGTCAATTCTCAAAATGCTTTAGCACAACACTGGATGGTGATCTATTTCTATGCATAAAAGATTTAGTTAATATTGTGCACATGTATATGAGCATAAACAGTTTGCTTAACACATTGTTTAACCAAAGTAAGATAATGCCATCATAATATGCACAGTGTCTGATGATCTTTCTGTGCTTGTTACTAGGAGAAAACCAAACCCAAGCTTGGATAGAAGAATGATAATGGTGCAAGAGCGTGACAGTCAAGTTAGAATTTTGTCTGCATTCTAGCAAGAGAAGGTAAGGAAATGATTAATTTCATTCACAACTAAGAGTAAGATAAGTAGAGAATAAAAAAATATGGCTTAAGATGACAAAAATAATTGCAAAAGAACTTCAAGGAATAAGCTGGCTGGCAAAAAATGACCTCCTGATTAACATGGTAAAATTCTGAAAAAGGAGAATGCAAGCAAACATATGATCTTGTCTCTATAGAGCAAGCATTAATGAATCTAGATGACCAGCCAGAAAAAGAGCTAAATGAGAACAACATATTCTGTATATGATCTCATATACATGGGATAAATGCTTCGTTGAGTTGTCCCAAACATAAACAAAGCTTTTACATATTGATCACATTCATCAAACCTCTAGTGAAAAAAAAAACAGCATGGTTTAAAGAAAAAGCATCTTAGTTCCAAGGAAGAAGAAGAGGAAGAATACTGCAAAATTGGTAATACCCACCAAATCATAGACTAGAACTAGTCTATGACAAATTTGTTTCTCTTGACATATGTTGCGACAAAAAGGCAGCCAGGCATACTAAGATTGTTTTACAGAGACTGATGGCAAGTTGGCCACAAGTTCACTACAACGAAATTGCCTCTCTATTTGCATGACTTAGGCAATATTTAAAGTAGCAAGATGCATGGTCCTAATATGGTTTATTTCTTTTCTTTTCTATCCTCAACAATTTTTAGGTTGTGATTTGATATTTAAACTAGTACCAACCTTGCTAAATCAATTGGATTCACAACTTGCTAATATACTAGTTAACATCACTGAGAGGACCAATCAGAATATGTACTACACTACAGCAGATTTTACAAATTCAATTTGTCTTCCTTTGCAACATCTCTATTCAGCTTTAGATAGCACATGTAGAACTAAACTTCAACAAAACAAAAAGTAAAAGCTCAATTAATTTACCTGGCTGAACCGATGTAATATTTTTTCTGTATTTTTCATTTTCCATACTAGCAACTTCCGGGCAAGATTGACCAGTTGACTGAGTGGAAGACGATTCTTGATCTTGAAAGTGAAAACCCAACTGCTTATTACCCTGAAAGCATTCCACTGGAGATGCTGCTTTAAAAGTTAAATTTCTTGACAGAGATGACTGTTGCCCTTGTGAGTTAGTAGAAGTCCACCAAGACTGGCTATCATCAACACATGGGGCCATCATGCGAGCATTGTTAAGATCATCCCCCTTCAGCAAGTCCTGCATTCTGCAGAATTGCGAATGTTACTTAGTGCACCAAAATTGCTAAATAAACTATCTTCAACTTATGTTAATTTTACGGTACTAACTGCAACCAGTTTACCTGCTGATGAAGTTAAAAAAGGCCAAGCAAATATTTCCTTAGAATAGTTAAATCAAAGTAGTAGACTCAACAGCCTTAACCACAATAACATTCCAAATGACAAGTATTTGATTCAACAAGCAAGGATTATTTACATTATCCTAAGACAATTACAATTAGGACCATCACCTGCTATGCCTGTCCTCTACATTTTTGAATCATGGATAATGCATTTTTCCTTTTCCAAAGATTCAGTTTAATATAAAGAGGGAGATTAATAACACACACACACACACACACACACACACACAAAATGTTGCTGTCAGAATCCTCCTGAAGGCTGAAATACGTATTTTTCAGAAAATGGCAAAAGGCATTCAATATTTTCATACGAGAGTGGCCACACGTTGAAAAGCTAATTCTTGCAGCCATACAGTAAAACTACACAAAACAAATGCTAATCAGCAGAAGTTCACATTCTGATAATTCTAGACAATGCAAATGCATGACATGTATCACGGTAGAGGTTCATCCTTCATATCCCATTTTTTTTAACCCCTCCCCCAAAAGGAAAAAAAAAAATTGGTCAGCTAAATCAGAGGTTATAAGATACCACATAGGATTTACAAGATAACGAACTTATTGAAAACAAGACACTACGCCAACCATCAGATTTAAAGAGAACTAGTGAATAACTCCGTCTGAAACCAGCATTGCACGAGAGGAAGCAGCATAGTGCCCCCAAAGAAAAATAAGTTCTGACTTTTTACAGCATAGAGGAGAAAAAATCAGATGAAAGATAAATACAACCATCCTAAAGAAGTAAGTGATATATCAAAAATTAAAAAAAAAAGACTTATTTTTTCCATTTTTCTTGTACTCCTCGAGGGATGGCACAGAAAGCCTAAAGGTACCATTTTTATTTTAAAAGTGGATGCTTTGAATTGAAAGGTTCCAAACAACCAAAACCCAGAAAATATATTTCCCAGAGGAGTTAAACAACAAGAAGCAGGAAAAGGACAAAAAAAGGAAACGAAAACAAAGGAGTCAGATAACCAATGAAACATGCAGCACTTAACTACTAGCCCATTAATATCATCACAGTAACGGCGGTAGTATAAGTATCACAGAAACCACAACCACAATAGCCAGTAATGAAGGGTGAACATAAAAAGAAAAAAAAAAAACTAAGTCGTGCAGATTTCTTAAAACAATGGAAAACCCATATGCAAAAGCAAAAGAAAAGTAGTTGAAGAAGTAGAGGGAAAGAGTTAATGGCAGTAGTAATGGTAGCGCCACTAGTATTGAGATGATAGGAGAAGAACCTTTGGGATTTGGTAAAGATTGAAGATGTTGTTGCTGCTGTTGTGATGGAGTCGGGCATGTCTCCTTTCTTCAAACCGCACAACGAATTTACTCTGGCTTTCTCTTTCTTCCTCCTTTTGGCTTGTAATTACTTACTCCTATCTTCTCGGCCTTGCTGCCTGGTACTAGTAGACTAGACTAGACCAGAATTCAATATTCTATACTGTTTCAACGGCCTAAAACCACGGCTTCCTGGCTTCCTTCCTGCGTCCTTCTCTGCATCCGGAAAGCAAAAAACCATACGGTATACAAACGGTGAAGCTCGATTTACCAGCCCACCACCACAGCACCACCACCACCACCACCAAACTCCCAAGATTATACTACTATAGTACTATAGCAGTAACTTCTTGCCTGGGATATAATATAATAGACGTATTATCAGATCGAATTTAGGATTCTTTTATTTTTTTTGTTATTAGTTTAATGTTGGTGTCCAGGTTTTCTTGTCGTGTTTTGTGACGTATGGATATTTAAAACATGGAAGTTCAAAAGCCCCGCAGGTGAATTTGCTAGTAGTAATATATTGTGACATTACCCTTAAGCCGCCGACCCTCATAATTAATTCTACCACCACAGCCATGGCACTCTGTTGCTGGTAGGCGTAATACTACTTTTGTGGAAAGAGTTTCTGTTTATTTATTAAAATGTACTTAGTGCTGGACTAGATTTCTTATCCAAATCTGCAGTGCAGTGTCTATCTCTCTGGGAAATGGGGTTCGAACGGCTGTCACAAACCGATTGGGTCAATTTTGTGTAAAATGCACGAGACATAATTTTGTATGCACGTGATGTAATTTACTTTCAACAATGTGTAATTATATAGTAAAATTTTATGAACTCCACACATGATGTAAAAAAATGATGTACAAGATGCAATCTGAACTTTACATTTTTTTTTTTAAGTCAAATCTTAGCTATGAACCTTCATGAATGGTTGCTTCCATCTCTGGGGTCATGGGGTTGAGTACTACTAAATACCAATACTTCCTACATGTTATTAATAAGAAAATTATTTACTTGTATTACAGACACATTTTTCAACACAATTTTTTATGTTCTCGTCACATCATAAAATGTGTTATAGTAATTATTTCAAATAATATCATGTCCAATCAGTGTCAGAATTTGATTTGGTTGTCAGAATTTGATTTGCTTCACCTTTCCTTCTTGGACCCCACAATGGCCATGGCCAGAAGAGATATGATCAAGTTCTTCTATCACTGAATTGAAATCATCACATCCTTTCAGCCTTGCTCTACGCCTTCATTCATTTGTACGATTGGTATTACTATAACTTTAATATGAAAGTGTGAATTTAGGAATTCTTTTTTTTTTTTTTTTTGACAATTTATCCTTTGAATTCTATAATATGCATCATAACATGCATTCTTGCTCGATCGTAGGACCCCATGAGCGTATCTAAGGTGGTGATTAGTTACATTTTTACCATTAATAGCATTCATATCTAGAAGTATACAACAATTATCTATTGGGAGATGTATTTGTTATACATGCATATATACATATATCAGCGTCTCGCTGTGCTGTCTTTTAGTCTTTGTAGGTATCGGGAAAATGCATCAGCGAACAAGAAGCAATAAACTCCATTCCATTGTTGTTAATGGATTAAACAAAACTGTAAAGGGAATTCAAAAGTTTCGACTGCTGATTCTCTCAGCGAAGTGAATTCGTCGTCAAATCCATGGAAATTGGAATCCCTCCCTGATTCGATAAGAGCAGTGCTTTCAATTTTGCTATCCGCCGGATCAGCGACAAAAGTTTTTACAGACTGCCTCAGCATTTGGATTATGGGTTTTTTTCTTCATGTTTTGAGGTGAAAAGACATGAAAACAAACTAGGTCAGACGACGTTAGAATCTACATGCAATGCAACGACTCGAACACACAGATTCATTCATATTCAAAGCTAATGTAAATAAATGGGTTAATTTCAGGCATCATATCTGGGGGATAATGTTGATGAACTCATTTTCATCCGCTCAATTGTGAATTGCGAGCTTGTTTCTTGGTTTATCGAAATTTGATACTATGATATTTACTGCTACTTTTCGCTTGCAGCGTGTTTCGTGCTAGTAGAGAAGCAGAATTAGAAACTGCCGCTGCTAAACCGCCAGATCTTTTATAGTAGCTTTTTTAACTTCTAAAGTAGCGTTAATTTTTCTTGTCGTTAGTTTAATTGACAAACAAATGAGGACGGACAAGTGAATTCAGCTGTAATACTACTAATACTATGAAGTTTTTACGGCCCTAACAACTGGAAACTGTGTGATGGAGATGGAGGCCGTCGCAATTAATTTCTCCGAGGTTGTCTGCACTGTACTGTAGTCATCAATCATTGGATACGTACAAAGTTAGAACAGCGTTGGAGCCACAGCACCTAATCTCAAATAATTTTTTTTATCAAGGAAAGGAAAGAGAGCTTAACGGTTCCCGCTAATCCACAAAGGGAAAGGGGGCGGCAAATCACTTTGGAAGGGTGCTGTGCTGTCGATCTTTGTATGCGTCCAAGTTGCGCCAACCAAAACCTCGTATAGACGGCAGCTATATTTATACGTGGCCCATTCTCAAGCCATAAATTGATTCGTGGGCTCTCCAGCCCATTTATAAAGATATATGTACGTATAAAGTAGGAACTTTATACTCCCCTTTTCTACTCTAAAGTTGCATAAATTCATTTACCTGAAAATGCGACGTTACGTATGTGACTGCAATTTTAATTCTCAATTATGGTCAAACATAAATGCGAGAACCACCAATACAACCATTGAGTGAGACCACCAAAACTGGACTAAATCCTTCTTTAGACTATAAATTGAGAGTTCGAACTCCGCTTACAGTGAAAAAAATTCAAATGAGATGCAAAAGGCTCAAAGCACCTCTTTGATCTAATTAGGTTCTTATACCTATTAAAAAAAAAGAAAAGAGATCCACCAATAATATTGGTTGAGAATCTTTAGAACGCACACACAACCTTTAGTTGCACGGGAAGAAGAGTTAGAACAAACTCAGTTTATTCTCAGATCATTCATATTCTTGTGTCATACATTTACGAAGTTTAATTTCAAGAGTTAGTGATGTAAAAGCAGGCTGCCTGTGTCTAGCGTGCTCTGTTACAGTCCCTTTTTATTCTTTTTTTTTTTTTTTCAAAGGGGAAGGCTGAAAGAAAAATATGAACAGAATCAAATTCTAGTTTTAGAACGAGCAACTATCACTGGACTACACTTTACCCTCAACTGTTGTATTGGCAATCAATCAACAAGCAAAATTCCCCACCGAGCAACAGAAAAAATGCTTCCACGATCATCAATTCCCTATCTACCACAGTCATGACATTGTATAGATTGAAAGGCGGGAGAAAAAAAATGAGAACGTAATAGTAATACAATGCCAAAGTCTCAGCCAAGAAACAAAGAAGACAGTAAAATTTGTCAGAAAAAGCACCTAGCCAAAACAGAGGAAAACAAAGGGTCAAAGAACACGACTTTCAGACACTGTAAAAGGACAAGTCATACAAGACTGCATTAAATCCTCGTAACTAATACTACTATTTCCTTGCTCTCTTTTTTTTTTTTTTTTTCCCCGGAAACGATAGATGATTACTATTTCCTTGCTCAGTAATGTGCTTTTATAGGCTACTGGATCTTTTTGTCAGCTGCCGGGCTCATTTTCCAAAAAAGTTTAGTTCCAAGCAGACTGGTGTCAGAAATTTATTCCCTATCATCAGATGGATGAACAACTTCAAACAAATTTTCAACCAAAAAGCTAAAACTCTCTTCCTTTGTACGGCATTTCCTGTCAAATGCAGACCATTAAGTAACATGAGTTGCTTGATCTTGTCTATCCAAAATTCAAAAAATACAGAGAAGAATATCATCAAATATCCAAAAGTCAAAAACAGAAAAAGTGATCAAATATCCAAAACACCAATCTGATACTGTATTGCAACAGTAAAATATGACTCTGGGTTATTGCACAAACTTTGCACCTCGCTAACCGCAGCAAAAACATGATGAGGACGTCATGAACCAAGGGGTCTTGTGACACAAATTTGACACTAGATCAAGCGCTCAATAAGCAGAGTAGTAAACAGCACACACCAAAGACAATACCTCTCCTACTATAGCAAATAATAAACTATTGTTATTGAAGAATTGATTCTTCTAAAGAACAGATAAATTGAGAACATTCATACAGGGTTATAAGTTGTTGGCATGTACACGACTTGCTGAGGATGACTAATCATCATTTGTCGTCCGTACTGCAAGGATAATAGACAATACAAAAATCATTTTACTAACCATTAAACAGTGAAAGTACATTATATATTGGAATATCACCACAAAACTGCACCTGAGGTCCACCTGGATGAAAATACGGTTGCGGTGTTGGAGCAGCCTGTGGATTGAACATAACAGGCTGGTGTGAAGTAAATGTGGGGCCAATCTGCAAGATTGTGAAATTTCCAAGGATAAAAAACATGACTATCATTTCTCAACCCAATCAAAAACTAGTCTGAGGATAAAACACAAGGAGCAAAATTCAGAACACCTATGCACATAAAACAAAAGAACCAATGCAATAAACCAGGCTTATGAGTCTGAGGCCATGCCATAAAGTAGTAATAAATGGAGAAATCACTGAAAATGGCATAAGGTAAGCGTCTTAAGGATATCTTAACGAAAAAAATGCTACTAAGTCAAGTACAAAAATCATAATTCATATCAAGAAAGACAAGACACTGACCCCTATGCCAACAGGCATGCCATGCATGTTCGGTATAGCAGCCATACTAGTTGGATAATAAAATGAACCATCAGATACCGGAGATGGAGGTCTCAATGGCGTCTGAGAAGGTATGAAACTCTTTGCATTCGGATTTAGTTTGAATTCCTGAGATAAGAAATGGATTTAAGGAACAAAGTTAAAATATACTAACAAAGAGAGGAAACAGAAAGACAGAAACAATATGTGCTGCAAAAATATCAGGGAAAATTAGAAAGATAGAGCATTACTACCTTAGCATGTGGGTTCAGTGTTGATTTTTCAGAGGACAGTGAACCCATTGATGAGCTGGGAGATAATCCAGGACCACCAGAAGCAGACGCACCACCTCCAAAGTCTGAACTGGATGAGGCAGAACTGCTAGGACGTACCCGAGAGCTGACAGATTGTACCATGCCATGTGCCATCGAAGAACTGATAACATCTGAGAGTTCATTAGAACTTGCCTTTTCCTGATTTTTAGATGATACACGTGATGGAGCATATGCAGTGGCATTTGCAGATAAGCCACCTTTGTCACTGCTTTCTAATTTTGACCTTTGTGATGACCGTGAGTCTGCAAAACAACAAATCTCCTAGATGTTCAAACACACACACACACACACAAAAAGGACAAAAGAAGCATTCGAAGACATGGCTTCCAAGGAAATGAACTTTCAAAAAAGTCTACCCTGAAGAAAAGGAGGTTTTGCCTTTTAGTAGGTTACAGCAACCCATTAAACTTCCCCTTCTCTCTAACAAAAAAGTGGGGAAAATTAAAAAAAAAAAGATGGAGAGATCATCTTCCGGAGTTTGGGAACAGGCAAGATCCTATTCCAACTAGCCATACACTTCACAGGGGAATGATGAAGATAAGTTTAGTCACCAAGTTCAGGAATCACATCAAATGATCAAGATAAGTTTAGAGCAGCCACAACATATGGACCTTTCTACTGTTCATGGAAGAACAAGGGATGTATGGTATTGTCTGTCAAAAGCATTCAAAAATTAGATTTTATTATTCCTCGCTAGATGTCCACACATGATATAGTGCAACATTTCAATCATATGTTAACAAACTCCCAACACAGATAAAACCAATCTCCATTGCAAAAAGCTACTAGGGTAAGGCAGTCTGATGATTAAAAAAATGAAAAAATATGTGACGTTCAGAAGTATCCAGTTTCAACGTTAAAGCTGCAGCATGCAATTTTGCCAATGTAGACCAAAGAGTGAACTGGGAAACAAGGTCAATGTGTTAAAATACCACAACACCAAAAAGCCCTAGGAAAGGACTTCCAAGATAACAAAAACAACACTACACTTGCTCCTGCTTAAATTCTGGAAAAACTCATACTACCCCTTCATGAAAATTGTGATCCATCTGTAATTTTATGTTCTCAAGGTTGAACATAATTTATGAGATACAGGAAATTTGAGGCTTTCTCTTGTTTCAGAGTTTCAAGTGGAGAGAAAAAAAAGAGAATGTGGAGAGAAATGGGGTGAAGAAAACGTAGGAAACTCTCTCCAGAAGTGGAGATAAGTAGGACAAAATTGGTTTGCTTCATTAAAAGGTTTTGCTGTATAACATACACCATCAAAAACACCAAAAACTTTGAAGTTTGATGGTGAATGGGCAAAGTCCAACACAATAATGATATTTTCTCTTCTACAACTCCCAAACATGACCCTTTCCCTTCCCTTATCTTCTTTCCTAATTTAAGTTTTCTTTTCTTTTCTTTTGTTTCCTCTATTAAACTCACAAACTAGGTCTAAAACTACTACTGCAAATCATTTACCAGTTCAGACTTCTTTTTCTTCCTTCTAGTTCTAGCATCAAGCCTTCAACAGGAAAACCTACCAAAAATGGTTTCCCAAAAGCAGCATCCATATCCGTGCTGCCTACAAACCTCTACAATGACTTATGCCAGCTCGCAGACTAAGTAGTAAACCTACAAGTAACACCAAGGTAAAAACCCCATGCTGCATAGACTAGATTGGTTTTTCTAGACTGTACAACACCGGAAGAAACAACAGAGCATAAAATTTTCCTTCTTGTTCCTCTTTTATTTAAATTCAGCAGGATTTACCTACCCTATTTACCTCTTGTAAGATGCTCCATATAGTAACACTCCTGATGCAAGAAGAATTTTGCATCCAAGTGAACATGATAATGAAATAAAAGTTGAGAAATAAATGTAAAACTAGCTGCTAGAACCTTTCTCCTAAACAGCAATCAAATTCCAGGAAATTATATATCTGGACTACAAAGCTTTACCATCCCCAGATAATTTTGGAGAAACAAAGGTCCACTCACCCTCAGGTTTTGAACTTTGAGCCTCCTCAGACACCTGCATGTAAGTAGACAGGATTGTGTTTGTAAACAAGTATTCTGCAGCAACATCATAAGGATATTACATGAAGCAATGGTGAACATTGATTTCCTAAGCATTTGAGAGTAAACATTTACCATTTCATTTCCTGCATCATGGTCAGCAAACTGGTTCTCGTAAGCCCTGAAATAAAGTATTCTCAATTCAAACTTCATATTATTTAGAAAAGTCTGTAACTATATCAACCACAGTATAACACTAAATGGTTAGGCATCAGACATGACAGAGACCTGCTATCTCCGACATTTAAAGAATCTTTAGACAAATGTCCAGCTGATAACTGTCTAAAATGATCATCCGAACCAGATTGATGTACTTCCCTACTGGTACTTGACTGAGCTGAGTGTGCTTCCTCCTGGAGAGTCGACAAAACAAACCAGAAAAATATCACTGTTTGGATCCTTCATTTTTTCAAAAACTAGTTTTTCAAAAGTACTCTAAAAGGTACTCTAAAAAGCAATCTAAATTTTTTTCAATATTTAAAAAATATTCCAAAATATATTTTAAAAACTCTACTACTCTTAAATATTCCAAAATATACTCTAAAAACTTTGCTACAGTAAAATTTTTCAAAAACACCCCCAAAAACAGCTAATCCAAAGACAATTTTTTTTCCAACTTTAGCTACAGCAACTTGTAAAAACACCCTAAGTTTAATAAAACACACCCCAAAATACCCAAAAAACACACCCATTTCCCTCTTCTACCACACCCTCCCTAACCATTTTCACTTCCACTGCTGCCACCCCCACCTCAGCCCACCACAGCCTGCTACCACATCCACTGCCGCCTCCCCCTCTTTTTGCTCTGGTCACGCAACCAGCACAGAGGGGGGCAGAGTGAAGGGAGAGGGGGTGGCAGGTGAAGGAGGACGTGGAGGAAGGAAGGGAGGGAGGGAGGGAAACAGGGATAAGGAGACAGAGGGAAAGAGAAAGGAGGGGCGGGGGACGATCGGAGAGAGGAAAGGCGGGTGGCAGGGAGGGGCAGGAGAGGAAAGAAAGAACAAAAAAAGAAAAAGAAAAAAAGAGAAGTAAAAGAAAAATAGGAAAGTTTTTCAACCACTCCCCAACAAATACACACAAGTTTTTGTAAAAATTCTACAGTAAACTACAGTAAGACAAACTCCCAAAAACCACACCATCCAAACGCATATTTTTGAGTACAGGTTTGAAAACAAAAACAAGGAAAAAAAAGTAGGTACTAAAAGGCAATAATAGGACAACAAATTAGCTTTCCAATTTACTAATATAATTTCACAGCGCATCCCAAACTATGCATTACAATGCACCTCCAAGATATTTAAAGAATGTTTCAACAATCAAGGCCACAGCTATCCGTTAATGCACAAAACTCCTGAAGTTTTATTAAAAAAAAAAAAGATTCCAAAAAGTAAAACAAAGGTGAAGATAGCCTCCAAATATGAAGCAAGTGTAAGAGAGGCTCCAAATAAGAGAGAAATGTTAACAACTGGACACCTACCAAAGGTGAAGATCTTGTGGACAGTTGAGCTCCATTACTAGAATTTACACTAGCCAAGTCAACAAATGACTTCCCAATTCCAGAAACATAGCCACCTCCAAATGTTTCATTATTGTGAGTATCCAACAAAATGTCATCACATCCACTGTCGTCAACCACTCTAAAAACTGACGAGAATTTGGTTTCTTCGTCAACTTCAAATTTTTCATGCAGTTGTAATCCTCTTTCCTATTAGGAAAACATGTTTTAGATGGAAGAGAGCAAGAAATGGACTAGTCAGAAAGAAAAGACAAAATATCAAGAAAGAATATTCCCACCTCAGCTAAATGGAGATCATGGGTGTCTTCTCCCTCTATTTCTCTAGCTATTCTTAAAGCTTCCCTTTCTAAGTCTTTCATCTGTGGACCCTTTTCAAGTTTTGTTGTGTAAAGTTCCTCATTGAAAGTGCTTTTCACTCCAAATAAAGTTTCATTTGCTTGAAATTGATCCCAGCCCCTAAAAAGAACAAACTTGGAGTTGGATCAGGCTATGTAGAAGGAAAGAAGTTGAAAATGGATGTCAGAATGTCTTGTAGTCAACTATTCCATTTTAAAAATAAAAAGCATATTTCAAACAAACTGTAACAATTCATCAAACATAACTTAATCAATAACAATGTCGCAACAAACTTGGAGTTGGATCAGGCTATGTAGAAGGAAAGAAGTTGAAAATGGATGTCAGAATGTCTTGTAGTCAACTATTCCGTTTTAAAAATAAAAAGCATATTTCAAACAAACTGTAACAATTCATCAAACATAACTTAATCAATAACAATGTCGCAGTCATCCAAACAGAAGATATAAATGGGCACCTTTGTACAATTCACTATGAAGCAAAAGTGAAAACCTTTACTATTAGCTTATCCTAGTCCCATTCCAACCGCCCAAAATTAATCATTCTAACTGCGTGATTTCATCCAACTGATGTTGGATTCAATGCAAACCATGATAGATGACAAAACTTTTTTCCGTTTTGGGAAAGGGGAGGATAGTTAGAAACTATAGGAAAACAAAGAATTAAGTCATTCAACAACCTATCCCAGTGACCATCAAATATGTTCTCCAATTCTGGACAGACAGGATCATCATCTTCAGGGACCCAGCGTTCCAACTCCCTATCATTTTCAGCACGCCGTGATTGTGATATGAACGAATCTATCAGAATCTCCTGATGCTTTTCACGTTGGAGCTCATTTCCCAATCCATCCCTAGTCACAGGGACACCCTGTTACCAACAAGACCGGTGAAGGTCAGTACATCGTAGGAGCTGGGACGAGAGATATCAACCACGCAGGGATAAAGCCAACAAGTCAGTTGTCACCCAGAAATCCAGAACAACTGGAAAGCGCATTATATTTTTATACTTGCTGCTATTTCTAATTAATGAAAGAGTTATCACCCAGGAAGATGACACAGTAGTTATCGAAAACAAAAGAGCAAATAAATGAAGAAAACCTTTGCTATAACTTGCACAAGCTCTTTGGCAGGTATGATCAAAGTCTTTGAAGGTGGCTTGTTAATAGAATCTGTCATGTTCTTTTGTCCTCTTGAGCCATCTCTAACTAAACGAGCCATTTTCAGAACAATCCCTATGCAAGATGGAGCAAGCAGCATAATCAAGTAAGCACTATAAAACCAAAAAGTGGAACTCTAAAAAGCAATTTAATAATTCTGGGAGTGTACCGAAATCTTTCTCAGCATTCGTCGCATGAAGTATTCCAGAAAAAGCTGAGCCATCCACCACCTGGACTTCTACTTGATGCCCAACAAGACAAGTAGTCAAATAAACTAGACGTTCCCGTGAAGGGCTTGCATATCCTCCCTCTTTGCCTGAAACAACTGAAGCTAACAGCTAAAAAAGGAGAAAAAGCATATCTACACAAATTTAAATTAGCATTCTCACCTACACTACTTGAGCGACTTGGATTTGCTTTCACAGTCTGCAACTTACTATCTAATCTAGGGCCACCATCTTTCTCAGTTCTACGACGGCCAAAACCATTAGCAGCAGACCGAGGCTGAACAGCTTGCTGCAAACTCATTCTGAAGATATGTCCTCTAACGAGTGCAGGATGATCAGTAGGCCCTTAACTTAGATTCAGTGATTGTGCTGAAAATTAGAAAAATATCATGAATAGACGACTTCTTATTGTAAAAAGAAGGTCACTTTAGCTAATCTTAAGGACAAATTATACAATTCCTCGTGTAGTAAGTTTGCAAGGTGGTGGGAAGCCAAAAAGGATATTTATCAGACCAGTATACTGAACTCGAACAATATTCCGCCTGGCTCACATTTCCGTTTGACAGTAGTTACTTAGCAGCTTTTAGACATGACATCAATTAAGCAATCATTTTCTCCATGCTTCCAGGCAAGGTTGAAAAAGGGATCATCATAAGCAAGCATAGCACCGTCATACATTGTTATCCACTTAGTAAGCTCATTTCCTATTAGTTCAACCTTATGATGCAACTATTGCAAGAAATACTGCTACCCCTTTCAATCTTGAATACATCCATGTCTATGATGCTGATTTATGAACAAAAGGTTAGGCTCTTTAAGGCACAAGGACTAAGTTCTCTAAGGCTCAAGCATAAACATAATACACGTACGTATAGGACGAGTATATCAGTTGCAGTCTAGACATCACAATAGCCAAAAACCACTTTACGCCCAATTGCACAGGTCCAACATAACAACAGCAGTATAACAAAATGTGCCCCCTCGTGCCCCCACCAACTTCTTTTGAAAGGAAATGCTCATTAAAACAGGCAATTACAAACAACCAAGTAAAAAGACCAACTCTAATCACTCAAACCTCTCAAACCGCTGTACATTTTTTCTCTGGCTATTCCAAATCACGATCGCTTCTTTCCATTATCAAACTTCCTGACAAGCTCCCACAAGTTGTATCAATCCCCACAACAAAAAAAAAAAAGACTCCATACCAGATAACAACTTTCAGTTATCTAAAGGACAGAGCAATGCCACAAAAAATCAAGACTAAAAACCAAAAAAAATCTAAGCATAGGATGTAACTTCATCGCCGCAAAATTAAGAAAAGCACCAGACATGTTATGAAGAAGTATCTAAACATGAAACAACATCAGGCAATCATGAATTCACAACATTAAATACATAGTGGTACGAGAAAATTAAAAAAAAAATTGCTACTGCAGCAAGAATTTCAAAACCCTAGGGAGAATTCTGGTTACTAATAAATGCCCTAAAACCCTATGATCTACGGAGCAGCTTTACACTTTTTGTGCATGTGTTTGCGGGTGCGTGTAGACAGAGAGAGGGAGACAAGGATGCTTACTCGGCGGAGGAAACAGGAAAAAGGTCCGATCTGGTCGATTGGGATTATAATAAACAATAAGAAGAAGAAGAAGTAGAAGAGCAGTCGAAGAGGTGGAGAAGGGTTTGATCAGAGACAAGGCGACCCGCAATAACGAAGACGCCACTCTCCTCTTCAATTACTATTATGTGCTAATAATAATGATAAAATATAATTCCCAACTCCAAATTCTGGTAATCGAAAATGGAATGAAATGGGTTTGTCAGGCTGGATTCAATTGAATTCAATTTGAGTTTCGGGTTCGGACCCAAAAGAAGCTACGTACACGGTACATCCTAAACTAAGGACCCGAAACCCAAAAAAAAAAAAAAAAAAAAACAATTTTCTTTTGTAAGATTTTCCGCTCACAATTCCCTCCTTTCTTTACCACCCCACCCCCAGCCAAATGATGCGGCATTCTGCTTAGTCGTCGAATTGAGAAGATCATTGCGATCCAAATGGGTTCACTTAAATTTATGTATTTATGTATTTATTTATTAAACAAAGAAAGGTGGACTTTAAAAAGTCGAGAAGCCAAAAAAAAAAAAAAAAATTTTAAACCTAAGATTGGTTCAATTGAATTTGCAAACATGCATCTGTTATTTACTTATTTATTGCTTGGTGTGGGTTGCTGCTATTCTGCTCTCGAGAAAATAATTCTTAAAAATGGTCGAATTTTGTTTTATCTCAGGATAATTTCACATGCCTCCCTTGAGTTTATGAAAATTACGTGAATCATTCTCTAAGTTTTCAAATTTACATTTTCTTACCCAACAGTGGGATTTTTTCAGCTTATTTGCTCCATACCAATGAGGTACTAATTTTCAAAGCACAAGTTGAATTTAACTGGTGCCGTGCTCTAAAAGACTTTTAAACCGTTCTTTCTGTCCAATCGCTAAATTTTATTACCTAACTATTATACTTGATAGGGAAATTTTTTTGCAAAAGGCATGCTAAATGCTAATATTTTGAATATGTACACACTTAAGTAAATACTGAAACTAATTTTTTCAAACGACTCAAGATTAAGAAGGACCATAATAAATAAATGTTGCATAACATTTTGAATATTTGTGTGAAGCTGTGAATGAAAAAGTACCTTGGGCATACAAATTGGAAGAAATTTGGATTACCACAAAAACTGTAAAATTTCATAATTTAGACACTGTAATAATTACTTCAGAATATTACAAAGTATAATATACTGAAAATGGCTAAGAAAAAGTTACCCACTTGCACAAGTCTGTAACTCTTAAAAACAATTGGAAGTTACAAACCTTTTGATATTCCCCCTTAAGCCTTTCTTTCCCTTGAATTCTTCATGCAAACCAATCAAATTATTCATAAACCCCACAATTTAATCACGCATCACACATTGAATCTTCACATCCAAGCCTTGGTGCCTGTCCAAGCGAAGTCTAAACACTTGCGTGAATCTAAGTTCTGGACTATAGCAAGAGACTTGCCAATTCAGACTTGATAATCTGAATGCCGCCACGGAGCAGCCTGATCTCAGAAAGACCGCTGCATGAATTCCAGTGTAAAATCACAACCACAGATGCTAAGGGCATTTAAATTCGTCTTCGCCTGCATTCATATATATGTCATCTTATAGAGGTAGTTTAATTTTCTCAGACCACTTGAAGATGTCTGAGTACACCTGATCACCTCCCAACTCTTCGCCGGTAGCCCCGGCAGCAACCCTGATAATGTCCTCGATAAGAGCAAAATTACCCATTATGTCAACATGCGCACCGCTCTCGGTGCCACGACCCTCCAGAAGAAGATTAGACGGTGGAGCATGATCATACTCCCTTACATAAGTTTTGATTCCTGAAGGATTGAATCTAGTTTTCCCCCGCCACCCTTTTGCACACATGTAACCTGCACTTAAAGCAGGCACTGTCTCATCCCCATCCACAGTAAAAACACCATCTTTCAAACACTTATCTTTGTCATCTTCATCTGCCGACGTATCAATCTGGAAGGGAATATAGCATTCTGAGGAAGGGGACTGCCTATAAACGTATGCTCTCTCAGTTGGGATACCGACTCCATACATTGAGTAGATCTCCATTTCAGGAGCGTTTGGCAACCTGGATGACACAAAAAAGAAAGAAAATGCCAAAAATCCAGGATAATGAGAAATCGCTAAAACTATAGCAAAACAATATTCTTGAACAAGTTTCCGCTACTTCCTGAATCTAGTTGCTTAAGGAATATGTGGCATAAAACCAGAAGCAAGTTACATTCAGGAAAGAGCAGACATGCTTTGTTTGAAGAGTAGAAAATATTATGTGTTCTTACTTTGTTTCCAATGGGTTTGACCAATATTTGTAGTGTGCATACTTAGGGTCGTCCAGGTCATCAGCTATTCCATAGGAGAAGTGCGCATTGCCACGTGCCATCATTTTGGGGGCAACAAAATTTAACAAATCTACAACTTCTCCAGCTGTATAAACCTTGTATTCTGCAACAGCTTTGATGCCAACCAAACCCATGTCATGATACTCTGTCCAGACATCACGACAAGTATTATTTGCAGTATTGCTACCTTTAACTGCATCCTGCATGGAAACAACGATGTGAGCAGTTCAATGCTAGACTAGTTTTATGGCAAGAGTAACCAAGTAAGCACACTACCTAACAGAATTCGAACAGATACAAGTTCAAAAAATGAAAATATCTTACTAATTATTACCTGTGGCTTGAAAAGACAAATTACTCCATTCATTATATTCTGATTATCTGGATGAAATGTTGATTCACAGACCACACATCTCTAGATCTCCAAGTGATGTAATTACATACGATGTTGTAATTTTTCTTTTTTATATTAATATAGTTGGGATGAGAATCACGTTAACTCCTATAATTTAAGATGGAACAGAAGTATTTGCCTAATTTGAAAAGCTTGCAACAATCTGTACAGAACAAGACGAGGTTTCAATTACCACTTGCAGTGCATATTGATATTAAGGGCTGGAGAAAGAAAATTGTATATCAACTTTAATTGCATGAAACAAAGTGACCAGGAATCCTCACAAAGATCATGGAGACTCAAGAGAGATTACCCTAAAGTCAATCTTCTTGATCTCAGAAGAATGTGCTTCTGCCACATCTTTTCCGAATGACATTATCCTTCCGTAATTGACGATATTTCTTGCCTTAGATTCTGTGCTGACATTCTCATTGTCAGCTGAGCAGTCAGCAGCGTTGGATCTGTGCTTTTTCCTCTTACTGGGACGGTAGCCTTCTTCAGGTGACCAATCAAGGCCACCCCAAATGGTGTCACCACCTTTTGGAATCATTGACATTGTTGAATCCCATGTTCGTGTCATCTTCATTATGTATTGTAAGGTCTGAATGTGAAATAAATCCTTGTCAAGAGCACCTGGTGCAATGGCCCTGCATTTTAGGCAACAATAAGAGTAAGTCTCATCATTGTATTTGTATTCGCACAAATAACTAAGCAAAGATGTTTATGGGATTAATTATTGGCATGTGAACATGAAGTCATTGGAATGTCTGGCATGTATAAAAATCTCCATTGCACTCATACGAGTCATTCTGTAAACCCTAACAAAACACTGATAATGTCATGTAGAGGCACAAATCCTTCAACGATATCTAAAAATCAGCAAAGAAAAGGAAAAGATGTCCTCAGTTGTCACCAACTAGCAGAAGCAGCTTCAAATTGATATACAACTAGTAGCCGACTGAAAATCTAATGATGTCCATAAAGCAATCACTATCCATCCCAAAATGCACAAAGTTCTGTACATGTGCAACTAATGTTAGTAAGACTAAATCAAATTTGTGGTTATCTAACAGCAGGTGCTAAACACAAATTGCACCATCCAATGCTCAGATATGCCACATCACTGTTATTACAGGTTTCTTAAGATCATTAATACAAATACAAAAGCATTTATTAAAATCATGTGTTGCAATCAAGTGAAGTAAAAACATGTGAGAATGCATTTGAAACAAATTCATAGATGTCTGCGATGATAAAGAAAATAGTAGTATTCTCTTAGAATGATACTTAAAATAAGAAGCTTAGCTGTCTCCAATTTTGTGAGTCAGCGTTAAAGGAAATCTCAGTCTTCTCTTCCACCCCTCCTCCCCCCACCCTTCCAGGTCCCCAAGAAATGAAAAATCAGAAACCCCAAAAAGACAAGAATGATATGGTTAAGAATGCTTTCTCGGAAGGGCTAAGCCAACCAACATCACATATAAAACTAACACCTAATTATACAGCAAACAAGATGCAGTCCATCAGAACTTTGTGACAAAGTTTGCCTTCCAAAAGATATCGTCTTTGTACATAGCAAAAAAGCAAAGGATTTTTCCCTTATCTGTCTTACTTGTAAGGATAAATAGATTAAGTTAGCTGGAACTATTCCTTCCATCTATCTGGTTGCGGTTCTCAGTGTTCAGTCTGTCAAAAATAAATGTAACATGAACATTTCAATATACCTGGCAACAGCAATATCCCTGGCCTCAGCAGAGAAAAGCCCAGAGACAGATTTAGGAACACCTAAAAATGGTCCTCCAATGTTCATGACAGCCTTTATATGCTTGGCACACCAATCTGGTCCTCCACCACCACCCATTGGAGCTGGTGCTTCTACCCATTTCATAAAATGCAGAAAGTATAGGGCGCCCATGGAATGTGGAACTACAACTGCTTTTTTGCCACCATTTGTAGCAACCATTAGTTCTATATTGCTTTTAATCCGACTCAGTGTCTGGTCACGCACCTGATCAGGTTTAAATACCAAACTTCAGAATCAGAATTAACCACACAATTCATCCAGTCAAACCTCGATTTTGCATTCTAAGGCTCAAACCTTAAGATAAGTGTGTACCTCGGTGTTCTGAAATGAGATTCTCCAATCATATGCAGCCATATGCATGGTTTTCTCCTCATATCCAATTCGAGCCAAATTAGCAATTAGAACAGCCCAGACAAAGTATCCAGGAACAAAGTAATCTGCAGCAACAAGTCCAGGGACAGGCCTGACCCTTATACCAGGAGGATCCAAACCAGTTTCATTGTTCAGAGACATATGCTCGACCCAGCATAAAGGTCTGGAAGTGAAAGAAATATAAGACTGATAAGCATGGATTGTTGGTGCGAAAGCAATTTACTCCTTAAGGAACTCCAACGCCTCACAAGAAAAGAAATAAATTTACCAACAAATATTTTGAGCCATAAATAAACAAAGTTAAAGAAAATAGAAGTCATTTACCACTGCTTTGCTTCCGAAACTGCATTAAGAAATTTAAATCAGTAGATATCTTATGTACTTTAGGGTAAAATGTAATGCTATTTGTGTAGGGGACAGGGTATTTCCCAACCCCTTTTTGCAAGATGCCGAATACATGTAGCTTGGGAAGTACCACATGATAAGCACGTGCTTGGCACACATAACGAGGTCTCTGACATACGACTGTCCTCCCTATTATCACAGACAGCGCTCGAGCCACCCAATCGCCGACCTACCTGTCTCCCCTATTTCCCTATGACAGAACGAGACCCAATAAAGGGGCGCTTCTCTCCTCCTATAAAAGGGGAATTCTCCCTGTCATTTTCAGGTACGAAAATTACTAGAAAGCTTGCTACAATCACTTATTAAACCGGAGCTAGCTTAAGCATTGGAGAGACAGTGGGGGGATAGCCCCGTCCTTTTTGTCTTGCAGGTAGTTCGGCTCTAGTTGCTCGGCAATTCCCAGCAGAACCTCTACACTATTCATTTTGAGAAAAAATAAAAAAAAAATATGACAATGAGTACAGGAACAGACTATCTCAACAATAGATAGGAACAGACTATCTGTCTTGTTTGGAAGTTCTGAACTTCCACAAAAGATTAAAGACATCCTTAATGCCATGACTCAACAATGATGCCAAAAAAAATACTTGCACAAGTCAAAACTCAGATCTTAAAGAGCAAAAATGTGGATTATGCAAATTGAAATTTGTGATGGAGGGAGGTGCATTAAGTTTGTTGCAGTTATAGTAGATGGATCCATATATATATATATACACACACACACATACATACATACATATATATAGAGTTTTTCATAAGTAAAGCCGGAAATCAACAGGAGGTTGAATGGGGATTTACATTTAACGGTTCTGACACTCGAATTCATCCAGTGAGGTGTCCTAGATTGATTAAACTACAACTTCTAATTGCCTTAAAGTCTTATTTGCAGAACCTGAAAAGCAAACTCAAAGCTAAAGTCATCCCAGGCCTACTGTAAAAGAATGACACTGAAAAGGTACTCTAAATTTTCAACATATTTAAATCTTCCTTGGACTTTCATATCTTGCTTCATTCCAGAATGGCAACTCCAGCAGTAAATAAGACCAAGCTTGTATATAAAACCAGTTAATAAAAGACCTCGTTTTAATAATTTTTTTAATAAACAAAGAAAGGAAAAATACTCACCTATATGAAATTTGCAATTAGTGTGACCTAACTATGCATAATACTGACAGATGTTGACAATCCACCTTATCAGTCAAACTACTTCACAAATCAGTACATGGACTATGCATTTCTATATTCCAAGCTCAACCGAGTACAGTCTCCAAACATGTAAAAATAAGATAAAAATGGATAAAAGTTTACTTCCAAGATCCTCACTACATCCATATTGAATCCAAGTTCACCTTTTCACAGGCACAGAGCAAATTGCAAAAAAAAAAAAAAAAGGGTCGCCAACTACAACAATTCACGAGAAGAACAGTGCCACTCATCATCCACTGAAGCTGAAGCTAAACCGATGGGAAAACAGAATAAATCAAGTCATAGAAACTGGTAAAATGCCAAACTTTACCAAGCATACCTTTTGTAGACTTCTCCAAAAGTGCCTCCCCATAGCCTCTTTCGAAACAACCCTTCAGCACACTGATGCCCCTCCCAAAGCTCGAGTCCGCCGGTGACGATTCCGGGTACAAAAACCACCGGATGCTTGGCCTTTAATCCTTCCTTGTGCAATTTAACCCCAGGTGGGTCCGGCCACGGCCCTGTGATTGCCTCCGAAACGAACTGCGGGATGGACGCCGGCATCGCATTGTATAAGAACAACAAGCCCCACCACACCGTGCAGACGCAGCCAACAAACCAACAGCAGTTGTCCAAGCACGACCATTTTACCCTTTCCTCAGCCTTTTTGGGGATTTTCTTGTTTGGTGTTAGCTCCTTTTTCTTGTTGTCCTCCTCTTCCAGTTCTGGTTCTGGCTGAGGATGAGTAGGCTTTTGGTTTTCTGGTGGTTTTCTCCTCCTAAGAAACGACATCGTTTACTTGGATTGCTTCTTCTTTTCTTTTCTTTTTTATCCGTAGGGTGGACTGGAGAGAGTTGGGGAAGGTGGCCGCTGGTGGCGGGGAGAGGAGCAAGGGTCGTGGTCGGAAATGGGAGTGAGGGAGGTCGGCTGTGGAATTTTGGGGCTTGGGATGCTTTGATCAGTTGATTGGCTGGCCCAGGAGCTAATGTGGGGCCCAGAGTGGAAGAGTCTTCCGCGTGGGTGGCGGTTGACTTACTTGACGATTGCCTTCTGGATTATTGATCACGGGACAGAGACAGACAGATAGAAGGCCCCGGAGAGTCATTAGATGACCTGATGATTTCATTACACGGTGAGTATCAAGAATCGAGCCGTCAAAATAGGTGATTTGAGCGAGTTTAGATCGGTTAAAATGAATAATGAATATAAATAAATTTATTTATTTATATTTATTTAATTAGATGAGTATAAATAGATAAATCAAAAAATGAATTAGTAATACTTTTTGGATCATCGATCACAGGACAGAGACAAACAGAAAAAGGTCCCGGAGAGTCATTACTCATTAGATGATATGATGATTTCATCTGTGTATGAATAAACTCGTTCAAGCTTGATTTTATTAAAGTTTAAGCAAGGTTACATTCTGTATTGGATTTAGTTTGAAGTTTTAACCTCGATTCAAGCTTAGCTTAATTAGCATAATGTTACTTCGGTTTAGGGCTGCAAACGAATCGAGCCGCTTGAGTTCGAGCCGACTCGAGTCAAACTCAAGCTCAAACTTGAGCTCAGAATATTAAGCTCGTTAGCTCGCGAGCTTGAGTATATATATATATTTATTTATTTATTTATTTATTTATTTTTATTTAATAATAAAATTACGTATATTATATTTTTTATTTTTTATTTTTATAGTAAAATTACGTATATATCCTTAATATTTTATTATTTATTAAGAAAAAAATATTATTTTATTTATTTTTTAAAAAATAAAATAATTATTTTTTTTTCGAGCTCAAACTCGAGTGATTCGAGTCGAGCTCGAGTTTGAAAATTGCCGGCTCGTCGAGCTCGAGCTCGAGCTTAGTAAAATTCAGTCGAAACTCGGCTCGATTAGCTCAAAGCTCGACTCGACTCTGTTCGTTTGCAGCCCTACTTCGGTTAGATAGAAGCTCGTCCAAATTTGACTTGATAAATATATGAGCTTCAATTGAGATGAAACACGCAACAGCCAAAAAAAAAAAAAGCGGAATGACCACCAGAATATCAATTTCTTGAGTTGAGTAAACGATTTGAAAGATAAACTTTGCCACTTTTATGTTTATTAACCAATAAGGTTTTTTTTCCCCTTTATTGTGGGTATTAATTTAGGATGAGAGGTTATAAAAAAAAGACACTTCTCACTTGCGGCAATTCGACCAATCAGATATTTCAGTTTACTTTCACCATTGGCACATAAGGATTTATTGGAAGCAAATTGGCCTCAATGGTAGCTCCATGGAGCTACCGCAACCTCCCTCGCAGCCACCACCTTCGCAGCCACCGCCCCAGCCACCGCCCCCACAGCCACTGCAGATGATACACAGCGACCGCACTGGTAGCTCCATGGAGCTACCGCAACCTCCCTCGCAGCCACCACCCTCGCAGCCACCGCCCCAACCACCACCCCCACAGCCACTGCAGATGACTGAAGATCTGCAGCCGCCCCCCCTGATCTCCTCCCCTCAACCACCCGCTGCAACCTCACCCCCACCCCCCCTTAGCAACACACTAAAAACCTCCTTCCAAACCTCCCTTGTTACCTCCTACAAAGATAGCCTTGACAAATCCCTCTCTGACCACATCTCCTCTTTTCATGAATCCTTCATTTCCTCTTGTCATGATGACTGCTCGGATTCAGAAGATGAATCATCAGAAGACTTGGCTATCCCCATCCACAAATCGGATAAGCGTAGAATGAGGAAACCATGGAAACATGCTTTGATTGTCAAAGTATTCAAGAAGCACTTAGAGTTCAAATTCTTCGATCAAAAGATCAGAGAGCTATGGAAACCGTGTGGAAATATGTCTCTTATAGACATTGGAAAAGGATTCTACATAGCAAAATTTGATTCTCCCGAAGATTTCCTCAAAGTTGTAAAGGGAGGGCCTTGGTACATTCTTAAGTATTTCGTATCTATTCAACAATGGGTACCAAATTTCAACTCCAAGAATGGTCAACCCACTACTACGGCAGCGTGGGTTCGTCTCCCGGGACTCCCTTTAGAATACTATGATCGGGAAATCCTTGCCAGAGCAGGAAATAAAATCGGGAAATTAATCTCCATGGATGCACGCACAGCAAAATCGGAAAGGGGGCGCTATGCCAGATTTTGTATAGAAATTGACCTCTCCAAACCTCTCCCCACTTTTCTCAAATTTGGCAGGTATGTCCAAGAATTACAATTTGAGGGCTTATCCTTTTGTTTTGACTGTGGGTACGTGGGGCATGACTCCGGGAAATGTCAAGAATTTGCTCGTCGATCCGCCTCTTCTCATCAGTACGAACAGGGGAAAGCTGATCGAAATTGCTCCGCGCCGCCGCAGAAGCCAGACGATGCCCATATTCATGACAGCTCCTCCGGGCCTTGGATGACCATTCCTCGAAACCACCACTCAAAAACCAAAGGCAGACCCTTTGACCGGATTCGGCCCAAACCCCCTTCAACAAAAAATTCAAATTCAAACCTTTCAAGCCTGTCTGCCACATCTCATCCACCAAGAAAAGACCAACACCCAAAAATTTCCTCTTCTTTGTTACTCTCGAACAAATCGTTGACCCTAGACAATGCATTTAAACCCCTTGCAGACCTAGACCATGAGCCACCCCACTCTGGAAACTTCTCCCGAGGTCAACCTATTCCCCCTTTGCATACAACCCAGGAACGACCTTCCAAAGACAGTTCTCTGGTTTCTCTTCCTTTCACCATATTGGAAAATCCTAAAAAGATGAACCCAGAAAATACAACTGCACCAACCCGTGATCATCCCTCAGCTTCTTTGGATCCTCAGATGATAAAGCCTCTTTCCCCCTCTATTTCTCCAATCGTGCAACCTAGTCCTCACACTAAAAATCCTCCTTCCCCCCGCAAGCAACAAAGGCTGTCCTCCCATGTCTCCACCAAGCTCCCGAAACTCCTCCTCAACCCCGCAAATACATCGATCCAGATCGACACCCCGCCTCTCCAGAACTACCCGCAGGCTGCACCAGACCGACATGAGCGACCCACTTTCGACTCCACCGGCCACTTCGTTGGCTTGGAAGAAGGTGAGCTCCCACAAAATTTACAACTCTCTTCTCACGTATCAGAACCATCTTCCTACAGAGGATTTCAACCGTTTGAGGGACTGCAACATCTTGGGAAACCTCCTAGTTTGGAGCCACCCATCAGGGATGGCAACGACTATGGAGTTCGACCCAACAGCATTCCTGGGCCTAAGATATCCCATCTGCCGAGATCATTGGATCCCCCCAATACCAATGATGGGGAGACCGACAGCCTCTCCAGCTCCCCCAGCACTCCCCAAAAACCCTTTGGAGGGCAACATGGAAAGAGACATGGAGCTGGCCTATCTCCTACAGCCACCAATAGAAGTAGTCCTGGAGCGTCTGTCCCCATACCCGCTGCCTCTAAGACTCTTCGCCGTAAAAGAGTCCGTGGTGGTCTTACCACTACCTAGAGATCTCACAGGATTCAGACTTTTCATCAACTCCTTTCCGAGTCCAAAACCAGGAAGTCTAGACTTCGAAGTGGAAATACAACCCAGGTACTTCAGAAACGGAGAACGCGTCCTTGCAAGCTGCACTCCGAACCTGGCAGAAAGGATACTCCCTCAGAGCCCTCTGTTGCCCCTTCACCCTAGTCTGGAAGAAATGAAGCTCTTAATGTGGAATGTGAGAGGTGCAGGTAGCTCTGCATTTCGTGACCATCTCCTTCAACACATTAACACTCACAAACCTGGCATTGTCTTGGTAGTGGAAACTAGATTAAGTGGAAGCAGGGCTGTAGAAGTTTGTGAAAGCCTCCCGTTCACCAACTTCCGAATCCAAGATGCAAATACATTCAAGGGTGGACTGTGGCTCCTGTGGAACGGGGCTGAGGTCAACGTCGAGCCTATCTCCAGCAATTTCCAAGTCATCCATGCAAACATTAAGGTATCTCCTAACACCTCCCCTTGGTTGCTTAGTTGCATTTATGCTAGTCCTAGACTCGAGGAACGCTTGCTTCTATGGGAGCACCTTAAAAATCTGTCTTCCTTAAATAATTTGCCTTGGATGTGTATTGGTGACTTTAATGAACTGCTTGCTCAACAAGATAAATTAGGAGGTAACCCTATTAACAGATCTAGAGCCTCAGCTTTCTGCTCTGTGATTGAAACGTGTAATCTCTTAGATATGGGCTTTGTGGGCCCAAGATTCACTTGGGTTTGTAAGAAAAATAATTCTTTCATCTATGAAAGATTAGATAGAGCCTTCTGCGACCCTTTGTGGAGAAACCTTTTTCCTGAAGCGTCGATCCAGCACCTAGCCCGCACTAGATCTGACCACTGCCCACTCATAGTCAACCTCTATCCTCAACCTCCAGACCTTTCTTTTAAGCCTTTCCGTTTGGAAAAATTTTGGCTTTCTCACCCTTCTTTTCCGGATATCATCAGAAATAACTGGTCTTCCCCTCCAAGCCCTATTACTGAGTCTATTAAATGTTTCACTGAAGCCACCAGGGTTTGGAGTAGAGTCTCTTTTGAAAACATCTTCCACAAAAAAAAGAAAATCCTCAATAGACTAGTAGGGATCCAAA
Organism: Coffea arabica; assembly: GCF_036785885.1. Taxonomy (NCBI): domain Eukaryota; kingdom Viridiplantae; phylum Streptophyta; class Magnoliopsida; order Gentianales; family Rubiaceae; genus Coffea; species Coffea arabica. The sequence continues at coordinate 1,219,159 of NC_092317.1, read as the reverse complement.
AATCTCTTCAATATCACCCTTCCGTCTTTCTATCCACTTTGGAAAGCTCTCTCACAGCCCAGCTGGAAGACACTTTAAGGATGGAAAAAGACATTTGGCTTCTTAAGTCAAGAACTGATCATCTCATCTGGGATGACCTGAATGTTAAATTTCTGCAGACCACAACCATTGTGCAGAGGAAAACAAACCGAATTCTTGCTATTCGAGACCTTGTTGGTAACTGGATCACTGAAGATCTTGCTATCAAACGTCACATCTACTCTTTTTTCACCAACCTTTTCACCTCTGACTTTGTTGAAGTCAGCCTCTACCCTGAACCATTTCCTGCACCCCATCTTACCCTCTCGCCTAGTGAAACCCAACTTTTTAGCCGTATCCCTTCCAGCCAAGAAATCAGGAAAGCCTGCTTAGATTTCAAGCCCTTTAAGGCTCCGGGACCAGATGGACTCCACGCCTTCTTCTACCAAAAATTCTGGACCCTACTGGAAAACTCTATTGTTCAGTTTATCCATGATGCTTTCAACCATTTACCTTTTCCTCAAGGTATTAATGATACTTTCATTTGCTTAATCCCCAAAACTGATTGCCCTGAACTCATTCAAAATTTTAGGCCTATTAGTCTGTGCAACTCACTTTACAAGATCCTCTCTAAAGTGATTGTAAACAGACTCAGACCTTACCTGGCTAAGGTTATCTCCCCTTTTCAATCCAGTTTCCTGCCTGGAAGGAGCTGCTCCGATAATGTCAAATTAGTTCAGGAAGCCATTTTCAAGATTAAATCAAAAAAAGGCACAAAGAGTCTTTGTGCTATAAAAATTGATCTTGAAAAGGCTTTTGACAAACTTGAGTGGCACTTCATTAGGGAAACCCTGGTCTTCTTTGGCATCCCTGAAGCTCTCACTCAAGTTATCCTCCAATGCATTTCCTCTCCTAGGCTTGCTGTCATTCATAATGGTAAGCCTATTGATTGGATCTCTCCTTCAAGGGGTATTAGGCAAGGAGATTCCATCTCCCCTTATTTATTTATTATGTGCATGGAATATCTCTCTTTATCCATAAACAAAGCTATCTCTGAAAAGAGATGGAAGCCTCTATCTTTTGGTCCCAACACTCCCCTATTATCTCACTGCATTTTTGCTGATGACATTACCTTGTTTGCTGAAACCAACCCAGTATCCATTCTTTCCATCCACAACATCCTGGAAGATTTTTCCCTTCGATCTGGCTTATCAATCAATCGTCAGAAATCAAAAATTCTCTTCTCTCCTAATACCCCCCTGGATCTTATACTGTCTACAGTCAATCATTTAGGCTTTTCTGAATCTCATGAGTTTGGAAAATATCTTGGTTTCCCCATCTCCGGGGATAGGGTTAGCAGGAACCAGCTAAATTTCATTTTAGACAAGATTAAAAAAAAACTCGCAGGATGGAAGGCAAGCCTCCTCTCTTTTGCTGGAAGGAAAGCCATAATCCAGCAAACTACTGCTGTCATTCCTGTTTTCTACTCCCAATGCACCCCCTACCTGCCTCTCTCTGTAATGACATTGACAAGGAGCAAAGAAACTTCCTTTGGGGCTCTACTCCCCAAAAAAGGAAGCTTCACCTGGTCTCCTGGAAAAATATTACCAAACCTAATGACCTGGGAGGATTGGGAGTCAAGCAAACTGCCTTAATTAATAAGGCTTCAATGGCAAAATTCTGTTGGCAGCTTCAAACAGAAACCAAGAAGCCTTGGGCACAAATCATTTCCCGCAAATACCTTCCCAAATTCCATTCCACCCCATTCCTTGATTGGAATCCTGTTAGATGCAGAGGCTCGGTAAATTTCAAATGCATTCAACAAGGCCTCCCCTTGTTCAAAGCTGGCAGCTCTAAAGTTATCAAAAGTGGAGCAAATACACTTGTTTGGCATGATAAATGGCTCCCCCAAGGTACCCTCAGATCCTTGATCCAAGGGCCTTTGACCTTGGAAGACCACTCCATGCTTGTGAAGGACCTATTCAATTCCCTTGATGACTGGAATCTGGAAGCCTTATCTATGGTGCTTCCCCAGGATCTTAGCCAAAGGATTTCTGCCATCCCACGGCAGAATTACAACCCCACTCCCGATACCATTAGATGGGGGCATTCCCTTAATGGTAGCTTCTCCTTCAAATCTGCCTACTCCCTAGCTTTTCTCCAAAAATACCCAGACCCAACCGTGCCTAATCTCTCGTGGATCTGGTCTCTGCACGTCCCCACAAAAATTAAACACTTCATTTGGTTGTTAGCTCAACAAAGGATTCCCACCAAGCAACACCTCTTCGATCGACATATCATCCCTGACACCTCTTGTTCTTTCTGTAACCATTTCTCAGAAGATGCTGAACATGTGGTGAGAGGATGTCCCCGAGCCTTAGAACTCTGGGATAAAATCCAGGCCCCCTTCCTTCACCACCCTTGGCAACCTTTCAACATTTGGCTCCTTCAGAACTGCAAAAACTCCTCCCCCTCCCCTTACGGTTCCATTTCTTGGAACGTTATTCTTGCTTTCTCTTGTTGGGTTCTCTGGAACAATAGAAACAAACTTTTGCTCGAACCTATTAGAGCATGGAAATTTCCTCACATTCAGGCTCTAAATCTTGCTGCTGAATTTGTCGCAATTGGTCCAAGCCGCTCTCCCCTTCCCCTACCCAAAAGCCAGGTCCTCATTGGATGGACTCCACCACCCAGAGGATGGCTTAAATTGAATTCTGATGGATCCTGCTCACCCAACCCTGGTCTCGGGGGATGCGGGACCCTGATACGAGACCATCTTGGTACTTGGATTAAAGGGTCGATTCGAAAGCTCGGCCACACCAACAACCTGATTGCAGAATGTTGGGCCATCAGAGATGGACTCGAAATCGCAAGATCATTGAATACTCAATGTCTGATTGTTGAATGCGATTGTGAAGTTGTCCTTAACATGCTAAACAATTCAATTCCAGAAGGTCATGACCTTGCTCCTATCTTAAATGATTGCAGGCACCTTCTCTCTAATTTCCAGCAAGTGCAAGTAAAGCACATCTACAGAGAGGCGAATAGAGGAGCAGATGCACTAGCAAAGTTGGGTGAAAAGCTTTTGTGTCCCTTTTCACTACTAGATTCCTGTCCGCCCAGTTTAGGATCTATTTTGTCTGATGATTTGAGGGGAGTCTGTTTCCCCAGATACATTGCTAAGTTGTAACCTTTCCTTATTATTTTATGCAAGTCTTTCCTACCAAAAAAAAAAAAAATTGTAAAACCATGAGCCACTAAAGTAAACGAGTAACAGGAGCTTGGAACGCTGTTTACAGTATAGTATCTGCCCTGACAAAATTAAATTCAGAGCGCCATCCGACAGTAAACCTGGACCCATATATTATCTCCTCTTTCAGATGCACTCAAGAAAACCTGGAAAAGAATTCTACAAACACAGACAAAATTCCTCATGAACGAAAACAAAAGAAGACAGAAAACAGTCCGTTTCATCAATAATAGGGAATAACAACCCCAAAGGACCTGTTTACAATCGATATAATCTGGAAGAGTAGGCGAGAAAGACAATAAAATATGCATCCAGATAAACTAGGCAAGTTTCCTCTCAACTGAATCCAACATGAAGAAATATATGAAGACCCGAAGCAGCAGCGGAGCATAATAAATTTTAACTTGGGCCACCTCCAATCAAAGTCTTATAACAATGGCAGATTCACCGAAATCTACCAGTTCAAAAATTTCTCATTCATTAATAGTATGATACCACACGCAGGAGAGTTTAAAATTCATGTTAAAAATGCCCACAACACCACTTGAGTCCTGCCCATGGGAGCATATACAAGAGGAATGTTTGGATCAAACAAATGTTTAGAGCATATACAAGAGCAAATACAAATGTTTAGATCAAACAAATGTTTTATACATACGCCAAAATGTTATATGTTTTTAGTTCTCTTTACAACTTTGAGGTGAGCTTGGTCTAATGGTCCAGGATTCAAATCCCACCCTCATTGCAAGAGAAAAAGAAAAAGAGATTGTCTTTACAACATTATAAAATCATTAACTATAATAATATGCAATTTAACAGGGTAGTTGGTAAGTACAATAGAAGATTTTTTTTTTTAAAAAAGGGTACTTTAAAAAGATCCCAAAAAAAAAAAAAAAAATCAGTACTAAGCCCACCTAACCGGAAGCCCAGCAAAATGCCTTTTTGACAACCTTCTTTAAACAACAAGCCCACTGCCCCAATCCCAATTCGCACCGCACTCGAACCCTGCGGCCACCTTCCGTCTCCTCACACCAACACAATCCTCCCCTCCGCTGTTCGTTTATAGGCTTTTTGAGGAGAAATAGGTATGTGAAAATTAGCATCTTATTCTTATTTTTGGTTTGTTTATTTCAAATTGATTTTGTCCAATGCATTTTAGTCATCAATTCTTTTCGTGATGTTCTCGGGGGATCGTCATTTTGTTGTCATTAATGTTATTAAAGCATAAAGGTTTTTGAGATTGGGCTTTTTTTTTTTGGAGTCACTGCTGATTATGGAGTCTCCGACTTGTACGGTATCGTTCCCCCGAACGGCCAGCCAAGTTCCTGTGACAAACTCCGGCTCGGACTAGTCTTTGAACCATAGATAGGATTAGATTATTTTTGTGTAATCCAAAGTATTCCTTCTGATTTGATTACAGTTCTAATGATTATATCTGTTACATTTATTCTATGTGTTTACAATGATTTTCAGCCAGTATTAGACTCAAATGAATAGCTGAGAGACTATCTTTGCTTCTAATGTTGGTTCGTTGGTCTTGCATTTCCTGAGTGGTTTAATACTTTAGATATCTTCAAATTAACCATTTACTGGTGGGAGCTGCCTTTTAAGGTGGTCGACTTGAAAACCTATAAAAATTGCAACGCCATGACTTGAACAATTAGTGTAAGCTTATGAGTTGCTGCTATTCTCTTGTCTGACATTACAAGGAGAAGCTCCTTGTGAATTTATAGTGTCTTTTATATCACAAAGTGTTAACAGGTGTTTCATTAAGAACAGCAGTGTAATAAAGCGAAGTCGAGTCAAGTTTGTGGCTTATGAGCTCAAGCTGAACTTTGAAGTACTCAAACAAATGAAGTTGAGCTCGAGCTGTTTTACTTGAACATTTGCTGCTGAATGAGCTGGGAATTTGCTACTATATTGAATGTGAAGATTATGCTGTCCTAAATGTTCTTCTACTTTAGTTAATTAATGAGTATACACCGTTTATGTGTCTTTGTGTGTGTGTGTGTATTCTTTCAACAATTCAAAATGCTAATTTCTTACTGTATTCAAGTTAGGCATGGACTCTGTTGATAGATTTAAGACGATTGTTAAGATAAGAAGCAAAAGTCTACATTCATGTCCAGTTAGTGTCAAGTACGTATAGTCAGGTTTTTGTATTTTTTGCGGAACTTGACAAGGAGTGAATGATGCTTGACATAATTAGAGTCTTGTAATAAGTACAATTCTATTGCTAGATTCGAACTGACTGCAAAGCATTCAATAGAATATTTTTTCTGCTGGAGACTTTGCTTGTGCACTTTTTTGCTTTCTGCATGTTTCCTGGTGTTTAGCTGATATTTTTTGAAATGATTGAAAAGGAACACCCTCCCCCGACCCTCCCAAAAAGAAAAGGAAGTAGTCAGGTTCTGGATTGTAGGTTCAATGCTTGTTAATATAATCAATGTGGAGATGATTTCAGCTGCACAGGAACTCAAAAGAAATGTTGATTCGATCATACCCTGTGGTATTCAGAAATGAATTCTCCTTCACTTGGGAACTAGTGCTTGACTAGGCAAATTATCCTCTTTTCTTTCCTTTTTCTTTTGAAGCTACATAGCTACCTGCCTAATACAGATTTTTAATATTAGAATTTACAGGAAATGTACTTCTGTTCTTTTCCTTTTGACTTTCTGTGAATAGAAATTTATACCAAGCTTAAAGCATAAGTTATTCTTTTTTGCTTTCTGCTGAATAAGATTTTTCCAGATAATGTCAGAAGGAGATTCATATATATTGTTTCAACCTGCTTCTTAATCAGTAAGAACTAGTGTCAATTTTTTATGGTTTTATTGGAGACATTACTTCTGTTGCCAAATGACAAAATTGCTCTGATAATAGAAGACTAAGCTGGTTGAAGGGGTTTGGCTTAGTTAACATGCCAAAGGTTAAGTGAAGCCCATGATAACATCCATCATTTGATGACAATAGTTTTGGCTGTTCAGATTGCTGCTTGTCAATGAGCACGTATGACATTGATAACTTTATTGGGTTCTTATGCAATATTGTTTCTTATTACTATTTTCATATTTCAATTTGCTGGAAGAAAAATTACATAGGTAACCACTTTTGTGGAAGAGTATTAACTTTTAATGCTTCAAGGGAACCCACCATAGTGGAACAACTCTTAAAAAAAAAAAGATATTGAGTGTTGTGGATGTAAATTATCAAACCTTTTTCTAGCTAGCTTCATGGAATGTGAAGTTATTGGCTGTTGATGTTGTTATTCTAGTTTAGCTGCAGGGGCTGATGTTACTGCAAGATAATAATATTAAATTAGATCAATAGATAATAGATGATGCCATGTGCATTTGGTGTGTGGATGATGGTTTTTGTTTTTTCCTGTTGTCCAGATTTCACTATTATATGCCTTAAGCATAGTCTGACTTGTTTTTAACACTGTTTTAATAGGAGAAGATTACTGATGGCAGCTTCAGCTGAAGAATATGCGGCGTTTGAAGAAAGGGTGAGAAGAACAGTCTATATGGATAACCTGTCACCTCAGGTGACAGAGAATGTTCTGAAAGCCGCTTTGGATCAATTTGTCAATGTCGTAAATGTCCAATTCATTCCCAACTATATCAACCCACAGAGCCTCCCACGAGCTGCTTTGGTGGAGATGGAAACTCTGAATCAGGCCTCTGCGATCATTGCTGAGATTGCTGATTCCCCTTTTATGGTTCTTGGGATGCCAAGACCTGTCAGAGCATGCGCTGCAGAAGTAGAAATGTTTGACAGTCGTCCAAAGAAACCTGGCAGGAAGATCACTTACAAGTGGCTGGACCACGAAGATCCTGATTTTGAGGTTGCCAGGAAGATTAAGGTTTTGACCAGAAAGCATGCTGCTGAAACCGAATTCCTGCTCAATGTAAGATTCTTATGTTATTGCCTTTTTGATAAATGTTCTTATCCTTGTACTACATTGAGCTGACACGTATTACAGTCTTCAATTTTAAGCCCACTTTGTTCCATTAGTCCAATTGAATAATACTTTTTTTTTTCTTTTGTGGCATTTCCTTGAAGCAGCATCAACTCAAGGAGGAGGAAAACCTTGCAAACCAGCAGCTGGAGACCTTGAAAGCGCACTATAAGAAATATGAGTTGATAGATGGTGTCCTATCTGACAATACTGCCAAGAAATTAGCAGATCGATACAGGATACCTCTTTCAGATGCTTGAAAGAGTTCCTCTTCAATTTGATTTAGCATGTGAACATTTGTGGTAGCTGTATATGCTGTTTGCGCTTCGTTTTGTATATAAGTTTTGTCACTGGAGGTGATTTGGCATTCACTGCAATCTTAAAAGAGCTTAGATTAGTTGCAGGCTTGTGCTTATTGTTGGATTGGTAGTTTGTTGCAACCAGTAAGGTAAGGAACTTAAAGAGATAAATAGTTGTGTTATTTTCTTATAGCTAGTTTGGGAGGATGGAAATGAAAAGAAAAGAAAAGAAATGATAAGTTAGAAAAGAAAAGAAAGGATCAAAGTTTCTATCTAAGTTGTTTGGGAGTTTTAAAAAAGAAAAGAAAGTGAGTAATTTTCTTTTGTTTGGGAGTTGAATGCAAAGGAAAGGAAAAGATACTTAAACAAATTATTTTACAAATATGCCCTTTCTATAAACAAATGTGAGAGGGATTCATAGGGTATTAAAATATTTTGTATAGGATTTTAAGGGTAATTTGGTCATATTAAAAAATTTACTTAAACTTCTGTCCGTTCCTTTCCTTTGAGCGGAAAGTTTTCCAAAAGATTGAGGGCAATGGAATCTTTCCTATTCTTTTCTTTTCCTTCTCATTTTAACTCCCAAACGATGGAAAAATTTTCTTATTCCTTCAAAACCTTTTTTTTCTTTTCATTTCCATCCTCCCAAACTAGCTATTAGAGATTCCCTCGATTTCGGGTAAGCAACTTTCAGGTGATAAAATGTTAATTTTCTCAAAATTCACGTAATAATGAATTAATTGTCAATAAATACACGAATTCAGACTTTTTTTTTTTTGGGGGGCTGTGGTGGCAGACTTGCATCCGTCCCCACCCTTAATTCTGCAACTGACCTGAAGCATTAATTTTGATGTCCTATCCAAGGTTTTTCGCCATACAACAGTTCTCCTTCTAAAAGGACCTTAGAAAAGAACTCCCCAGTTCACATCAGAACAAAACACACACATATATACATAGAACCAGAATACATTAAAAATGTGATGAATAACAATGCATGTGTATCATCTATATCTATATAAATCTATATCTATATAAATTTGAGAAGGGATTTTTAGGAACAAGCCTCCACAACCTTTCCCACTCTCAACCCTATTTTCCTAGCATTTCACATTTATCTTATTTTGTAAAAAATATCATGGGCACATTACATCCCCACGTTTCCTTCAAATAAGGAGTTAACTTCAACTAACACTCCCACGTCCCCTCAAACAAAAATTTAACTTCCACTTACATTAAAACTCTAACACTCCCACGTTCCCTCAAACAAAAATTTAACTTCCACTTACATTAAAACTGTTTCCACTTACCCGTGCGTCAGATGGTTGTGGTACCACTACTGATTCCCATTTCCCAGCGAGTTGAAGAGCATTGACGAGAATAAAGATAGCCCATAATTCAACGGAATTGAAGATAGCACATGATCTTTTCCAACTGCCATGGAGCAACAATATACTTGGTACTACTTTTGGGAATTACTCTTAAAACCCTTCCAATCAACTTCCTTCTCGAACCTCTCAAATTAACTTCATAATGGAACATGCCCGTTTACAGGCATGCCAACAATGCCTAAATTTCAAACTCGCAAATTGCAAAGGAGGAAACATCTGCTAACAAAACGAAAAGGACGCCACAACGGTCCCGCACAAGAATTGGAACAGTTTCAACAACTTTGCCTCGACGAAAGAGAAATCTCACATCAACTACGATGGATGAAATCTCGACTACACCGATTCAAACGCCGCGCCAATCAAATTAGAAGTTTCGGTACTATTTATTCTTTTAATATTGATATTTTCATTGTATTTTCAATTATTAATAATATTCTCAACATTGTAATATTATTGTTGTTTTCATACTAATCCTTGCTGGCTCAATCAACAAAGTATGGTACTATGGCTTTTATGTGAGTTTAGGCATTTAGTGCTTCACTATAACCCTTTAAATTTGACAAAGATAATGAGTAATTCCCAAAAATATACTACGTCCCACATTATGGCTGAAAAACTGATCATATCATGAGCTGTGCTCATGATGTGACTTATGTAGGTTTTCCCCCCAAACTGTTAATATGGTAGCATATTGTTGTAGTACTATTAATTCTGATCACGAAAAATAGTAGTACTATTAATTATGAGTTGTGATCTTTGGAGTTTCTTCGTTTCTTTGAAATAAGATGTTCTGAAGGTTGACATTAAGATATTACTACTAGCAGGTAGGTTCGTTTTTTGTGTTTTGGTTTTTTTTTTGGCAGATTTTGTGTCTTACTGCATTACATGTCCTTGGGCTGCTTAAATCTGGATTATGCTGTAGTTTTGCTGTGGAAAGTTGGAATCGTGCAAGACAAAAATGTTGACGATCGAAAGAGAGAGCAAAAAAAAAAAAAAGGGAATAGATTCAAAAAATAATTCTTGCAAAAACATATGAAACAATGGCACCTAAGAATCTTGCAAAACATTGCTTACGAGAACATATGAGACAATGGCACTTAAAAATTAATATACTTTTTAGGTGTAATCTTATGGACAGTAATCTTATGTATCAAAATAGAAGTTTCGGTACTATTTATTCTTTGAATATTGACATTTTCATTGTAATTTCAATTATTACTAATATTTTAAATATTATAATATGATTGTTGTTTCCATTGTTTACAAGTTTCGGTACTATACTTCGCTCTTTAAGACAGACATGCACGATTCATGTTTCGTTGTGATGCTTCTTATCTTAGAGATTTAAAAACAAAGGTATACATTATTTATATGTATATTTTTTTACACAATATTATTTACAAACTGTCTAAAACAAAAGATAATTTTGAACTATGTATGCTTTTAATTGTCAGAAAAATGAAGATGCATTGTTCGACCAACACATTGGGCTTGTTTGGAAGTGAAGTTTTTGGCCAAGTTTTTTAGCTACTAGTTTTTTAACAACTTTTGCTACAGGAACCCCAAAAAACTTATCAAAATTTTTTACCTACACACTTTAAAATAATACACAAAAAACTTTTTTCCAAAATCTTAGCCAACGGCGGGAAAAAAAACTTTTTTCCTTTGCTCCTTTAACTCTGCTCTCTCTCACAAGTCATAAGCACCTCAATCCTGCAATTCTATGCAAACCCCCAGGCGGGAAAAAAAAATCAAATTTTGCATTAAATTTCCAAAATTCCAGATGATGCTTAATATGAAAGCCTCCCCGGAGGCCCGGATGACGTCGTCTTCATCATCATCGCCGTCCCGCTCAATCGTTACAGCGGAGAAGGCTTTCTCGTTCATCTCCAAAGGATGGAGCGAGGTCCGCTACTCCGCAGGTGCTGACCTCCAAATGATTAAGAACTGGACGAATAGGGGAACAGGGGAATAGGGAAGGGGGTGGCGGGGCAGAGAGGGTGGCGTGCAGAGGGGAGGGGGAAGGGGCAGGGCAGAGGGGCTAGCGGGGCAACGGGGGAAGGGCTGGTGGGGGGAGGGGGTGGCGTGCAGAGGGGAGGGGAAGGGGCAGGGCTGGCGGGGGGAGGGGGTGGCGTGCAGAGAGGCTGGCGGGAGAAGGAGGCGGGGGGGGGGGGGAAATGCAGAGGAGAGGAGAAGGGGAAAAGGAGGAGAGGGGTGGCGGGGGGGGAAGGAAGAAGAAGAAGAAGAAAGAGAGGAAAGAAAAGAAAAAGGAAAAAAAGAAAAGGAAAATAAATTCACTTTACAAAAACTTTTATAAAATTTTTTATCTTAACAAAACTTCTACAAAAAAGTTTTTCACCTTACAAAAATTTTTACAAAATTTTTTCAAAAACTTCTACAGTGCACTACAGTAAATGGCCTGTTTGGAACCTGAGTTTTTTGGGAGTTTGTCTAAAACTTTATTGTAGTGCACTGTAGAAGTTTTTGAAAAAATTTTGTAGAAGTTTTTGTAAGGTGAAAAACTTTTTTGTAGAAGTTTTTGAAATGTTACTGTAGACGTTTTTTGGATTATTTTTAGAGATATTTTTAAAACATATTTTTGAGTATTTTATAATTTATAATTTTTATATTTTTATATTTTTAAACATTTATGCATTTATAATACATTTATAAATATTTAGAAATAAATATATTTATATATTTATATAAAAATATAAAAATATATTATATTATATATAATACGTAATATACATATATTTATAAATGTATAAATGTATAATTAATATAAATGTATAAATTATAAATGAATATTATATAAATGTATAAATTATAATTTATAAATGTATATGATGATTATGTACAAATATATTAATATAATTAATATAAATGTATAAATGTATTAATATTATGTATAAATGTATAATTAATATTGTTTATAATTTATAATTTTTATTGTTTAAATATTTATATGCATTTATGCATTATAATATATTTATAAATAAATATATTTATATATAAATATATAAATATATAAATGTATTATATTATATATAATACATAATATACATATATTTATAAATGTATAAATGTATATATTATAAATGAATATTATATAAATGTATAAGTTATAATTTATAAATATATATAATGATTATGTATAACTGTATTAATATAATTAATATAAATGTATAAATGTATAATTAATATTGTTTATAATTTATAATTTTTATTGTTTAAATATTTATATATATTTATGCATTTATAATACATTTATAAATAAATATATTTATATAGGTATCTAAAAATATATAAATGTATTATATTATATATAATACATAATATAAATATATTTACAAATGTAATAATTGTATATTATTATAAATTTATATTATATAAATATATAAATTAATATATTATAAATATATAAATATATAATATTATGTATAAATGTATTATATTATATATAATACATAATATAATTGTATATAAATATACATAAATATATATACATAAATGTGTAATATATATAATATGTATTATATATATTAAATATATTGTATATAATATTTATATAAATGTATAATTACATATTTAAATTAATATTAATTTATATGGTATATAATATATGTTTAAATAAATATATAATATTATAAATATATAATATATATATATATATATATATATATATATATATATATATATATATATAAAATAAATTTTTGAGGGTGAGGGACTCAAAAATTCAAAAAAATTTTTTTTAGGTTACCGGCGCCGGGAGAGGTGGTGGAGGCGGTGTCTGGTGTGGTGGGTTGGGTGAGGGAGGAAGAAAAGTTTTTGAGAAATTTTTTGTGTATAGATTTTTGAAGTGTGTAGGTAAAAAATTTTGAAAAATTTTTTGGGGTTCCTGTAGCAAAAGTTGTTAAAAAACTAGTAGCTAAAAAACTTGGTAAAAAACTAGGGTGCCAAACAAGCCCAAAGTTTTAGACAAACTCCCTAAAAACTCAGGTTCCAAACAGGCCCATTAATTCATGGAAAAATCGTGCATTCTCATTTATAGTGCGAACTCCACAAAAAACAACAGAATTAATTAAACCCCAAATACTGGCGTTCGTACTCAGAGTTGACTGGTGTGAAGAATGTTCACACTTTCGTAGAAGATTATCAAATCGAAGGCAAAATGTCTGTAAGTATCTCATTTACTTATCAAATTAAATATTCAATTATATTTAATTGGACCCTTATGTCGCTCAATTTATGATATAGATTTCTATTTTTTTTCAAGATCCAACCTTCATCGAAATGATCGTTTATAAATAATGAAAATGTTTTTATCATATATTGAACTATTGTTACAAAGTTTCATTTTTTTAAATATACTTTCATGTGCCCGTGATTATAATATTTTACTATTTTTAAATTCCTCCATACATTGTAATTTTTTTTAATAATGTAGGTACCGTGCGTACGGGTATTCACACTATTTTAAAAAGGTCGAGAGGATATTTGTCTAGTGACTAAGGTTCAAATCTCGAGACATAAAAGCTCTGAATTTAAAATTCCCTTTTCCTTCCTGGTTTTTTAAATCCAACCTCTCCTTTATTGGAAATTTTTTTTTTTTCAAAATATCATTTAAAGGAATGTGGATGAACGGCGTGAGTGAGTGAGTACCTTGAGCTATATTAAAGGACGGTTGTTCATTGTATCTGCTTCTCGATCGAGAGGGTACTAAGGCTTGTGATCCAATTGAATTTTTTGTAGTAACGACTGACACCTCAGGTATGCAGCTTCAGCGGAGAAGTCCCCGCCTATTTATAAGAGCCGTTTGTACATGCCATTTTCCTTCCCCTCTAAAAATCTCAGATTTAGCTAAAATTAAGTGCCTGATTTTGCTATTCTCTTCTTTTTACTTTTTTTTCAGTTCTCCATCTTTTTTTTTTGGGACTGAAGAGCAAATTGCTTTTGCATGGAAAGAAGAGGAAAAGATCCTGGCCCTGATGGAATTGAAGAATGTGTTTGTTACGGTTGATTTTTTACTGTCTCTACGCATAATAGTATAAATCTTGCTACTAGAATTGATGAAGTTGAACCATTCAATACATATCTTACTATATTAATTAATTGGGAAATTAAAATGACCGTACTCGATTAAGTTACAAGAATCGTATTTCTATCCTTTGGGGAAAAAAAAAGAATCTTAATTCTAGTTCTACACAAGGATATTATTATTAATTTTTTTGTCATGCTTCAGAACATGCTTTGATAAACTTGCATATCGATAACTGCAACATTACCTAGTCGTTATTTACAATTTCAATTTCAATAGAGGTTGCCTTCATTTGAAAAGGAAAAAAGAAAAGTGTGCATTTTTTTTAAAAAAATTTTTGAGTTAAAAAAGAGAGCGCATTTAACCAAAAATTACTTACAACGCATGATTCGTGATTTGTTTTCAAAGAATTAATATCTCATTTTTTGTTGAATAATAATCTTTTCGGTGCAGGGGATTAAATTTAATACAATAACAAGTGAAAAATCTGTTCTCGATGCTACTGTCCAATCCATACATAATTTGGATTAAAATGTGTAATGGAGCTTTCCCCCAAAAAAATAAAAATAAAGCTCTTGTACGTACTTGCACTTTATATTATTGTTTCTAAGAAATGCATTAAAAATATAATTTTCTTTTCTCATAGGTGTCCTTTAGTATATCTAAATTTCGCAACTACACTCAAATTTAATGCATTCCTTGCATGTAGAGACTTTGTAAACCAATTTTATTTTTATTAAAAAAATTAAATTCCTCTCAAAAAGCGTCCGTTGACGACGAAGTCCTTAATTTAATCAAACCCATATATATAACTAGTAAAACGTTAGATGATGCCTAAATCTCAAAAAAAAAAAAATTTTTTTTACTTCTAATCTGTGGAGAGAATTATATAGGGGTTGGGGATAGGATTGCAAAACGAAGCGAATCGAGTTTAGTTTTGACATTATTAAACCTAGCTTGACTTGTTTATGTATTGAATTGAGTCCGAAATCGAGCTCAGCAAAACAAAAAATTAGGGTTCAATCTTGACTCGATCAAGGAAAAGACAGGATTGAACTCGAGTCAAAAGGCTCATTGTCTGAATCTCGATTTTTGGGTCGCAAGTAGCTCGAAATTTGAATCGTCAACTTGAGTTGCGCTCTATTTTTTTTTAGACCGCAAGCGGCTCGAATTCGGTTCGAAAATAGAAGTTACGCAAGTGGAGGGAGGGGAGAAGGGAGACGTAATTTGGTGGGTGCAGGTCCACCATGCCCCCACGAGTGAGTGAAGTGTTTCCCTCGGAAACTCAAACCCAAACTGTGACAAAGACGGACGCGAAAAACTCGAAACTTGCGGCTTGCAGCAGAACCCGTTGCCGCCTCTCTTATGATCTTAACCTTGCAGAAATGCTCCCTACTGTACCAGTACCACACGGAGAGAGCATGCAAAACCCCACAAATCTCAACAGCTTTTCTTTCACACTGCTCTCTCTCTCTCTGCATCTTCGCCCTTCCACATTCTCTTCTTCTTTTCTTTCTTTCTTTATTATTATTAGTATTATTAGCTCTGATTTATTATTATTATTTCTTTCTTTTTTCTTTTAAAGCAGTCAACAACGTGGAAGTAGAAGCAGATAGAAAAGAATCACATGAAACAATTCTATGCGTATACATGTAGTTGTGATGAACTCCTCCCAGCTAGCTACTACCGCCAGTAACTAGTAGTATTTGATTCGGTTTTAGATTTTTAATGAAAGATGATGAGATGATATCCAACGAGGCAGTGTGATGGAGGGAGAGTAGACAGACAGAGAATAGAATAATAATTAATAAATGGAAGGAATCCTGCAGCAAATGAAGCTAACGGCAACTTCGATCCACCTCTCTTAAGACTGTCTATATGTCTAATGCTAATCTCACTCCTCTCTCTCTCCTGTCTTCTTGACCCAACAACTCTTCTTCTTCTCTTAAATTAATCGCCCCAGACCATCCATCCAACACCCCCTCCCTTCCCCTCTTAATCTCCGCGCCTATTCTATTTGTATTACTATTACTCCTATATTACTTCCCCGGCAATTAACGCCTCCGCCATCTCTCTCTCTCTCTCTCTCTCCCTCCAATCTTCTCCTTCTCCAACCTTCTACTGCAATTTTCTGAACCGACCCTTCATGCTTCATAACATAACTTGAGTCGTCCTCGTCTTTTTTGCTTCGCACTTGATCATGCCCTGATCAAATTCCCGAGTACATGTACTCCTCCATTGATTTGCTGACCCACTTTTTCCCCCGGTACCACGAGTTGGCTGCCTGCTTTTGTTCAGATTCCCCCCCCTCCCCCCGGCCGGGCCCCGGGGGCGAAAGCTAAACTTTGATTTACTAGGGGAGATCCCCCACCCAAAAGGCAAAACTATTCTGCATTCTCAATTCCTCGGCGCGCAGCTCTGGTCCAATCAAGCAGCAAATAATGTTGACTTGTATAGCTTGCTCTAACCAACACCTCAATGCCGCATCTCTTCCCCAACCCCAGCATGATGATGACGACGACGCCGCCGCCGCCGCTATTTCCACTCCCTCCACTAGACAAGCCATCAAAGCCCTCACTTCTCAAGTACTGTAGTCTGATATCCATAATCCATCCATTACTCTGCCCTTTTCATTCTGCTACATAATTCTCTACGGAGTAATATTTTCATTCCAGTTTTACATTTGTTGATCATTAGGCATTATTATTATTATTATTATTGTGTTTTAGATCAAGGACATTGCAATAAAGGCTTCGGGTGCGTACAAGAACTGCAAGCCCTGTTCTGGCTCTTCCAACCACCACAATAACCGCGGGGATGCCTGCGCCGATTCCGAACCCGGCTCTGTCTCCGGCCGCTATCACTTCTCCTACGCTAGAGCAGCTGCTGCTGCTGGTAGCTCCAATTCTACGCCTAGGCGGCCCTGGGGGAGGGAAATGGAATCCAGATTGAAAGTGCTTTCCAGCGGCGAAACCACGCCCGCCTCCGTCAGCGGCCGGACCGAGTCGGCCGTGTTTATGGAAGAAGACGAGCCCAAGGAATGGGTCGCTCAGGTCGAGCCTGGCGTCCTTATCACATTTGTTTCGCTTCCTCAAGGAGGGAATGATCTCAAACGAATTCGCTTCAGGTACTGCAACTTTTCAGTTTTCCTTCTTCTTTGTTTAGCTTCTCTACTCTTTCTTTTTTCTTTTTCTTTTTTTTTTTTCAAATATATAGTTTAGGCTCGTCTGGTGCAACATTGGAAATCCCCGTCTACGGTCAATAATTGCGAAGAACAGAACGGAACCCGGGAACAGAACCCTGGTTCACCGGTGTCATAAAAGTGGGTAACAAAAGTTTTCTGGATCTAATTATCAAAGTCGTTATTTGTTGGAGAGTGATGCATACTGGCGGTGATAATGATGATAGTGCATGAATTATGTTGGGGCAGTCAATAAAATATTGTCGGGTTCTATTACTGTTCGCTTCAGAGAAGGTCAGGGGTGGAGGGGACTGGGAAGTTGTATTACTATAATTGTTTTAACAGCGATGCGGTTGATCGAATAATAGGGCATGTGAAGGCACATTATTGTGATCCACCAGTCCCGGTTTTATGGAAAGCGGGCCGGCCCCCGGAGAAGTGGGTCTTAACCCTTAATTTAGGGGGTAAGGGGCTATGACTGGACATATAAAAATTCACTTCTTCGGCTGCCCTACTTTCGAAATCTGCCGGCATTGAATCCTAAAGCTAGGAAACTTTTAAAGCATCGGGGACCAGACTCTCGCTCTCAAGTCTCATTCCTAGTGGAAGAGGTTAACTTTTACATTATTGTAAGCACCAAAAGCTTAATAAAGGAAGAGGTCAACTGGTAACTAAAGTCTTCCCTCAACTGCTGCGCTCAGTGCACTTTATTTAGTTGAATTAATCGAGTGAATCATAAAGAAACAGAGTCATAAATCAAATGCAGAACCCAATTTTGTGTTCCATTCATGAAACTCTTGTCCTGTTTATGAACAGAATTTGTAGTAAAAATTATTCTCGTGTTAAACCATGCAGCATAAACAAGTTTCTGATTTGAAATGTCGGCCTTGATGCCAATTATTGCCGATCCTGGTTCCAAAGGCCCAATCAATAATGGTGACACCTGGAGCCTATTATTGCTGATCCAGATTCCTGAGATCTGATGAATGTGACCATCTTGAGCTTATGTTGATCCTGCTTAATTTCGTATTGTCCCTAAGGCCTAAATAGAACAAGAAATTCTGCTAAGGACGTTAATTCCTTTCATCATGCCAAGCTGCGTAGCTTCATATATTCTTAAGTATTTTCATTTCCTTGGTTCCCCCCCCCCCCCCTTTTCAGCTATTAGATTACCGTAATAAAAGGAATACTGCAAACACTCTAACTAGTTTGCTCGCTCTTAGCTTTATTTCTTGGTCAAAGCAGCAGCTTGCTTCCTTCCAAGACTTGCCGTAACTGGCTTGATAAATGCAGTGGTCAACTATGATCAATGAAATAGGCAATAAGCGTAATCAATAAATAAGGACAAATTATATATCTTAGAGGATGTAGCATGTCATATACACCAACATCCTCCAATGGACGGTCCTAATTCGACCGAAATGTACTTAACTGTCAAATAACTGACTTGCTGAATCTCAAGTGATGGACAGTAAAGTTCGCTAGTTTGGTACCTTTCAGACATCAACCACAACATCCTTGAATGTTGTTACTTTACTTCCCCTCCCAATAGAATAGTGTATTCCTTCTCCTTATCATTTTGCTTTCTGGGGACCGAAAGTTATGATCAGTTGCATGGTAAACATTCTGGATTCTTTGATGTCAAATGTAACTGATATGGTATCTTATTGCTTTGTTGATGGTGTCAGTCGTGAGATGTTTAACAAATGGCAAGCTCAACGATGGTGGGCGGAGAACTATGACAAGGTAATGGAGCTATACAATGTCCAGAAGTTCAATCAGCAAGCAGTACCGCTGCCAACTCCACCAAGATCTGAAGATGAGGTGCATCTTTTCGGCCTATTAGTGATCTTGCCGTGTTCCTCGTATTCTTGGACATGTGTATTTTAGAGCTTAATAACTGCTTGGTTTTATATTGAGTTAAAGATAAAAAATGAAAACTTGAACAGTTTTTTATTCGCAGTTGTAAACATTAGCAATTATGTGCCATTCACAGCATGCAACTCATGTATGTAATATCTATGGCATTGGTTGTTGAGTAATTTCTTTTGATTCAGATCTCAAAAATGGAATCTGCTGAAGACAGCCCTGCAACACCACCACTAAACAAAGAACGCTTACCCAGAAATTTCCACCGTGCACTTGGGATGGGCCATTATTCGTCAGATTCACTTGAAAACCACCCTATGCATCCTCGTACTTACTACGAGTCAGCGGGGCTTACTTCAACCCCAAAACTTTCAAGCATCAGTGCTGCAAGAACTGAGACATCATCCATCGATGCTTCTGCACGGAGTAGTTTATCTAGAGAAGCTGACTGCTCGGGAGAGCTCTCAGTTAGCAATGCCAGTGATATGGAATCCGAGTGGGTTGAGCAAGATGAGCCTGGGGTTTACATAACAATCAGGGCCTTGCCAGGTGGAAACAGAGAACTTAGACGGGTCCGATTTAGGTAAGCGGTTCTCCTCTACACTTTCACCCACATTGAACTGCTTGTCAGAACAATCGGCCTTTAGCACAAAATGTCTTCGTTGGAACATTGTGTGCCATGTTTTTTGAACTAGAACACCCGGATGACTTACAAGTCATTGCAAATGCTGTGCATACCTAGATCAACTACACTATTTGACCAGTCCATAAGAAGAGGAACCATCCCTCAGACTGGACAATCTTTTGGGCTTAAATTTTTCCTGATATGTTTTCTGATCAAATATTGGACATTTATCTGGTGGTTGTGATGATGCAATTCACATTCAGAAGCATCAGACATTGTAATCTTATTTGGTTGTAATTCTTTGCGTGCAGCCGAGAAAGATTTGGAGAAATGCAGGCAAGATTGTGGTGGGAAGCAAATAGAGCCAGGATTCAAGAACAATACTTGTAATTTAGCAATAAACCTCGAGGGCAGACAATTACATTCTTCTACTGCTTGGTCGTCAAATCTATCTACAAATTGCTATATATGTGATGCTGCCACTTCAATTAGGTTTGTTATGTGTCTATGCGATTGGATTTCTCTTCACCGGCTGTTTTTTTTTTTTTCTTTTTCCCCTCCTCTGCGCTACTTTTAATTTCATTGGTTTATGTAATGATTGAAGTGGTGGTTGGTTTATAGAAGCCAATGTGTATAATGAGAAAATGTGGTTTAGAAGTCGACTCATAGTAAATGTTTCTGGCTGTACTTTTACTAATGCTGTATGTATCTCGCCAACACGGTAATTTCTCAATCTGCAAACCAACAAGTTGCGCCAAGAAAAGTAAAACACATTGGCGAATAATTAACCGCAAGCCTAGCAAGTAGCGGGATGTACCTCAGCATTGGCGATGGCATTATGCAATTTTGTTTCTGGACATTTTTGTAGTTCCAAAATGACCTCGTGGTCTCTTGACGTCTTGGCCAAGCTGTACAGGCGTTCTGGCGTGGCTCATACAAGTTCATCTTTCTCATGTTCTTGCCTTAAAAAAAAAAATGTTCTAAGCTCCCAAGAAGGAGCACTTTCTAATCACTCAACAATGATCACAAGTAATAATAGTACGCAGTGCTTTCTTATCTATTAATTATATACAACGAATGAGATGCAAAAGTAGTCCAGTTTTCATTATGCATTTAGTAAAGGAGTTGTTTGATAAATAAAGAAATTAGTGAAAAATATTAGAGGCTTGGTCGAATATTATACCTACACTGTTAATGTTAAACTACTACATATAAAAATATAAGGATTAATCGGGGCAAAACTTCGGATACCGGGCGAGCAACCAAAAAAAAAAAAAACTACTACATATAAAAATATAAGGATTAATCTTTTTTGGATTGACGGTGTAAGTGTTGGATAAATAATAATTATGCAAAATTTAAATTTAAAATTTAACTTTCACATATAAATATAAATGAAAAGTATAATTTACTGTTTTCATAGTACTTTTTTCAGTGAAAACAATCATCTGTGTCATTTGTACTTTCTTGCTGTTTTAGATTAGACATTAGAGTTAACAGCGAGGTAGATTCAAATTGAGAAGCAAAATGTCATAGGACAAAGGAGTTCGTGAAAGTTAAAATAGGCGGGTCATGCTATAATGGTTTGTCAAGGCAAACCCTATTTAGAAATCATTGAGCTTAGCTCAGTGGCCACAAGAGAGAGACTTAAATCCCTCATTGGATTGTAGGTGAGAGTTCAAACCTCACCTGCAGCAAAAAAAAATCTAAAGGTAGTATCATAGCACTCCCTTAATTTAGTTGGGTCTGTATACCCATTAACCCCTAACACAAACCTTCTTAGGCTCTCCCTCCCCCTAGATTAGGATAGAGTAGGTTATATAATGTATCGTTGCTGGAAAAAAAAAACTCTATTTAGAAAGATTTGAAATCAAATGAAAATTCACGGAGTAAATGCTGTTTACTACTACCATATTTGAAGAAATATCTGATACTATAGCAGGCAGAAGCAGACCGCAAGAAGCTTCTCCGAGTAAAGGAAAAATATAAGAAGACTCCGCCAGTAATTCTGTACTCTGCCAATATACGCATATTTTAACGTAGGGCTTGTCCATTTTGGGCAAGTGGATTTTGGACCAGGCTCTTTGCTCCAATAGAAGTCTGTTTTTGTAGTCTTCGCTGCCTGAATGACTAGTAAAACAACCAACAGGATCCACTTGGCCCATGCAAGTTTTGATCGCTCTGTAAGCATACAACGAGCGTTTCCTTTTTTTCACTTTTTTAAAAAATTATTTTCGACTTTCTTTTGCTTTTGCACAAAGGTTTGGAGACGTATTTGCATGATCACCTATTAAGTAGGTTTATTATTTTCAAGAGAAAATCAGCATATTTGGATTGCTACATTTTTTTGGAAAATTTTCCTTACACATTTCTCAACAACCTCTTCTACCTCACATATGTATTTTTTAAATAAAAACTATAAAAAAATTGCAATATGAACGAGACTATGTATCTAGGGTTGTCAACGGGTCAAAATTAAAAATTCCGAACCCAGACTCGTTATAATGTGCCAATTCGTACCCAACCCGTATACACAATGAATCTTGTGCTTAGGGTTCCAGAATCGGGTCCACGGATCCCAGATCGGATCCGAGTCTACCTAAAAAAATAAAACCCAACAAAAATAATGTATTTAGAAATATTATTGTATTTAAAAATATGGCCTCAACAAGATTAGGATTTGTTAATTTGGTAAAGGATAATGTTTGGATGGAACTGCTTTTTAAAAACTAATTTTTCAAATACAATAAAAATTTTTAAAAAGTACTCTAAAAGGTAATCTAAAAATTTGTTTAAATTTTTTAAAATTTTAAAAATTATTTCAAAATATATTTTAGAAACTCTTCTACTCTTAAGTATCCCAAAATATAATCTTAAAACTTTGCTACAGCAAAATTTTTCAAAAATATCCCCAAAAACAGCTAATCCAAACGGATATACGGGTCCGAGTCGAATACGAATCGAAATCATATATTCTGTATCAGACCTGTTTTTTTATGAGAGTAAACGGATCCGGATTCGGGTTCGGGTAATGAAATTATTGCTTAATCTATATCTCTAAAAAACTATTGGGTCCGGGTCCAAACCTGACCTGTTGACAGCCCTACATGTATCTAGATTTTTTTTTGATAAAGTCATAATTTTGTGAGATAAAAATTTGTATGGATAGAAGATTATTTGTAAAAATTATAATTAAGTAGAATTACATTTTCCAAAATTTTTAGATAAGAGATTATTTAGAAAATTTATTCAGAATAATATGATAGTACTTTTCGTAATATGATATATGCGAGACAAAAATGAGGTTCAAAAAGCGAAAAAGAAAATGATTAAAAAGCGTATCTATGAAAATATTTTTTTTTACAAATAATCATCAATACAAACATACATTTTTCGAAAATTGAAATTCAGTCAGTATAAATCTTAATCAATTTAATTCATATTTCCTCATGTAACAATGACCGAGGATGAATAAAGATCACCACTTTGGTAATTTTTGATTTACAAGCTCGAATAAGCTTTTGGTTTTGATTCTGTTCTCAACTGAATTTGTATTTGCGTAATTTTCTTTTGGCACTAATTATGGCCAATTTTGGATTGGAAGCAACGCAGTGTCATGCTGTTACTGTAAAGCCCTAAAAATTGAGAACTGAAAATATGAAAACGTGTCCAAAACCCTCGCTCCCAAACCCCCTTATTTCCCACCCGTCTCCGTCTCTATGTATCTCCTTCTCTCCAGCCCCAGCCCCAGCCCCTGTCATCTAATCAGCCGTTCTCAGCTTTGCCTTTCCCTTCTCTCTCTCTCTCAACTCATCAATATATCTTTTAAAACACAAAACCCTTCGTCTTCAATTAAAAGTTAAAACCACATCCGTTCTCCTTTCTGTCTCCAGTGGGTGAAATAATCTAGGGTTTTCATTTTTGTCATATCGTACCTATACGCACATTTTTCTAATTCGTACTACTACAAAATACTATAACAGTATACATATATATATTGACTCTATAATTTGATTGAGATGGTCTCCGGTGCGAGAATCGATGGAGGAGGGACGACGCAAATTGTATCGGCAGGGCTGATGAAAACCATTCAATCAATCAAAGAAATAGTGGGCAATCACACTGATGGTGACATATATGCTGCCCTTAAAGAGACCAATATGGATCCTAACGACGCTGCTCAAAAATTGCTTTATCAAGGTCCTTTCTTTTTGGCTTATTTTAATCATGCCCTCATTGTGTTATACTTCTTCTACCTTTTCTTTGGCTTGTTTTACCCTTTTTTGCCTGTTTCCTTTTTCTTTTGTGTTTTCTTAATAGTGTTAAGTTTGCAGTGATTTTGTCATTGGCAAAATTAGTTGCTGAAGTGAATTTATGGCCCTTTTTTTCTTCTCAGTTTTTTGATGTTTCTTCGGTTAGCAATATTGACACTTGCGGTGTCAATTTTATATGTACTTTAAGGCCCCTTTGGTCGCAGCACTTGGGGAGCTTGTGCAGCCCTATTGCTTTTTAGGCAACCTAGCAGTTGGGTGTCGAAACGCTAAAATCCATGTTCAATTGAAAGATGCCAAAAAGCTATTCGTCCCCAGCTTTTGTCAAATTTCATCTGATCAAATGAGTAGAAAGAGTTTGGAGTATCAGGCATTATAATCATGTTAGGTGGATGATCAAGATATCTAGTGGGGCATTTTTTTTCTTTTTTTTTATTGCCTGGTTCTTTGGTTTCTAGTGTTTTATGCACAATTCAATTCTAAAGTCTTTGTTAGTAATTCCTGGTCTAAATATGGAAATTTGCAGATAAACAGTTTTTTTTGTTTAAATGTTAATTTTATTTTTTATTTTTCTTCCTGTGCACCACAGTTCAGTTGCTTTATACACATTTTTTGTTTTGTGCTTTTCCATTGTGGTTGATGTGCTGCACTCTGTTGGTGGTTATTAATATTTTTCTCAAACTCTTTTCTTTGATGACCTTCTGGTTCATTTCTTTTTAACAATTATGAATCCATTTTTGTGGGTTTGCCTTATGTAAAGGTTTTTTGTTCCTTGATTATTGCTAAAAACATTGCTTAACTTGTCAAATCTCTTCTTCAGATCCATTTCATGAAGTGAAGAGAAAAAAGGACAAGAAGAAAGAGGTGTGCATTTTTCACATTGCTTCTTTTGAATATAACAGGAATATCTTTGCTGGCTAAAACAGGAGAAGTTTTCTCCCCTCCCTATATGATATTTCGTCTTCCACTCTCTTCTCTTTGGATAACCATGATTTGGCAAAAAATTATTTGCTTGCATCACAAACACAATTTCCAACACATCTTTTTATCTCACATACATTAAACCACCAAAGTGCTACAGTAATTATTTCAAATAATCTCCTATCCAAGCACGTTTAAATCTTGTTAGACCTCCTTTGGAAAAAGTGAAAGGACTTTTTTTGCCATTTATGACTTGATGATTAAGTCAGGATCCTAGTTGAGTTAATTCTTATTCAAATCAGCTGAATTTTATTATTGAGTTGTAACCACTGAAATTAGGATGCTCTTTGCATTTTTAATCAGAATCCAGGATACACGAGTTCTGCAGCTGCAGAACCAAAAAGATATCTTGAGCATGGAGGTCAAGCAGTGAAATTGAATACTTATTCCGACCGCAATATGAGAAGACTTACCCATGTTCGCAATACTTCATCGGGTAATATGAGCTTAAGTTGATCCAGTTTTACTTGAATTTTTAATTTTCTGTCATTCTAGCTTGTACCATGTATGATTTTCACATATTTGATTACCTGTTTCTTTAAATGAGGATCATATGGTACATCTAGTTCAAAAATTTTTGGTGTGTTCTTCTTCTGTAATTTACTGATACTGCATGTTAAGATCCATCTGTTTCTCTTATCTTCCCTTTGTGGGGGTAAAAATAGTGCCAGAAATCTCACTCAAAACATTATTTAGCCTTCTGTGTCTGATGGAAATTGGAGAGGGTTCATATTGTTTATTCCAGGTTTTGGGGTCAGACAGAGTCGTACATTCATTTTAATTCCTGTAGAATGTATAAATCTTGCTGTTCATTTACTACTAGATAGGCTGTTGCTCGTCCATGTGGAGATAATATGATTCTACGGCTGTTTTGGTCAAGCTTAACTGGTAGCTGTTTATATATTTTCTGGTTCAAGTTAATGTGCTCCTTTAAGTTTACATGGTTAGCTTTGGTCTTCTTGTTCACTTGTTCACATGGTTCTGCCCGCTTTTGATTATGTATTTATCATCATTTTGTATATGCAAGGTGCTATATCTCACTTTTATTCTTCATGTTAAAGCTGAGATATTCTTTGTGGGTTGTCACAACTAAAAGATTTTTAAGTGGTCTGCTTTTTGATCATTGGGACTTGCCTGCATCTAGGATTCAGTCGTGAGTTTCGTGTTGTACGTGACAACAGAGTTAATCAGAATTCTTACCAAGATTCAAAGCCTGTGCAAAGTTCAACTTCTATCAGTGATCCAACGGTTAATAATGCTTCTGTAAAGAGGTAAAGTTGTGTGTTACTGAACACACACACACACACTCTCTCACATAGTGACTTCATAAAGGTGGAAAAATAATTTTGGTGTCATCCCAAGCCTTTAATGTCTGTTGCAATGCAGTACCTCTGCAGGAGTTTCTATGAATCAAAAGCCACATTTTGGACGCCAAGCATTTCAAGTTTCGAATGGCCCTACTGATTTACAATCTGGGCAATCCAAGGATGGTATTATGAGTGTCCCTGTGAAGAAAGATTTGTTTGGGGAGAGGCAGCAAACAGTTCCTAATACTGCTCTACAGGTGCTGTCTGTGAAGCCAAATGATTCCGAGATACCTTCTACAGCATCACTGAATAATTCTGTAGTTGGGGTTTATTCTTCTTCTTCGGACCCTGTTCATGTGCCATCTCCTGATTCCAGAGCAGCTTCTAAGATTGGGGCTATAAAACGTGAAGTTGGTGCTGTGGGTGCTCAGCGTCAGAATTCTGATCCTTCTGCTAGATTTTCATCTTCCCAGAACAGCTCCTTTTCAACTTTGCATCTGGGACGGGAAGGCCCCTCCTCAAGAGAATCACCACGTTCTTTTGGTAATGTATCTAAAGGTGACCAATCTAGTCAAAATGTACTACCTGAATCGGCAGCTATGACTAGGTCATTCCCAAACAGTCAATATACTGGCAGGGGCCATCAACTTATGGGTCATCAAAAAGGTATGCATTTTTACAAGCATAATTGATTGCCTTATTTCAGAGGTTATACTTATATTTAAGTGGTAATTGGTGCTGATTTGTTACTTTTATAATGACATCATGTGTTAAAATCTCATGTTTTGTGGTGATTATGGTTTTTTTTTCATCCATCTAGAAGCTTTTCCAACTAAAATGAAATATCAATCTAGAAGCAAATACACTAAAAGACATCTGTTGGAAAGTATTTTACTACTAGTAATTTTATAAAGTTGAACATTACAATCTTTGTTTAGTTTTTTTTTTCTTTGGGCAGCTACTTTTCACTATTTTATTTATCACTACTTTTTTTGTTTAATACTAGGTCTGACTATATTTCACTATTTGTTTATTCTTTCTAAAATCTAAAAGAATCTGTTATCAACAATTGGCATAGAATGTACATCTTTAAATTTGACTATGTTGTCTTTTTGGTATGATTTATAAATTATCTGAAGACAGTATTGTGTTATTGAATGTATTCCAGTGGATGTTTATTGTTTCCTGTATGCTTATTGCTTATAAATCTTGATATGGTAGCTGTCATATGGTCATACAAGTATGGTTAATCTCTCTAAGATGTTGCTGTTAGAAGATTGAGAACCCTGTCTCTCCTCCATGTTTCAAGTTGCTTGTAATTTGAGCTCCCACTGGTTTATGTTTGTCACATGTTACTGTTTGAGTACTGGATGTGCCTTGCCCTAATGTTTAAACTTTCTTGATCTTGTGTTGTTGTAGCCCCTCAGCCTAATAAGGAGTGGAAACCAAAATCAAGCCGGAAACCAACTGTTAATGATCCTGGAATTATTGGAATGCCTACTAGTGCTGCTGCTTCTCCAGTTGACAGCTCCAAAGATGTGGGAAGTGAAGCAGCTCAGTTGGAAGATAAGCTGTCACATGTAAACATGTCTGACAACCAGAATGTCATCATAGCTGCTCATATTCGTGTATCTGAGACTGACCGCTGTCGGCTTACCTTTGGCAGCTTGGGGGCTGATTTTGAGACCACAAAGTCTGGCTTTCAAGCAGTTCCAAGTGCAGAAGAAACTAACATGGAGCCTTCTGGATGGTTAGTTTCTATACCCACTTAAATATATTTTCGGCATGTTCTCATTTGCTTTAGCCTTACAAGTTGAAATTAATATACATATATTTTGTCTTCATAGTTCTGAAAAGCAAACATTATTATGGAAAAACTTCTCTAGAGTTGCTTATGAAAATCAACTTTCAAGTAAGTTAACTGCAGGGTAGAAAGCAGTAATGGCACTTAAAGACAATTTTCAGTATAATTGTTTATTTTTATGGAAAGATTTGTGAAAAGTTTCCTCATGCCTAAATCTACTTGATTATGTCAATGGCAGTTTACCAGCCTCTTCTGCTCCCGAATCATCGACCAATGACTCTGCAAGTAGCAGGCCCCAAGATTTGATAGATGACCATGTTCGAAATTCAGGATCTGGTTCACCAGCATCAGTTTCAGTGTCTGACCATCAACTCCTTGATAAGAAAGAGGTTTCAAATGCACAGAACTTGGAAAATTATCCAGATGTTGGATTGGTCCAAGACAGCAGTGCATCTTATGTTCCACCAGACTCACAACAGCAGCAAGATACTTCTGAATTGCCAAATTTCTCGGTGAGTTTATTTTTTATACAGTCTAGTATGGATCGCTACAATTTCAGTTAATTCTTTTGCCTTGACTTTCTGTGCTTTTCTCTCAGGCATATGATGCCCAAACTGGTTATGACATTTCGTACTTTGGACCAACAGTTGATGAACATGTCCGGGGACACAGGTTACCGTCACCGCAGGAGGTAAAATTAAATGGCATAATTTCTTACCTCATCCTAACTGCTATATACATGAAATTGGGAAGAATCAGAAACATGCCATGTGGATAGAGATATTTGCATGAGAACATTTACCTCATTGCATGTTGATTGAGTTCATTTGATTGCGCCATTTTTGTTCCAATTGATTTGTATAATATAGTATCAATCTAATGTTGATGGAAGTAGTAACAGCGTTGTTGTTGTTGTTGTTGTTTTTTTTTTTTTGTGTAGTCTCGTACTCAGATGTGTTAGTGACATGTTTCACCAGTCTGCTTTCGAGTTTTGCTACTGTTATTACTTTATCCATCTTTTTGTCTATTTTTTCCAGGTCCTTAACTCGCATGCCGCAAATAGTATCCCTTCTTCATCAATGGGTATGGTTCAGCAGCAGCAACCGATGGCTCAGATGTATCCCCAACTTCATGTTTCCCATTTTGCTAATCTTTTGCCCTATCGTCAGTTTCTCTCTCCTGTCTATGTTCCACCAATGGCTGTGCCTGGTTACTCCAGCAACCCTGCCTATCCTCATCCCTCAAATGGCAGCAGTTACGTGTTGATGCCTGGTACTAGCTCCCATTTAACTGCTAATGGGCTTAAGTATGGAATCCAACAATTCAAACCAGTTCCGGCAGGCAGTCCTACAGGGTTTGGGAATTTTACTAGTCCAACTGGTTATGCTGTCAATGCTCCTGGTGTTGTTGGAAGTGCGACAGGCCTTGAAGATTCATCTCGGCTCAAATACAAAGATGGCAACTTGTATGCTCCTAATCCACAGGTGAGTTTGCCTTTCTCTTACATCCGAAATCAACTTTGGGTCAAATATCATCTCAGATTTGTTTGATTGACTGATAAACTATCTGCTTGCATGCAACAGAGTGATTTTGGTTCTATGATAAACCTGTTAAGTCTTGTCCATCTTTCATTTAATCTCAAGTCAGATTTGCATAATGGCCAACTGGAAAGAAAATGCTGTCTTGTGTTAATGTGATGATAGGGACACTATTATTTTTAGTTTCTTCAAATTTGATCTGGAGCTGATTGTGATTATCCAGTCATCTGGAGAATGACTTCTTTTTCAGGACATTACTCTTTTTTCCTCTTTGAATCCTACAGTAAGCATTAAGTTTTGTCATTCAACTATTAGGAAAATGTGCAGAATAGTGAATTTAGTTTTGGAAAAGATTAGATATTATCTCGAGTCTTGCCCAAAGTGCATTTTTTAAATAGCATTTGTCTTCTATTTTTTGGGAGTCTTTTCTCCAGCATGGTGTGTCCTTAAAAAAAAAGGATTTCCTGTCACTCCAGAGCTTGCGCTTGTGCAGATTGAACTTAGTTCCTTACATGTTACATCGCAGGTGGAGACATCTGAAATTTGGATGAATCCAAGGGACCTGCAATCAGCTTCATACTACAACATGCCTGGACAAACCCCGCATGCTGCTGCTTATTTGCCATCCCATACTAGTCATGCTTCATACAATGCGGCTGCTGCGGTTGCACAATCTTCTCATATGCAGTTCCCAGGCTTGTATCATCCTCCTCCGCAGCCTGCTGCTATTGCCAATCCCCATCATTTAGGCTCTGCCATGGGTGGCAATGTTGGGGTTGCTGCCGCGGCACCTGGAGGTCAAGTCGGTGCCTATCAGCATTCTCAGTTGAGTCACCTGAATTGGACAGGAAACTTTTGAAAATATAGTCAATTGAGCCCTTTCATGCAAGGGAGTGACACTAGCATAGAAGGTTTCAGTTTTCTTGTGAAATGAAAAGGCACAATCTTTGCTGATTAATGCAGTTACGTTGAAAATTAGCTTGGGCCAATAACATGGAGGCATTTCCAAACCTTAACCAAAAATAAAAAATGGAATAACCCTATCACGATGGAGCTGTGCAGCTAAACTCAATCAGTTCTTGGCAGGTTTAGGAGATAGTGCCGTGTCACTTCTTCCATCACGTGTGAAATGGACTTGGGGTTTAGAGAGAACCTTCAAACTGTTAAAATGATGCTAATCGTCCTTGTGTGCTGCTCTAGCCGGTTGTTGCAGACCTCCTGTCAGGGGCCCCTTTTGAATGCCCCTATTATGCGTTTCTTAGATTATTGCGAGTGCAGCCGGTAACCCTCCAGTCGGGAGACTCGTTCTGGAAGGAGTGTGCTCTCCCTGTCCCAAAAAGTGGGTACCTGTGGCTGGAAGTTGAAGTTTGTGCTTTCTTTAAGCGGCGCGACCGACTAACTGTACAACCGTAGTACAAGTACTTTTTGTTGCACTTTGGCCACTCTTCATAAGGTTCCTAAGCAGTGCAAGTTTATGCAGCATGATAAGTGTATGCTTAGGATGGCTTTGTTTTTTGTGCATCCTGAACTGTGCAATTTTTTTGGTTCCAGGGAACATTTTTTTACCCCAAAAAAAAAAAAGAAAAAGAAAAATAGGAAAGAAGATAGAAAAGCAGTCTAAAGAAACAAAGCCTGTGCAAATTGGGCCTCTACGTCCTTCCGATCCTAGTGAATTTTTGGCCTCAGTTGCTCGTTCATCACTTTTCTTAACAACTCTGCGAATAAAGTTCCAGTGTGAACCCAATGAATGAACAACTCTGGATGTAAGGTTGTTCTTGTCTTGCTCTTTTTGTCAGAGAAGAAAAGCAAAAGAAGACCTTTTGAGGTTGCGTCTTGTGGGATGTCTTAGCTCCCTCGGGATCGCTGAATCTTTCTACGATTGTTTTCTCCTGGGCATTTAACTGTTCACATTCCTTTGCCTTCTGGGGAAAAGACATCAGAACGCAACAACAAACAAAACAAAATGATGGAAATGGAAAAGAGAGGGCAATGGCTCTAAAGCGGTTTCTAGTTTAATAAAGACTCGGCTATATTTGTCGAGAGCATGCTTTTAACGGTCCACAAGAACGGAGAGGATCTGATTTTTCATTTTTGGTAATGTAATATTTGCGTCCTCCATTAGTAGTCTAAGCATAGGGTTACAGTACTTAGATGACCACCTTCCTGATCGATACTTTCTTAGGAGGGACCCTGGATGGATAAGGTGAGCTGAGGAAATCAATGTCATAGGAATCTTTGCTTGAAGCGCTATTGATTGTTGAACTACCATCATCACCCCTCCCCCCCCCACCCCCCGGGCTTCA
The DNA here is from genome assembly GCF_036785885.1 of Coffea arabica. Taxonomy (NCBI): domain Eukaryota; kingdom Viridiplantae; phylum Streptophyta; class Magnoliopsida; order Gentianales; family Rubiaceae; genus Coffea; species Coffea arabica. Next base: position 1,187,320 of record NC_092317.1, on the reverse strand, counting down.
ATTAAATTTTGCAACTAGTCTCACTCGAGTCTTCTCAAAGGAATAATTACCCCAGATAAAGATCAACCACCAAATTAATCATCAAGCTCTTGCTGCTGCTGCTGCTATGATTTGGTAACCCCTCTCCCAGTAGGCCTCCAGGGTACATACGTACAGCCGTTTCTCCTGCAACCGTATAACAGATATTTTAACATTTGTAGGCCTGTTATGGGTCTGTGTTTAGAAGAAAACTTCAAACATCTGGTGTAGTGGACTCCGACCTAACTTCTTCCTGTTCTACTTTTGAAGTTGACAGTGTACTTGTGCTGGTCTCTCATAATTTGGGACACAAGTGTGAACAGTGGGAGATCCATAGATTACAAATATACTTGTACTGGTTTCTAAAGTGATAATGTGCAACAAACTTGCAGTACTACAAAATAGTGAGGAGCAAGATGAGCCAGTGCTGAGGAGTGAGGACATGTGGGAATTTTGGATATCAGGCTTCGCATACGCATGGTATATTTCATCCACGACTCCAGGAACGATGGGCAATTTAAGATATCCGTAAAAGTTTCCCTGACAGATTAATTTACAGAATTTAATTGTAGTATTCAACTAGACATGAACGTAGGAGGGGACACTGTGAGCGTCATGCTCCAGTTGATTGGTTAGTGTCACATTCCACACATTTCTATACAAGGCTTTTTTTTTTTTTTGTGGGGAACAAACATTCATATAAGGTGCTTATCCAGTAATAGTGGAGTATATTTCAAGAAAGAATATAAGGCGTTATGAATTTGAACCTGACACAATTTTCTTTTGGCTTATTATTTCTCATCAATGATTATTCAAAGACGACTGACAACACCCCAATTCAGTGTGCTGCCCCGAGCATTTATAATGGGATGAACAGCTGCATAAAGAAGGGGCAGATGTGTTATTGCCACCGAACATGAGTGGATGACACATCACACATTTATCGGCTCACTAATTGGAATTCTGGAATTCTCACATTGCTTGATATATAGTAGGAGAACCCTCCGCAGATGAACTGACGCTAAATTATCATCAAGAATTAATGCGGACATTTTCGTTCTGTTTTTTTTTTCAATCCTCCATCTACCTGCAAAAGACCCTCAAAAGAAGTTCATAGAGTGGTAGTGGTAGTTAAGACTTAAGATAAGAAAACAGAGTTTAGTTTCCTACTAACAGTCCCGAAATGATAAAAAGCTGTCTTTTCAATTCAAAGCTTTGTTTGGACGCAGGCGATCAAGGTAATTGGACGTTGAAGCAAACGTCTCTCTCTCTTTTTCTTTGGCTTGGGGAGATGAGGGGTGGTAGTGGCCAGTGGGGGATAATTCCATAAAAGATCAGACATTAAGGAAAGCAGAATGCCACTGCGCAATATTGATGCGTCAATTCTCATGGGGATGGTGGAGACAATAACAGCCAGCAGTCGACTCCAGTCCATCCAATTCTTTGGTGGGGTGATTTGCATGGGGAAATTTTTTTTATAAAGAAGCTTTTTTCTTCGTTATCATGGCACGTCATGCAAACATCTAGTCTGACATAATTTGGTAGCCAACTAGCTAAGGTCAATGTTAATCCCATGATCACAAATGGAATCTCTCGTACCGTTTTGCACTATACATGAGCTGAATGGAATCTATCTCTTGTATTGCCATTTTTTCCCCCACAAAATTTCTATGTTTTTCATGAATCCAATTTTAAATTACTTTTTACCTCACATATATGAAATCCAAATCGTTATAGTAAGTTTGGTTACCAAAATTTCAGATGCTCATGTTAATTTCGGGCTAAGGGTTTGGATTATCAAAATCAGTAGTATGATTCATTGTGAGAGAATAAAGACGTTACAGATTTCAACTCTATGACATGATAGCCGGTATAGAGAAAAAAGAACTCAAAATAACCTCCCTGAAATTTATAGGACTACTCATTAGTAATGACTCAACACAGCTCAAACCATTTTCTAGCATCCAGGTTGCACGTATAAACTAAGTGTTGCTTGGTACCGTACTGTAAAGAATGTGCGAAGAATGGCATGTGGGGATTGGGGAAATTGAGGAGTTTTGGTAAAGAAGAAGTGCATGTGATTAAGAAAGGAATACTAAAGCGTATGTGCTGCGGAGGCGTTGCTTTATTCAGGCTTTAGCTCATGTCCAAGATTAGTCCCTTATTTAGTATAATTCTGATTACTTGTCCTCGTAATCCTTTCTTTTATCTTTCATGTTGATCCTTTCTTTATCAAAATCTCGGCTACTTTACTTTGTTTTATTCACTTAGTCCGTGGATTGAACTCAGAAGCCACGAGTGCAATCATTGCCCATATATGATCTGATCAACTTCCTCGCTACCTCCTCCCTCTCTATATATTTAATTACTTATATTCCTCCCCGCCCCCTCTCTATCTGACGACATAGACACATGCATATATACAATTTTCTCAAGATATGTATGCTTCGTAAGAGTTCAACTTAATTAGGGCTATAATATTAATAATTCATAAAGGATAGGTGTCAACAAATTAAAGAATGCGTAACATGAATATTATTACATTTTATTGCATAGTGTAATCTTTTCAGGGGTGGCGACTGGCGAGAAAAGGAAGTTATACAATGCCTAGCCAGTTGCCACCATTATCTTTATGTTTAGTTAGAGAAACTAAGCATTGATGTCCTGACCATTAATAGCTTTCCTAACTTAACTGATACTTGACCGGCACCAGAAGAATCAGATTTATTAAAAGTTGTGTTGAAGACTTGCACCTCATGTTAAATGAATCTATGGGATTTCTTCCATCTCATGTCGAACAATATTTTTTATAGTTTTAGTGAAGGAGAATATTGCCATAAGAATGTCTGCCCGGAAGAAGCGTTGTTGTTCATGTGTAAAACCACAGCCGTTCACACCCCCACGAAACTGGGGAGGATTTATATAGCTACTCAATCAAAAGCCATGCTGCAAGACTGCTGCAAGTGTCAAGAAGCCGTAACATAGTTAACTGAAATTTGGTACTTGCTTATTAGTATATAACTCATGGAACAACATACCATTTGTTCTGGAAAAGCCATCTAGTTTTGTCCCCCTCCCTTTTTTTTCCTCCTTTGGGTTCCTTGTTTCTTCTTGTGATGCAAAAGGATTTACAGAAAAGAGGGAATGAAAGGGTTCAGTAGAATCTACTTCTTTAAGGACAAAAACCATTCTTATTGACCTAATATTGGATTAGAGAAGAAATTGCTTTATCATAGTGTAATGAGTGGTCATACGTATTTCAGTCTCCAGATTTTGAATGCGCAAGTTCTTCTAATAAATACTCGGTATTCTGCAATTCTCTTCTCTGCAAGTTCCTCACAATTGTCTACATCACAAAAATGGATGCACTTCAAAATTATTATTATTATTATTGTTATTATTTTAGAACTGATGACAAAGCCAAATTAGATGCCGATTCGTGGATAATAATGTGGATTGATCCTACCAACTCTAAAGTGGAAACAAGTACGTACACAGTTGGAATCCTCTGTGTCACTATTCAATATCAAATTCAATGTCAATCTCACTTATCACGTAAAGATAAAGAAAATTTAAATAAACAGCACATGATGATTTAAACAATAAGCACATTTGACATAAATATAAAAGTGTACTGAGAAGTGGCACGAAGAATCTCACGTGGACGGCAATCATAAATATAGTTAATGAATGCACTCCACATCAGCAATGCCAACCTGGCAACCCCTCCAGCGTGGACCTAAACCCTGGATCAAGAGCCGGGCTCTGATCCAGCCCAAGCCCATCAATAATTCCATGCCATGACCCCAGGACTATGTATATAAACACCAACCAAAAAGAAAAATTGCACAGAAACAGAAGAAGGAAAGCCTCTCTCTCTCTCTCCCCACCTTCTCACTTCTCAGAGGAGGACGCTTGAGTCAGGCGTGTCTTCTGGCTTTCATTACTTCCAGTACTACTACTCTTCTCTCTCCCTATCTGTAATCCATCAAACATAGCGCATCAATGACTCTTGTCTCCATTGTCTCCATGCCCCCATTTTGCATTCACTCATAGCCATCCCACACCTGCAATTTCCCTCTGCTCTCTGGAAACCTGTGTCTTGTTTAGTTGTTCTAGTTAGTTGGCTTTCACATGATATTGTTTGCCTCCATCAACCTTCCTTTTTTGCAGCTTTTGACTCTTACATAGCAGACAATAAAGCCCTTCTAATATCATTCCCAACCCCTTCTTGTGTTCCTCAAAATACTTGGAACTGTTTTTTTTACACTCTACCTCAGTCCTCTTGTCTCTTTCTCTGTTTCCCCAGGGTATATTTATTTGTCATCCAGCCGAACCATGGATAATCATCACAAGTATTGTTATCGAAAAGAGAGAGAAAACTCCAGCCCTTCATTCTCTTCCACCCTTCTTGACGCAATTTACCGTTCAATTGACGAAACTGAGCACCCTCAGGAAGGGCAAGACGAGTTGGTCCTGTATAAGGAAACCATGAGGAAGAAGCATAGCAGCAACCTGAGCAACTTCAGAGCTGATCATGCTGGCTTTAAAGATGAGATAGACATGGCTAATTTTCAAAGGGCTTGCTTGATTGAGAAGTGGATGGAGAAAAAGGTTGTTGTGCGAAGGAAATCTGCAGCCGATTTTGAAAGAAAGTCGAGAAATGAGGATGCTGCTGCTTTTTTCAACTCCAGCTCCAGCTCCTCGGATTCCAGTTCTGGTGGAGGCTTTTCATCTTCAGAAGCTGAATCTGTCTACGGGGCTTCAGCAAGATCATCATCTTGCTACGGATATGGCTTGCACAAGCCCAAGCCAATAAGGACAAGCGTTTCAGCTCATCAGCCTGAAAAACTCAACAAGCGTAACAAAGATTTCAACTGCAACATGTATGAAGATGGAGGTCATAATCACCAGCCCAAACCTAAGCAAGAAGGTGGGGCCTTTGTTAAAACAAAATCCAGGGCTTTAAAGATCTATGGTGATTTGAAAAAAGTGAAGCAGCCAATCTCCCCTGGTGGTCGACTGGCCAGTTTCTTGAACTCTATATTCACTGCGGGTAATGCTAAGAAAGCCAAGATTTCGTCCTCCAACAATATTGGAATTGGAGTATATGATGACGCAACTTCCGAAAGAAAGGTGAAGTCTGCCAATGCATCGACATGTTCGTCAGCTTCTTCATTTTCAAGGTCATGCTTAAGCAAGACTCCATCTTGTAGAGGAAAATCCAGCAATGGTATGAAAAGATCTGTCAGGTTCTGTCCGGTTAGTGTCATCGTGGACGAGGATTGTCAACCATGTGGGCAGAAATCTTTGTACGACGATAAGCCGAGCATGGATTTGGACGCAGTTAAGAATAGTATTAGGAGTTCGATAGCAGAGGAGCTGAAGTTTCACGTTATGGAAAAGAATCGTAAAGTGGAGGAAGCTGCTAGAGATTTATTAAGGAATTTCCAGAAGAAGGTCGAGCGTGAGCAGTTTGACAGGAGAAATGCAGGGATTGAATCCCAAGTGTTTGATGATCATGTCGTCGATGATGAAGACGAAGAAGAAGATGATGATCTTGATGATGATGCTGCAAGTTATGCAAGTTCTGATCTTTTTGAGCTTGATAACCTTTCTGCTATCGGGATGGAGAGGTATCGCGAAGAATTGCCTGTCTACGAAACTACTAATCTGGGCACCAACAGAGCCATTGCCAGTGGCTTGATTTTGTAAATCAGCAAAAATTTCATAAGGAGAAAAAAAAAGAAAAGAAAAGAAAAGAGAAGGTAGTAGAAGTAGTAGTAGCAGCAGCGAGTCTAGTAGTACTTACTATGTTTATTTATTGGTTTGGGGGTTTACATCAAAGAGAAATGAAATTTATTTCTCTTTCTAATATAAGTTGCTCTTTGTCTTGCTCCTTTACTCCCCTAAATTTTTTTTTTTTTACTAATCCCTAATTGTACTCTCCTTGAATAAGAGTTAATTGCCAAATTCATCAAAAAAAAGTTGTTGTTCATGGTTTTGGGACAAGATTTGATGAGCTCCGAAGGTAAATTGATTGAACCAAAGTGCAAATTCATCTCAGAAAAATCGCAAAATCAAAAGGAGTTGCTACATACAAGTCACTGGAATGCCCATGAGTGAAGTCATGAGAGCATGTGGGAGTGACAAGTAATTAAGTAGTGATTAGTGAGAATGAAAAAGCGAGTTGTACAGTAAAAGTAAGTGAAATAGGTAGAAACTCATCACAGATTCTGAGATCGCGTTCACACGCGGGATCATGGGCTAGATTAGATAGATACAATCCATCATAACATATACTACTAACCTATAATGCACAAACAGTAGAAGTAGATAGTTTTATTTAGGGCTTTTGCTTTTTCCTTGTCTGCGTGGGGTCTCTCTTTTGCTTCAACATGGCGCTAGCTACAGCATGAGCAAAAGGAGTCTGTTACGCATGCCCGCCCGCCGACCCACCCTGAAATTGAATTTTTTTTTTTTCAAAAAATAAAAATAAAAATTTCCAGCAGTAGAGAACAACGAGGGTTGGGATTTAAGAAGTGGCGAGCGAAATGAAAGATTTGAATTTGAGACCTTCAATCTTTCAGGATTGACTTGAAATCGAAGTTAAAACTTAAAAAAATCGAGTCGGCTTGAATTGCAAGCATTTGAAATCTTTTTGTATATAAAAGCATATATTCCCTCTGTCCCACTTTGATAGTCCTGTTTCTTTTTTCACACAGTTTAAGAAAATGTAGTTAACTTTGTTTGAAAAGTAAATTTAGATTGCTATTTTCCTAAAATACCCTCATATTAAATATGGTACAACTTTATGGGAACTTGAATCAACTCTCATTAAATGGGGTAGGTTTATAGTAACAACTACTTACATTGAATAAGGGTATTTTAGAAAAATTAAAATACAACTACATTCTTCAATTGGAAAGTGGACTACAATTTGGGACAGATGAAAAAGGAATATAAGACTATCAAAGTGGGACGGAGGGAGTATACTACTGTAACAATATCACGCAGCATGTAAGAGGTAGATTGCCATTTTTGTTTGTAGGTTTAGCGCAATTTTGGAGGGATGGTAAAATCCGTGAAGGAGTGAATGCGCGTTGGATGATGGATGGTAAAAGATGAGCATGAGCATAAGCATAACTGCATAAGCATAGAGGAGGAGAGATGATGAAGAAAGTGAAAAAGAGAGGGAATAGGGGAAGGTGAGGATGGATGGCGGTCTCCAAAAGCTCAGGACACAAAATCTAATGTCAGATCTTTGTTTGGTGGACTGATTTGTCATGCCAATTAATTCCAAATGTGCGACTTAAGAGCTTTAATTTGCCTGAATGAATGATGTCAAATTGCTGCCAATTTGCCAATGCCAAGCAGGACAGCCTCAATTAAACAAAACATGCTTCTCTCTCTGTTTTTTATGGTGCCCGGATCTAGCAAGAGAATTAAGGCTGATACGAGAATATAGCAAGAAGTTTAAACACTCGCAAGAAGTTGACATCTGATGAAAAATGTGTTGACTTCGATGCATCTTTACCATTTACCAGCAGACATCTATTATTGTAAATGTACTCTCTTGGTTTTCTCGTGCACAGGAGGTATAGAATACGGACCATACAAATTCGCCTGTAGAGTAGACTCTGTACTTTTGACTTGTCTTCTTAGCTTCAGCTTTTGTTAATCTTCTACCTTAATAATAAAAATAGGAGTAATCAAGGTTTTATAAGTTGCGGGGGGCGTCGTGGTCCACAAAATGCACGAACTTCTAAATCATAGGCTATATCTCAATGTGCCCTCCCACGGACGACCACGGTTGCACCGGAGACCTATCACTCTTCTGTCATATCATTTCCCCCTTTTTCTTTTTCATTATTCCTTTGTTCCGCTTTTTTATATGATGATCGGCCCCAATCCTTCATTAGTCTTTCTTGCCTGTAATTTACTATCAAACAAGAAACCCAATACAATACCAAAAAAAAAAAAAAAAAAGGGTCTTATTTATGTACCTTTAGAGGATGTTTAATTAGATTGCATTTTCTGGAGGGAACAAAAATTACCTTAACACTTTTCAGATTGTGATCGTGATATATATATATATATGTAAAGTAGACACGTGATTATTGAGAAATCTATATATAAAAAAATATTCATTTATCTAAAACTCACAAATACATAATTTGAGTCGTGTACAAATATTATTCCCGCTTATTTTCCTCCCATACACAATCAAAGATTTTGTAACTTGTAGTACGACGGACGGACTTTCGAGGACCACTAAAACTGAATCAACCCAAGAGTGCGATACGTTAATTATCAGATTCATGGTTAATATATAATAATCCAACAAACTTTGAACAGTTAAGAAGCTTCAACTGCAGGAAAAGAAAAGGCTATCTTTACTAATCATATGCCTGTCCCACATTTCTCGAACTTTTTTCCTCAGTAATATTAAACTAAGTGAGTATATATTAGCATATCTTGTGGATGATGAGACCTGAGACTTTGGGGAGAGGATGTAATTAGGACCCCAGTTAACAGCATTCTTAACACAACAAAAATTGGTCACCTATTAATTATCGTTGTTTCCATGCGAACATAGAGGCATGGCCTCACTCCCAAGCCCTATGTAACCTAGGCCCCAACCTAGCTAGATGCCCTAATTCATACCTAATTATTGAAAGTATATTACTAATATACTAAAATCAGAGTCCACATATATATATACATATACATACACTTAAGAAATAGACCACTATTTAGTTATACTTTTAGCCACCCTTTCGAGCTAGGTCGTGCACGCCTATAAAGTTTCCTCCTTGACAATTATTTTATCCTCGATCTGTCGTACTTTGTCATCTACCATGCTGCATAATGAATAATTAGGAAAGTAATACTAGAATATATCGAAATAAAGCGTATTCCGTACTCGGTGGAGGAGGAGGAATTTGGAAAATTCTCTTCCTAGTGATAATAGGCATATTATCATTTCCCTTAAAGGCTATTGCACGTAGGTAGCTAGGTTGATTTGCTAGTTGATAAGACCATTAGCATAGACTATACAACCCATATAGACTCCTATACTACTATTACTCCATGGCAATCGCATACTTTGAAAAAAAAAAAAAAAAAAAAAAAAGTAATCATCTGATATGGCCATACATCCTACACATTCCGAACTAAATAAAGCCCTGATCAGTATGGTTGGTGAAGTGGAGAACTTGAACCGCAATAATGATGTGATTAAGGGAAGAACAGAAGAGCACCAACCCGTATATATAAATATATATGCTGCATTCTGTTGACCGCTCGCTTAGCTTAAGCCTTCAACACCTCCCTAATCATCACCATAATCTTCTGATCCACACTTTAAAAAGCTTTGACGCACTACGTACGTGATGGCTGCTCTCTTTCTTTTTTTGGTATATTCTCTTTTTTTTTTTTTTTTTGTTTTTTAATCTGCGGTGAAACTTTATATGTGCTCACTCCATTTCAAGTCTAATGGAAATTGAGAGTGCTACTAATTGGAGTTCGAAAGTATGTTAAGCATAATTCAGACTATTCACTCAATTAAAGTAATACAGATGGAAGATTTTAGTGTATTATACAACACAAGATTGTCCTTGACATATCAATCAATGAAAAGGGAAAAGATGACAATATCCCTTAAGGATTCACAAACAATTTTGAAAAAGTTTTGGTCCGCTTATCCTCCTATGTACGATTACTTTCTTTCGTTGCACTTGATCGCTAGCACTATATACTAATAATGTAGATTGATCAAATTCACGTCTCATTTAGAACATATTTTTCTCCACCCCTGAGATCCATTTTCAATATACTCGTTTATATATATTGCAGAAAAAGGTGTTTTTTTTTTTTTTTTTTTTGGAGTTGGGGGGGAATTGAAGAAGAAAGCAATCATCTACTGTCAACAAGTACACTACCACCAACTCATGAACGACAAGCATTAGAGGCCCCCATCAGGAATAAATTAGATCAAAATTCGTGTTCCAAAATCCTCCTAATCCAGAAGGAGTTGTTACGATCAATGAAAATATGATTGTGTGTTTGTGGGCAATCCTTGGCTGGGCTTGTTACATACCAACCGTGCACAAGTCACTGGCACAAATAGCATCCAGGCGAAAACATATTATTATTATTCAGCAAAGTTGAATCATACATACATACATACATATATATATATATATATATATCGGGTGCTGGATGAATTCATCAGTTTGAAGAAGCCTGCCACAAATAGAAATATATATAAATATGGTTTTTTTGATGGTGTCACAGCCCTCAGTTGTCATTTTACAAGGGTGCATGCCGGGGTGACACACCAGACAATAATCCGTGTTCAGTTGTTGTCTGTCTTAAGATACTCTATTCACATCAAAACCACAGCCTCTCGGTTATATATCTGCCCTTGCTTGCTAATCTTCCATCTTCATCTTTTGTTTCCTACTGATCATATGTAAACCATAATTGTCTTGATCTGTCTTTATTAATTACTGGATGCAATGATATTATTGAGGTGGACTTCTCATATCGGCTTATGGTTGATATTCTTGCCTTTTCACCTAGGTCATTGACCAAGGAACATGGATCATTTGACGATCAAATATCATATCCCAACCTTGTCCAACATGCATATTTATTGTTCCTTTTGTGATAACACCCTCTCATGTCATTCCGCACAAGCAAGAAATTTGTTCAAAGGAAATAGCAAACGTGAATAAATGTATTCGTATCAGGTGTAATTTAGACATATTAAAAGTATTCCTTATACGTGCGTTTCTATTGAAAATTCAATAGAAAAAATGGTTACCCTCAAGACAAATGGGCTATGTTATGTCATATGTGTGTGTTCCTCAGATAGACAATCTCCTCTTCCCGCTGGAAAAAAAAAATGTAAAATGATGGTGTGCTTTTCCTTTCCTTTTATTGATTGAATTTCAGATTAAAAAAAAAAAAAAAAGGAATATTTTAGTGGTAATTGCAGGTTTACCTGGAACTGGGCCCCACATGGAAATCTGGACTCTCAACTGAAATGCTATTGGAGGCTGAGCAGGAGTCTGAGTTTGGCAGCGCACGTGATGGGGTGGCCAGCGTGTTCAAGCCCTGTCGCGGAGGCACACGTGCGTAACCCCATTCAGTTTCCATCCATCCATCCCCGCTCGTCGCGCTCACTCGGTTACCTACCCAACCGGGTCCCGCATGCCCCTGCTTAACCCTGCCCCAAATCTGCCTGGCAACTTCTGCACCACTCAGTTGTTCGACACGTGTCCAACCCACACGTGTGCTTGCGTCACTTTTCGGTCTCTGATCACTGAGTTGTCGTTCGGAAATGGGCAAATCGGGGCCCCCACAACGCGAGAAGGTAAGATCGGAAACTAAAGGTAAATTTAATGCGAGAATGAAAGAAAGAAAGCAAGGATACAGTCAGCTTTAGTAAAAGTGAGAAAAGATTCTAGCTGTTGTGGTGGAGGATAGCAATTGTAAAATAAAACACACCAAAAAAAAAAAGAAAAAGAAAAGAGAAAAAGTTGTCGAGAATTTTTGGTGATCCCAAGATGATTGTTTGCTATCCTTTCTCTTTTTCTTTATCGTTGTTCTTTACTTTTTTGTTCCATGGAAGAGAGAAGGGTTTTCCCTCTTTGTTTTTTTTTTAATGTAAAAATTTTTGATACGTGATGATCATCACATTGCCCCGACTAATTTAAGTATTGGCCAAATCTTCTTTTGGAGATGACTGTCTCAACGTTGATTTTTTAATCTACAAAACATTTAAAATCAAAACCTTATCTAATTAAATGATGTCAAACTCATAGACACTTGATATATATATATATATAACAAATGTTGTCGATAACCGACAGGGAAAAAAAGATTTGTACGTAATATGCTAAAATCGTTGGCACATTCCTGTGGTTGGTGTTTCAATTTGCAAGGGAGAAGACTAATGAAAACCAAGAGTCCTTTTCTTTTTTTGTTTTTCCCATGTTTTTTGTTGTCTTGATTGTCGCCTCTAAACCTCCCGTCAAACAATAAACAGTGAGAGATTGGACTTGCATGTTAATTGCTTTTGGAAACAAGTTAATTAGCTAAAGGCAAGGTTAACTACTTAGGCAAATAATTAACAAAGGAGCATTTGTAACACGTAATTAATGATTTGTCATGACGATGCTATCATACACAAATGTTCTTATGGCATCATTTGGAGCTGCCTCCCAAAGGTGTTTCGAAGGTAAAATAGCATTTAGTAGGAGCCACACACACGTTTGGTGGCTTTGGGGTTTTTTTATAAAAATGTAAGAGCAAGTTCATATATATTTCACATATATGTGAATTCCTCTTATTGATTTTTCAATTACCGCACTTGTCGTAGAGCTAAAATCTTTTGCAAAAGATTCCAATGAGCTGTGTTTTGCCTTTAGAATTTGATCTGTGGCCTGAGGACGCAAACATCAAATTTATGGATGTTTGGAGCGGATAACATGAGATTAAGGGATTTTTTTTAAAAATTAATTTTCTTAAGTATCGAGGTGGAATTTTAAAATTTTTCTAAGGGAAGTACACGCAAATTTGAAGTCTTGCAGAGGCGCATATCTATCCCAGAAAACAAAATCGCTTCAAATGTGAAGGCATCTTGTTTTGGACGGCGACATAAAGGTCTTGAGCGTGTAAGAAGAATTATGCGCTTTCTCTATTGGAGCTGTTTTGGAGGGGGGGGTGTGTTGGAATTGAGCGTTCACCACGTTATTAAGATTGGCATGTTTGCAAATTTGAAACGTTAGGGATCTAGGAAAGTTTATACACTTTATTTGCTTTTCACGTCTTACTTGGTACTTCATTCTATAATTATATTTGTAGAAAAAGGATCCCCATCAGTATTTTTTTTTTTTTTTTGGGTATGACAATTGAGAATTGAATGAGTGGATGAAGACAAATAGCATATCGTAGAAAGAACATAGTACTCCCTCCGTCCCACTTTGATAGTTCTGATTCTTTTTTCACACAGTTTAATAAAAAGTAGTTAATTTTGTTGAAACAATCAATTTAGGTAGCTATTTTCATAAAATACCCTCACATTAATTAGAGTACAACTTTATGGGAACTTGAATTGATGGTAAAAAAAAAGAATCAACTCTCATTAAATGGGGTAGATTTATAATAACAACAACTTACATTGAATAAGGGTATTTTAGGAAAATTAAAATACAACTACATTTTTCAATTGGAAAGTGGACTACAATTTGGAACAGACGAACAAGAAAAACAAGACTATCAAAGTGGGACGGAGGGAGTAATAATCTTTTGCGGAGATGTCCGTAATTAATTGGTTTTATTTGGTTCGATCCAGTAATACGTGCGTACTTCAACAAAAATTCATTCTCTGATATAGTATACTATATAGAGAAAGTTAGAAAGATAATACTCTTTCATCACATTGTTAATGTTATATTTTCACTTTATTGATGATTCAAAGTAATATTTCGCTTACATCATAAACACACTACATTTGGATTGTAACAGCAAATGGAGGGAGTGCATGGGGTTCATCTCGTCCCAAGACGAATAAAAGTAGCGATGATTTGATGGTGAAAGCAAAAGCGTGAGAGAAGGTTATGAATGAATGTTGACGATTTTCGGCACTGAAAGCTTGAAAGATGCGAGTTAGCAGGTGAGGAGATAATTGAGGAGGATGGTAACAGATTTAATTTAGGAATCGGACACCATAAAGGCGGCGCCACCATTCTCATACACCTAGAGCACACTACCCACTTGCCGAAATTGCAGTCTATTATTACAGCATATTCTACATCATCAACCGTCATGGTCAGGCTCCGTTCTTATTAGAATCATCACGTTTCACAAAGTAGCTAAGAGCGTTTAATTTCACTGAGAACAGAAAGAATTAAGTGGAGTAGGTTGGGTCATAGGTGCATATTTTTCTCATGAGAATAGAGAATTACTACAAAAAGTGATCTTCTCCGGCGAGCATAGACCCACTCACCAATCGTCCATGCGCGCACGTCAGTCTCAAATCAATAGATGCGGCACCAGTGCAGTGCTGCTGGTTTCGGATTGCATCAATGTACGATTACCATAAAAGGAGGCGGCGGATATTACTTGCAACCCTTCCTTGACTTGCTACAATTCTTAAATAGGATAATAATAACAAGTCTCAATCATTCACAATCCATTATTTTATATTATATAGCTTTGTTTAGAATGCGTTTTTCTGATTTTTTTTTGTAAAAAAATTACTGTAATAATTTGATATATGTAAGATAAAAGAATGATTGAAAAATGTGTTAATGAAAAAGTAATAATTTTTTTTAGAAAAATTACTTTCCAAACAAAGCAATCAGTTTGTGACAATAATTTTATTTTCATAAGTGGATTAACATACTAAAAAATCGAGCTCATCTATAAATGTTTTGCCATTTAATTTGCAAAAAACACATTGATGTGGGTCAAAATATATAATGAAAGTGGTGAAGTTTGATTCACCAGTAAAATTTAATCAATTTAATTTCAATTTTTGTATAAACTTTAAACAATTGGCGGAATATAATATATATGTTTTTTATTTTTTAAAAATAATATTATAATTATGTTTATTCAAGTGTAATGAAGAGAAAATCCTCTCCAATTAACGGAGATGAGCCTGACCTAGTCATAATTACTTGCCACTTCTAGCTAGCAGCTAACATGATTCCTAGACATCCCTAAAACCTAGGCTAATTGCTTAGAATATATGTAAAAAAAAAAAAAACATCGAACAAATGTATCTTTGACACACAATTAGCTTTGAATACCAGTTAGTCACAAATGTATCTAATTACTAGCAAAAATTAAAAAATGTATATTAATTTTACATATATGGATTCTTATTCATGAATTTTGTCGCGTATAAACTGCATTTAATTTACATATAAATATTCATATATTAGCTTACACATGTTGTTCGTCAAAAAATTTGAGCAAGCATTGAATTTTCATTGTACATAGAATTATACTAATTTGCAGTTTGAAAAATATAATAATCTTCCATTTCCACTTTGAAATTTTGATCTTCCTAACTTAAGTGTTATACGACTCCACAACAAAATCTTTAAGTTATAAAACCAAAATCTTTGATTAGGATTAGTCTAATAAAATCGTTTAGATATCTCTTCCAAGAAATAAAGAGTAAAGAAAAGAGTGAAAGAAAGAAAGAGGGCAGCTAGTGCAGTGAATTTGTATGGCTTTTCATTTCACTTTTGCTACAAAATTCATGTTCCCAAATACATCCCATTTGCTGGCCCTTTTTTTTTTGCCGCCTGTCCCCAGATGTGCCCAGTCAGCACGGCTGGGGATAGGCTAATTAAAAAAAATTGTGGGCCGCTGACCCACTGACATTTTTGCAGAGTTTCTGACAATTCGTTCTGCGGCCTTGCCCAATCAGCACGGCAGGTATAAAATGAGAAATGGTGTGTATCAGAGATACATTTGTGCGATGTTTTTTTTTTTACATATATTCTAAGCAATTAGCCTAAAACCTAAAACAACAGCACTGGATCAAAAACTGACTTTTTTTTTCTTTAGTGGAGTTCTTGCATTAGCACTTGCCCTTATCTTTTTTCTTTTTTCTTTTGGGTCCCGTTTCTTTCTTTCTCCAAACCTGCGTTCTATATCGATCCCAGTATACTTCTCTCTATATTTTTTTTTGCCAGTAACGATACATTATATAACTTACTCTATCCTAATTTAAGGGGAGGGGGAGCCTAAGGAAACTTGTGTTAGGGGCTAATGAATATACAGTTCCAATTAGACCAAGAGATTGCTATGGCACTACCTCTAGATTTTTTTTGCTGCAGGTGAGGTTTGAACCCTCACCTACAGCTCAAGGAGGGACTTAAATCCCTGGTGGCCACTGAGCTTAGCTCGGTGGTTATATAGTTCTCTCTACTCGTGTCATTGTTTTCCCGCAAATCTTCAAGAGTTTTTCATCCAGAGTACGGCAATTGTAGAAAAATCAATTTCAGCAATCAGCATGGTCCCCTCATGCCCAGAGCCAGATGTTGCAATAATTTCACCGGACTGCTCATCAAAGGGGAACGAAGAGAATAAGAATAACCAGTCACACGCATTTGTCAATGATATTATTGTGTTCCTTCAAAAATTTACTTCTCGCAGCCATCATAATTCATAACCCAATAAGATAATAAAGGCCTGGTCTTGTTTCTGGCTATGAGGAATAGATTATTGCAAGAGAGGCACATCAAATACCTGGTTATCAGCTGCCCTGTAAAATTCAGGTAGAAAGCTTTCAGAAATTTGAAAAAAAAAATGATGGGGTGATAGATGAAAAGAATGGCACGGGAGAAAACATGAATTTCAGTTCTTTATTATCTTCAAAGCAAAGAAAGTGCATGCCAAGTCATTTGAACACTTCTAATCAAGAAAATTTCCATGCATCACCAACAATTACTTATTGACCACTACAAAATTGAACCAACAGTGTCGAATTTCCAGAGGCTATACAGTTTTTTTTTTTTTTTTCCATAGGCAGTACAGTTTTTATTATAAAATCATCTTGAAATGCTGACGACCACTGGAATATAAAGCACGCTTTCACATAACTGCAACTTTCAATTCTTTTTCTTCCAAAGAAGTCAACCTTTCAGCATTTTACCAACATGAACCAAATGACTGCTTCCTCTTTTGTCACTTCAGACGATGAAGGAGGCACCTGAGCCATTTCAGTGAAATGAAGAACAAGTACAGTTTAGGGAGGAGCACAAAACGCAACGAATGAATGCTCTAGTTGGGATCATTATTGGGGTTGCCCCCCCCCCCCCCCCCGGCGCGGCGGCAAATGTTTCTCAAAGTTCTCAAAACTGGGCAAGTGCACCTTCTTTTAGTGAAAAGACCATCATCATCTACTGTTAAATTTTGCCAGTGTTCATTAAATGGTTGTCCTGTAAAAATTAACTTTGCACGTTGATAAAGACAGATACTTCCCTAGCTCTTTGCTCCAATTCCCACAACATTTCTCCTGTACTCTCATCATGTTGAAGGCCCCAGGGCAGCATATTAGATGATGCTCAAATCACAGAATATGCGAACAAAGAAAAACATGCACAAGGAAAAGTACAACTACACAGAAGAAGAAGGAAAAAAAAAAAGAAAAAAGAAACCGAGCAAATTAAGAAACCTCTCGCTATATACAACATTGTGAGTTCCAGGAAGCGAATGTCATGACATATTCCTATTCCAATACGGCCAACATCTGAATTTGAAAGGGAAAAACCAAGTCGGTTAGCCACTGACTGAAGCTCGCTCCAAACGACAACAATGTATAGTTCGACAAAACTAAACTGGACTAAAATTTCAATAAGCTTAATTCCAAAGATGACAGTCGACGACAATCATTTGGCCACCAAACAACAGAAGCAAAACATAATTGGAGCATTAACAACTAAGAAAAAAGGTGTACTTGTGTCAACTACAGTTGGTTCCTCTCCTGCAGTAAAGGTATCTGACTCCTTAATTAAAGGAATTCTCTCCAGGCGCATTCATATCAAACAAGTGCATCTGCAAGACAGTGTTCTCATTAGTGTCTGGTGAAGATGACCATTTCTTGACACATCCTTCCAATCCTTCAGGTTCCCTATCACACGCTCTATGCATGCTTACTTTCCTATGTTTCCTATGAGGGGATTTCAATGGGATCAGTTGTGGGGGTTAAGCAGATGTTTTCAATTAGTGGGGGATCATTTGGGTACGGTAATGATGATGCTTATTTTGCTTATTCAATCAAAATGCACTAACGAAGTGCTTTTCTGTACGAGAGTGAATCGGCTTCAACGGACAGTACGGAAGTTGACAAGAATAATTGAGCAGAGTCAGAGGATTAAAGGTTTCCAGAAACATTTCTGGAGCAGCCTCCAGAAACTGCAGAATGGCCTGTGGAGATTCCATTTCACAGACGGATGGAACTTTCGACGTTAACTGTTATGACACACTGGATGGATGCTTCGATGCTCAGTTAGTTAAAGACAAAAATATTCTTTTATCATTGTGTTTCAAGTTTTTCCTTCCCTTCTCGGAAGTTTATCAAAGCATGCCTAAAATTTTCAGACTTCCGGATGCTCTCGTGACTCTGCAAGTCTATTACCATCAAGCTATGGGAATTGATTAATGCAGTAGGAGGCATTATTCGCCTTCCGTTTGCTTAATTTGATGCTTAAAACTTTTTATATGGTATAGAATTAAGAATATTGAGCATAATAATAATAAAGAAAAAAGGCAGGTCCTAGTAAATGTGTTACAACTAAGCATTATTTTTGCGAAGTCAATTGCTGGAGCACCAAATAAGTCATCTCTTTAACTTTTTACACTATCAAATTTCGCCCAGGTTTTATAACCCTTCCTCAATCGACCAAAATCTTGAAAATCAAATTACTCGTCATACAACACTAAATATAAGAATGCCTGCCAGAATACTTTGTTATCCTGTGAACCCGATCCATCTCGCAGATCATTAAGTTTGACCGCCTATCATCCATGATGTCCAAAGAAGAAGTTCCAAGATGTGCTGCTAAGTAGGACAGGACAGGCTCCAAAAGGCACTCAATTATGTCTTCAGGGGAGCCTTCTTTTCTCTGTCAGATATTCTAGCAGGAGCATTGGAATGTGATTTAAAGCGACCTCTTCCACCATCTTCCCTCTCCTGCACAAATTCAAGTCCAATCTTCGGTTAATGCTCCTGGTGTTCCATCGTGCTTTAGAAACAAGGCAGGTGATTCTAGAACGCTGAATGTCAACTAACACGCGAGAATGATACCAAATGAATGACCAACTACCTGGATAAGTAACTCGTACTCTTCAGCCAATTCAAATGGAAACTCAATGCAAATATTGTGGGGTCTTTTTTTCTTTTTTTGGCAACTACATCTGAAGAAGCCTCTCTATGACAGTACTATGTCTAAATCTAGAAGCAGCTTTGTAAAATCCAATTACCAGTAAAAAGTAACAGGTAGGTTCTAGTTTATGTTGCTTTCCTCAGCAGAGAAAATCATTTGGAGCTTTCATGACATCTTATGTTGTTTCCAAAAACAAAATAATTCAGTAGTCAAACTTATTGTCCTGCCTCCTTCCACCATTTAAGCTATCAACTTTATCTTGAAGGTCATACGCTAAGAACAGAACAGCTAAAATACCTTTTTCTTAACGATCTGTACAACATCCTCGTCCTGAAGAACATGACCGAGGCCACAGTGCTGTGGGTAGTGCCTTGCGCTTGTGCCCCACACCAAGACATACTTCACGTCCTTCACTAGGCTCCGATGTATATGATTACAAAAGTCCTCAACTGTACAGCCCCCTCTATCCTGAATCAAGCCAACACAACCCAGACCTATGGCATATTAGAATCCATCCCCACAACAATTGTCCGGGACCCACAAATAATAGATTGGGACACCTCTGACTTACAGAAGAAAGAACAACAGGATCAGTGAAATCTGGTTGCTGGCCTTGGGGCTTTGTATAAACCCTCACAAGACCCATCTCGTCCCACATTCTAGCAAGCACTCTGTCCAGATTGAGCTGCTCAATAAAAAATAAAAATGATAGAAACAAAGATCAATAATTTTCTAGTACTAGACCACTTCAACAACTTTGGTAATCATGCTTCATATCAGGAAAGCAAATTTAGAAGCATTACGCATACCTTCAAATTACAGCTAATCACAATGGAATTTGGTTGTCGTGCTAATCTGTCCACGTCGTCAATACCAACAACATCAATTTTATTGTAGACGTATACACATTTTATGTATTTGCGGTTTCCCTCGATGACATCTATCAGATCATCCACAGTGGCATCTTCACGAAACAAGACCTTACCAAGAAAAAAATGTCAGGTAATAGCTTATATGATGGCTTAAAGTATGAAAAAGTGATGTGAAAGAATCTTCTGCTACATAGTTTAATAGGGTTGGTATTTATCTCAGAAAAAACTGCAAAAATAGGTACAGAGGTTACACAATAAAACTTTCATTTTGATACTGTCCTCGCATCCGATGCAGATTGTTGTTTAACTCCAACAACAATTTTTCTCAAATGAAACATGCCCCTATAACAAAGTTAGCTGCTCTACAACACTTTCATAGTTTGTCAAAACCAAATTGTTCTTATCTTAGTTGCTTTTTTATGTTATTCTACTCATTTCACTAGGGGGCGGTGAAGCGAGATGACGTTAAATTTTGTTACCACATAGAATGTGAAATGATGAAGTAATTAAAGTTAAGTTCCAAAGAATTGCACACCCATAGCCACTGGGTATATAGATCACTCAAGACTGGCAAAAGAACAGGACACAAAGACAGATGATTTTAAACAGAGAAAACTCAAGCAGAGGGCAACACATGGTATCAAACTTAAGCAAACAAAATATGGCAAGGCAGCAGATGAGCACTCATCTGGAAGTCAACAAAGAAGCAACACTGCATAAAGAACAAAAGCACACAAACACATAATGTAATGGTTTGCTGACAATTTCCCTGCGCCTGAGAAACTGTTCCAACTTCTTTTGAGTCGTGGATATAAACAAAAGCATACAATGACTTGTCCTACAACTTCAAAATTCATGTACCCAAGAGTCAAGACAACATGCTTTTGTACACATTCGGTACTATGATTGATCCTAGCTACATAGTGAATAATATACTAAGACAAAATACCTCTGCATTGTGTATCTTGTATTCATGCAAAATTTGATAACACAGCTTCTCATCAACATGAGTCAAAGGCAGAGTGCTGTTGAATGAAATTCCACCAGTCTTTTTCTTTTTGAAGTATATCTGTCAAGAACCAAACCAAACATCAAGGCTAAGAAGATCCAGGACACATGCTAACATATTTTGGAAAATTTAAAAGCAGAAAGCAGGTGATGCTTTAAGTCTTATAAAGTATGCAAAACTATAATTATTTTAGACTTGCTACCAAGGGATAGTTCTCCGTTTTGTTCAAATAGCATATCAAACCCAAAGAAAAAGACAAGAAAAAAAGACGATCAGCAAATTGTGGCCAGAAAAAGCAATACATTACTTGAGGAGGTCTCTTGTTCAAGCGCAAGCCCACAGCTTCCAGCTCCTTCGTTAAGATTTGCCTATGCCCTTCACTCTAACATTCAAACAATTATTTGACATTCCAGATAAGCAACACTCAAACAATACACATACAGGAGATAACATTTCACGTAACAAGGATAAATTGCTCCACTACTTACAGGAGTGAAGAAGCAACTACAAAATTTCAACAAAACTTCAAAAATCAGACAAAGGTTAACCAGTCTTTCAATGAATGCAAAATACAAGTGCATATGTAATCTACATCGCATGAAGGATTAGTGTCCTTAACAACTTCTCTCCCTGTCACCAAACCAAAGATGAAAGGGTGTGGGAGTGGGAAAGAAAAAACTCCACAATCAAAGGTTAAGCAAATGAGGCAGCTTTCCAGTCTTCATTAATAAGATGCTACACAGCACGACCAGACTGGAGTTCTATGAACAACATGATATGCTGCAAAAATCCAAGCAGATAACAGCAGTAGAAAGATTAAGTCATGAACAACCATTCAGCTGACATAAGGAAACATCTTTAGAGCAGGCTATCACGAGGTTATTCCTTTAAAACATGTCTGTACAACACGCATGTTACCAATTAATTAAAGGAGAGAAGAAGCTCCAAAAGAGTGGGAGGAAACAAAGTTTTTTTTTAAAATAAAATAAAGCTTCATGCCGAAGTCCTAGAAGAAATTAAGGGATTCAGTTCCCAATTAAGCTTCCATTCTATATTCCGAGAGAATGAGAAAAGCAATGCAACAGACACATAAAAAACATAATTACACACTTCAGATATGCAGTCTGAGGCAGTCAACTAGCATCTATAGACCTGGTGATTAGTAGGACACTTGAGGAACTACAGTATTGATTTAAGAAGACGTAGAAACTGAAACAACATTTTCACACTACTAAACCTTATCATGATATAATTACGATGAAAGAGATCAAAACTTACTTTTGAAGCATCAAGGACCATGAGGACAAGGTCCGAGGATTTTGAAACTGCAATAACCTGGGATTCAAAGTTCAAAAACATCAGATTTTATGCCAGATTAGAGCAAATTACTTGCGTAGCCACTGAACTTTTCGAATAGTTGAGTTTTGGTCACTCAATTATTAATAATATGTTTTTACCCACTGAACTATTAAAAGTGTAAATTTTGGACCATTCCGTCTGATTCCGCCGTTAACTCTGCCAGATTTAAGGGTCCATACAATATACAAGGCATACACTATTAATAGTTAGATCTGCCAGAGTCAATGTGGAATCAGACGGAATAGCCCAAAATTTACACTTTTGATAGTTCAGTGTGTAAAAACTTACTATTGATAGTTGAGTGGCCAAATCTTGACTATTCAAAAAGTTCAACAGCTACCTGGATAATTTGCTCCCCAGATTATTATATTATCCACAATACTCTTGTACACGACACGACAAAGAAGTCAAAGGAAAAAGTTGAAGATCTTTGCTTGACAAGAACTATAGATACCAACAAAAAATGTCAAATTTAAATAGCCTCAAAATGATGAACTAGAAATCTCAATATTTGACTAAATACAGATAATGGCCCTTACCTGCCTACCACGCCCCTTGCCTTCAGATGCACCTTCAATAATTCCAGGGAGATCAAGTAGCTGAATTTTAGTGTCATTATAGTGGATAATGCCAGGTATGCAGGTAAGAGTGGTAAACTCGTATGATGCAGCCTCAGAATGAGTTCCCGTTAACATTGTTAGCAGCGTAGATTTTCCTACACTGGCAATCACAACAGAAGTAAAAAAGCTCCAAGGCGCAAAACAGCAAGAGCTAGTTTCTACAGAACACACCCAAAAACAAACTAAAATGATAAAAAAAAAATCAAGCCAATTTGATATTCTAACTAATAAATTAATCAAAATATGGAAGCTTTGCATCGAAGATAAAGTTCCATAAATAATTCAGCTTGATTTCAGATAAACAAAAATAGCAAACCTTGGAAATCCTATAAGGGCTACACGTCCATGGCCATATTTTGTGACTTCAAAACCCTCTCCAGCTCCGCTAGAACCCTGGTAGTCATTAAAAAGAATTCAAGAAAAACAACTCCACTACAATCAAGCCGCACTAAAATAAAATCACTATAAAAATGGCAACTTATTATTCGTAATTGAAGACATAAAATGAGTAAGATAACTAAGACTTCATACTTTTGGAGGCTCCAACAGTTGTGTCCTTAGCTTTGCTATCTTGGCCTTGAGCTGACCCAGATGATATTCTGTATTATTGCAAGCAACACAAAGAAAAGGGGAAAAATTATGCACTCAATCTGCTTAGAAAACACTCCAGGGGACGGAAAAAAGAATTCTGCAAATTGAAGAAGTAAAAGCATCAATCCCCGAAAAAGTATTAACATAACATGATTCAAGAACACGAACCTGTAGCTTTATTTTTCTGGGTTCGGGCCATCTCGGCCTCAATTTCTTTAATCTTTTCTATGATCCCCATGGTTGCTAAATATTACCTGTCAAGTGAAATAGCAGAAAAAGATAGTTAATTTCGTAAAAAGGAAATGACCCCAGATTTAAATGAAGGAACATACGCATAAAGATCTTAAATCAATCAGCTGCTTCTAACAACATCTTTTTCAATACACAATTATTTCATATGTATGTTTTTCAATTCTCAAGCGTTCAACAACACTATCCATAAATGGAACTTACTAGCTTACGATGGAGGTTGCAAGCTAGAAAGTGGGTCGAGGACGAAACGTATATAGGGTGTCGTTTGGGGGCTGCAAAAAATTATGAATATGCTATGCAAGATGACCAGAGTAGACACCACTCGGAGACTGAGACGAAGGGGTTGTGCCTTGTGACTACACGGGCCGGGCTTCGAAGAGAAAACGCTAAACCTCCACTGGCAGGCCCAAAGTCCAATCATACGACCGGTCCGTGCTACTCTGATGGAACGGGCCATTTTTCGCTTGTACACTATAAAATGAAGGTGCTTGTTCTAAAATTTAAACACTTTTTTCAATTAACTTCTATATCGCAGGTGTTCTTACCATAGAGTGAATAAGCTATTGAGCCATTCATTTAGTGGTAAAGGTTAGGATCCATAATTCAGAGATTTTGCTTGACTATAAGTTATGGCTTGTCTAGATTGCCATTTTTTGTAGTTTTTATAGAAAAATATACTGTGATGATTTAATATATATGAGATAAAAAATAATTTAAAAATATGTTCACGAAAAATATAAATTTTTTTTGAAAAAAATAAATTTCCAAATAGTTTTTTATTATACTACCACTACGTAATAATCTTATTTTTAAAAAAAGAGTAAATAAACAAAAGTTCCGCGATAAAATTTCACTAAAATCATCCATAGAAAACAATTTTCCAGACAGATATATGAAAATCGAGAGCTAACTTCAAAAGATTTCGTTAAGCACACAATTCGACTAAAGCAAAAGCACAACAACAAACCCGATAATTAAAGTTGGGGGGCGGGGGGCGGGGTACTTCAGGCGCAGGGGATTAGTCGGACCCCGTAAGAATTGACCCGAACACCCCTGTATTGACAAAAAAAAAAAAAAAAAACCGATAATTAAAGTCCAAATTAAAATATACATTGCAGATCTTCAGTTTGGGATCACGCGAGCCATGTGTATTAAAAATATCCAAGGGATCAGGTTTGTTGGATTAATGCTTATTTTCCTATTTCTTTTTTCTTTTTTTTCTAAAGCCACATTCAGCGAATGCAAAGGCAAACTAGACTTAAATTGACATTGAATTTTGAAGAATTATATTAATCTTTTTGGCCAGTTATATAAAATCCTGTTATTTCGCGGTATCTAACTATCTAAGTTGTTATCAAGAAGACCTATTATTTTTGTTTAATCAGACCCGTGCGATTTATGGCTTCGGCTACCAAAAGAGCGAGGTTCTATAATGTGGAGTTCTGGACTTACGATTTATAAAGCAAAATAGTAATTTAGTCCCTAAACTAGTTTACTAAAGTCAATATAGTCTGAAAACTTTATTATGAGACAGTTTAGTCCCTCAAGTATTTTAATAAAGCCGAAATAGTCCTTAAATTTTATTATGAGCTAATTTTGTCCTCAACTACCTTACTTAAGCTGAAATAGTCCTTTAACTATATTTATGTAGCCAATTTAATTCTTATTTGGCAGATCCACTCAATTTTCCAACTTTCTACACCAACAATAAGGAGTAAAATATAAAATTTGATCATTGCCCTTATTGAAACAATAGAAAAACACATATTTGTTCAAAAATCAACAAAGAAATTGAATCACATGGGGAAAAGGAAAATAGAGCTTCTTAGGGAAAGAAAAATAGAGTTGATGACCCCAAAAAAATTTCACATGGATCCAACTCACTTCATTAAATGGAGAAAAGGGAAAACAACATAACAGGAGTATGCAAAAAACTAGAAGAAAAGAGGGTGCCAATATTACCCTTTTAAGAAAAGAGATCAATTTTATTTTTTTTTTTGGCTTTCAACATGATCCAATTTTGTTGTCAAATTCTCAACAAATATTTGTTTTCCTATCACTTTAATAAGGATTATAGCTACATCTGCTATTTTACCCTCAGTTCTAGGTGCCAAAAAAAGATCAATTAGGTACATCAGCCAAATAAGGATCAAACTGACCATCCAAATATAGCCAAGGAACTATTTCTATTTAAGTAAAATAGTTAAGGGACTAAATTGGCTGATGATAAAAGTTTAAGGGCTATTTCCACTTTATTAACATAATTGATGATGGACTAAACCGGTTCATAATAAAGTTTAAGGCCTACTTTGATTTTAGCAAAGTAGATTATGAACTACCTTGGTGTTTTGCTCCGAGTTATAATTGAGTTGTAAAAGAAATCAATAATGTTTAGCTTATATTACATCACATGCACGTGGATAACTGTGTACCTGCTTGAATACACGCACACAAAAATAGCCATTGTTTATCAAAGTATTTTTACGTGAATTTCTGTGCATGTAAATATTGCTATGTAATTTTAATTTCTGATTACCATAGTAAAAGTAGTTTCAAACCACCTTTACGCCAAAAAGGGCAAAAAAAAAAGCACTAAAAAATTGTAGAACGTAATGCCAAAGTTTGGTCCGGTGGTGATTCAGTTCCCTCCGAATTATTCCTAGACCTCCTTAGATCCGCCCCCTCCCCCTAACGTAAAATAGATTAAGTGATACAACAGTAGTTGTTTCCGAAAAAAAGTAATGCCAAAGTTTGAGTTTGGGTTTGGGCGTGGTCTTTCAGCAAAATTGATCTAGACTAACCGAAGTGTATCAAATACATAACAATCGTTAAAGTCATGCGGTAAAAGCCTCTGCAAGTGCTCATACGAAACACATCCGCTCAAGGCTACCCACTTCGGTGGATCTAAATCCAATAAAGCCTCTGTAAAGACTAACCGAAGTGTTATCGGGTCTCTAACATGCGGGTCATCAATCATAAGTACTCCATAAACCGCCCAGACCACGACTGCGGGGCGCTGGCATGTCAGCATGCACGATCGCTATCCCCATTACAGATAAATAAGCAGCAACACAAGTAAGTGGGAAACTAAACAAACTGGAGCACCCAAATGAACGAGTGAGGCAGAGGGCCGTTCACATGAAAGAAAACATTTTCCCTTTCTTCTTTTCTCTCTTTTCCGAGGGGGAAAGAGAAAGAGGGGTCTTATGGGGGGGGCGAAAGGCTTGAGCTTCTAACAGAGAAGAGGCTCAATAAAGAATCAAACTCAGTACATAATTCAAAGCAGTGCCTGACTATTGACTTAATAGAAACCTTTTAAGCTACTACTTATTTACAGTGCTACAAGTAACCCGATCTAGTCTCATGTACACTTCTATCACTACCACCACTTTGTCCAGTGAACTTGCTTGAGCTGAAATTTGCTGGAACTTGTGCTTGCATTTCAGCTAGCTCTCTCACTCGTAAGAGAATTGGAGCTGGAATTGGAATTGAAGCATGTTTCCGGGCATTGTGCATCTGCATATTTACCGAAAGAATTCCGTAAAAGGGAAGCAATCAATTTTGAATTACCATGGATACAAAGGCAGAAGGCTGAAGTATTTTTGCATGTAGAAGTGAAAAATGTACACAAACCCACAACAGACAACCTCGTAAGAGGTCAAAAATGAAAAACCACCTCTCATACTCATAGCGCCAGCATCTTATCTTAATCAAACTATCAAAAATAGGAGTTAAACATGGGCTCACCCCTTTTTCTGCAGGCAATTGTGAAAAGCTAGCTCTCAAGAGATTCCTCCACTTGTCCTGCACCATGGCAACTAAATTTAGTACAGCAGTTGACTTCAAACTGATACCCATCTCAACAAATCAGCAATTTCTAAAATTGCTTCCGCTTGATGAGACATTCACATCACCTACCTTTAGATCAACTGAAGTTCTGTAAGAATATGATGCAAAAGCAAGCCGTTTAATTTCAGACCACCTACCAGCACCATATCTAGCTACACCCTCAACTAGCTTAACAACCTCAGTTAGAGACCAAGGCCTATGATGCTTCCTCCTCATTCCCCCTGAAGATGCCGGTACAGTACCCATATTATCATCTGAATTATCCTCAAAGGAGTCCATTCTTTTTAGCTCTACATATTTCTCCAGCTCCACCTCCTTCCTTTCCAGGTGATGGTTATCATTCTCAGAAGCAGCAGCAATCTAGGAAGTTAAATAGATTATAATATGAAAGAATAAGACATGTTAGAAGTACCTAACCCTTATGTGTCAAGTTACAAAATTGACCATGATGACTCAAAATCTTAAATTAGCTCAAAATTTTCCAAATATAACTAAACAGAAAATAGCTCTAAAACATCCTAAAACAGAGAATTAAATGGTGTTAAATGTTTATTCCTCCCAAAAAGGTCCACATGCAGTTTATTTGAATTCTTAAGTCAGTCAATTTTTATAAACTATCATCAATCATCAATTGCTCCAAGTTCAAATATAAAGGCCTAGATTTCTTTATTTCTTCCAAATGGTCCAAGATCAAATCTTACAAATCCACGAGTGCCATGGCCAAAATGAATCAAACTTCGTGACTTAGGAGTCAGAAGCCAATAGAAGCAATCAAGGATAAAGACCATAATCTTCATGCCGTATAGAATTCACTCACAGGCTGTTGATTCCATCCAGGGGACAAACTCGATTTCAGGACTTCATTTTGCATTTCATCCTGTGGTGCTGGTCCAGGTTCGCCAAGGGCCCTCCTTACCGTTCTAGTGGCGAGACCAATGCCACTAGGCTGAAGTTTTTACATTTGCAACTTAAAAAGAATTAGAGACAGGATAATGTTTGCAAATTAATAAGTTGCAATGTTCAACCATTTGCTTAAGTTTCAACAATGGTAACTTCAACAGTATTAACTAGCCAACAGAAAAGTATGATAACGAGTAATAAGATGTCATAAAGTTTCTAAAATTTGGGACTTCCAAAGCATTAGCAACTGAATATAACGAATAACTAGTAACTTCAACTGTGGGCTGAGGTTTCTGGAAGGAAACTCCAAAAGTATTTTGGTTCACCAGCATGAATAACAATTAACCATTTCAACAATGCAAGCCTCTTCCTAAAAAGAGTTTAATAGAACCACAACAAATTGGATATTCAGCTAAAACCATGTTAACCATTCTCAGCTAAGCAACATTACAGGCCAAAGCCAATTACTGATGTTCCCCCTTTTTCTCACGAAGAATGTTGGAGGAAATAGTTTGTGAGCACTGTTCACTTATTGACAAGAACGTAAAGGTGCAACGTAAACCCAGAGATTCCGCCAAATAACTTAAACTAGATGAAGTTCATCTTTGATCAAATTCATGAAGAAATAAACAAAATCTTTAAACTATAGGGTTTAAAGGAAACAAACACAATCTTTAAACTATAGGGTTTAAAGGAAACAAACAAAATCTTCCACAGAAATAAGACATGTTTTGCCTCAAAGACATCCTATCACCTTACCATGAAAGGCATGAAATTCTCCCTTGGACGCCCTTTTCGAACTCGAGAAACATATGGAACTTGAACCCCAGAACCTCCCAGTGAATCTTGCCTTGTAACCATAGGTCTCCCGGCCAACCGAACATTCTGAACAGGCATTGTACAAGCTTTTGAACATGACTGCCTATGTTCAAAACTCTTAACAACAGAGACTAACCTTCCACTAGAGCCCCTAGATTCCTCCTCAGACATTTCTTCGATGTATCTCTTTGTGGGCTTCCGGACCCTTTTGGCTGTTCTTTGTTCCAAGCTAGGATCTTCTCTAACAGAATCATGTTCCAGTAGAAGAGACTCTGTTTTTCTGTCATCAAAATTTGGGTTGCTATCTGCTAGCCTATTGAGTCCATTGGTTGGACCTCCAGCGGTCTCACTTGCCACTCCAACCACAAGATCCTTATACACAGCACTTTTCTTGCGGTTTTCTTTTTTATCTTTCTTTAACACTTCATTATCTTTGATCATAAAAGCTGTAGTTGAAAAATCACATGAATTAGTCAATCCCATGGAGATCCTCCTCTTAAGCCACCGTTTATCTTTGACAAATGTTTCTCTTCCAAATGTTGCTCTGAAAGTTTCTTGGAGTTCCTTGACCGTCAGATTATCCAAGCATATCTCTCCTTTTAACTTCGAAAAGTCAGGCTTCCCTGTAGTAGCAAGATCAGTTCTCGAAGACCAATTTTCAACCAATCCACCTTCTGACCCTGGACATCCCACAGCACTCATAGGCTGACTAATACTGTTTCCAGCTGATGCTGAAGCCATTTGGCAGGGAATTTCCTACAAAAAACTTAACATAAGGTCTTCTAACCAGTCCAAGAGAAACATTACCAGAAAAAGCAAGAGTGAGGTTCTTTTATTGCCAAATGCCAATCCTGGACAAGTATATCTTGGAAATAATAATTAAAAGCCTGGTGACATTATCAGTGCAATGCCGTTTTGGCATTTACAGTAAAGGAGAAAACAGAAGAAAAATGATAAACAGAATGTTCCAAGTCATGACATGTTGAATCAATTCAGTATCAAGAACATGTGGATAAGATAGAAAACCTTACATTAACCACTAAAATAATCACCATTGTAATTCACAAAACAATGTGTAAAGAATGACCATAAAGAAATAACAGCATCAAAGGTACCTCTGGCTGGATGATTTTCTTCCCCAGATCGACTGCAGCATCAAGTTGAACACTTGAAATACCTGCACCAACCTCAAGGTTTTCAGATTGCAAAATATACCTGCCAAACTTTTCTCCTTTCAAAGCAACAAAGATGAGCATGAAAAAAAGTACCAAATACAAAAGCTTAGACATAATATCAGAGATTAAGCCAGTAAAAGTTAAAACACATTCTGATCAGATGTCAAACTTAAAAAATAACATTTTACAATTTCAGAATGCATAATCTCATCAAATCAAGTGCGTTAACAAATTACAAGGAAACCTTCAAATTAAACAAGCACAGAAGTTTGATATAAATGTGCATGTTTAAAAAGTCATATTGCCTGCACGGGCAGAATATTCAATTATGAAATACAGTACTGCTTGCTAGCATTCTTGTTGACCTTCTGAGGATTGAACATGATTTTTCTGCAAGGGACATCCTTCAGTTTTGATGCATTCTATTGGCTGCTCACATTCTGCAGCACAATGTTCAGGCTTTTCATCTTCTAGCAAGTCCTCAACCACCAAAACTTCTTCATCTGTTGCCGGAACTAACCTCCCCTCACCATCAACCTAAATGTTAAATGAGCAATGACAAATGACTTTCCACTAAAGTGAACACCAAGAGGCAGAACAAATAAAGAGTTTAATGATGGACAACTAAAAGAATAACATGTTTAAAATGCACTTCATGAATATTGAGCCCCAGTAGATGCCCCTCACAGATGCTACTTTGTTACAGGATGCAGTGGACCTAATATTACCTAAATTTCCTGACCATTTCAAATTGAGCTATTATGAATCTCTGTTACCTATCCAATTGTACTAGTAGGTATTTTCCAGAGTTATGACATCTTAAATCATCAATTCACCCGAAGGCAAACATGACAGCAGGTTCCAAGAGGGGCAGAGGAGGAACAGTAGAAGATGAAAATGGGCTTCATCAGATCAATAAGCCACCTCCCAAATCCATTAGAGTTGCATACCAGATTATAGTAACAGTCATATTCACATATATGCCCATAGATGCATAGGAAAGCAAAATAGAAGCAATCTTTGCAATTCACAACCATAATACTAAAAAGAAGATTTAGACTTCTCATTGTCTAATGACCAAATTCAGCACCACAAACTAAGTCTCCAAAATTTAAATCCTTGCACCCAAAACTCATTCTCAAAATATGAATTAAATAACTTCATAAAACTAACTTCAAAAGCCGCCATAGTACTAAAGGCATAAATACGAAAGCACTGAGCTAATTCAAGACAATCCTTCAAAACAGAGTTGGTAAGTGAAAATTTCCAAAATATTAAGGTTCAAAATAGCCATTTTCATTACTATATAGCATGAAAAGTGTTTGTAAAATGAAGTAATTCCATTTTATTAAAAAATGAACCAACTTAATCATCTACACATGTCCTGGGCATGTACCCGAACAAGTTTATAGACAACAGGATCAGGCTCAGGATCAGGATCAGGATCAGAAATGTGCTTTAGAGATACGGGCTCAGACCCTGTTTCCTTGGCGATACCATCCTCAACCTTTGCTTCTTCATTAGCCTCCATGCTAACCACTGTCTCCATTGAAAATCCACCAAATCAAACTCAAAAGCACAAGCTGTAATTGGCCACAGACAAAATTCCAGAAACAAAGTTAGCCTTCTGATCAAGCCTCTAGAATGCAAACTGACACATGCACCATGCACAAATTCATACAGCAGAAAAACTTAATAAAAATTAACATTTTATGCAGGAACCCATAATTCGCATTTAACTTTCCAATCACAGTCCCATTTATCAGGTGTCCTCAAGTGCAAATTGAAGCATCTCAAGCAAGGTCTGCAGCAGCCAAAACCATGTTAACATAGACCAAAAGTATCAACATTTACGGAAACCTAATAAAACTGTCAAATACTTTGCAATTTAGAGTAAAAACATCAATATTACTGTAAATAAACAGTAAAATAAGACCCAAACTCCCGTCAAATTTTCCAACTACACAACACTAGGGACCTCAATTTTCAAACAATGATCAAGAGAATCACAAGAAAATTGAAGTGTGGCAAAACAATATTTTCATAACTGCATGGACTTAAATTCGAATAAAAAACTAAAGATTGAATCTTACCATAGAATTGAGTTAACAGCGACCGATCAGACTCCCCAATTCTGGTGCCGCAAATTTGTGCGCAAAATTCCTCTTCTCAATCCCAAAAGGAAGATAAAGCGAAAAGGTTTATCTTTAGTCTTCCCGATTAAAAAAAAATTGGCGGGGATGTTTTGATAGTTGTGGGTGTATAGGGTCATAAAATTAAAATCATGACAGAGAGAAAAAGATTTACCTTCTTCCACTGTTGGATGTATAAATATCGGAGAAACTATATATATCTTGATCGTGAAGAAAGAGAGAAAAGATGGAAAGAAATAAAAAAAAAAAAAAAAGGATTGTTAGATGAGGTTCTGACGGGGAATTGGAATTTAGTATTCAGGCTGAGGATTGCTCTTTATGTTTCTGTTTTTCCCCAGTAAGCCCAGGAGCTCACTCACAAAGCAACAAACACGCTTTCCGGAACCGAAATGCTGCTATTAAACTTGATTGGAATGTGATAGTTGGATTCGGATCGTCTGTGGTACAACCTCCCGCGGGTAAAACCGTAAAAGTGAGCAGGGCCGCAGGTGAAGTCCACGTCCCCACCTCTCCAGACTGTTGACATGTATGTACTGTTACTATATATTTCTCCCCAATCTCCCCTCCGGGTCCCATTGACTCCATCAGCTGCATTCCTTAGTATTTTATGATATATTTATTTATATTGTCCTCGAATTCTTTATTATATTTTTAAAAAATAATTTTACTTTAACCCTGCATTGTATATTAAAAAATATATTCACAAATATTAACTTCTGAATTTATCATTTTAGACCCAAAAAGGTCTGAGTTTAATATATCTAAATTTGGATCAAAGAAATAAATCAGACCTAATCATTGACATGTCTATTCACATAAATCTAAATTTGAATAAAAAAAAATAACTTAAATCCTATTCATTAACACGCCTATTCGCATAAATTATTTACCCACTAGTGCATTTCACCAGAGTATGACATGCCTAATCCCACAAATTGTTTACAGATCGAAATTTTCCAGACCCTATACATTAACAGGGCTATGCGCATTAATTGTTTACCTACGAGTGCATTTCACCACCATAAAAAGTTGTTTACCTACGAGTGCATTTCACTTAAACCCGTCCGTCGGTGTACTTGAAGGCCCGACAGGATAATGAATTTCATACTTCCACACATCAGTAGATTTAATAGCAAATTTAAACGACCTTCAAGGCACATGCCACTCCCGCTAATAGTGGAAAAAAAATTCTAACGCACCCTCGACCACAAGTAGTAACAAAATTCTAAATTCCCGGATGAATTAATAATAGAAGAAGAAATTCAAGGCGTCTTGTTTTCCAAGTAACAAAAAGGTTTTATAAACAGTAAAAGATTGAGATATCTTCCTCAGAAGACTCAACGATGGTGATAATTTTTTTATGAACACGCTTCTTACTGCCGGATTGAAACAATACGAAATCAAATATTAATTCCTAGGAGTTGATTTAAATTATTTTTGACTGGAATCCAAACGAACCAATAAAAAAAAAAAAAGCACCTTAAAGCACCAAGAGAAGGCCAATCAATTTCCAGCCCTCCACGCCAGCATAATGGCACATATTAAACGAGTAGTATGAACTCGCTATTCATCAAGCAGAGAAGACAAAATTTAAAGCCAAACTGTTATAATTGTCAAGCCAAGAAAAGGAAAACACAATTAACCTATTTAACAATAATGTCATCCTGAATAAAGGGCATCCTATTTTGCAACTACAAACGCGCAGCTACTCCTGCTCTTTCTCCTGCCTTGGCCTGGTTTCCCTAGCAAGTTTTTCTTAAGCTGCTCCAACATCGATATCAGTAACAGTAGCCAGTGGCCTGGGATATTCATCTTCCTCCTTCGGTTGATGGATTGTAACAAGATCGGGTAGAGGTGTCACAGGGCCCACCTTACCCTTTGGATCCCAGGCAAGCATGATCTTCACTTTAATACCAAGAACACCCTGCACCATTTAAATAACCCCACTTACCTGTGTACTAAATAAATCCTGAGCTATCCCATCGATCCATACAATCAAGCAAAAAGCGCATGTACAGAGAATTGATGTATTAAGTTACTAACCTGTCGAAGAAGAACATGCCTCACAGCAGAGTCGATATATTCCTTAACCGGCTGGCCAGAAGAAATCATGTAGCCGTCCTTGAACTTCATTGATTTAGCTCGCTGAGCCCTTAGCTTTCCACTTACAATCACCTATAGGTTTTTTATTGTATAAATCAGAAATAATTGCAAATAAAATAGACAAACAACTAACCCTGGGAAACTGACAAAACTCCCCCTCACCTCACACCCTTTTGCACCTTGCTCCATAACAAATCGAAGAACACCATAGCAAGCCCTAAAACAAGTGGAACAAAATTCCAATGAGCCAAAAATCAAACTTACAGGTGTGCACATCTCTTACAGTCTTACTCTTTCAGAAAAATAATGCACAGAAACAAATTAAGTTGTATAAATCATTGAAGAAGCACCCCGACATTTCTATATCATTTTCTTAAATACAAAGTAAGGTCGTCTTAGTGAAAAGCACTAGCTGCAGAATGCCAAGAGGAGAATCAATCAGGTTGCATCAACTAGCATGACGTTCTATGCAGAGAAAACTAGAACAGCACTTCAACTAAAAAGTCAATGAATTGGGAAAATATACAAAGGGAAAGTAAATGGACACAAAATGAACAGCATGAAAAAGTTTGCATAGCCAGCATCTTCAAATCCAATAAGTTATTAAGAACATTAAAGAAAATGATATCGGAGAATATTCCAAACTCCACTAACACAAAACAGTTTGAAGAGCCTGACAAACTCCAAATATTCACTTTAAGCATTCGCAAGGAAGCCTCTTCAACCCACATTCAGGAGAAAGAGAAAGAGGACATGAAAGCAATGCTAAACAAGCGGCCACACAACCTACAAGATGCAACATAGGGCAACTTTTCCAAAAAAAAAAAAAGAAAGAAAACAAAAAGGAACTACAAGAAATCATAAAGGACAAATAACGTAGAACATGGCCAGGTACAGCCTTGACCCAAAAAAAAAGGAACATTTATGGAATTCCAGAAAATGAGCTGAAGGAGCATAAAGAACTGCAAAATCCTATACAAAATACCAAATGAGTTCAGCTTCTTGTTCATGGTCAGAGTGTTGATCAATTGTTGACTCAAACTTATGCTTCAAGTACCCAAAACAGAGAAACAAACAAGTATATGGGAAATAGACACCCCAAGGATATTACATAATTATGCTGGAGCACTTTGTAAATCCAAAATGCGTGAAACAGTTGAAGGCCAGACTGACCCAATAGTTAGACATTGACATTGATAAGCCCTTTGACACAAGTGAATGAAGTTCTAAGAGTTAAATCAATGCTCTCTTAAAAAATAAAATCAACGGTTCATTCAAATAATCAAATTCAAAAACAACTAGCTAATAATCAGAATAAAGGAAACGAGGAGCCAAAGGAACAAAAATATAATTTTAAGTGATGGAAAGCAAACAACAAAGCTTCAATTTCTAATGTTGGTCAATTTAAAAAAACCCCAATCCGTAGTAACATGTCAAGGGGCCAACCAAACTCCACTTTCAATATAAGCATTGATTGAAGATCTCTTTAGCAGTAGTATAATAAAGAGTGCATTACAATCAATGCTATAAGCACGTCCAAACTAAGGTAATCTCAAAATTACACATGTTGTCACGGGACAAGATAGGTTCATTCTTGAATAGTGGTAACGTGCCCTTTAGATCCAAGAGTGGATAAGTAGATTAGGAGCCCAGTGTCCCAGAGTCATGGAACAACTCAAGCTGCCTTGTGATATTGAACATGATATCTAGAGCTATGGAACAAATCAAGTAGCCTACTGACCTTACACAATATCTAGCGACTCCATGATGCTTTGAAAGGACTAAAAAATGCTACTAACAGATAATCTCAATTATCAGCCCAACACCAAAAGAAGCAACAGATGGAATCAAATGATGGTGAGCAATAATCAAAAACTCGATTAAAAAAAATGATGATTTAGTAACATGACCACCGTAAGAAGGTTTGGCGACTGATTTACAAGAAACAAGCTATGCTACAGTAACTATATATCAAAGAGGCAAACCTGCGGACAGCAAGTCCTCCAAGAAGCTTATAGCGCAATGACTCAGCCTGAGCCACAGCACAGAGACCCCTGTTATTAACTCGCTCGGCATAAAGCTCCACGCTGTTCTCTGGGAACTTGAACCTTTTCTGAACAATGGATGTCAGCTCCCTAATTCTCCTCCCCTTCTCACCTAAATAAATGCACACCGAGATCAGATGCAGAATTGAAAAAAATAACTGCAACCTGGAAATGTTAACCAGCAAAACTGAGAAAGTAATCAATCAGGTGGAAAGATATGCATCATCAGTCTCCTGCCATCAGGAAAGACTGAACCTTTAAATCTTGCCCCAAGTTCCAACTGAAATGTTCACTTTCTATGCATATTCAATTGCAAAATATAACAATCATATCTCTACAAACTTTAAAAGATGGTTTTCTGCAGAAGTTTCAATCCAAAATCCTTCAGTTCCGTTGGATAGTTAAATCCAACATCAAATTCAAAAACTATAATTCCAGTAGAATTTCAAAGAAATGTTTTCCTTCACCAAGTTTCAATTGGAAAATTGCAATCCTACGGTATAAAACTCAAAATTAATTTGTGACAAATGATTTTCTAACTTTTGCTTCCGCAACAAAAAATAACTAAATTATGCAATAATATCATTCAAAGAACAGCAAATCCAATTGTTTTGTGAAAAAAAGGAAATTACTGACAAGAGATCCCAAAATATACACCAACGGACTGGATGCATGTACAGGACACATGAAGAAGGGGAAATCAATGAATATATACCAAGAACATTTTGGGTGCGAGTAGCCCTAATGATGATCTCAGTACGCATAGGAGTAACCCTAACTTCAACTCCAGAGTAGCCATCCTCGGCTAGCTCTCTCGTCAAAACCTCATTCAATTCAGCGAAGAACACTCCATCAGCTACAAACTGAGATATTTTCACATCCAAAAAACAGCGACAGAAATCAATAGATCGTTGGATAAGTAAATAAGTGCATCGATCGAAATAGAGATCGACAGATGGTTAGTGAATGAGAACCTTTCGCTTCTTGCTCATTTGGGTTGCCATTTTCGATGAATTCGGGGCCGCTTCAGAGAGTTTTGTTGGTCTATAGGCTGCGCCTGAGCGAGTAAAGAGAACAATGAGAAAGAGAAACCCCTTATCTATCTATGCCATATATACGTGCCTCGTTGATCTAGGGTTTTGGCATTTGTTTTTTCTTCTTTTTTTATCGGACCTTTTTTGGTGAGTCCAATTTGGGCCAGTCTCATATCAGACACCCATAAAGCCCAACCAAGGTTGCCGAACAATTACCGCGAAAGAAGCTCGAATTTCTTTACTTCGCAATTAGTTAATACTATGCACCTCTCTCAGTCTCTTGTAAGTTCCAGGATGTGTTTCATAATTCTGCTTGAAACTAAAAATTAATTCATTCAAAATATTTTGAATTTGGTATAATGATGGTAGAAATGTCTTACCATTTAATATATTAAACACTGCTTAAATTGTAAACAAATTTTAAGTGAAAATTTTTTATTGAATTTTCTAAAGTGATCATACATATAACACATTCTCACACATACTCTTGTATAAAGTATGTATTTAATCTCTTTTTTGTTCTATACCCATATGTATGCGTATAGACATGCACGCACAAAGCGACATATTTAAATCATTGCCACATAATATGTGGAACCTGAGTTTTTTGGGAGTTTGTCTAAAACTTTACTGTAGTGCACTGTAGAAGTTTTTGAAAAAGTTTTGTAAAAGTTTTTTGTAAGGTGAAAAACTTTTTTATAAAAGTTTTTGTAAGGTGAAAAACTTTTTTTTCCTTTTCTTTTTTTTTTCTTTTTCTCTTTCTCTTTCTTTTTCTTTTTCTTTCTTTCCTTTTTCTTTTATTTCCTCTCTTCTTCATCTTCTTCTTCCTTCCCCCTCCCCCTTCCCACTTACCTCTACCTCCCAGCAGCAACGCAGCCTGCTCCACCTCCGGCACCACCACCAATGCCTCCACCAGCCCCTCCTCCTACTCTCCCGCCTGCTCCACCACCACCACTACCTGCACCACCTCCAACTCCAGCACCACTATCGGCTCCTCCACCAGCACCTCCTCTAATGCCATCTCCCGCCACCCCCCTCCTCCCCTCTGCCCTTCCCCCTCCCTCTTCCCTCGCCCGGCAGTCAACGCGCACCTCCTTCACGAGCTAGTCAACTTTTTTTCTTTTTTCTTTTTTTTTGCAATTTTCAGCCTTCCCCTCTCCTCCCTCTCCCCGCAATCTGGTGCGTGGAAAAATCCCCCTCCCCGGTGCGATCTAGCCTTGCTACCGGATCGGCCAGAGGGGAAGGGGAAGGGTGATGGGGGAGGAGTGGGGAAGGGAATTTTTTTTAAAAGAAAGGGGTCATACAAACTGGGTAAAGGGAGAGTATGGCAGGGGAAGATGGCGGGGAGAGGGAGAAAGGCAAAGAAAAAAAAGAAACGGCGCCGGAGGTGGTGGTCGGCGACGGAGGTGGTGGTGGGTTGGGATGGGGGGGAAGAAGAAAAAAAAGGGAAGGAAATTTTTTTTTTTGTATATTTTGTGTATTTTGAAGTGTATAGGTAAAAAATTTAGAGAAGATTTTTGGAGTCCCTGTAGCAAAAGTTGTTAAAAAACTAGTAGGTAAAAAACTTGCTTAAAAACCTAGCTTCCAAACAGAAGCATGAATTCAAATCATGCAAATGTAGCATACATATATAACTATTAGTGTAAAAAAATCATTACATTATCAGTGCATAAAAAGTTAATATATATATATATAAGTTTTATTTTTTCTTTGGAATACAATTAGTATCATAATTACAAATGAAATTTTGAATTAAATAATCAACAAAACCTCTCACAATCTCGACCTACAGTGGCATTGTAACCCAAAAAAGGTAGCATTATAAACTTGAAGGATTTTTTTTTCCTTTTGTTGGATCATAATTGAATCATAAGTAAAATTTTCCCTTTTAAGTACCAAACTAACCAACAACATTTCACTGTATCTTTGAGTCAGGATGGATAATAGCGTATGCCCGAACATTTCACAAAAATTAGTTTGTTTGCATCATAGATCTCAACAACATTTTTATCTCACACAATTCAAGATATTTCAAATAATCTCCCATCCAAACACACTAGCTGTTTTAAGTTTGCAATTATAACTATATCATGATTATTTCGCCCTTACTAATAAGAGTAAAATTAATTGTAAGTCAAAGATGACGTACCTTTTAACACCAAACCCTGCTCATACAAGGGTAGCTGCTCATACACGGTCATGTGTTCGCTGCATGTATGACAAAAATGTTTCCATGCTTTCAGCTCTTCCAAGTTGGGGTAACGCGAATTTTTAAAGTCGTTGAGTTGAAGGGCGCTTTCTTCTTCAGTTGATAGCTCTTGCAGGTGTGGTGGGAAACCAATCTCATTGGCCTCCCCACCACCGTTAGCATTCGTCCTCCCCAGCCTCGGTCCTCTGAACACTATGGCAATGGTGGGCTCAGCTTCCACAATTCTCTTCCCCTTTTATCCTCTTCAGATCTCCCTATGCATGTGTTGCAGCAACAGGGCTTGGAAATTGAAGACCAATTGGTCCCCTCTTCTAGGAATGGACAAGGAAAAGGGTCACATTGCTTGTTTCTCATCCAAGAAGAAACTTGGCTTCATGGACCAAATTCTTGATTACATTGAAGGCAAGATACCCTTGTCCTTTTACCCTTTTTAACACTGTTTTTGGATGATTTATTACACTGTTGATCACAACAATCGGGCCGTGTTGAAATTTTAGCACCGTGTTTCAGCTCGGAGCAGCTTGACATGGCGAAATTTTCACAGTTATGATTAATGGGATAAAGAACAAGACTTCATACTGCAAAGACTGCAACTTTTTTGCTATAAAAGAGGGGAAAAAAAGTACCTGGATATGATACTTGCTGCAATGAAGCTTTCCTGTGTTTCATGTGTAATAAGTATTTCATCCCATCTTTTGTTCAATTAACTAAAGGCTAATGTGCCGTATAAAATTTACAAAATTTTAATCGGAATTTTCTTAAATTCTTGGGTATCTACAAACAACTGTTGTATTATGAATTGAAACTGCCGGGAGTTCGTCTTAAATTTGGATATTTCCATCGTCTCCCTAAACTCACCGATCACTTACCTTGTCAAAACATCTGCGATTGGTGGTTAAAACTCTCCCTTAGTTGCACAGCCTTCCCCCTTAGTTTGCACAGCCTTAAGGCTTCAATTTGTCGGACTACATTGTCTCGGATGCCAAACTGCTGTTGGTAGACAATATAGGAAGTATCTAGTTGGTCCGTAATTATAGCTGAAACAATCTTACCGGATAGTCCTACATTCTTGATGTAATGATTCTGTGTCTCTCTGTCCATTCCAGGTGGTCCAAAGTTGAGGAGATGGTATGGAGCTCCTGATCTCCTTCCAAAAGATGGATCCACTGAAAAATTAGATGAAATTACAGGTAGTTTGATACAGCATTTTTTCGGTAAACTTTCCCCCCCTGATTTTAGTGTCAATATTTGATTATATTATTGGAAAATAGAGGAGGAAGAAGTCAGGGATGCAGTTTTAGTAACAGATGGAGATAGTGAGATTGGCCAGGTGGGTTAAGTTAAATCTCTTTCCTTGATTCTCGTGCTACTATCTTGGTATTTCTCCGTGTTGGACATAATCTGACAGTTGTTTGCTGTAACATGTGTAATTGGGAAAAACTGATAACAAGCTTC
The DNA here is from genome assembly GCF_036785885.1 of Coffea arabica. Taxonomy (NCBI): domain Eukaryota; kingdom Viridiplantae; phylum Streptophyta; class Magnoliopsida; order Gentianales; family Rubiaceae; genus Coffea; species Coffea arabica. The sequence goes on along the minus strand of NC_092317.1, from coordinate 1,145,937 downwards.
ATAGTTTCTCCATGTGGCTTCTGCTTAAGTGGTCTTCTGGTTTGGTACAAGGCAAATCATCTTAGAGCAGATATGTTAAAGTTCATGAACCTTATGTTGTCTAGATGGTGATATTGTCGCTGATTGTCAAACGAATTCGAGTTAAAGCACTAGTGAAGGATAAGCGGGCTGCTATGGAAGCCTTTGGCACTTATGTTGAGGTTGGTGGACTGTCACGGCTATCTTTTTTCAGGATTTCAGGACAACAATTACATGTGTATTTTGCTTGCTATTCCTTAGTAATACTGCTGATTCTTGTTTGATTTACTCTTTTGTTGAAGTCAATTGCTGGTGCTTCAAATGATAGCACATCCGTGAAGAAGGCTCTCAGGGGTGTTCGTGCAGTTATATGTGCAAATGTAGGTTCATCCAAATTATCTTGGTTTCCTTTATAAAGTTCTAGTATTTCGGCAAGTGTCAAGTCTTTTAGTTTGTCAGTTACATACGTGCTACTAACAGTACACAAATATTCACGCTCTCAAAGTAACTCTATTATATTGCTTTCATGTCCTGTGACTTATGTAGTGTATTTGAAAGAGTAGTGTAAATTCATTTTGTTCGTAATCAACTCCTGATTGCAAGGTTCCTGAAGGTTTTCTATGAGATGCTGTTTTCTCACTTTCAATAAATTTATCTCCTGGTATCCATTTAGATACTATGTTGTCTCAGCAAATTATTTCTTTGACTTGTTTATTTTGGCTATCATGTGCTTTTCTGTAGGATGGTTTTGTATCTAATATTGAGGGCTGGAAAGGATTGGAGCATGTGATCCTATTATCTCAGGTACATTTTTCCTCTCTTGCACGTGTGAGCATTGCCAAAACTTGTTTTGTTATTGATATGTGATAAGGTTGCAGTTGTCTGTTTATAGAGGCAATAGTGGGATTCAAGCAATGATGAATAGCAATGCAAGAAGACTTGCAGAGCAAGATGAATCTGCACTAATGGCATCAAGAGTGCCCTACACCATTATCAGAGCTGGTTTGCTGAAGAACACACCGGGAAGGCAGCGTTTCAGCTTTGAAAAGGTATTACTAAGTTTTAGGGGATCCTCATTGTCATTGTATACTGTAGCTAAATGTTACTACACTCATTTCCTTAACTTGTTTAGCCTGTTGAATCCTGGTTGTAGGATGATTCACTAGCTGTGCATTACATTTTGACTAATGCAGAATTTTTCTAAAACCTTTTGATTTATATCCATTCTGATTGAGGAAAAGGATTCAGGTGTATTCTTCGTGAAGTAAATAAAAATGTTTCACTTGATTGCAGACAATATGCACTTTACAGCAGAAAATTGTCCCCTGTTGTTTGTTGTGTGACTCTCTGGTCGAACTGTCTCGGTGTGATTGTCTTAAACCTCAATGGGATTTCGACTAGGGTCTTTAAATGGGATTCATGGCAGGGTTGTGCAACACAAGGAAGCCTTAGCAAGGAGGATGCTGCCTTCATCTGTGCAGAAGCTCTTGATGCAGTCCCAGAGAAAGGATTCATATTTGAGGTTTGGCAAAGTTATTTTATTTTGAATAAAAGTGGTTTAGGGGTTGCACAATAGTAAGCTCTTGTCTGTCGATATATAAATAATCCCACTTCCGATCAAAATTTGTAGAACTGAGGCTAGGAGCTTTAAGGAAAGAGTAACTAGCGCGTGGTTAGTAAGGGTATGCTACGTGATGCTTCAACCTACATCCAGCAAAAAGAATCCATTTAGAGTCTGTAGCATTATCTGTCCAATACCTATCTGTTTCAAGGGAATCGGAGAACAGGACTGATATACGAGGTTGGTTAGCTATTACTACTTGAAAATACTCTAGGGATTGAATGTTTTAGCCTTTTAGGGTAAATTGAGATGTCGCGGCGTACAGAAAACGTGAAAACAGCTATAAGTACCGCATAGTATCGGCACCTACTCAGTAGAATCTTAGCATCCCAAGTGTTTGCAAATTCTTGGGTAGCTAATGACTGTTTTTTCTTAATCTCACTTTATCGTATGGTCAAACTGTCAAGTCACCTGTTGCTTTCACTTTGTTTTGCAACAGGTGGTTAATGGTGAAGAGGCTGTCTCAGATTGGAAAAAGCGGTTTGCTGCATTGATGGAGAAATCAGGGTAGTAGCTTTCTTCATAGATTGGTCCATCAAGATGTTTGGTGAGACTTCCTCTTCATCGTGGTAAGCAACAGGTGTTTAGCCATACAATGAGCAAATACAGGCATCAGGAAAGTTATTGCTACTTCAAGATCACGATTTCCATTTATTGCTAAACTTCTCGTTGTGGATTTAAAACTCTTGCAAACTTCTGTGGTCCAGGGAGTTCTTTAGATTTTGCTGGCGTTCTGCTCATGCACGCCTTCTTTCCACGACTGAAACATACATTATGAAGAAATACACAAGCACATATACAGGCTTCAGTGGAACTGATAATTTGAAATCACCTGTGACCTTTAGAGAGAGACCTTAATAGTCTTGGGTCGTAATTATTTTACAAAAAAGTTTATGGGGCCAAAAAAAGTGGCACTTCTTGCGCTTTTTTTTTTTTTTTTTTTTTTTTAAAATAACTTATCAGCTTCTGGCTCTGATTAAGGTCAAGGAAGGTTTTAACCGTAAGGTACAACACTGAAGCGCACTGGCATTTCTTGGTCTTACAAGCAAGTACCTGTGGGAGGTGAAAAGAAATTTGGGGGAGAATGATTCCAATATTGATGACCAGATGCATAATCTACTCTTTTCTGTCTAGTTAAAACATCACACCTCCGTTAACTTTTAAACTATCCTAATGTATCCAATCCAAACAACTTTTGTCTGGAATCTTGTTAATGGCCTTTCCTGAGAATTACAAGATAATAGCTCAATCTAAAAAGATGCCCATTAGTTGGGACAAAACAGGCGTCAAGCCAAAAAGGCTGTAGTCTTGTGGTTGGCGAGAACCAAAGCTGCTTTTAGGTGTTTTGGTCAACCGGGAAGGACAACCAAATAAAGTTGGCTATTAACAATAATGTAATGCTCAAATCACCCAACGCGATCCTTTCGTTTTGTAAATGCTTTCCAACTTAAAAGGTACCAGTTCTTGCTTCCAAAAAAAAAAAAAAAAAAGAGTGACCGGAATGAAGATGCTACTAGTTTTAACATGGTAGATATTATGATTTACCTACCAATTGTAAAGAGGATCATGGGATACAATAATATTTAGCATCGTTCAAGAGAGGAAGTAGAGATCATGTGAGTTGGGAGGAAAGGAAGGATCCAATTGTGCGACTGGCGATGTAAGATAACAGCAGTAATTTGTATTTTGTGCTTGGAGGAAGGCTAAGAGTTTGAGATCAAAGAGCCAAAAAAAACATTTTGACTTCATGAATAATAAACTCTATCATACCCTTAGGAGCGTGAACGTTAGATGCAATTGAGTCTGGACAAAATATTTTTTATTTGTTTTTTTTTTAATCAAAACACGAATTTCAGTCTGTTTAGCCAAAAATGCTGTTTAAATTCCAAACATAATCCTCTCCTAGTCTGAAATCTTGCAATACAAACAAAGAGAAAAGATGTTTTATAAATTCTTGGTATCCCGTTTATCTCATGTATAATGATGGGTCACAAAATAAAGTCAGAAGAACAAATTAGGCATCGATAGAATAGAATAACGCCCCATAGGTAGTCTTTATTAGTAGGTCCTGTGATCGACGTCATGTGTCTGTTTGTATATTTTAATAAAATCTTAAATTTTCCTTGACCAAAACTTTACAAGGAGTTATAATAATTTATTTGGGAGTTAAGGAAATTATAATGTTAGGAGTTACAATACATTTTAAATGGAGTTATTATACAATTATTTGAATAAGAGTTACAAATGAATTATTTGGTTAAATAAAGAATTGTTGAGTCTTTATAAAACATTCAAAAATGAATCAATTTTTAGGTTACAAATTAACTACAATTTAGTATGCAAAAACCGTTATACATTGAAATTGGACATTCAACCTATTTTCTAAAGGTTTGTATAGCCTATAAATAGTGAAATTTCTGGAGAAATTTTTTATATACACACTTCTCTCAACAAAAGATTATTCTAAATACTATTTTTCCCTATACTCATTTCTTTCTCCCTTATTCTGATTTTCTTTGGGCAAAGTAAGATATTAGAAAGTTTCTGGTTTTCTTGATTGTGCAGATCAGAGTGAAGCAACAACTATAGAATAGGGTTGTCGTATCTTGAAGATGGCACAATAGACTTTTTGCATCGGTTAAAAAGATACGGTAGGGAGGCGTATCGTTTTAAAAAGAGCATTCTGTACTATTCAACCCTACCGAACTTCTTAATAACTGTCAAATTCAAGGTGGTTAGTTTGAAAATCAGAAGTTGTTCGCGTACTCTCCTCTAATAATTTTAAAACTTAATCCGCATCTCAACTCACGCCAAATTAACTTTTGATGATACAAATTATCTACATTTATTAATGCAATATTGAGGTATGAGATTTTTGTGAATTTCTTTGTTAATTGGAGAAATTATTGTTAATTATATGATTATTTTAACTCAGAACCAACACTACTTTGTTGTGTATCTTTTCAATAAGACTCTACACGATTTTAGAGGATTTATCTAATTGAAAGGTCGGAATAATCTTAAGCGAAAAAAATAGAATAGAATGACATAAGTATAGGAGATTTTGGAAAAGATTTTGAAAAAGGTATCTCCGATAGGAATATCTTTTGACAGACATCAGGAAGAATAAAGACAAAGGACTAAGGAGGGCCCTCGGAAGTTTTTCTCTGTGCGCGTGAAACTAAAAGATTCGATGATTCATAAAAATGGTGATGCAAGAACCCTTCCTCAAGAAACCTTGTACGGTGGAAAGCGGGATGAAATCATGAAACCAGAAATCTTCCTCCAATTACAGTTTCAAATCCCAAAGGGGAAAGTTGGAGAACCTAGGCCCTATTTGGCAAAGTGAGGGAGTGTTTGAATAGCAAAAATATTTTAAATAATTTCACTTGAATCATAAATATATTTCTTAATTCACTTTTTTATCTCACATACATCACATCATAAAAAATATAACAGTAATTATTTCAAATAATATTTCAAATACATCTCAATATCCAAACAAATTTTTGTCAAATTTGTTTTCGAATAGGTTTTTAATAACTTTATCTATAATAATTTTAAAAAATTTTCAAAATTTTTAAACTACGTATTTTAAAATACTCAAAGTACAAAAAAAAAAATTTTTTTTTTTCTTCCTCCATTATTCTTTTACCTCAACTCACCACTACCTCCATTGTCGACCAAAACCCGCCACCTCAACCCACAGCTACCTTCGTCGCCGGCTACTTTTTTTTTCTCTCTCCTCCCCTCCCCCTTTGCCCGATCTGGTCATGTGACCAGATTACATTGAGAGGAGGGGGGGGGGGGGGGAGAGGGGGATATAAAAAAGCAAAGAAAAAAAAAATTTTGCAGCTACAACTTTTGCCGGAAGGGAGAGGTGGCAGGGGAAGGGAGAAGAAAAAGAGAGAAAAGAAAAGAAAAATGAAAAGAAAAAATATTTTTAATTTAAAAATATTTTCTATAACTTTTTTTGTAAAATAATAATAAAATTTTAAATAAACATCTAAAAAAAACTCATTTGACAAACTGTATTACTCCAATTTGTAGCATTTGAGAAATCAGGCTGAGGATTATCCAAAAAGTTGACAACTTTATGAAAGATTTGGTGGTTAACCAGTACATCTCACGACTCGATGAGAAAGCTGAAGATTTTTTGGAATGAATAACACACGAACACTTGTTCCAGTCAGATAAGCAAATGATTACAGCTGGGAGAGATGCACGACGGTATTAGTAGTAATTTTTTTTTTTTTTTTTTTATGAGGGAGTTGGAGAGAAAAAAGTCAAGGTCAACAAAATCTACAAATCTGCAGAACCACCCCAAAAAAATAAAGAAAGATATGAAGAGAAAAATGAAGATCCACTAAAGTGAATTAGAGATATATCTGATGAAATTATGGCAAGCTAAGAAAAAAAAACAATAAAAAAAAAAAAGATTGAAGATCCCCTTTGTTTTGATTTTTTTTTCCAGTAAGATAGGGGGTAAAATTTAAGAAGTAGAGTGGAAAGGAGAGGGATTGAAGATCCCCTCTTGATTTTCATGAATTGGAATCGAGTTAGCTGGATTTAAATCTCTTCTGGCCTCCTCTTCCATCCGATTTAGTAGTCCCAGCTGAGTCTTCTGAAGACACCTCCATGGTTTTGGCAAAAGAATTCGAAAGATCAGCATAAAGATCAACCACCCTCCTAATGTTGTTATTGAGCTCTCTAATTAGGCCCACATTTCTGGTCAAGTGATCTGGGATCTTAGATTCATGATTCTGATTGATCTCATTGATAAGCAGCCTGTTTTGGTCCAGAATATTTTGCACTTGCAAGAAGCTCTTCTGAAATGTTTGAACTACTTTGCCATCGACTTGCGCTCCAATACCAATCCCAGAAAATATATCATCATCTTCCATCTGTGTAATTAAACAAATGAATCACAATTTACCACCAGCACTGCGATAAAAAATCCAATCTTTCTCAGAACCCAACAAGAAGATGTCGATTCTAAGAAAATCTGAGACAACAATCCAGAAAGAAACTGCAGAAACTTCAATCACTTGCTCTGTTGTGACGCAAAAAGATTGATATCTTCATGTGCCATAAAAGAGCATCCTTTTTTCACTTTCTGGGTTCTGCAAATACAAAGCAAAGATATTCCTTTGACTTTTGAATGTGAATCTTAAAAACTCCGATTGACCACAAAATCCACATACCACATGAAAGAACCGTAAAATATAGCAAGCAAAAAGTCAAAGGAATAACTATCCTGCAAAACAATCCAATCTTGCTGTCCTTAATTTTTCTTTTTATTGAAGGAATTGCTGTTCTTAAAGTTGAATGAGGGGAAAAAATGTAACTACTGAAAAAATTGAAGCCCAGCTGATGAAAAATCTGTTGAAAAGATGAGACAAGGGGAAGACAACCACGAAGAAAGAGATCAAGGAATAAAGTGCAGATGGAAAAATAATGAATAGGCCAAAAGTCGGAAGCCTATGGAATCTATGATGACGATTAGCATTACAAACCGACAGAGATACTCGGACAAAAAATTACAGTACCTATGCCCAAGGACTAAGTGCTAGCTGGAAAATTCAAAGGTACGAGGATATATATATATATATACACACACTGGAATATTCAAGAACTATAGAGTATAGACTACTAAAACATACATCCATGATTTCAGAAAAGATCAGAAGAAGAATTAAAACATACGTCACAAAGAAAAGAAAAACTTGCCAGAAATAGCTCGTCCTAAGATACCTGGAATTTCTGGGACATTTTTATGTCCAAGGAACTGTGGAAAAAAATTTGTGAAAAAATGTCGGCGGTGGAATCAATCCAATCAGATGTAGCCTGGATTGAACCAAGGCCCTGGAATCATGAAAGAGAAAAGAGAGTACGGAAGAAGAGGAGGACACAAAATGGGTTGGATTGTGTTTCGAGAAGGGGGATAATAGGAGAAGATATTTTATCTGGTTTTGGTTTGGGATTGGATTGGGTGGGGGTTGCTTCACCTGCGGGATTCTCCGGTCAGTCAGAAGTGTGTTTAGGTATGAAGAAGATCTTTGGTGTGTGTAAGATTCGACAAAAGACTCGCAAGTACTTTCCTTTCAACTCTTCAACTGCTGATTTGTGCTACGCATGACGCATTAATCGTGGCCGTCCATATTTATTAAGTCAGACGCGATGTAACCTCACTTTCTCCTTTCTTTTTTTTTTTTTAAAAAAAAAAATCCATTTATCTTTTCTTTTCTTTTATTTATTTTTTTCATGACAAAATAAATAAAATGATTTGGCTATCTTATGCTTATTAAGAGAGGTTACAAGTTTTAGTTTTTTTCTTTTTTAAAAAAGTATAGTTAATTTGAGAAAATATCTAAATGTAAAAAAGTAATAATTATGATAATACATATTCACATGATAAGTTACGTGTAATATAATTATAATGATGGATGTCCAATAAACATGTGTAAGAAAAATCTATAATAAATTCAAAAAAGGATTGAGCTAACAGGATATCTAACTACGGTCATGAAGTCGTATATATGGGCAGGGTTAATCACAATTAATTCTCTTAAGGTATATCCTCTTTTTCATTTTATTCTCTGACCTTTTCTTTTGTCTCACTTTATCCCCTATTGGATAAACTTATGCCTCCATTATTCTGATTTCTTTTTTTTCTTCCCTCTTTTTCCCTCTATTTTCTTTGTCTATTTTTTCTTTTCTTACTTCTTCTTTTTTTTTTTCCATAAGAATTTCATTTCAGTGATTGAAACTAGAAAAAGAATAATTACAGAGATCTATCTTCTCTTCAAATGATCACAAAATATTCAAAATCTTTCCCCAAAATACCATTTTTTTGACACTTCAATTCTTTTGCCTTTCCCCCTTCCCATCCCGATTTCTTATTTTATTCTTAGGAAAACATCACGAGATAAATTGGAATTTGCAAGTAGTACTGTTTTTGCAACATATTGGACCATATTAAAAAGCAAGTAGTACTACTGTTTTTTTGGCTGTTTTGGCGTTCTGTAGAGATCTCATGTTAATGTTTCATTAAGTTATGCAGCTTGATGAGTTTGGGCGTTACACATATTGCGTTTAACCTGCAAGCATTAGTCGCCAATGGTAGACTTGTTTTGCCTGCAAAGTTCGTTGACCTTCCGTAGACGATCCGTTCAAGAAGATTGGATCTATCATCCCAAGTCCTCTATGATAATGGGTAAGCTAAGCCCATGGTTGCACGGAAGATGATTGATTGTTGAATTGCATACACCATATGCTACTTGATTTTAATGCCTTAGTTGGCCAGACAGGATGAAGGGCCCGTGTTTAACTTAATACACGTTTTTTTTTTTTTTTTTTTTTAATTTTGGCAAGAAAAGCTTTGGGTGAAAAGGCCATATGTGAATTACGAGGTTTTTACAGATGATCCATTAACACAACATCCACGTCAGGAACCAACTTCAATCAAACACCCCAATTTTGGTGAAAAAGTGACTGTTTTTATCAATCGAGTCAACTTGTATTGGTTAAGCTAATACACAATGATACTCCTCCTGAGGACCTTCATGACTCGCCATGTCTGATTGGGAAATAAACGGGCATATGACAGAAGAGCGTACAAGATGTTTGGGCAATGTCTAACCCTTGGTCTCTTTATAATTGGGCCTTAGGCCCACCTTGGAGCAAAAATAAATAAAATGGAAAGGAACCCATCTGATTTGTTTGGAGAATCTCGGCCTGTTGGGTGGACCTGTGCCGGACTTTTTAAGAACTATGGCCCGTCGCCTGTGCATTTGCTCTTTGAACCACAAAAGTAAATTAAAAATGATAGGGTCAAGTAGCTAAATAATCAACATTTGGTCGCAATCACCGATTTCTTGCCCGAGTACACATCGTCCATCTCTCCCACCTCAAATCAGAACTCAACGATTTAGGTTAACTGGAAAGCAAAACAACTTCCCTTTCCTTTCCTATTTTTTTCCCCCTATTCTCAAAGCAAAAAGAGATTAGCTGTCTCCTTCAGTCATTTTGGAATGTAGGATAACACATAAGAAATAAAAAGAACGTTGGCCACGCTTCCTATACAGTGCTGCACTCCAACTTCAATATACAGTATTGAACTTTGTTAATTACTTTGTCGAATGCTCTAACACCAATCCCTCGTCCTGCTTCTTTGAGTTTCTAGTTGACCCTTATTTGTTTATGTTAATGCATCTTTTATTTTTCCAGTGGAAGAGTAATGGTTTTTTAGCTTTTCTTTTTTGGGTTTTTGTTCAATGTCGACCGGATTTTCCTTCCTTCTTATGATTGCAAGGACGGAGAAAGGTTTTCAATAGGGAAGAAAATAAGAAGAGCAGTTTGTAGACTTTTCCTTTGGAGGGATGGATGATATAATAATACGTAGAAGAGTAGTTGGTGATTATGTACGAGAGTCGCTTTCAAGTTCGTAATAATTGGTCTGCAGTGCACCTTGTTGGTTGTTGACCTTCACTTCATATACTATGATTTATCGATCTCATATTCCATTTTTCTTTCAAGCCGTGACCTTTATAATTATTCTTATATATTATTCAAATTGTAGTGTATAATTATGGATAAAATTATATTTATATGTTGATTTGGTGTACAAAAATAAATTTTATGCGTACAAAACAATTATATGATAATATACTAAATTGTGTAAAAAAAAAAAAAAAATACAACACAACTGCATCAAAATCTTAATGCAGCTTGTCCCTCTCGGTCTTGTAAGTATCTTACAAGTTACTGTGAATTTGGAGAAGATTGCAGTTACGCAAGTGAGTGACTGGACGGAAACAATGGACTATTCCAGTATCCTTTTAATTATTTGATGGTCAAGGGCGTGCACTTCATGAATTTTGAGCCATAAAATAACGTAGCCGCCCCTAACGGCGACAGCAGAAGCAGCAGCCCAGTACTTTCTAGTTTATTTCTCAATCCCAATTGCTTTCTAGTTTCTAGTTTCTACGTTGCGTCAAAGCTGCATGCATCAATCCTTAGTCAAAGTAGCATAGGAATAAAATTTAAAACCAGCGTAGCTATTAATGTCACCTGTAGATGTGGTCTTTCTCCAAAATGACTGCAACTGCATCCATCCTCTGCACCCATTTTTCTTCTTCAATTTTGCAGTACTTGAAAACTTTAAAAAAAAAAAAAAAAAAGACTTTTCATGACTAGTATTCAATGTCCCTACTTCATCAGCGCACGAAGAGAATTGCCTTTGACAAGTTGGCAGCTTCAGATTGATCCGATGGTATCCATTAAAAGTAATTTCTATAGATAGAAACACTTCTCAGGGGCTATTGTAACAAACGCATCGAATTAGCGGCCGTACGCTCCCCATATACTGGTGTCCGGTCAAGCAATGCAGGCTTAGAGATATATGGATGGAGTAGCTACATATATATATATATATATATATATCCCAAGTTATGCTAAAAACCACTATAATTCTTAATCACTTCCCAGAGTTATGATTGGATTGCATTTTGTTTTTAGGGTTTTTGCAGAAAAATAATACTGTAACACACAATTTTTTTTTTGGGGGGAGATGAAATGCATGTGAGCTTAAAGCTTGTTGAGAAATGTGTTAGCAAATATTTCTTCTCAGAAACTCCAAAAAGGTTTTCTCCAATAATTCTGCAATTCAAACCATTTCTGGCAAATTCTTGTACCACACCAACCATGGGTGACTCGAAGACTTGTTGGTTAGCAGCACAATGGTGAGTGGTGACTAGCAAGCAGCGTATCTCTTGGCTTAAAGGGCGCAGGACTGCACACGTAACAATTTATGAGGCCTCTTCGTACAACCTTAGCTAACGACTAAGAATAATTGGTGGAGGGTAATATTCACAATTTTGACAATGATTGGCAAAAGAATATCAACGTTAAATTCAGAATTTGACCACTTCCGTTCACGTCGGAGATGTCTTGTTGGGGGTTACTGTTACTGGATTGTCATCGTTGCTTTGCTTTCAAGTTTCAACTAATGTTCAAGACATGCTGAGAAGGTTAGCCGCCGCCTTCGGGAGAACTGGAAGGACCGGTAAGTTTAATGACGCATTACTCGCTCGCGCCGGTGTCAGAGTCCACGGTCCGGATCGATCCATCGATCTCGGTTCAATCTACATCGTCCATTTAAAATATTCTAAGCATCACTGTCCCTGGATTAAACAGAGTTCACCTTTCTGGCAATCTTTACATTTTTCAAGTAATTGTTAAATTTCGAGCGAGATTCATGTTTCAATCTTTAATTCCATGGCAAGCGAACTTATCACCTTTTTTTTCCTCCTATCGCTTTCTTTATCAGTCACTTTATCACGAATTTTAAATACGTAAGACAACAGTCATGTGAAAGCCAGAAAATATCCTCTTCCTTACCAAATATTAGCCCATTTCTCATCTGAAAACACAAAAATAATGAAGTCTAGATTAGAGAGTCCGGTGAAGGCCATCGGAAGAGATTCTATTACGGGCTACCGGAGACATTACGTACGTAGTGCAATGCTTGACGTAAAACCGCTTTTGGATAGGAGATTATTTGATATAATTACTGTAACACTTTTTGTGATGTGATGTATGCGAGATAAAATGATAATTGAAAAGATAAAAATGTGTGTTGAAAATTGTATTAGTGATGTAAGCAAATAATTTTTTGCCATTATTTGGCTATCCAAACACACTCATTAATATTCTTTTCTCTCTTTTTTTGTTTTTCATTTTGAAAATTGAAAATATGGAATAAAATTTTTCCAGCTTGAAATAGACGATTGCATGAAAAAAAAAAAACTTGTCATTTTATATTACATCATTAAAGATCTTAGAAGATGTACCAAAAAATGTAAAACTTAGAAGAAATACGTTCGAGAAGATGATAAGACTTGTGTCCATGCATTCCGGATTAAAACAAGTTGAGTCTTTGACGGTCCTAATGCCGTAACCAAGTTAAAAGTTAAAACTTGAAAGAATTATCTACTTTCGTTCATTTCATTTGTCGGAGAAACCAAACAGACATTATGGAGCCCCACTTAATTAAAGACAGAGAGACTTTTCAAAGTTTAGATCGACCGAGTTGGTCTGAGCTAGCTGGGGGCTAAACCTCTTCTTGTTTGGCCCGTGAGGAGGCTTCCACTCGTCCATATCACAGAAGCATTCTCTAGTCAAGAATCCCGTTATTTGATCAAATGGGAACAGATCCAATTGTTTGGCAAGCGCAAAATCTATTGTTTTAACACTCAAAAAAAAACCCAGTAAAGAGGAAGACCCACCGAGACAAGAATACACCTACCCAGGTCTTGTCATACGTCCGCCATATATATATATATATATATATATATATATATATATATTTCACCATTTATTTTATCATATAGTCTAATAAATAAAAATTACTCCATATGATATGATAAAAATAACAGTAGTGAGAGTGCAATTTTAAAAAAATAAAATAAAAAGTGCAAATGATGGGAGAATGTTCTAAGATGATGAATCTGGATTTTCTTTTGTTAAATTACATATCCTCATATATTCAACTGCATGTAAAATTCTTTAGTTTTCCTCTTTTTTTTTTTTTGTTCATTTTCTAAAAAAAATGCTCTTAAAATGATGCTTTTGCTACTGTAATCAATCACCTGTCGCTGTATAGTTTTGTTTCGAGTGAGTCTACCAAAGTTCTTGTAATCATCCTTGATTTACATAGAATTAATACAAGTTAAAAAAAAAATATCTTGAACATCCTTGATTTTAATAATTTCCACCCCCAATATTTGCGGAGAGTAAATTACTTTAAAATCTCAAAATGCAAGCCTCAGGTTAATCAACTAGGTATAAATATTAAGAAAGAACTAAAGGAATAAATTGAAAAGAAACACTTATTTTCTTCTGAGTACCAAGTACAGTAAGAATGTTCTGATCCAGCGAATATGCAATATGGTTACACAACCCTGAGAATAAATATGTCTGTCTTACAAGTTACCGCACCCAATTACTTCTGATAAAATAAAATATGCTAGTTTTGTAAAATCTTTTTGGTCCGACAATATATCATATTGAGAACCAAGTAGCTTACTGAATTTTAGTAAGTCAGACATTGAGAAAGATAGGAATCACAAGTGTGTCGAAAGACTTCTAGGAAATTAAATTTTTTTTTTTTTTTTGTAAATTATTTGAAATTTGGTAAGCATGCAAAATCATGCGTTCATTGAAATGATCCGGCGTAAATTTCACAGCGATGAACTACTTTACGTGCAATCAGTCCAATCTAATCGTGTTCAAAAGTTTCTGTTGACAAAATATGATTAATTAAACAAGTCTTGATGGTGTTTTAGATAGCAAGAGTTAGGCAAGCACATGTTCTCCCCGGCCCCCATCACGCATGGACGCCAGAAAGCTTGTTGAAGTTTAGGGATGTACGATGTTGATTGAAATCATAGGGGACCTCACAGGATCTCATGCCCCTAACCTAACAGGTAACCTCCAAAACAAGAATATAAATATATGCACGCATTCCTCTACCATTTGGGCGCAACAACGAGTACAGTTAGCTAAAGCCTGAAGGGACACTACAGGAGAGTAAGAGTCAAACTTTTTGCATTTCACGCATAAGAAAAAGAAGAGACAAACGAAGCAAGAAAGATGGGGAGAAGCCCGTGCTGTGCTAAGGAAGGCTTAAACAGAGGGGCTTGGACTCCTTCGGAAGATAGATTGCTGACAGACTACATGAAGTCCCACGGCGAAGGAAAATGGAGAAGTCTTCCCAAACGAGCAGGTCAGTTAGCTTGTTTTATCAGGATTAAATGCATAGTACTACTTATTAACAATGTGCATGCTAGATAAGGGTTTTTTTTTTTTTTTAATGTTAAAACTGAAGATGCATTATTTGGTCACGTCAAATTATAAACTGGCAAAACCTAGGCCTCAAAAGATGCGGAAAGAGTTGCAGACTTCGTTGGTTGAACTATCTAAGACCTGATATCAAGAGAGGAAACATGACTGATGACGAAGAGGACCTCATAATCAGGCTGCACAAGCTCCTTGGAAACAGGCCAGTCCACACTCACTCATATTGTTCATTCTTGATTACTATATTAATTCCGCATGCATGTTTTATATTGTCGGCACGTTACTATTTTCTACTATTACATTTTCGAATTTGTAAATCTGTCGAGTAACTGATCATCGATCGGGCCATATATGTGCGTGTGTATGTGCGTCCTGCAGGTGGTCCTTGATAGCTGGAAGGCTTCCGGGGCGAACAGACAATGAAATCAAGAACTATTGGAACACCAACCTCGCCAAGAAGTATCAAAGCGGTGAACGCTTAGCCGCCAGCTCCTCCTGCACAAAACGCAACCCGTCATCAACAACGAGGTCCAGACCAGCCGCACTACTGCATAAGCTAACGAGCAGTGCTCATCAGCCGCCAAATTCAGAAAAGCGAGAAGGATCCTCTACTTATGTGGTCCGCACAAAGGCTAGAAGGTGCACTAAAGCTTTCATCAACGCTGACTTACAAACTTCCTCTGCACAACAACCCGGTATTTTGGCGGTGAAATGTCCAGTGCCGTCTGGGGCTGATCAGGCCAAAGACGACTCCAACGAAACTCGTACTGCTGACAATAGCGAAAAAGTTGGCCCCGTCCCAGCTTCAGGTGGGGTAACCGAATCGCCCCCAACTTTTTCAGGAGAAGAAGGCTACTCTTCGGGCTTCATGATGGATTTTGAAATGGACAACGACTTCCTTTGTGATTTTCTCAACATGGAATTCGAACGAGATTTTCCCGAGGTAGTAGCACAAGGTACTGATAATATTGAGGCCAATGATTTCTCTTTCAACTGTTGTCCAAGAGCGCTTTCCCATGATGATCTTCTTGATACTGCTGTGACCTGGCTTCATGAAGTCCAGTAAAGCAAGTTATTTTTTTTCCTTTTCTTTTTGGGTTTGAAGATTCGCAATTATAGCCTTATCAGTAAATTAATAGCTACGAAGTTAGCGTCTCATTGTACCAGAGAATAAGTGCGCTTGTACGTTTTGTTTTTTTATTATTATTTTTTTGTTGGGTGTATATTATCTCTGTGATTATTGATAAAATGGACGTTGGAAGTTTGATAAGTAATTTGTTGCTAGAGGAAGATGTTAACAGCTTTCACGTCGCTTTAGGACTAAGGAGTCAAGGAGGCAGCTGTATGCATGATTGTCTTTTATTTGTATATTACTTAATTATTTGGAACCTATTGTTGGAAAAACTTTCATCATATCATATGCTAATTAAATGTGTCGGTCGTCACGTGATTTTTCAATTTCTCCTCTTAATTAAATGCTGTGGCCCTCACAGTCACAGCATGCTGGGTTGGAAAATTGGGGTTCAGTGAGTATGCATGCGGCTCTTGAGGAAACCAAATTAACTCAACCAAACACGAAAAGAAAAGCGATTATTTAATTTGCATGGAAAATATCTCACACTCGAACAAAACACACCCTAAACCAAGAACTTGTTCACCTCATCACACATGAACAAACCTAATATTCCTTGGCATGCCAAATCCTTATAAGAATACAAAACCACCGTACATTTCTACTCGGGCGTTGGGAAGGATCTCAAGTTCATATTTCATCACGCTCAAAAGAGGAACAAAATAACCTGCTGTCTAAAATTCAGAAGGTGGTAATTGCGTGGAAAATTCAGAAACTGTAATGTGGTACCTGCTCCGAGAAGCCTTCTTAGAGGTACCTGCTGTTTATGCTGCGCTTGGCTAACCAAGCAGCACAATTATTACCAGGCTCCTTTCATCTTCCCAGGCACCGACACAAAAAGGAAAACTTGCCGAAAATGGTGCATATATAACCTTCGTGTAGCGTTCATTAATTAAAGACGCATTTGCAAGTTTGCATTTTTCGGAAGGGAAATGGGTGGTCCAGCATATTTATTTGATACAGCATGCCCATGTCAGCAGTCCGTCAATTCATATCAGCAATATTGGTTAATGACAAAAAAACATAAAAGGACTGCGATTGCAAGCCCCCCAGCAGATGGTTCCCTAATTCTAATTCTAGTAGTAGTATCTTATTTTCTCATGAAATTTTTATCGGAGTATTCAAGTCCCCACAAAGGATCCTAAACATGCCCAGAGGTAAGATACTGTCGGTCCCCAACCTTGTCATATTAGTCAACCTGCCTCTTTCAGCAAACATACATATGGGCCTGGTACAGTGACACGAATGACAACCCTGTCTCCGTTTAGATCTCCTATTTTTGCGATGTTTTTTACTGTAATAAAATTTTTATAGTATATTTTGAGATATTTAAGAGTATAAGAGTTTTTATAGTATATTTTGAGATACTTTTTAAATATTTTAAAAAAAAATTGGACTATTTTTTAGAGTACCTTTTAGAATATTTTTTAAAAATTTTAATAGTAATTAAAAAACTAATTTTTGAAAAACTCTTGAATCCAAACAGACCCACTAGTTATCCCAGAAAGAGAGCCGTACGTCCAGTTTATACATATATATATATATATATATATATATAGAGGTCATCTTGATTTAATTATATGTTTGTCTTAATTATGTTCGCTGAATAAGTATCTCCAAATAAAATTCTCATTGAACCGCTAACGACGGTCGTCAAAGAACGAAAAGAAATTGCGAGTAACAAGACACAACAAATACTCCCTCATAGAAGCCTTGACTTTGATGCATGGCGGAATTTCTCATTCAATTCAGAACCCTGGTTCCCTATGTATGGACTAGGCAAAATATATTTGATATTTTGATTCTACTCTTTTAATTTCAAGGCTTAGAAAGCATGCTCACTTAATTCATAAATTTTTTTTTTTTTTATGAATTATAGAAGCATCACAAACGTTATAATTTTAAAAGTTACGAACATATAATATTAATTAACATCTTTCAATCAATATTTGAGTAGCTTTCATTTAGCGAAAATGTCTAAGATTCAAGTGTAGAAATATTATGCGGATAAGGAGATATATTATGCGGATAATGTTAGACAGACGTGGAATTTCAGAAGCCAACGGTAGTTGTAAGTTTTTAACACTCCTATTTTCCAAAAATTATTTTTATTTTTCGATGTATTAATGATGCCAATTAGTAGCAATTAGAGAGAAACAGTTAACAAAAAGGCTATCTAACTGTCCGGTGGCGGTTTGGTGAGGAATGGCAATCACGTTGCCTATCTAACTGTCGTCTCAGTTTGCTTAAGAACCAAAAACAACGAAAAACATGTGTGTGTGGGGGTCCATCAAGAATAATACTATAGTCCAATCAAAGAGAGGATCAAAAGCATTTCACGCAAGTTGGTCATAATTTTTTAAAAAAAGTTATTTGTTGTCTTCTGGGGTTCGCACATTAGGTGCAAAGATCCACCTCCGAATGAATGGACGTATTTTTATATTTTTTTATCGAGACGGTAGAATTTTTATAATTTAAACTAACCTATTTTAAAAAAAAAAAGAAGAAATTAGATATGAATAGAAACTCCATCGAATCTGGTCAATAAAGATCGTCACATATTATGACATTTTTTGTGAGAGATAAGATTCGAACTTTTACCTCCCGCGCACCAGAATGGACGTATTCGATGGCAACATTTCCATTGTCGCGTGCTTCGAGATCTGAGGTTATGTCAGTTTGGGTTCATGATTTCCCGTTTCGCTCCTTCCAGTTCCAGTCATCAAGAAGATTGAAATTGTAGACCGACTAAATTAATGCCCTGCTGCAATAGACTAACATACTCGTGCAGAGCGCATTTGTCACGTACATGGATTCAAAGGATTTGTCATGACTTTTTTCCTGTACGGATGCTTTATGAGATTGCTAAATATATGTTTCTTAGAAGACTCCATAAATTCACTTTTCTTATTAAGTATGATCAAGCATGTTGCATTATTTTTATCCCCGTAAAAACAAACATGTGGACTTGATTTTAGATTAACTTATTCATACATACTGACTTTTGTTCTTTTACTCCACAAAAAAAAAAAAAAAAAGTTTTTAGATTTGACTGTGCCCGCCCCTCAGAAAGGAGCTGTACATGTTTGATTAAAATTAATTTCAAATCTAACCGTATTAGTAGTTATATTTTCTTTTTGTTTTGATTTTAGAAAGCTCCCGTACGTAGAGAATTGAAGATTTCTAAGGATGTTCTTTAGAAATTTAAACTCTTGTCCCACCACAACTTTAAGATATTTTATATTATATAATTAAGTTTAGATTTGTTAAAAATTTGCCCCCTCAGGATATAATTTCTAGTTCCCTCTATGTTTTTGGTTTCAAGCCATACTTTTCTTGATGATGGGTGCGTCCTCTACTGTTTGCAAAATTATAATCTTTTTTTAAGGCACGCGAGGTCTGCAATTTTTTAAGCTTAATTTATGTACTTGTAATTTTTTAGTACCCTACTTGGGTTAGTTCATGAATTATTAAGAGCTTCAAAGTGATCGAGATTCAGAGACCATTCAGAGGATGTTTAATTAATAATTATGCTGCTGTATTATGCATAGATCGGCATTGTGGCTCTCTTTTCCTGAATGTTAGCAAATGTAGTACTTATCCAAAAAAAAAAAAAAAGATGGGCAGATCCTCAAGTTCTGGAGAAAATGACCGAGTCTACGTCCTCATCAAGTTCTGCAAATATTCATTTATCTTTTCGAACCGTCTTTTACTTCCATAGTAATAAGAATTCACTGGGAGCAATTAGAGCACAAAGATTTGGAAAAAAGAAAATAGAGTGCAAAGATGGGAAAAATACAGCGTCCGCTGAATGAGTAGTGTTACTATTTTTGAACTGCATCTAATCAACTGCGCCACGGTTGACATTCCGTGCAGTTTAATTTAGAGCAACCATACGTTGTCTAAACTGCAAATTATTTAAGTAATCTACAGATTTTTATCGGACGTAGAGCAATATAACGGAAGTTCCGACATCTTGGACAGTGGTAGCAGCAACCCACCTATTTGATAGTAGTTAGGTTATCCACTAATTTTGGAGGCAATAGGTTCTACTAGTAATAAGAAAGAGGATCAAGGTGTCAGCCATCATCCATTTCGGTGAATTTGCTGATCCACTCTAAAGTCATAGGATCCTCGTTGGAGAAATCAAAGAAGTCGTCTACATCGAAGCTCAGTTTTGAATCTCCAGGAGCACCACCAGAAGATGAATTCCCTTCTCTCGTCCTATCCGCTTTAACCTCATTCATCATCGCCTTCCTTTTCTTCCGAATCCTAGAGCATCCCATTTCTGCAGTTCCCTTGCTTTGTTTCTCCTTTTGGTGAACTTTCTTGCTCAAATGAGAATTCCAGTAATTCTTGATCTCATTATCCGTTCGACCTGGCAACCTTCCCGCTATCAAGGACCATCTGCAATTAATCGACGGAAAAAGTTAAAACAAAAATCCTTATCCAATCAATTTTCTAGTCTACGTCCATGACGAATATTGTCACCTGTTCCCCAGAAGTTTATGAAGCCTAACAATCAAGTCTTCTTCTTGATCAGATATGTTTCCTCGCTTGATGTTTGGTCTCAGATAGTTCATCCATCTCAGCCTACAACTCTTACCGCACCTTTTAAGGCCTGCAGATGATCAGGTAATCAGCACTTAAGATTATTGGTTATCATGCCACGAGGAATTGCATACAAATTCTTTAAAGTGTTTTATTTTTGGTAAACGTTTAAAGTTTTTCTCTTTTTTTTTTTTTTGGAGATATTTAGATAACCGAATGTGCGCGACTAAGACTTTATAGAGTGCTTCAAGATAGTAGCATGACCTGCTTTGGATGCTATAGTCTTCCATCTCTTTGGACCATAGATCTCAATAGCTTCAGCCAGTTTTCGATCTTCTTCATCAGTCCATGACCCTCTGTTCGCTCCTTTCTCGGCCGATTGATTTTTCAACATGACGGCTGGATTTACTTCCTCCTTTACTGATTCATGATCATCCATTGAACCTCATATGTAAGCATGCACGCACAGAGGGATCAGAGCTAGGTGAAGAGCAGGGGGTACTTTGTTGGTGTTTTTTTTTGGGGGGGGGGGGGGTGTTGAATACTTAAATATGTACTAGTTTCTGGGCCATTTTGTTTTTAGCTGAAGAGAAGGATATTAAAATAGGGGTATGTTGATCAAGAAGCTTAAGTCCATATATATACGTTCGAAGGGTTAGGAATGTTAGATCAGCAGCTTTTGGAGGTGTTGCAAAGAGGACGGCACTAAGCTTGATGATTGAAGATTGAGTGCCCTTAAAAGTTTGGATATGCTACATGCAATGCTATTCGTAGAAAGGCTGCCAAAGCACAAAAAAAAAAAGGTTTGCAATAATACTACACATGGTGCGTTTAAATCAGCTTTTGATAGGAACAAAAGAAAAATTAATAATAATAAAAGGTAGAACGATGAGACAAACGTTCTTTACAGCATTACAGGACCAGCATGCTGAAATCCCTTAATGCTCCTTGCCCAGTGAGCGAGCTGTATATGGGACCAAAAGTTCTTTATTGGACAGATAGGTTTTTCCTCTTTCAAAAAAAAAAAAAAAGGTGTAGGTTCAACGCGTAGCTTTGACAACATACAAGTGTTAAACTACACGAAAATGAGAGTCCTATTGCCGGTGTAATACACTAGTCATGGAATGGCTAATTCTGGCTAAAAATCTTGTAAATCAAACGTGGAAGCTGCAATTCTTTGCTTTGAAGAGTATGATCGAGGTCTTTTGCACATCAGATGATTACTATGTTGCTGGGTGAGATTCGTGAGACTATTGAAGGTTGAGGCCAGAAGAGCAATGCAAGGACGTACGCCTGGAGCTGCAAACACTAGTTGTGCTTTTCAGACTTGCTTAGCATGTAAAGATGGCACTCGGGTCTAGCCTTTTGAGTGCATGAAGATCTATTTTGATGGGTAAATATCAAATCCTCTTTAGTTTTTGGGTAAGTTCTTGGAACAGCATGTGTACGAAAAGTATAGGGTCCTCATCATCTAATATGCCCAGGAGAAATGGATTTTCTGACCGCCTGATAAGCTTTCACTTACTCGGGGGATCGGAGTACATAAGATGATGGCTCTACTGTATGTATAAGCACGCTCCACAAGAATTCTTATCTGTTCATGCTGATTCTTCAATTTGGAATTCAGGACATTCTTCTAACCAAAATGGCTATGCCACCAACAACAAATGAAAAAAAAAAATAACACCTCGAGTGAGACTTCAGAATTAGTAATTACACTGGTCAATCGACACCTAACTCGTTAGGCGCACACGCCCATTTCTTTCTCTCCAGGCTTTCGATGCGAAAGTAATACCAAATCAATTTGCAAGTCATTCTGAACTCGTTTCACGAGATTTGCAAGTCATTATTTAGAGGACTGACAGTTTCAACATTATTTGTTTGGTCCAAATGAGTCAAGAAAGAAAGAAGGGCAAGTGTTGTGAAATAGGCCATAAGGAAGGATATCACAGTCTGATTTGTCTACTAGAGGGTTAGGTTGAGGTATATATAACGCAAGGAAGGCTGGAAATGTGGGAAAACGACCGACAAAATTACTGGTAATTACCACTGCACGCTCTAAGTTTGTTGTTATTTTTTGCTTGGAGTGGCAAGTAGATGTGGCCCTCGTTGGAGTAAGAAATTCAAAATGCGGTGCAATGATTGAGAGGACGAGTGTCTATGACGTACAAGAGCCTGAATGAAGCCAAATCATGAGGCTTTCGTTCGATTCGGTAACAAACGCTACCTGACTTCTTCAATTTGGAGCCATGAATAACCAATACGGCTGTAGCAGCTAAAGAATAATGATAAAAAAAATTGTGGATTGTCTACTCTTAATTTTAATCTCCAAGTACTTTTTTTTTTTGTTGTCGATACGATAAATTCATATAACCTAAACTAGCCTATTCTAGGGGGAGGGGGGAGGGGACTCGATGTGAGTAGAAACTTCATCGAAGTTGGTCAATGAAGACCGTCACATAAAGTGACAATTTTTGTGGAAGGTAAGGTTCGAACCCTTGACCTCCCGCACCACCAAACCTAAGAATGCTTGGGATGACCACTGGACCAAAGTCCCAGTGGCCTAATCTCCAAGTACTTGAGACCGCACTTTGTGTGGCGGAAGGCATTGGACACAAGCCCAATATTATACGTTATCTGCAGCAAACTCTTTTACGTGCCTACGCCACCATTTGGGAAAAGAAATAGAAAAGAAATTTCGATATGACATCGTTGAAATGATTTATGGATGTCAAACAGTTAACAGTACTGCTGACACAAAGTTGCTTGCATGATCACAAACACTTGGAATTTTTCTCTTAGGTTCTTTTCTAGAGTAAAATGCAGTTTTGATATCCAAATTTTGATCTTTTGAGCGATTTTAGTACCTAAATTTTGGACAAAAACAAATTTGACATCCAATATTACAACATTCAAGCATATTTGGTACCTTTAATGGGTATTTTCAAATTCTTATTAAAAAACAGCCATGTGCTGTCATGTGCCTAGTAACAAAATTTTTAAAAATTTTCAAAAAAAAAAAAAACTAAAATAACCTACTAACTTGGTGAACAATTTAAGGTGTCGCTCGTTTAAAAACAAAATTGCTTACCTAAGAAAATATCCAATCGACCTAATCTTACACGTTCAAAACCTCTTCTCTCCTCTCCATACCCTTTAATGAAAAACAAAAAATTTTGAGACTCTTGGTTCGAATTTATGGATTCAACCATTAAATAGTAACAAAAAATTTGTGAAATTTAGTTTCAATTTGAAGATCCTTCAATTAGGTACAAACACACACAAAAAAAAATTCGTTTATAATTTCATTGTTGGACATTGGATAGCATGTATTTTTTTTTCAGTAAGAATTTCAAAAAAAATTCATCAAGGGAACCAATTGTGCTTAATTATTGTAGCATTTGGTACTAATTTGTTTTTGTCCAAATTTAGGTGCCAGAATCACTCGAGAAAAAAAAAATTGGGTACTAAAACTGCATTTACACTTTTTTTCTTTAACGAATTCGCGATTTGAGAATTCGAGGAAATAAATTTGTAAAGATTCATACTTGAAGCAAAGACCCTAAATTTTAATTTGTAAGTTGTGGTCTGATAGGATGAGACCCTAATTTTTTTTTTTAAATATTTTTTCCCGAAAGGACTTGGAACAATTTCTAAAATCTTGGGACATGACAGGAACTTCCTGCCTCCCAACCTCACAATTCACATATACCTGTGCATGGCCCACAATTCAAAAATTTTTTTACTATAAAAAGGTGAGTCAATTAACTTTTGATAGCTGGCTTAAGTCGAGTGTTTTCCCCGCCCCTTTCTCCCACATTGGTCCAGCAGAAAGTTGAGTGTGAATGTTTAAGGTCCATTGAGCCGGCTTCTAGTCAGCAATTACCTGGAGATTTGATTTTAATGGATCCCCCTTAGACTGCTTGTATTCCTTCGCTTTGTTGGAAAAAAAATTAACTTTTGATAATAGGAGTATAGAATTATTAATGCACCAATTTATTGGAGGCCCACATCAATTTATTCTTCGACTCGCGGATACGTTTCTGTGGTATAGCTAGAAAGACTGAAAGAGAACCACGCGCACGGCTGCCACCAACTTTCCACGGGAATAAAATATTTTGAGTTAATTCCAGAAACCTCCCCTGAAACTGAAAGGCACTATTTAAACTATTTGCCTTGAAAGGAATCTCTCTACTCTCTTGTGGCGCACAATCGGATTCGGAGGGATGCATTTTTGTGTGTTGTATTTCGTTGGGTGCGATTTGGGGCGGGAGGATATGGAAACCCAGCCAGATAGATCTTGGGGTGCTCATCAGATCCAGGCCAACAATCCTAAATGATGGCCCAACATGTTGGAACATACGGACCCATAATCTTTTGGGTCTAGAGCAGTTGGACTGCTCAAGGGTTTGCACAAGCTGTGGAGTGGCTTCAAGTTCTACTATTCCCCGTCAATGGGAAAAGCTAATTAATTAATTGCAAACTAATGTATTTGTGGAGAATTAATTTGCAACAGAACAGATTTCCAAGTTACAACACACAGGACAAAGCCAGCAAGAACCTTCCAGTTGATTAGTTCTGGCAAATAAAATGAATTTTAGTTGGATCATCCGTTGATTTAAGAGATAACTAACAACAACCTCCAACATAAACAACAACTTTTTTTAAGCAAAACTCATCTTGGAGACTTTATCAAGGAACTAGCAGCTTCTGCAAGAATTGAGAATTGTCGTTATTACTGTGTATCCGTTTGTAGAAGTTATAAAGATTCGAAAAAATGAATTGAAAAGAAAAAGGAGGAAAAAATTTTTTTGTAACTTATGCTTATCTTGTTAGTTCCCTTGAAATATACCTAATTTACTATGTACGTGAACGCGAACGATCATGTACTCACATTTACTTTTGTAAGTCCATATTAGACGTCTATTAATTAACTCCATATGTGTTGTAATACAACTATACCTGGCAATTGGGCGGGTTTTGGGTGGGTTGATATTGGATTTTCATTTAAATGGATTACATCCAACCCGTCCAACTTTAGATTGGGTTAATTTTGGATACATAGACTCTTTCAAATATATTTTCACATACAAAAAAAAGAAATCACACACATAAATACATTTTTACATAGATAGATATATTTTCACACATTAAAACACTGACAAATACAAACACACACTCATTTTTTAAGTTCTTTTGAAATACAGTATTTTTACATATACAAACACACTAAAATACACACTAATATACTTTCACAAATACACACACATACTAACTGTTAAACTACTTGGATCCAATCACACTTTAAAGAAAGTTATAAACCGAAATTTTGACCCATAAAATAAACACAAAAGAATTATGCATGATAACACATCTAAGCCGTTGTAAAATTGAGAAATTAGAAACATCTAAACAATGCACACATTATGGCGCGTGTACTCACCTTGGGCTGCCATTGGATTTGTATTGTGTAGCAATTGGACACCGTTATAATCTTATGTTCCCAGTGCTCACAACTCACAAACACCAACATTTAATAGTCATTAGGTTGCATCCCATCGAGCCGTTACAAGAATTTAGTAGCCACATGAGATTCCCGCTTGCTAAAATCCGACTTGCAGATATGATCTTGTTTGGATGATCAAGATTAGGCAAGTTATCGTGCACTGGGGTTACACCTGATTATACGATCTGTGGGGCCCCACATATTGGAAAGTCGATGACTTAATAGATCAATTCCTGCGTGCGTGATCGTGCGTTTTGTGTTTAATTATTTTTTTAATTTAAGTTGGGTAATAAGTGCTCAACACAAATACCCAAACTGTTCAAAATATGTATGGATTTTTATTACCCAACCCAAAATTGATCCAATACCCAACTTACCCAACCCAACCTCTCAAATTAGTGGGTTATTGGATTTTGGACATAATTGTCAGGTCTAAATATAACATAAAAAACTAGCAATAGTATAAGATTTCACTGTCAAATTAGAAGGGTGCACTATTCACATGTACGAATTTAAAAAAAGTCACGTATAATAGTACATTGATATTGAAACTTAGAAAGTGTTGGTGGTGACTTACCGCCCAAAGGCCATTGGTTACAAGACCCCTCTCTATTGGGAAGATCGATTTGATAATGGATTGGCCAAGTATCAGGATTGTTTCAGCTGCTTTTCAGAAGCAGAAGGGCGACAGCATTGAGCGAGACCCATTTGTCATCATGGTGGCCATGAAAGTCTTTCCAAGTATCTGGCCACGTGTCCACAAGGCACTTGTTGGATTTCGATCACAAATATCAGGATGAAGGATCCACATTCCACGACAAGTTTGTAGTTGTTCATGCAAAACCCTAATACCACCACAGCCAAACCCTGCCTCCTGTCCTTGAAGCTGTCGCGTTCAGTCCCTGCAACACAACTGATGCGAGAAGGAAATGTCTAAATGAATGAAAGGGTAGGAACGAAAATCTAGACATATGCCAAAACACCCAGAAACAGAGAGACTCTCAGAGCCGATTCCTCAACCTCAATGCCACCATACTCATACATCGAAAATTGGAAATTTTTGTCATCATAATTCTCCTGGTGGACTCAACAACAACATTGTTCGTAATTTTATAGATTTACTTCCCCCGACTCTTGAAAGAACGTACAAGTATAATTTTTCGGGGAGCTCTGCGTGCTCTTTTAAGTTATATTATTGATCGGAGAAGAGAGAGCGTACAATTATCAATTCTTAAATTATTTTAAAAGTTTAAAGCACGAAATGATGTAACAAGATATAAGCGGATAAATTATGAAAGGAATCATAGCATTTTCTTAATTTTTAAACTAGAGAAAGTCAGTAAATTACCAGCCCATCTCCCAATCGCTCTTACTCCATAATTTAAAACTAAAATCCCTGGTATTTTACTATTAAATTACAAGTAAAACAACGCAGAATGCGAAAGTTTTACACAAAATAACATATCATCAGGCGGTGTCCAAGAATCATAGTATATCTGCGGGTAGATTTACACAAATACGACGCAGGTGTATCTTATTTTACTTGGGCTGAGAGCATAACCAACACACTCCTATATGCTCCTTTTGTACGTACGAGTCTACAAACAACAACTACTAGTAAAGTAGAAGTACCGGTCTGGTGCTAGCTTAGAAGTTTGAGCTGAAACCCCACCCACATATATACATACATAGGAAGCAGACGACGGACAACTCCCAAGTCCCAACCCCACACAGGAGAGGAGAGGAGAGGAGAGGGGAGGGACAAACACAGTGTTCTAGAGAGAGATCCCACCATCTGAGTTTGTGGCGTGAATTCTTCGAGAGATCTATTGTGGGTTCAATGTTGGGTAACTCAACCAGTACTAATAGTCGTACGACAATAAAGTAACTAGTAGCAGTATGAGTAACTAGCTGGGGTTTTCTCTGACTCCTCACCTGAGGATCCATGATGATGATGATGAACAGAATGATTTTGGAGGGCAAAGTGGAGAAGAAGTGGAACAAGAAAGATGTAAAGAACAACAACAAAATGCTGGTATTCCTGGTCCTACTATTACTGGAGGAGGAGGAGCCGATCAAAACCAACAGCGCGGCGGCGGCTCTACTCCTCCTACGTCGGTGGCCATGGCTTTGCGTTCTGATGGTTCTCTTTGTATGATGGACACTTTCGGGCTCCCCTCGAGCGGTGCTGCTCACCAAGAAGGTATTGTATACAACCTCCCCTCCTCCACCCTTCTCTGCATGGCCACCAAATCCCTTTTTCTTTTCTTTTTTTTTAAGAATGCTACTATTTTTTTTTTTTGAAGCAAGAATATTACTAATACTTTTAATACATAGTCAACTCAGCAGATTTTCTTTCTTTTCCTTTTCTTTTGTCTTACAAAAAAAAATCCTAGATTGGAGGAGATATGAAAATGCCTTGGATGATGCGACTAATCTACGAAACGGAGAAGGTCCAAAGCTTGAGGATTTTATGGGACGTTGTTACACCACAAATTCTCCTCCTCCTGATCCTAGTAGCAACATTGAGCGCAGAGTTTATTGTCAGTTACCTCAGCAGCAGCAAGGGGAAATCAACGTGAATATTCCACCGCATTGCAACGATTGGGAGATGGAGATTGAAAGAAGAGAACATCTTATCACCACCACCGCCACCCCATCGTCGTCTAGCCTAATCCATCCTTCTTATCCCTTTAATTATCATATGTATTCCCAAGATACGATTTCTAATCGTTGCGACCCAAACTCTAACATGAACGGCATGTTGTACCACGTACCGTTCGACGGTGCAACTACGGTTTCCGGATTCAAGTCGTGGCTGCGCCAAACCCCTTCTCCGGCTGATACTAACGAATTTTCAGTTCAAGAAAGCAACCAGAATAATTTTGAAGCCCTTTCTCTGGGCATCAACCCAGGCGCGGCTGATCAGCCCGGAACTTCGTCTCTAGTGTTGCAGGTGGCTGATACAAACAAAAAGCGCGACAACTCCATGGCTAATAAATCTAGTGCCAAAGATTCTGCAGCACCACGTAAATCTATTGATACTTTTGGGCAGAGAACCTCTCAGTATCGCGGAGTTACGAGGTACTCGTATGATTGAGACACTTTTTGCTAGTTTATTTATTTTAAGCATTTTTTAGTTATAAATTACTCCAATCAATACATATTGCATACGATAATGTTGGTTCAACTTTAATGGAGTAATGATGATAGTGGAACGTGTTAGGCATCGATGGACGGGAAGGTATGAGGCTCATTTATGGGATAATAGCTGCAGAAAGGAAGGCCGAACAAGGAAAGGAAGGCAAGGTATGTATACACATATATATGACGGTCCCACCAAATACTCTTTTTTTTAAAAAAAAAATTTAATAAAACCTAGTAGTAGGAGTATGTCGTTTTCTTTGTTTGGCTAAGGCTAATTTTTTCCCCTTGTGTTGCATATTATTATGGGTTTTGGTGCATTGTGCTGTCACTATATCCAAATCAACTCAGTTTATCTAGGTACGAGTTCTTTAGCCATGTCTAGTTTGATTTGTTAACACCCCGTTTGGATTGCATTTTTCATGATTTTTCATGGAAAAATTACTGTAGCAACTTAATGTATGTGAGAGAAAAAGGTAATAGAAAAATGTGATCACGAAAAACGATACAATTTTCCGGCAGAAAATGACCATCCAAACAGGGCATAAGTCTTTTGAACTTAAAAAAAAAAAAAAAATTAATGCTGCTTTTACCTTTATAAAATTGTTTAGGTGGTTACGACAAGGAAGAGAAAGCAGCGAGGGCTTATGATTTGGCTGCTTTAAAGTATTGGGGTCCTACTACTCACATCAATTTCCCCGTAAGTGTTTTTACTGATTTGCGGTATTAAAATACGTATATTCGCGAGGATGGGGAAAAACACTGAACTTAATTACTACAGTATTATTATTTTACGACTAATGTGCAACATAACAGTTGTGTTCGTATGAACAAGAGCTGGAAGATATGAAGGCCATGTCTAGACAAGAATTTGTTGCGCACCTAAGAAGGTAATCTTCTTTTTTCTTTTCGAGAAATGAGACTGGCTATATCAGTAGTAAGAGTCTTGAGTTGCGGAAATTAAATTAAATAAAAAAAAAACGATCTTTATGTTTAACAGGAAGAGCAGTGGGTTCTCAAGGGGGGCATCCATGTACAGAGGAGTGACGAGGTATAGAGTAGTTTTCATTATTATTAATTCACTGCAGCTTTTGCAATAATCGATCGGCATCAATCGTATAATGCGGATAGGGAACATCATGATGCATGTGCATGATATGACACGAACCTTTGTACGAATGTGTAGTAGCAAAGCAAAGCAATTAAGGCCTGGCCAACCCATCATAATGTCATTGTGGCTTTGCTTTCATCTTTTTAATTGGTTTGCGCTCAACATTGGCAGGCATCATCAACATGGAAGGTGGCAAGCTCGAATTGGAAGAGTTGCAGGCAATAAGGACTTGTACCTTGGTACTTTCAGTACGTTTACCCGTCCTCTTTCTTCCAAGGGAATTTACTCATGCATGCTTGGAAATTGCTATTCTATCTTCTTTTACCCTTTTTTTTTTGTTGGGGGCGGGGTGAAAGAAGAGAAGGAACATCCCTAGAATATTCTACGTTGGATTTGGCGGATGAAGATCAGAGGTGGGACTGGGACCTATGATATTATTGTTCGTGTAGTTCACCTCTGACAAAATTAAAAATAATACATTCGATTAATAGCCTGTTGGGAAAACTCGATTCACCTCCTGAAAGTTTGCAAAACGTGAGGATAGCATAGCAGCACGTATGCATAAACATGTTTACCCTGTTGTTCAACAAACGATCCTAGTGCTGGCTTCTGTTTACATTTTAATAGAGCATGGATTTTT
The DNA here is from genome assembly GCF_036785885.1 of Coffea arabica. Classification (NCBI taxonomy): domain Eukaryota; kingdom Viridiplantae; phylum Streptophyta; class Magnoliopsida; order Gentianales; family Rubiaceae; genus Coffea; species Coffea arabica. The sequence continues at coordinate 1,115,353 of NC_092317.1, read as the reverse complement.
AAGCAAAACGAGAGTTAATAGATGGATCCAACCTAATGCAGATCGAAACTCAGTTCATCTGTCAATGGGGACGGATATTGTAGAATTGGATTACTAGCTCCATGCATGCAACGAGTCATGATTAATAATTACCTTGTATTCATCTAAGGTACACAAGAGGAAGCTGCAGAAGCCTATGATATTGCGGCAATTAAATTCAGGGGTACGAGTGCTGTGACCAATTTCGACATAAGCAGATATGACGTCAGAAGAATATGCTCTAGCTCAACCCTCATCGCTGGGGACCTAGCCAAAGCCAAGCGATCCCCCAGGAACTCTCGTCCATCTTCAGTAGTCGATGGCAACAATTCTTGTGCATCCTCAGCTTCGCCTCAACCCCTTGTTGCCATCACAAACCGGGAGGCATCTCAGCATGGCTGGAACGTAATGGTATGGAGTTCCAGCACAGATCATGATCAGCGTCTGCAGGATCATGAAACCAACAGCAATGATATGCTACAATTTTCAGCCTCAGGCAGCAGGTGCTCCTCCACCCCACAAAGCCCAAAGGATCCTGTAGGTTCAACCGGCTCACCGGGGAAAAATGGAGGCGAATTTGGAGTTGAAGGAGATTATTCTCAGCTATACTTTTCGTTGGAGGGGCCAAACTCAAAGCCCAAATACGGAGATGGTAACAATAATGGAAGTGAGGATCGTGATACGAGCAGTAACCGATTGGCTAATACGGGTTCGGTTCATCCGGTCCCCATGTTTACATTGTGGAATAGTAGCATATGAGTGAGCGGCTTTGGAGGATTCAAATTTTTAGTTAGCCGGGGATAGATAGAGTTAAAGTCGAACGCTGGAGAAAACTTGAATAGACTGGGGGTTTCATTGGCCTTCCGTCGAGAAAGAAACTCAGCGAAGATGCAGAGACGGGATTATCGATTAAATTAGCTTACATCAAATGGAAATGACTTTGGGTGAAAATGGACAAATTTATGCATGTTTCCAGTCTGGTAGAGTTATAGAGTATATCTTCTTGTTTTTCCTTAATTGGACAAGCAGCCATGCCTGGTGTGGTTTCTTCATTTGGTGATTCTCCAATGATGCCCATTCGCACTTGGACTTCCGAAAAGAGTCCTGATTAGACGTGTTTCTTAGTCTCTCTGATCCTATTCCTATAATCCCACCTACCTTCTATCTTGATTCTTGACATGATAGGTGATCGATGGAGAACAGTTTATCCAACGGTAAAGGCAGATGATTTTTTTTTTTTTAGGAAGGCAAATGATGATATGTCCTCGACTCAAATTTTTTTTTTCACAGCAAAACGTGTTAAAATGCTAAAACTATTCCTTCCAAGTCCAGAAAGAGTATATTTCGACTTCAAAAGAGTTTAAAATGATAAAACTTAATTTGGTATTTTATGCAAAAATTGCCGTGGAAATTAGATTTGGTCTGCTGCATTTACAACCAATGGAAAAAGCCTGCGGAAATGTGATAGTTGGAGTAATTATTCTCTCTCTCATATGTATTTGAAGATAACTTTCCAAATTGCCCCACTTAAAGAGCTCTAAATCTTCCATCCTTTTTCTGGGAATTTTGATTTAACTGGATCATGTAATTACGATGTTGAAGCTATCAATTAGCAGCATTTCCTAAAGTCCACTAATTAAAAAAACCTAGCACATCACTTCAAATTGAAAACTTACCAATCTTATAGATGACTATAATTCAAAAAGGATATAAATGACTATAACAAAAAACGAAATAACAAAATTAATTAATTTAGCAACACTAAATTTAATTTTGACTCAAGTATGTAAATTTTTTTTCTCTTTGGAAAAACTTATTAACTCATCGAATGTCTATATGAAGATTCAAATTTCGATGGAATCTGAAATTTCTTACATACATTTTAATGGTGAATAATAGCAGCTAGTAACACTATTATAAGTTAATTAATAAAATTTCTTTTATTCAATTTTTTTTGGCATTTAGTGAGCTTAGGACATTTTAGTAGGTTTTTCCCTAAAATTTATATTTCTTGAATGTTATACTTTATCAAATATGTTTTTTTTTCAAATATTTTATAATTTTAATGTTGGATTTTTAAACTTTGACATTAAATTTGGAGTACATAAATTATAAATTTGACATTTCTCTTGCACTTAGAATAAATTCTATATTGATCTGTTGTGCAAGTAAGTATCTAGATAATTTTTTCTACAACATATATACATCAAAAAGGCACTTAAAGAGAATTGAAATATGGATTTAAATCAATAGAGATGTGTTTAGATGGTCATCTTTAGGAGTGTTTAAGAAAAAATTCTTAGATTGAATATTTAATTAAAAAAATATTTTATAAACCCGTGGTAAATGCTAGTATAAAATATTCGAATTCCACCTGTTGTATTTTTCAATATTTTTGCACCGTATCAATGAAAACGTGTACTGTGAAAAGAATATCATGACGTTAATGCTAATGTGACATTTAATAAGTAGAATTTATTTGATTAATTAAAATTTGTCAACAACTGGTATTGCAACTTGTATAGAACTAAATATTTATACACCGCGTGATTAAATCCAATTTCGGAGATGGAACGTGACAAGAGGTCCAAAACCCTTTCTTGTAAAAAGAAAAATAAATAAGTGTGTTTGGATTATTGAATTATTCCAAATAATATTTTGCTTGTATCATAAACATATTTTTTAATTTTTTTTATATTTTTAACTATTTTTTATTTCATATATAACATATCATAAAAAAAATTTATAATAATTATTTTAAATAATATTTCAAATAATATACAAAAACACACAAGGCTGGCCAAAACCCTTTCTCAATTGCTCCAATACGCTTTTCCTTAATTAATTGTCAAGCGATCAGAGGAACATCCTGTCAATTGAGTCAATATGAAGAGGGTCAGAGACAGTGGGAACCTCCCTTTGACTAATGGAGGACAAAATGTCCAATACGTCCAAACTCCATTCTCTTTCACCTCACCTAGCTAGCAGCATCCTACGGAGTAATCAGTAATGTCCTCCTACTACTAGAGTAGTGGTGGCTAGGCCAACTGATACCTTAAGTTGTGTGCCATCTCTCGCTTCCTCACTGAAACTGGCAAAAAGTCTGCAATAGGCCACTAGGCTGCTCTAGTTTGTTTCAGACTTCACTGAATTTTGGGGTCCTTCCCGCAAATTCTCTCTCTGTGTCTGCGTTTTAAAACTACTAGCAATTACTACTACTTAGTACTTAGTAGTAGTACTTAGATCATATGTTTATTTTTTTTTTGACAATAGTGAAAGAGTTTTAGAGTGCAGATTGCAGTACAATATTAGAGTAGCAAGTAGCAACAGCAGTGTTAGGAGTTTAATGAAATGAAAAGGAATTGCTGAAGTATTTATATTGAGTATGGAGAAGGATTGAGCAGATGAATGATGACCCACAAAAAATGGGCTTCTTGTCTTAGTCAATTAGTAGTGATTTCTAGGCATTTATTTATGTTATGAATGGGTTGTGGGGGAGAGGACAAGCACGGAAGGATGAACAGCGATTGAGTGAAGAAAATTTTAGTGATAGATTCGCAGTCTGAGAGTTTCTGATGACGCTTTGGTGGGGATAATGGAAATCCCAGTAGGGAGGAAAAGAAAAAAGAGTCTGCGTACCAAAGAAAAGCAGCAATGGTTATGGGAGAGGGGCCATGTGAATATACGCAAGCAAACGGGAGATGGACAGAAAAAAGGACCAGAGACATTTCTCTTTCGCTGCAATAGTTGCATACTTTTGCACCATTTGTTAGACACAGTATTTACGAGTTGTCCATCACCAAAGGCCAGCAAGATGGATGAATTCACGTTCAAGTACAAAAGGTGCTCGGTTCCAACGGTGCATGGAGAAGGAATCCCATCATCCCGGCTCCACCGAGCTAAAAGATACTTCCTTCGTCCCACTTTGATAGTCCTGTTTTTCTTTTTCATCTGTCCTAAATTGTAGTCCACTTTTCAATTGAAAAATATAGTTATATTTTAATATTCCTAAAATATCCTTATTGAATGTAAGTTATTGTTACTATAAACCTACTCCATTTAATGAGAGTTAATTCTTTTTTTACCATCAATTCAAGTTCCCATAAAGTTGTACTCTAATTAATGTGAAGGTATTTTAGGAAAATAGCTACCTAAATTGATTATTCCAACAAAGTTAACTATTTTTTATTAAACTGTGTGAAAAAAGAACCAGAACTGTCAAAGTGGGACGGAGGGAGTAAAAGAAAAGAAAACGAAGAAAAAAGGAAAAGAAAGTGCTCCTGTAATTACTAGGAAATGTGGTGATATTGGTTTGTTTGGATAGAGTATTATTTAAAATATTATTTGAAATAATAACTATAGCATTTTTTATGATTTGATGTATATGAGATAAAAAAATAGTTAAAAATATAAAAATATGAATAGAAAAATGTGTTTATGATATAAGCAAAATATGATATTATTTGAGATAATTTCACTGTCCAAACGGCAAACAGTCGTATAAGTATATTTGCGCGTGGCGGAGTGCATGGAATTGCAGAGAGTTGGGGATGGGTTGGGGGATCTGGTCGACAAATAAATTATTGGAAGGAAGGCAACAATTTCCAAAGCCTAAACGCATGGCATCGGCATTGGCGCGGTGCATTATTCTGCAAGTCAATAGTCATCCCGAATTTCAACTCATACGGAACACGTCAATTAATATGCATGGCCCCCATCTCCCTCCTTTATATTTTTATGCTACTACTAGTGACCAGTGTCCATTATTTTTTTTTTTGTTTTTATTATTTGTCTCAGCAATTCCAACATTTTATGTCTGGTTGCACACGCCGGATCACCAGATTCCAACATTTCCTTTCATGCAGTAGGACTGTAGGAGTAGAATCTTCATAGCATTCTTCTTATTCCACTTCCTTTTTTTTTTTTTTTTTTTTTTTTAAAAAAAGGGTTGGCTTAGCTTGATAATTTCTTGCGTAAAATTCATATAAACCAAGTATATTCTACAGTTTTTGAGATAATTGGTATTTGATTGATTGAACTTGGTTACGTACTTACATAGCTATAATATCGCGCTTGTTCCCCCCTTTTGTTCTTCCCCTGTAAATGCGTGCTTTGTTTGCACTATTATTGCTATTTTTTTTTTCTTGAGGTTGGCCTCCGAAATTGAATTTCGGCAACTGCTCCTCTTTATTTCTTTGCACTACTTCGATTTTTCAGGGTTCTATGAAATATAAATTATGAATTATGGCCTAGTTTTTTTTTTCTCACGTATGAGAAAAAAAAAAAAAAGAAGAAATCTCACGTTTGAGAACGAGAATTTTGAATAAGAAAACAAGAATACCGGAAAAGTAAAATATTGAGCACGAACTCGAAGAAATAGACTTGTTGACCGAACACCAAAGTGGTCCAAACATCTCAACTCCACGCAAAGGAGTTTTGATGGGCCATAAGTCCATTAAGCCTCCTTACCTTACTTAATACTTATCTCTCAATCTAAGTTTCCAGTGTGTATTCAAGTCCAAGGAAAGGCGACTTCTTGGGCCCAACTATCTCGTATACTTATTCAGGGCCTACCTGTTCACTTTCCGATGGAAATCCATTTACAAAAAGTGACATTAGGATTCATTTTCGTTTTCATGATTCTAACCTCGCTCTCGGCGACTGAGCCAAGCATAGATCTCATTCTTTTCTTTCTAACCCCAAAAAAGCTACTGCTACTGCTACTGCTCTGCTCTGCTAGTACTTAAAAAAAAAAAAAAAATCTTTGGATTCCATGGCGGATCAGGAGCAGGTTTTGACTTTTTTCTGGAGCATTTGCTTAAACTAAAAGAATATATAGAGGTAAATCTACAAAATAAAAGTGCTGCAATTGAGATGCCGTTTGGAAATACTAAAAACGAGTAATGAGAGAGGGGGCCGTGGGTCGGCGGCAATCGGCACATTATCGTCTTTGTTTTGTCTTGGGGGATCCTATGTTCCAATTCCGCCGCCTGCTCCTCGACAACAACTAATTATTTATGCCATTTGAGTGAAGGCTCCTCCTGGCTTCATTTCCATTGTTTTAATCTTCAGGTGAGGATAAAAAAAGACTAGTTTGTATTATGGATAATCTTCTAACAAATGAACTTAAATCCTCCAGTCTGCTCTGCTACAATAATCGTCTCAATTCTCATACCCATCATTGCTTTACATTTTTTTTTTTTTTTATATATAGTGCCTGTTTATTAATTCCAACAATTTTGCACTTAAGTCCAAGAATTAGATTTGAACTTTGCGGATACTGCTGCAAAACAAAATGTAAATGTTGGAGCTTGATATATTGATTCAACTTCGCTCTAGTTCTGATTCTAATTCTGATTCATGCTGTAAATGACTAGTATGTACTGTCACATGCATATGCATAGTACGTACGTACTTAAACTCAATATTGACTAGTAGTAGTAGTAGTGGCGGCGAGGTAGGAAGCAAGAATGACAGGATGTACTAGGAATACAACTTAAACGAGTTGGAAAATCACCAAATTAGACGCGCGCCCACGCGGGTGATTATTGAATTAGTGGTTGGATTGAATGATTCAAGGCCGCATCCATCCCTCTGCCATTTCCTCTCTCATTTCCCCCCCCCCCCCCCCCCCCCCCCCCCCCCCCCGCCCTACCTTTCTTTCCTTGCTGCTGCTCTTGCAGTCTCTTTGTTGTCCCCCATTTCTCTTCCTTTTTCATTGTCTCTGGGTGGTGGGGGATGACGTAGAAATGCTATGACTGTCAAAATTATCTTTCCTCTAAAATAAAATTCATTTTCATCTCAGAAGTTCTTCTAATTTTTTGGAGTTATTACGTTTGGACCATTTCTGTCGATTTTTTTTTTTTTTTTAAATAAAATCTACTCAATTCCGATTTCCATATTGTCAATTTCCTACTTCTCACCTATCTATCAAAAGATCCGCTGTTCTTCTTCAATCGGGATGAAAAATCTGGGAGTTTGGTGTTAATATTAGAAAATATCAGATGCGCGGAGGCTTGGAGGGACCGATTTGCTGTTGGATTGTTACATGGAATCCCCTTTGGTTACTTGGGTCGGTATCACTTTTGGCGTCTTGTTTTCTTTATTTGTTGTTGAATCCCAAAATGTAGATACTGTAGCACCACCTCCGTCTCCACCGCCTCCGCCATCTCCTCCACCTCCACCTCCACCTCCACCGCCTCTGCTATCTCCACCCCCTCCATCGGCCCCACCTCCACCTCCTCCCTTTCATCCACCTCCGTCACCTCATCCACACTCTCCTCCACCACCGCAAAAGGGCCTCCCTCCAGCTCCTCCAAAGAATAATAACTCAGATAGAAATCATACCAAACATGAGAAGCCCCATGCTAAACTAAACCCACCACCGCGGAAAGAGAAAAGACCGCCACCAGCACCACCACCACCACCAAAAGAGAAAAGGCTCAATTTTGGCAAGAAAATCGGACTATTTTTCATCGGTATTGCAACAATCTTGCAGGTGTGCGTGGTGACGTTCTTGGTATTCAAAAGAAAACAACTCTTAAGGGCAGAAAGCAGATTTTAAAAAAAGGGCCAAATTCATTTATCCTTTTTTCTCTCGTTTTCTCTTTCTCTTTGATCGAGCATGCATACAATACGGAAGTAGAGTCTTTGCTGGAGGATAGGCATTTTATTCATTCAGCGGACAGATGATGGATTCATATATGGATTCGGATTGAAGGATTTACTGAGCATCGGTCTCTGCATATCATTATTGCTCTTGTAAATTGGTAATTCTCGATTGGCGTTCTTTTTCCATTTCCGTTTTTTTTCTCTCTCCTTATTTCTTTACCAGGTAAATTAATTAAACTAGGTGGCAATTTTGTTTCTTTGTTATTTAATTTTTTAACCTGACCACGTATTGTGAATATCGACGAGACACTCGTCAGAACATTTTTTGCTTCTGCAAAATTTAAACTTCTCATGTCTAGCTTGTTTGAATTGGTTTGCTTGTTGAGGATGTGAAATGGAAGTTTCTTATGTTGGTTGCCTTAATTTTGGATGATGATTTTTGTGAATTTGACTAGAATGCTTGTGCTGCTGTCTGGTTGGAGAAGTAAAGAGAGGGAAGTGACTAACTCTTAGAACTTGTTGGTTGGAGAAGTATAACAACACGATCGCGATTTAAAAGAATGATATATTAAAGGCTTTTTTTTTTTTTGAAGGATGATATATTAAAGGTTGAATGAGGAAATTGATGTTTAATGTATACAATGTGCATGGATCACGATTACAAAAAGATAGGAGTGCTCATAGTACACATCAAACCAGAGGATGCACAATTTTTCTCAGAGGCTAACCAAAGAACTAGGATTTAATAGGCAAAAGTAAATATGTTAAGTATTGAGCATCTAAACGAACTACTGTAAAACATGCTAAAGAATGATTATACTTTTCAACTTTTTGGTTGCTCGCCTTCCTGCCTCACCCCCCAGGCATGCAGCAAGAAACTAGGGACTATTATAACCTATTGCTTTGTTTCCTGATGGATGCATAAGAAACTGCATTGCCTGCGCAACTGGTGGTTTAGAAAGTGGTAGTAGGCACCTGAATCTCCAGTGCTTTATATATTGCTGAATGGACTAGCAATCATCCTAAGAAGCATCTTAAGGACCAAGCACCTCTGCCCATTTATTTCCCCTTGTATAGGAATTATGCTGTCAATTGTTGTTTCATGTAAATCATCTTTATAAATTTACTTTTAGCATGTCCTTTGCTGGTGAAATTGAAAAATGATATCAGCGAATAGTGGAGGGCAATATTATTATTATTATTTTTGTATCTTTTCATGAGTTACAGGAGAGAAAATGGACTTACAAAACGAAATCTTTTCTGTAGCTGTACATGTGGTACAAACCAAGAAATGCTGTTGAATTCTGGCAGATGTTTGCATGACTTTGTGATATGAACTCGACTTGGATTGATCTTTCTCTTCCACCTTGATAATCATTGTGACCGCACTGAACTTAATGTTGCTTTATACTTGTGATATTAGGTCAATTGTCATAGGCGTGCCAACTCATGTTCTTCATTTTTGTATTGTAGGTGATAGAAGAAACAAACGTTTCTAGATGATATCCTGCCTCTGGTTCTCAATTTGACATGACTTGTGTGGATGGAGATAAAAATTGCCTTAAGTTATAGTCTGGATGAAAACTCAATAGGAATATCAGCCTACTTATTTTCGAGGCGTGATTTGTGGTTGCTACTATTGTAACATGCGGTCCTATATATAACCTTTTCATTTTGTCTGTTCGTAAATAAATAAATATATAAAAAAAATAATGAAAGTATATGATATTTAATTCTGTCTTGTGCTATGACATTTGGATTGCAAATGCATGAGCACATATGCTGCAGGCTTGGTATTTGGATGGGGATATGTAAACAAAGATTGCGGGGCTTAGTTGGCAAAATGTATGAATGAAAAAGGCACTCGACTTTTCTGGAGTAATTGTTGTCGAGAAATCTTAGTCGCTTAATAGGTGTTAAGTTTTGTTTTGTTTTAGATTTTCAAAGATAGGATTTGTTGTTAAAATTTGACTAATGAAAAGCAGAGTAGAAAAGGCTCAAGATTTGTTGAGTGCTCTGAACGCTAAAATTTGCTGAGGCAGAAGTCGTCACTTTAGTGTCTACACTAACAAGAAGGAAAAAGGACTTGGACGAAACTAAGTTACTGTAGACTAAAAAAAAAAACTGGCTATCCATATGGAGCCTGAATATTTTGAGTGGTGGTTGACCATAGCAATACATATCTGTTCTCGTTTATGCATCCCCTGAATGCAATCATCTTGAGCAGTATGGTAAATTTTACAGCAGAGGAAATCTTGGTGGGATTTGCTGAAATTATGTCTTGAGACTTTGTCAGATGTATGTACAAGTACCAAATTCATGGGAAGGTATGATAGTGTCTGTGGGTCTCGGATAGCCTGATTTTAGTTCCTGTTAGAGGATCTTGGCTGTGGGAATTTTGCTAGCCCTTCCCAGATGAATAGGGATACTTCTTATTGGCAGCTGGTAAAAGGCCTTCCAAGGATTCTAGATCTCCCTCTGCTTGCATTTAGCTAGATTGTTCTAGTTGAGGAGTTTAGTCACTGATTTCTATGGATAGGTGTGTGCCATAAAATGCTTCCATGTGAATGCTGGAGAGGTTGCCTTATCATCTTCATATTCAGTCACCTATCAGTCAATTACTTCCAGCAGAAAGATCCGTCTGCTTCAAGTCACTTACAATCGATTCTTAAATGTTCAACGTAATTGCTTAAAGGCGGGCATTGGTAGGGCCTGTGATTCTAAATAGTATAATTTTCCCTTTTCAAGTGGTGCCAGAGTGCAGTAATGTTCAAGCGGCCTCAAGACTTTTCATTTATTTACCAGCTAATAGTCATCCATGCATAATTTTTAAACCACAGCTGCCTACCTCCATTGGTCGTTCTACTCTTTTTCCTTGTCTTAGCTTTTGAAGCATCTGTTCAAGATCAGAGCCCCAGAAGACACTGCAGGATGCTTGTGCAAGAATCCTGCAAGTGTCACATTGGACTGAGAATGGCCGACTTCTTCATAGCTAATCAACTCAGTCATATACCTTAACAAAAACCTCAGCCCAAAGTGAATATTGAAACCCACAAGTTCTTTTTCAGTGGTTGCAACGAGCTTAGATCGATCAACGGACGAAATTTGGTTGCCTTTCGGGAGACTTGAGAGGTGGCCTTCTTATCCTCGTATGCTACTGCCATGTGCCCTTGGGACCCCATTTACCAAGCTTAATATCACAAACTTAAATTTATGTTAATCGGAATTAGAAGGAAAATAGGCTTCTTCACTTCTTGTATGAGACAGGTCTTAACCATTGTCATATTATTGATGAAATTAGTGGGTGGGAACTTCTTAACATATATGCTAGTATAGTATAACAATTTGAAGAAGCATTATTATTGCTTAAAAAACATTCTGGAAATCATCAGACCATCGCAGTGATGAGCGATACTTATCGCCAGGCTGACGGGATATCAGCAGACCATCGGGATTTCTAGCCTACATCATCAACTCACCTATAATCAATTACTTCCAGCAAAACTTTGCTGTCTGTTCCTCCATCCGCACAAATAGAGAAGTGATCATCGATTCTTCAATACGGCAACATGCATGCATGGATGCTTCAAGGCACCAACGGTGTAGTGCTTGTGGCTCTCATTGCCCACGAGCTTCAAGCGGTGCCTTGCCACTCAATGGACAAGTGGTTCTCTTGCCTATATATATATATATATATATATATATATATATATATATATATATACATTCCTGATTCCCAGCCCTCCAGGCTCAATCGCTGCAAACAAATTGAAAGCAGAGAAAAGATGCTTCAATTATTCTTTCTATTCTTTTTCCTTGTCTTTACTTCTGAAGCATCGGTTCAAGACTTCTGTGTAGGAGACCTTAATGGCCCAGAAGGGCCTGCAGGTTACTCTTGCAAGAATCCTGCTAACGCCACAGTGGATGATTTTACGTTTACGGGCCTGGGAGCGGCCGGAAACACCTCAAACATCATCAAAGCTGCCGTAACTCCAGCATTTGCAGCTCAATTCCCGGGCGTAAATGGCCTAGGAGTATCCATGGCGCGATTGGATTTAGCGCCTGGTGGCTTGATACCAATGCACACCCACCCTGGGGCAACCGAGCTGCTGTTTGTTGCTCAGGGATCCATCCAAACTGCATTCCTCTCTTCAGCCAATAAGGTGTACTTGAAAACGCTGAAAAAAGGCGATATTATGGTATACCCGCAAGGCCTGCTGCATTATGCCTGCCATTGCTTATTTGAGTTTCAGTAGCCCCATGCCCGGCCTCCAAATTACAGACACGGCGTTCTTTGGAAACGACTTGCCTTCCGAACTGGTCACGAAGTCGACGTTCCTGGATGCTGCTCAAGTTAAGAAGCTTAAAGCTGTTCTTGGTGGTACCGGCTAATCCAAAAAAATTATGCCATTGCTTTCCCACATTCAGTTCTTCTCCTTTGTGCCCAGCAACGTGGTTATCATTCAGTCATTATTTTAGCCCATCTATATCATAATAATTTCCAGTAGTATTCTGAAATGACGAGTGCAAACATTTCCAAGTTGTAAGCTAAACAATATACGTAGTATTGATTGAAAATCGGTGGAACGAATGGCTGGAGACAGATTCATATTTCATTGCGCCTGGATCCGTACGTGACACAAACATCCCTGCTACCCTTTGTCTAATAATAATAACAACTATTAGAGATGTTTACGTGGTTGGTAGGCCTAAGGAAAGCACAATAGCTGACTGCGACGACGACAACCATATAACAATAATATTTTTTTTGTCTGACGTAGTGGGCATTCGGGATTCGACGGATTATATTTTCAGGTCCGACTATTCTCATTCCGCTTGTGCCCCCACCCCTCAGATGACACAAGACGATAACAGGGATTGAACCGCGATCACACGATGCCAAGACCTAAGGAGGCACCCCACCACCAGTCGAGCCAAACCCCGGGGGTATATAACAATAATAATTACTCATTGGTTTTCTGATGTTGGACGAGGGCTTCATAGTAGACTGGTAATTGACTGTAGTTATGTTTGATCAAAGTGGCATTTTCGTTTTGAAATTTCACCTACCAGCTCCTGCTTTTCTCAAGAGCAACTCCACTCTTCCTTCAATAATCAATAGTCAATAATAATATTAGTACATCACACACGCAAGCAAAAAGGAAAAACTTGCATTTCTAATACTTTTCTTCGTAGAAAGCTTCCAACCTCACTCTGGTACTAGTTTTACCGACCCACCTTCCTCTGCTTGGAGTTAATTACCAAGGACGGTCAGTTTTGTAGACAATCCATCATAATAACCTTCCAGCACGATGGATTGCGTTACCTATCAAAATTTCACACACACACACACACACACAAATATATATATATATATATTAGTATTCAAGAAAAGAAAAGAAAAACAATCAGCACGCCGTGGTGATGTGTGCATGCACATCAATTTGTATAAATTTGTCAATTTGGCGACGTTCAAATTTGACTGAATCAGCTTAGCCTTGATTACATACATCAACTGCGTGTCCAGAATTGACTGGGGAGGGAAGAGCACAGTTGGTATGCTTTACTTACTCATTACTGCAACTACCACTACTGGTCCAGTAGTTGTATGACGTTGACTACCTGACAGCTGAATTCGGTGGAGAAATGTATTCATTGCAATTGGCACGTCATTCGCAAATCAAGTTGTATTGACAAAAGAATCAGACCATCCATCCGAATCTGGTTCCATCTTTTACTCCTCTCGTACAATCATACACTGCTATGTACTGTATATATAGCACTACTACGCTTTTTTTTTTTTTTGGCAACGGAATAGAACACACACACAAACAATGATTTGACACGCAGCAGGCATCACCAAACCGGCCTGAAAGCAATTTAAGGGGGACTCATAAGAAACATTCATCCAGTCAATTGGTGACAGAAAGGTGCTTTTATGGACCTTAAATCTAGAGTAAATACCCCACGATCAATTGATGTGGGATGGTAACCCAACCCCCTCCTGCGCATGCAGCACCACTCGGTGAGTAGTATTTTTTTTCCGCAATGGAATAGAACACACACACACAAACAAAGAATTGACACGCAGCAGACATCAGCAAATCGGCTCGAAAATAATCTAAGGAGGACATACAAGAAACACCCATCCAGCCAATTGGTGACAGAAAGGTGATCGTATGGACCTTAAACCCACCAGAAACTACGACGCATTAAAAAACAAAAAAGAAAAACTTTCTACCCAATAGCGTAGCAGTCTGGAAAGCTGACAAAACATTGTTAAAAGCTGCCGTGCCATTCAGCGAAAAGGGACAGAGGAGTTTGCCGTCGCAAGAAAATTCAAAACTCCAATCGCATTGCCGTCTCCAATGCTTTAAGATGGTACTAGTATACCATAGCCGGTGCTAGTATTATCCTGTTCCAAAGGGGCCAAAGTCAGCCGTTTGTGGGGTCTAAAGGCGGGCTGCAATTAAACAAAAGCAGCATCATCATCATCGCATGCCTACGTACGTGACACAAGAAGAAGAGAATAAGTCAGTAATCAAACGAATCACAGGCATATCATCATCATATGGCTATTCTTCTTCTTCTTCTTCTTCTTACAGAATACCCAGACTCCTCCGTCTTTAGAAAACCTCAAATAAAAACGTCATAACTTCCAAAACACCAGCACGCCAAGAGTATTATCAAATATGCGCTTCTGTGTCTTTTCCAAAGCCAACAACGCCACTGTCCCATTTCATTATTTTAACTCTTGAATACTAGTAGCACTATTAACTTTCATAAACTCCACTCCACATTAATCAACCTCTCTTAAAAACAAAAAAAAAGTCTTCCTATTTTGCATGCTCCTCCTCCTCTAGATCAAATGACCAAGTACCATCATCAACAATTACTCTCCCACCCTTCCTCCTCTCTCTCCCAGCCCATCCTCGATTCCTCCAAGATGATAAACGAAGAACCAGACCCCAACCCCATGTCCGATCACAACATTTTGGAGTGGATAGAGGGCTCCTTGCCTTTCCTCCCTCCAATCTTCGATGATCCTTATGATTCCTGGTGGCCGCTTCCTGCTCCAGCTCCGGACCAGGAACAGATTAACCGCTGCTCGACTTCTTTCAACAGCAACGTCTCTACTGTTACCGCCGCGACGAGCGCTACCCTCCCTGAACCTCCTGCCATTCCCTCCGACCATCCACGGCCGTCGGATTCTTCCAAGAAACGGAAAGCGTCCGACGATCATGCTCCCAAGACATCCCAAATCTCCCGAAAGAGTCAGAATCGTCGGAACAACAACGAGGGTGATGAGGGGGAAACGATTGTGGAACAAGGCCTCGTTCCAGCCAGGAAGTCTTCTGGGAGTAAAAAGGCCGCAGCCAAGTCCGGAGGCAATACCTGTAACAACAAAGACGGTAGGTGGGCAGAGCAGCTGCTCAACCCTTGTGCGGCTGCCATTACAGCCTCAAATCCAAGCCGGGTTCAACACCTCTTGTACGTCATCAACGAGCTCGCCTCCTTAACCGGTGATGCCAACCACCGGTTAGCTGCTCATGGGCTCCGGGCGCTGAAGCATCACCTGGCTTCCCCTGGCTCATCGGTCACTTCAGCCGGAAGTACTACTTTCGCTTCTACCAACCCAAAGTTCTTTACTGAGTCTCTTATCAATTTTAGCGACATCAATCCCTGGTTCCGCATCCCCAACAGCATAGCCAACTCCTCCATCCTGCAAATTCTCCAGGAACAGAATCAACCTCGAAATCTTCACATTGTCGACGTTGGAGTCTCTCATGGCATTCAGTGGCCAACTCTCCTCGAAGAATTGACGCGTCGATCAGGTGGACCGCCTCCTTTGGTTCGTATTACGTTAATCACTCGAACCAATCACGAAGAACAATCACGGAACACACCATTCGCCGCAAGCCCTTCGGGATACAATTGCTCCTCACAACTCCTGGGTTTTGCTAAAAAAATAAACGTCAATCTTCAGATCAACAGACTCGACAACTTCCCGTTGCAGAATCTCAATTCTCAGGTCATAAAGTCGTCCCCAGATGAGACCTTGATCATTTGCACCCAGTTTAGGCTCCATAATCTCAACCACAACAACCCAGATGACAGAACGTACTTCTTGAAAGTATTGAGGAGTATGGAACCTAAAGGAGTAGTTCTTACTGAGAATAACGCGGACTGCAGCTGTCACAACTGCGTAGACTTTGCAACAGGGTTCTCTAGAAGAGTGGAGTACTTGTGGAGATTCCTGGACTCGGCAAGCGTTGCATATAAAGGACGCGAGAGCGACGAAAGAAGGATGATGGAAGGAGAGGCTGCGAAGGCTTTGACGAATGCAGGAGAGATGAACGAGAGGAAGGAGAAATGGTGTGAGAGAATGGCCAGTGTTGGTTTCAGCAGGCAGGTGTTTGGAGAGGACGCAGTTGACGGCGCTCGGGCATTATTGAGGAAATACGACAGTAATTGGGAGATCAGAGTAGAAGACAGAGATGGCTGCGTGGGTTTGTGGTGGAAAGGGCAGCCTGTATCTTTTTGCTCATTGTGGAAAATAGCTCCAGATACCAAATAGAGACGAGACTGATCCAGTGGGTTTCTCATTGTTGTTCATTCTCATCTGTGAAGGAATAGTACTAAGTGAAATCTTTCAGCTTCTTATCTTGTCGCCAGCTTCAGTGCCATCCTTCTATCTTTAACCAGCTACCCAACACTACCATGATCGAATGTGAAGCTCTCTCTCTAGTTAAAGAATAGGAAGGAGCGAAACAAACGCAGGCATTTCGTAGATCAAGTGCTTAGTAGTAGATTCCGGGGTCCTCTGTAATATAATTTTGTCAAAGTTAACAAGCATATGAGCAAACTCATCAATCTTATACGTTCCCATTTTATTCATCTTTCATCAACTAAATTCAAAAGAGAAATTACGCAAATACGCGTTACATCTTCAGCATTTGCCATTAACCAAGCCAATAGTTTAGCTAACGAGCACCGCAACAGATTTCTGCATTTCTTCTTTTATCATTTTTCTATCGGGAGTAGCGAGTTCCCTTTGGAACAAAAAGCCACCGGGAGACGATGATATTAGTTTGCAAAAATCCCACCTAACACCTCTTGCTTCTGGTCGCAAGGCAAACACAGAAAAAGAAAATCTCGTAGCATCAATTTGAACCATAATCAAGGGGCCGAAAATGTTTGAACATTCGACACCGATCATGTACTACATAGCCACGATGGTTTAGCATTAACTGAATCACTGTATTTTTATTTTTAATTGCCACTCATGTTTCGGACTTCAAACCAGCTAGACAAAAATAAATCATATTTACAGTAGAACGGGTCCTGTCCCCAGGGACAAAATGTTTCCTATTACATCAGTAAAGGCAGACCATTCACCCTACAAATCGGTTCAGTTTAGTCACTTCATTGCTATTTGAGAAAAGGTGATTCGGTCATCCAGTACTACCATCACACAAATGAAGTTTCTAAAAATAAGAAAGCCAGATCGCTTTGTGCGGTTCCGGAAATAAAATTATCAGTTGATCATGAGTCGTAAATCCTCACTGAATTCCGGATTGTCTGCCTACACACAGGGCACTTCGGTGATAAATCACGTTCAACTGATAAAGCACAGCTTTGGCAACAGACAAGATGTCCACATGGGACAAATGCAGATCGCCGCCTTCTCATTAGGCATATCACACACAATTCTCCATCTGGAACATCTCCATGCTCCTCATCAGATGCACCCTGATCATTCGCCTGATTGCTACGAGCGGAGCTTTGTTGCTGGTCCCGTCTCTGCTGTCTCCACTCTTTCCATCTGTTCCAGTTCCTGGAAAATACACACCAAAGTTGATCCGATATAAACAATAGTAAAAGTATCATACCTTTCTATTCATGACATATTAATGGGGGGAACAAGAAATACAAGATCACAGAAAAGAATTGATTGCGTGTTATATTGTCATTCGACACTCGATTAAGCACAGAAACAAGCCGTCGCAGTCTCAAAAGGTCTAGTACCTTACTACAGCATAACCAAGGATACCAACTGCCAGTGAACCAAGCACAACCCCACTCCAGAATAGAACTTTGGTCTTGAAGTCAAGATCCACCAGTATCTGATCCTTAGTCAAGTCAGACCTGCAAAAGAGATGCAGATTCAGACTGAAGAATAACTTTCAAAGCGATCAATCAATGTAACATAAGTTAGCAAAGATAAAAATTCGCAGTTTTCGCCAACAAAGCACATTCCAGAAACCCACAAGTAGGCCCTACGGCCCATTTTGATCCAAAGAGAAAAACATTATCATTTCTTAAACCCTCCGATAGAATGATCTTCCATCTTGAAGATAATGTTACTCTTCCAAAAATATAACACCAAATTGTTATTGTGACTGCTGCCAGATTACCAATGGCTAATTCACTATCACCCCTTCAATGATTTGAAATAAACCAACCTTAAAGAGAACCAGCAGCTATGTATTAGCATTATTTTCTGTTCCTGTTTATGCACAGCGGTCAGAAAGTAAAATTGGCTACTAAATGAAACGTCAGACAGGTCCACCCAGTGAAAGCAGTTTACGAGAGAAATTTTCAAAGGGAAATAGAAGACAGAGCATCTCAAAAACTTCTCAATGCTGTGCCAAATAATTGCACCACACGTTTGGCCAGTACACCCTACCTGTCGATCAAAAACTAATAAGTCCAACACAAGGTTGTCAGCCCACCTGGAACAATTAATATGGTGACTCATCTATCCTACCTAAACAACACACAGTTTACTCAACATTTTTTTCCTTTTTATGTAAAACTAAAACACACAACTAATACCTGGAATAAGAAGAACATAAAGAAAAGGACTCACAAGGTAAGCAAATCAAGTAATTGTAAATACAAGGAAAGCTAATCAGGTTGTCTACCAGCAATTGAATATGCTATTTATACTGGTTTTCTTACAAGAAAAAAGGAAGATCCTTGCATGATTTAATTACAGGACTTCCATCTTTCAAACTGCAAATGCCAACTGCAGTTATTTCCTTTCCAGTTGGGAGAAGTTTCTCTTCATCAAGCAGACCAACCTTCAAGATTAAAAACATTAAAAATAACTCTTTAAAAAAATTGCATTTAAAATTGAAATTAAAGTATTACAAGATGGATTTTTCCCATCAAAACCAATCAGAAGCCCTCCATACTTCTTTATATTGTACTTACAGGATATTCGTGGCCAAAAAGAGCCTGGAGAAAAGTATAAGGAGAAGCATGGATGGGCTGCAAGCGGTGATAAACTGTTGTAAGAGGTAGTGGATGTCTTGATCCTTCCATGTTCACGATGACATAATCAGATTGAGGCCACCTTCCAGTTTCAACAAGAATAAAAGGCACCTGATCAGAAGATGTAATGTAAACCAACATAATGAATATGCTGAACTTCACAAGTAAATAAGCAAGAAATCGTTATTAAGGTTACAAATTCCAGCAAATAAACTTGCAGTGAGCAGACTATCAACCATATAGCAACTTTTAACCCCATGAGCAAGTATCTGGAGCTTTCTTACATAATTCAACTCCAGGGTACTTGGATCTCCAAAAGTAAAGTGGCAGGAAAATGAGATTATACAACTACTTAGTGCAAGGACACTATGGCTGGGTTCCTTTGGAAGTTAAGAGGGAACAAATTTGAGTTTTCGATCAATTACAAGGACACTATATATCTCTATCTCGTTGGTGTACTGAATCAGGAAACTCTTCAAATATACGGATAAATAAACAACCTTTTTCAAAACTTTTTTTGCCATTTCAGAACTTCTGAATTTGAACAGGTAGCTTGGATTCTATCCAACTTATCTCCTTGGTTAAACGTCATACTTCAAGGTCAATCCCATTAGTCTCGGGAAATTCAAACCTAAGTCCATTATTATCTCCAAACATCTACCATTATTATCCCTGTACATGGAAGTGCTTGTATTGGTAAATACAAGTGAGAGTCAAATAATTGCCATCGAGAATGTACAAGGTAGCTCCAAATGCTGATAGTTCCTTGAACCAGTTTTGCTCACAATCAATCTAAAACTAAATATTCAGAAACGAACTTTGATGATAGAGCTTTAAAACAAAAAGAGTCTGACCAATACCAATATTGAATCATCAAATGCATTTACGTATTATGTATTGTTTGTGAGATGCAATACGCATAGCTTAGGGATTTGAATGAGAGCAAAAAAGAAGTGTCTAGATCAATTATTACTAGCATTATCATATTGGAAACTGTGCATTGACAACGAATAAGTACTCTCTGTACAAAATCTGATAACATAAACAAACGCAGCATGTAACATGACCGAAGCACATGACTGACTTAAAAAAAAAAAATTCAAAAGGGGAAATAAAATTACTAATGATGATACCATTCTAACTGTCGATGACTCTTGCTCTTTCCATGATCTAACAAATAAAGAGCGTAAGTCAGAAGTCCATCCAAAAAATCCCCTCCACTCATTGTATATACACTGCAGTGCAAATAAAACTCAAGTTATAACCAGTACTGCCAAAAAAAAAAACAGATTAGCAACTTGAAGAAAAGCTCTGGTTAATCATGAATTAAACTCTTTACCACAATATATATATATATATATATAAATACACACACAGAGATAAGTTCTCTTTAATCCACTATATCTATCACTAAATTATGTACTTCCACTATCTTCTTCTCAGATACGTAACTCAAATTTAAAGTTAACCAAGTCTCCTCATGAAGATTATACATTATAAACCTAATCTCGTCCAATTAATAAATAGGGCTTATCAGATGCTAACCTCAGCATTCAACAGTAACACACACAAACTCAGAAAGGAACAGTGGCATGAAATCTGATGATTGAACAAATTTTACCGTTTGAGTTCGCAGCAAAATAACGCCTTTATCGCCAGACTCCTGAGAGACGAGGACACCGGAGGGTGCGGGCCTAAGGCTCTTCCAGTTGGTATCAAGAGCCGATTTTGCCTCGACGCAGCCGCGGACGATCACGAGCTTTCCGCTCTCGGATTGTTCGTTAGCACTATCATCGTTATCTGAGGGTAAAGTGAGGACGGAGCGGAGATCGGAGACGCGAATTGAAGGTGCCTGCTCAATTTTGCGTAGGGCAGAGGAATTCGAGGTGAATTTGAGAATACTCCGCACCGCAACGTATGCTAGGCCTAATCCTAGCACCGCACCGTCAGCCGCCAAAGCGAGCTGCGACAGCACCGCAGCTGCCGCCTGGTCGTGTACGGACATGGCCGTAAAATTCAGAAGTGGTTCATCATCGTCTGATCCCCTTTTTTTTTTTTTTTGCCCCCTTTTTCTTTTAAATCAAGCTTACGTTCCGTGAGGATTTAAGTATTTTCTTTTTCCCATCCAATAGAGCAAATGACGGAAGAATCAAAGAAGGAAGGGAGGAGGTCGTTAATGATTTATTAAGGTTAATAAAAGGAATTAAATGAGGGTATTCTGGGCAAATTAGGGAAGTTTTTTCTTTCTCTTTTTTTTTTTTTTTGGGATGTTTCATTTTATCAACATGAGATTCTAGAAGGTTTTGGACTCCCCTATTAGATTAAAATTTTTTTTTTTTAAACTTTACACCAAATATTAACAAATTTTTGGGTTTGAAAACAACCTTTAAAGACTTACAGCGACAAGGGCTTGAGCAACTAGCTAATGTCCTAATAACTAATTAGAATGAGATTCACGATAAATAAGTTAAATTTTAGCAGTTTGAATCAATAATAATAATTAAATAAAAGTTTGAGATACGTGTAGATCAAGTTACTTGAACTCAGTTATACATATTGCCTGTTTTAGTTTGATTACTATCTAATAATCATGCCAAATAAAAAAAAAAAAAGTCATGCAAAATTTGAACCAACCTGTTTTCTTTTTGCAGTTTATTTAAGAGGGGCTGTAGCCCGTGATAGTTGGATTTCCGCGAAAAAACAAGGGATCGGTAAGCACTCATTGAGGGTTTGGGCCAAGCGGTTTATTTGGAATTGGGCTTGTTACAATATACAATAATGTGTCGTTAGTATAAATACCTTTTGCCATCTTTTGAACTTTCAATTTTATCTTTATTAAAATTAATTTTTATCCTAATCATTTAATTACATTTTGCCAATATAAGCACTCATAAGTACCGAAAAATATTATAACTATCAAATTACCATAATCATATAAACAAAAGTTTTTTCATGAAAATTTTATATAAATTTTTTGTATGTAACAAACACAATTTATACAAATTTTGTTTATTTTAATTATTCTCTAATTGTACATACATTGGGTACGCTCTTAACACTAGTTTAATTATTGTGGCTTGCAGTGTAATACTAATGCAATTAGAGAGAGTGATAATTCAAGGGATAAGATTGAACCAAAGGTAAGAGGATGAAAGTTGCATTTTGTGAGTAGGTTTAGCATGCATAGTTATAAAATTCGGCTCGACCTAGCGGTTGAGCTAGTCAAACCAGTGAATCGGCTATAGGACCGAATTATGTCACCAATTAGATCGGACAAGTAACAAACTCATTAACCAGTCAATAATCCGACGATTCAATCAGCGGATTAGAAAAAACTGCCTATTGAACTGCTGACTTAAAAATTTTATTAACTTTATAATTTAAAATATATCGTTATATCATATAATATAGCTATTGCCCAACCCGTGATTGAACTGCTCAATTAGTGGTTGAACCAAAAACCCCCCACTGAATCGGTCACATCTTTGAGTCTAGCTACTATCAGAATAAAGCAAAAGCAGTTGGGCTGAACCCTAGACCTTAAGTTGTGCACTCTAGGGAACAGAGGGAAGCGGCCAGTCGGAAGAAGATCAAGGCTGAGGTTGCTTTTGCTTGTGAACCATTGCAAATTTTGCAAAAGCACTCAACTCGAACGACCGCAGGAAGCACCACTTTTTTTTTTCTTTTTTTTTTTTGGGATAAGGGATTGTCCTTTTCTCTGTTGTTCCTTTTTTTTCTTTATGTTGTTCAAAATGTCAAACAAACTTTTTCTTTACACTAAGCATTTACCAACAAAGTGCATCTGCGCTACTGTTAGACCGTGTCTCTCTTACAGACCATAAAGAGAGATCTAATTGCCACATAACAATTACAATAGTCAGTTTTGTGGAAATTTTGCCAAACAATGATCAACTCTATTTTACTCAGAGAGACTTCTTTATTTTGTGGTTGGAAGATTATGTTGTGAGGTAAGTTGGCGGAGCAACAATGCATCTTTTGTGCGTACAATATTGATATATATAGCGTTCGACTCTATCTGGGACATGCATGCATGTCTCTCAATCTGATCAGAAGATCATTTACTCCCAATCTCGTGTATAAGCTGCTGATCATACCAGTTATAATAGAAATATCTATAATCTCCCCGATATGCGGCATTTAACATATATAGTCTTGTAAGAAACGCAAATAGTAATGAGTTTCATTGGGGGGTTGTGACACAACGATGAGCTGAATAGTACTAGTGTTACAGTTTAAATCCTTGATTGAACCTGAGTAATTGGCCAGCCAAAGGGAAAGGGTACTTCGCAGCGACAATCACTACTGACTATATATATGCTACTCCAATAAATAAGGCACTTGTTCTGTGATCTCTGTCAATTCTCCTTCTGTCAAATTTAATACTATGCACCCGTGAAATGTGCATTTAGTAAATGCAAGCCATTCGTCGAGGATCTCTGTCTTTCTACTAGCGTACAACCTCCTCGTTTTGCGGAGCAATTCAATAGAAATGCTTTGATGGATTCATTCACCAAGTACGAGGATTCCAGGTTTGCTGCATGCCCGGCGTTCTCAAGTATTTCCATCTTTGCCTTTGACCCCAAATGTCTGCAAAATTAATCCAAAATTGTCGATACATATATATATATATAGTCACGGTCCTTGGATCGATGAATCGTACCAAGGTTGTAGGTCAGGAAAATTAAGGAGCAAATATAAGGGTACCTATGCAATTCACGTCCGCAAACAAGAGGGAAAACCATGTCCTTGTCACCCCAGATAAGCAATGTTCCCTTAATCACGAAGAAAGAGATCATATCATATGTGATCGCCTCTCATCCTAAAATGTAATGCATGCTTGACAAGCTAGCGGATATATCACTGTTCTTAATTTCTCTGGAAACACACACACACCTAATCTGAGATATATATATAGTGGGAGTGAGAGATATCAGAATCCACTACTGTTATCTGCCAGCATGAATGAATGCAACATTACTCACCTGATCTAAAATTGGAAGACTGCTATCTGCTTTCTTTGCTAACAAGTGTTCCACTAGCTCACTTTTCTCTTTCCTGATGGTGTTGCACATCACCTTACAAGAGGAGGATGGAAATTAAGATGATCATCTCTCATATTAACAAATCTTGAAGAAATGGGTATCTTGATTCTTAAGAAGGCGTTTTCTTTCCTTTTAAGAAAACAGATGGATCCACAAGAATGGCTCGCCTTATTTTTATTTTTTTTTTATGGTACTAGTACAATTTTATATTGTATGTTACTTTTAAGTTGATATCGAAAATTAAGTGACAAAGTGGTGGACCCAGTGGAAGCATGATTTTACAATTTATGACTGCTACGTAACCGCACATTGGACGGAACTGGATTTTCGCATGTATCAGGCTATTAGACTAGCTAGCAGCGTTATCCAGAAGAACACACGCCAGAAACGTGGAACTTTTTATCAACTTGTCCGTCCAATTGCTTCGGCTACAAGCTAGCTTGCGGTCTGGAATGGTGACAGGATTTGCAGAAGAAATGAGTTTTCTTTCTTTTTTTTTTTTTTTGTTGTTGTCGTTGTTGTTGGTGTGGGGGTGGGAAGGAACGGGTACTTAATTAATTAATTAATGACACTACTAGTCAGTAAAACTTCCAAATTCGACATTTTATTTTAACTCTTGCTATCACGGCAACCGATGAAGCATCATTAATTATTAATTAAAAAGAATAAAGAAGAAGCATGGGCTAGTGCTGAACTTACGGTGATGAACTCCCGGAGGAAATAATCTGGGACCCAGTTGATAAAATTGCAGTTGCATAAAGACAGAGTCACTAACAACCGTAGATCCGCCGGTTTCCGAGGCAGGAGTATGTCCACAGCATTCCTTCCTATATTCCTGAGATGCTCCTCCTTTTGATCTTCCGTCATCCCGATTCCGCTGCTCAGTATAACGACTTTATCCACAGCTTCAGAAGACATGGCAGCCGTCCGATAAGCCACATAGCCCCCGTAACTGATCCCGTAAATGGAGTACCTGTCCACACCCAATCTTCTCAAGCCTTCACTTAAGCACTTCGCCTGGAAAGCGTCCGTCCGGTCGGGGCTGCGGGTGTAGGATTTCCCGAAGAACAGGAGGTCGGGTATGTAGAGGTTGAAGGATCGGGCCAATGTGCCGATTTGGAATAGGAACTGAAACTTTGAGTTGCCCCCGAAGCCGTGGACTAAAACCAGATTGGGCTTGTTGATTTTCCGGTGAGCAGGGGTCCAAAAGTGCAGGGTGGTTTGCATATCCAGGTCCAGGGTGCAGGGTTGGAGATGGCAATAGCGAAAATAGACGGATAAGATTGAATCGAGCAAGGGGACGAAGATTGGTTGCCATTTGAAGTGGATGAGGGGGTTAAAAATGTTTCGAAGAATGGTGGCGTTGATGGATATGTAGAAGGAGAGGAGCTGGTGAAACCAACAACCCAATAAGTTCTCCATGGCGATAAAAGGGGCGGTTTATGCTTTGACAGTCGGTGCTTGAGGAGAACAGAACAATTGGCCGAGACCGAGAGGTTTTATCATTTAATTTTATGAGGGCATTCCGGATTCGGAAGCAAACGGCGCTCAATAAATAGTAACTGCAAGTGGAACCACGTTTTTCAATTTTTGTCTTTTTCCAATGTTGCGTTTGGTGTCGAAACGAATGGTGCGGGACATTCGAGCCGTTGTCGAGTCTTTCTCGAAAGGTGCGCGACATTGGACTTCGAGCCTTTGTGGGCCCAACAATCCAAAACCATGCAGTGCAGCCTCCTATTTCATCAGACGTAAATTAAGATGGAATATTAAGCTCATAAAATTATTATTAATCCTCTGGTGCAGTTGCAGTAGTAGGGCTAATTTCATTGTTTATAGCCGCTTGAAAAAAAAAAAAAATTTTAATTGTGGGGCTGCCGACCACACTAAGGGGGCGTTTGGTAAGAGGGTATCGGATTCGGGGAATGGAATGAACCCCATAAATGGTGTTTGGTTCACTGGAATGGGAATTGAAATCTTGGAATGATTTCTAAAAATTTGGTGTTTCTCCATTCCCAAGTATTTTGGTGGGTTTTGTCCGATTCCCAAGTTTGATTCCAAGAAACAAATCCAATTACATATTATAATTATACAATGATATAATTAATATTTATATATATTATATATATTATATATTATAATATATACATATATATAATATATTATAATTATAATATTAGTACATTATATAAATATATATTATAATTATTTAGTTAAATATAATTATATTTATATAATATATATTATAAATTTATTAATATTATATAATAATATATTTATAATATATGTGTATATCTATAAATGTATATTATATGTGCATATAATTAAAATAAATACATGTATATAATATTAATAAATTATATATTTATAATTATATTTATTATTTTAAATATAATAATATATAATAACTATATCTAATTAATATGCATTATATTTATATAAAATATTAGTACAATTAATATTTATATATTATATAATTATATATTTATATTTATATTATAACTTTCATATAATTATAATTAATTATATATAATATTTAATTTAATTAGTTACAAACTTATAATAATGATATTATTATATTATATAATTATATATTATAATTATTTAGTTAAATATAATTATACTTATATAATATATATTATAAATTTATTAATATTATATAATAATATATTTATAATATATATGTATATTATATGTGCGTATAATTATAATATATACATGTATGTAATATTAATAAATTATATTATTATTATTATTATTATTTTAAATATAATAATATATAATAACAACTATATTTAATATGTAATATATATTACATTTATATAAAATATTTGTATAATTAATATTTGTATATATTATATAATTATAATTGTATATTTATATTATAACATTTGTATATTTATATTTAATTATATATTTAATATTTAATTTAATTAGTTACAAACTTATAATAATAATAATATTAGTTATATATATTATATAATGTATATTAATTTGTGTAATATAATTAATATTATCAATTATACTAATAATTATACATGTTTACTAATAGAAATTATTAATCAGTTAGACTAAATTTACTAATACATTTATACTAATATATTTAATTAGTAAAAATTTCTTATATCTCATTTACAAAGAGTCAATAACTATCATTTACAATGTGATTTATAATATATTTATTATATTCCATTCCGAAAGAGTCGACGAACCAAACATCAACTATAGTAATGATACATATTCCAGGTACTTGAACCAAACAAATGTATTGGAATGAATAACCTCATTCCAAACCCAAGATATCCGATTCCGAATCCGAATCCAATTCCGACGTGCGAACCAAACGCCACCTAAGTCCGGAAACCAATCAGAAACCTTCCTAACATTCTGCTGCCCCCAAAAGTACAATTACCTTGCTTTCAATACCAAATGGTCAAAGCTGGAAATTTTTATAGGATAATTTTCACTTAGCATTCTCAAATTTAAAAAAATGTCACTTAGCATTCTCCTACTTTAAACTTTTTGTAATATTTAAAATCCATTTCAAAATATAATATTAAAAATCTCATTTTGGGAGAAAGAATACAATAATTTCATTTCAAATTTGTCCTTTTCTTATGATTTCTTAATTGTCATAATACACCAAAATTATTGCTTAAATTTTATAAATTGATCGATATAGTTCTTTAATGAAAATATATACTCTTCGTGTTTAAAAAAACTATATTTTGTCACGTCAGAATAATATAGTCAAAATAATATAGAGAAAGTTTGGATAGATAATTTTTTCAAAAAAAATTTTCGCTTGCATCATAAACACATTTCCCAATCTATCTTTTTATATTTCCAACCACCTTTTTATCTCACATACATCAAATCACAAAAAAGTACTACAGTAATCATTCCAAATAATTATTTGGAATAATACTCTATCCAAACAAAGCCATATTTTGCTGACAAAATCTATTGTCACATCAGATTATGCTGTGGTTTTATTATTGTGTTTGATTTAGTTCTATTAGTAATTTTATATCCTACATGCCTCGTGATCACATAAATGAACCAAACCCCACGTGTTTAGGTTCGAATAAGAGATGCGTGCTTTATATATTTGGTCGAAAATTTTCAAGTACGGCAAGGGAGGAAGAGTAGGCTAAGCAACGTGCTTAGCCAACTCTAGGAAAAAGAGTTTGAACCAACATAAATCAAGTACGACACCCTTTGCTTAACGGCATCCAACTCTGCAAGAATCAACGACCAATCGTTTGATTGTTTTGGCTGGCCGGAATCGTTTAAAAAAATACCTCATTCATTCAAAACAACAAATCTGAATTTGCAATGGCTTGTCATTGTCTCTCAAAGACAAAGTACGACCACATACGGGACGCCCCCACCATGTGCATGCTACTCTGTTTTTTGATCCCAATCTCCTAACTAATCAGACTTAACCCCTCCCCCCACTTCTTATTTTTTGTCTGCAACGATAGATATCCTATAATCTAAACTAACTTAATCTAGGGGAAAGGGGCAAGGGGAGATGGTCAACTAAGACCAACCACATATTGTAGCAAATTTGAAGGAGACAGGGGTTGAACCCCTGACCTCCAGCACCACCAAAGAGGGTGATGACCACTGGACCAAATGGCCAGTGGCCCCCCCTTCTTATTTGGCTGAAAGATTATATACACTACTAATCGACTACTTGCGAAACTGAAGTATGCTAGCGTCATTAATTGTTAGGAAATTGGTTTAATTTTTTTTAGTTAAGTTTTTTATTTGGTGTGGGAAGTAACTAGTTTCCTAATTGGATTTAGTTACTTGAAATAGTAGTCAAGTAAAGCCCTATTTAGCAGGAATTAGATGCTATTTCTATATGTGTTTAGGAAATAATATTGGTTTCCAATTGTTATTTGGTTTTTTGACAGTAATGTTCTCTATAAATAGGTGGGTTGGCAAACTACACAAGAGACACACAAGAGATACACAAGGGCATCATGTAGTCTTATACATGGGGTGTGAGAGAGAGTTCTTGGGAGATGAGAGATGGTATACAAGGGTTGGGTTTGAGTTCAAGTTGTATTCTTGTATAGGGTTTTCCTCTCATAATAAAGAAAGGGGTTTTCTCTCCGTGGACGTAGGCTCAATGGTGGAGCCGAACCACGTTAAATATTGTGTGTCGTCTATCTTTCATGCTTGTGGCTTGTTCCTCATTAAATTGTTGTGCACTTGATATCTCAATAATTGTTTATTCCGCACTTGGATCCTAACATTAATAGTAGACTGAAGATCCATGATTAGAAACTCAGCCACAGACTACACAATTGTAGACAGTTTTGAGGATCATAATGCGCCTCATTCACAGGAAGAATAAAATCAGGAGGATCACAATGCACAAGAACAAGATAGATGGTATAACCTTGCTGCCTTTCCTGGTTTTCAATTTCCTGAATTTTGTGACTTATGGGCGGCTACTTTCGTTGCCTGCTAAACGTGTACCTGGAGAAACTCCAACTTAAACAACATAGAAGCTATGCTATGCTGTGCTGAGAAATTGCCCATGATGCACATATCAATTCACCAGTGTTAAGCTAAAGATTGATCTCCAGAAAACTATTTCGAAGTTGCTATATACTTCCAAATATATCACAGGAACATAGAAGTTGCGATCGTGTGGAAGACTAGTAATGCATATTAGTACAACCTCACTAGTAGCATAATTTATTGTGTACACCTACTAAAACTGAGCCGTTTCCATGCCGCAGCTACCGCGGCAGCTATAGCACTTGCTCTTGAATTCTTATTCAAGAATTCAACATTAGAAGCATTAATTGGTGCAGCTAAACATTTTCAATGCTGTTAATGGTTGCACCACAATAATACTTCAAATTGCTGCTGCCATCATTGCTGACTCCTTTGCTAGCTGGCGGTTACGCTTGTCATCTGGATTTCTTCTCTCATTGCATAATTTCCGTCCCCGCTCCTATCATCTTAGTGGCTGAATCAATCTCTTTTGTAAGCTCTTTCGGTTTCCAAATTAAGCTAAATCATCACTTCAACTTCATGAACATTATGCTCCATCAAAGATTCTCGAAGAACATGAATTGCAGTTAGACTGACTAATAGCCTCTTTAACTTGATCTGATTTATAAGAACTATTTCTCAATTTGCAGGGCCTATTGATAATAGTCCTAACAGCGCCAGTAAGTGAATTGAACCTCCACACGGATCGAGCTTGCCTTCTTTAGGCTGTTGCATTGGGCCATCATCTTGGACCATGTGGATACCTCGGTCTGCCTGAGTCCTCCATTAGCCCGTTCACTCCCTGTCGACAACAGACACCTCATCTCGTAATCACCCCAGACAAGGTGATCAACGAGGTTACACTGGAGAGGCGTCCCACCTCGTCTACTCCCTTGCTCAGGACTACCAACACCTCGACCATTTGATTAACTGATAATTGATGGAGCGATTTGACTGACAGTCACTCTACTAATCAGACTTATATCTGACACCACCGTCATAGGCTACATTTTGATGTCATATAGAAAGTAGACCTCATCAGTCCTTCCTTAGGTACAAGTATTATAAATACTCATCTAATATTCTCAAAATAAGGAGACAATCCAACTTGCATATTAAACTCCCGAACCATAACTAGCTTAAGTTAAGTATCGGAGTGAGATTGGAGAACAAGACCCCAGCTACTTAATTTTTGGCGGGGGAGCTCGTGCGTTCTCGACTGGGCTCGTATTAGACCACATTTTTAACTATTTCTCTTCACTTTGAAGCCAACTTGCTTTGCTGTTTTCCTCCTGGACCGGTTCTTATTCCCCCGTGGGAGAAGTTTACTCGCCGTCCCGTCAGACCTCTCCAGAGGGTTGGGATAGACCATTCGTCAGATATTGTTGACCTGCGAAAAATTCAGACATCTCCTTAATCGTTTTGTGAGACGACGTCGTCTTTTATGTTGGCTATTCAGACTTTGTTAACTATTTTGCCCATAAATTTTAGTTCCAATGATTGCCATTGCCCGTAATATTGATGATGGTGATCTAAGATTACAAGAGTCTCTTGTCCTTGCATCTGCATCTTCTGGATGTTTATATGAACGATATGCGCCACAGAGGAAAACCGAAGACAATGCTCCATAAATTTAAGTTTGAGCTACTTTTACGTCTTCCCGCATGCAAACACGCACTTGTGAGATTCAACTTTCAAGCTGTGATCCGCGTAAAATTCGATCGAAGCACACTTGACACTAAACCTCAAAAAGCACCCGTTAGAAAAACTCTAAAAAAAAAAAAAACAAAAATAGATTCTTGAGGTCAAGGGTTAAGTATGAACCCACGTAAAAGTAAAGAAATACCTTACTTCCCACGTCTGGATGTCATAATAACTTTCCTTCTTTCTTTCCTTTCTTTTCCCTATCTTCTATAAGCTTTCATCATCAGCTAATCCCTTTTGCTTTTTGGACGGCTATCTGTCTTCTTTTTTCCACCTAATCTGTCAAACTTTCCACCTATAGATTCCTTTACCACCACCATTTTCTCGTCACCATAAATTGATCAGATCCGATCCCTCGTGACAACCTAGAGTAAAACGCGAATCTTTCGTATCAAGTTGGTTCTCTTATATCAAGAAACCAACCTCTGATACTCGTTATATTAACTTGCGATCGAGTCCAATGGCAACATCAAATGCTTATGCATTCCATAATTCATCTTCTCAAAGAGCAGTAGCAATGGTATTGGCTTTGGTATCTGCAATCGTGCTTTCGCCATTGTACATCGATCGAAGAGGAAGTGAATACCGATATGAAACGAAATGGAGTTCAGGGTTTGTGTTGCCTGTGGTTGTTGCAGGATTAATTGTCGCCATTAGGACTACCGCATCATCATCTACTTCAACTTCACGGGGAGGGACAAGATCAGCTCCGTTGTTTCCGTCTTCAGAGCCTTCGTCTGTGCTCAAAATTGGGAGTTCCTCTTGGGGACTTGCTGGCATTTTGGTCATGCTAATGCTCGTTCTATCATGGCAATCCTCGGTGCAACATTTCTTCTGGAGATAGAGGACTCGAAGAATTCGTCCAGCTGTTATATTTGGTCGTTAGTTTGCTTCTTTTTCAGCTGGTTCTGCCCCTTGAATCTCTGTAACTAGTTACCTAATAATACAAGTTAATGTATGTCAAATCATAATTGTACTCCGCCTTGAATGTAAGAGGAAGCATGTTTAATAATTCCCTGTCGTCTCGGACTCTCGGGGCCCAAATAAGTGAACTAAATCACGTATTTAGGCTTGGTCAAATCCAACCGATTATGTTGGAGGGCTTGAACCTTTTAGTGTCAGTAGCCAATTTCAAAATAATTTTTAAAAAACTTTTTTAAATTTTTATGGTCTTTTTAGATAATCCGATTTGTATACTCAATGATGACAATGGTCTATATTCTAAATGACTAAAACTCTTAACAATCTTTAAAAAAAAAATTATAAAAAAAAAACACTTAATTCACTATGTAATGGAGAATTTTATTCACCATCTAAAAGTCAAACAAAGAAAAGGTTTGTGGTCCACAAAGAGACCAGGTTCTATCACAATTTCTCCAAACTAACTGCGTCTAACAGACGGTATTACCAGTCCGGAGTGACCGATACCCAGCGACAAAAAAAAAAAAAAAAAAAAAAAACTGCGTCTAACAAGCTTCCCGCTACCAGTCGGCCCAAAAGCCGCGGCACATCAAGAAAGCCCACCGCCTTATTCCCACAAACCCAAATAAATCTTTCAAGGAACTCGAGAAATTCTGTCCCCGTCGTCGATTCGCACCTCGACCACCGCCTCGCAAACCACCGCCTTCGGCCCCATTCTGTCCCCGTCGCTGAAAATATTTGTCGCTCTCCCTTCATTTGCAGGAGGAAGAGGGACTAATAAGACGTAGCGCAATTCAATAAGGTCGCAATCCAGGTTCGCGGAGGTATGTTAGTAGTTGTATATTAGGACTTGCCTTAATTGCGATACTTTGGGGGCGTTTTGAATTGCTAAATGCGTAGAGAATGTTTAGCTTGCTAAAAGGTGTATGCTTATTTTGGGACTTAAAAGCTTGTTAGGCCTTTTAATGTCCTTATTCAAAGAAGTGGAACTCCACATGTTTTCTCATTTAAAGGATTATGTGGGTTTTGAAATAATTTTATGCAATCGTTTCTTCCACTTGATCAGGGTTGCTGTTGTAATCTCCCCAACCCCAACAAAAAAAAAAAAAAAAAAAAAAATTTGTCTTTTGAGATAGGTTTAGGTTTAAGGTATGGCTCTTCAGTTGATGACATTAGTTGCTAAATCTGAGGTTTAAAGAATACGTAGGTTCCTTTCATTTTCTAGAGGAAATTGGGAACTGCAGCTGCTAAATATTTCCCAATTCCCATTGGACAGCTTAGCTAGTAAAAAATTGCTACAGTTTCATTATGCAGTTGTTATGCCCCTGTAAAAGCTATTTCATAAAGCTGATATATTTAGAATGTGATCTAGACTTTCATAATTTGGTTGTTATGTCCCCAAAAGTTTTAACGAATTACAGCTTCTTTAATATTTAAGAGTCGAACGGTCAGCTAGGATAGAAGAAACTTAAGCTCTATATAATTCTCCATTGCAACTTTATAAGGTTGGAAAGCCAAATTCTGACGACAGTAATACTAAGGTAGGCTTGAGCAGAGGTTTTAGTTTGATTGCAGAAAATGGGAGAGGGAGCAGGAGAGGAGGACATGCCGAGAGATGCAAAGATCGTGAAATCTCTGCTGAAATCAATGGGTGTGGAAGACTATGAGCCCCGTGTTATCCACCAATTCTTGGAACTTTGGTACAGGTACGCGGTGGATGTGCTGACGGATGCGCAGATTTACTCAGACCACGCTGACAAATCTGTGATCGATTCCGATGATGTCAAGCTTGCCATTCAGTCCAAAGTCAATTTCAGCTTCTCACAACCTCCTCCACGTGAGGTATATTCATTAAGTTAGTCCACAACTCGGTCAGCATCATAATAACTATTAGTACTAGTAGCAGCTGCAGTAATTTTCTCTCCTCTTTTTCTTGTGTGAGGATTTTAATTGATTGCTGAGAATTCAAGTTCTGTGCTTGTTAAGCCACTCGATCAATGCTGATTGGAGCTCAGATTGAATAAGATCAAGCACAATTCAAGTTTGTTACTGAAAATTAGAGTTAAATTTAAATTGAAAAATGAAAAAACAAGCTTGAAATCCTCCTGATTCCAACCTAACTATTATTCAGAAGCACCACACTGCCTGAGGAATTTATATAGCACCACACTGCCGAAGGAACAATATCAATTTCTTGGGATTTGCTGCTTTTACCAGCTCTACTTGTTTGAGTTGTTAATTCGTCTGAATTTTTCTTTTATTTGGTGGTTGTTGTTGTTGTCATTAGCAATTTATTCTCTTTATGGAACCTGGAAGATGACATGTGAGTTTTGAAGCGAAGTTGCAGTATTTAAAATTGTAATATTAGGAAAACTCCTCTTCCAACTGACATGCAAATAATATGTCATTGTACCAATCTTGTGTCCTTGCAGTGTACTTATAACATATTTGTATTGGTTACTGTTCAGGTCCTACTAGAGTTAGCTAGGAATAGAAACAAGATCCCTTTACCAAAATCAATTACCAGGCCTGGAATTCCACTTCCTCCTGAACAGGATACCCTGATCAATCCCAACTACCAATTTGCTATTACAAAGAAACAAAGCAAGCAAGCAATTGAGGAAGCAGAGGATGATGAAGAGGCTGCTGATCTTAATCCAAACCCTTCTCAAGAGCAAAGGATAGATGCTTCACAAGGCGCTCCTCAGGGTGTGTCTTTTCCAATTGGACCTAAACGATCAAGATGAGCTTTTCAGTCTCAATAGCTGTTGCTAAAAATCACACGGTACCCCATTGTGTGTTGGGGTGTATATATTTTTCTTCCCACCACAAAAGTTCCCAGGAAGATTAACATTTATCATGTCTATCTCTTGACTCCTTTCCTGTAAGCTGGGCTTGAGTGGCTGACCGTTGTTGATGCAATCTGGGGGGAGTATTGACCTGTAAAATTCATCCCTGAATTGAGACTCCAAAATGTACTCGGTACTTGGAAAAATCAACTGGAGAATTCTATGTATCCCGGATGCAGGATTGTTTCTTTGTATTTGTTAAATGATATGCTTTTAACGTTATTAACACTAGTGAACTTGCTTCCATCCTTGTTTGGATTGTATTTTTCTGGATTTTCTGTAAAAAAAATACTATAGCGATTTAATATTTGTAAGGTAAAAAGATATATGTGAGGTAAAAAGGTGAATGGAAAATGTGTTTATGCAAAACGTAACAAATTTTTTTTTTTTTGAAAAATTGCTGTCCAAACAATTTCCAGAATTTGTGTTCTTAATCATCGGCACTGCTTTGGGCTGATTGGTTGACTCTGCTTTAGTTTTGACAAGCTCTATATTTGACTAGAAATGATGATTTCTATGGTGGTTTTCAAGTTTAAAAGAGTCCCTGGCAAAATGAAAAAGTTCCATGGGAAATTCAAGCCAGGATACAAGTGGAAACCAATATGTGAGAAGGCGCTCACGGCCACGGTCGTACCAATTTTGGTCTCGAGCAGCGACAAGAGCTGCCTCACACCTCGAAGTTGCTACATCCATGTTCCATTGCAAACGGGTGGCTGCCTAACTTCAACCACCGCAGCTGCCTTCCCTTGGGATGGAAAACCCAGCTGTGGTAATTTTACAGCTCCATTTCAAGTAACTTCAACCACCGCATGGCTATGGTAATGTCACAGTTCCATATCAAGCAACTTCAACCATCACAACGCTGGCCGCATGCGAGACTTATCAGGAGATAACAAATTACCGGCTAGTGCTGATTTTCCTTTTAATCCATGTGCTGCAAAAAATTTTCCTATGGCCACAGCACCCTGATCCCAAACAGAACCAGAGAATTCTTACAGGATAAATAATCTTTACCTTGTTTGTCTACATACATGATACATGTGAATGTTTGCAAAAGTCGCATCATCTTCTTATTAGTTTTGGTTATTGGTTAACAAGTTTGGCATTTGGTTTAACAAGTCGTGTCGACTAACAAAACTGGAAGGCACCATGATTAGCAACTAATGCTGGTATCTAAAAGACAAGGCAGCACGTTCCATCAAATTCAGTTAGCCATTTATCTGAAGCGGTTCTGTACAAATGTTATGGTTCATATACAAGAATGAGCAATTTGTCCATGGTACCCTATTACTACGGGCAAAGTACCAGAACGGGTCAGCTTCTCAAGCCAATCATTGAACTACCAGAAGACACCGTACTTGATACGGGGAGCCCCCTGTCGTACATGCGCTGAATCTCCTCTCTATACTCCATCAATGATTTATCTGGTATTGCTGGAGTTAATTCCACAACGTCTCCCATTTTTAGCTTGCACATGGGGTCACTGATAGTTGCATGGTTCAACCGGGGCCTAAGCTCCTCCTTCAGAGGAAATCCACAGTGCGTCCATCTAGAGCTCCCCCAACCTGTTCTCTCAAGCATGTCCTTGATGGTCGAGTTCGCTGAAAACTCCTGTACCGACATCTGTAACACCCAAAACCAGATTAGTCATGACATTTGTACCATCACAGGAGTAGGACTAAAATTTCAAAACCAAAGTTTCCTAAGTGAAACACCTAAACAGCAACCAAAGAGGGGGCCAAAGGATGAAAGATACGAACAAATTCTAGGAAAAGCTAAATCACCCAAAAATGCCACTAAAACACCAGAAATTAGCCACCTAAATCCTTTGCTTCTAAATTAATTCTTTTGCAATCATTGACAACTAAATTAGATATACAAACTACTGAAAGCATCAACAATGAACCTTATCATTCTCAATCATAATCACAAAAACAGGTCCATCTGGGCCACAATAAGGTCTGCAAGAGTAAGGGCAATCTTCTGAATGAGAAGGAAATTTGCAAGGTGGCTTCAAAGAATCAGCGTAACCAATGGAGGAGCAGTCCTTGCTCATTGTCTCACACTGCCAAGCAACAACCCAGCGTGCCCACTCAACCATCTGAAGAACAAAGGAAGAGAGTTTACAATCTCCTTCCTTGTATCTCCAGTGAGCAGCAAACCCGTACTCAGCCTGCAAGTGCATTTCCTTTGTTCTAATCTGAACTTCCAGAGGAACCATTCCCTCACCAATAACTACAGTGTGCAGGGATTGATACCTACAAATCATAATCCAGGTTAGCACATGCACCATGAAAAAACTTAAAAAAGTGACATCTCATCACCAAATCAAATTACCCATTAAACTTCGGGTGGGCTATGTAGTCCTTGAACCTTCCAGGTACTTCATGCCATAGTTGGCGAACAATATCCAAAGCTTTATAACACTCATCTTTATCCTCCACAATTAACCTTAAACCATGAATGTCATGAATTTCATCCATATTTAGCTTTTTCCTGGACATAGTTATATCATCACCATGTATTAAATGATATGAACAACAATATGCCAAAACATTGAATATAAGGGGAATACGTGTGTGTGCGAGATAGAAAGACAGAGAGAGAGCATACTTTAGCATTTTGGAATAGATGCTATACAAGCTTTTATGCCTCCCGGATAGATCATGAAAAGAAATGGCTCCCTCCTTAAGAGCTTGCTCCAATTTCTCCACATTGGAGGCTATCATTGCCTCGTCAAAGGTCTTCAAAAGTCTAGAGGACAATTCTTTGTGGTGATCTGGATATAAGTACTTAAAACAAAGGTTCTCTAGCTGCTCTTTCCATGTAGAGATTCCTAAACGGTTCGCCAGAGGAACAAATATTTCCAAGGTTTCCTTAGCAAATCTCTGCTGCTTAACTAAAGGTAACACATTCAACGTCATCATATTATGCAACCGATCAGCCAATTTAATGAGAACAGCCCTAGCATCTGCCATTGCAAGGAACATTGTATGCAATCGATCAGCCTCAACAGTTTTACAAGCAGTATTGTTCTCACGTGCGAGCTTGCTCAATTGGCTCAGTTTAGACACCTATAAGAGACCAAAGCTAGATGAGTGCGCAAGCCAAAAATATCTAATATAAAGTCAATATCTAGCATCATTCTGCATAATTCCCAAGACAACAAAGAAACAGACACCGACTACCTTATGAAACTATTAATTTTGCCTCATACATGATAAACTTAAATTTCTAGAACTACAAAATTCCTGCATTAACTTGAGTTGATCAGCATGTAGTTAGCGTTTAAGAAAGCTCCTTCCATTTTTCTTATTCACCTCAAAACATTTTCTTTGACTGCTAATAGATGGTGACACTCATTTCATAACCAATGACAACAGAACCTAAGGACTGTGGCTACCTGGAAATTCATAGAGGTTGAAGTGGAATTCAACAACAACCCTGGGTCCATAAATCTATTCAAAGCGTCCCAAGCAAAGAAACCTTCCAAGAGAAGTTGTCATTTTGTAAACATTACCAGTAGAATGGTAAAGAAACATGCACTACTCATTGGGAAAGCAAAATTTGAGGGAACCAAAAGAATAGGCCCCGTTTGGATTGCATTTTTTTGGATTTTCTGTAGAAAAATTACTATAGCGATTTGATATATGTGAGGTAAAAAGGTGATACGGAAATGTGTTCACGAAAACGAAATATTTTTTCTGAGGAAAATCGCAATCCAAGAGGTGTAGCGATTTGATAAGCATTTCAATAGCAAGAAGTCCATAAAAAAGAAAAGTTCATACCCCTTCAACTAAATCTGCCACCCCAGCACCAAATGTCTGGAAAATATACTCATACGTGACAAAAGCATCATCAAGTGTGTCATGCAGCAACCCTGCAGCAACAACTGTGGAATTAGCACCAATCATTGCCAGCAAAACCGCCGTTTCCACACAATGCTGTAAATAAGGATCTCCACTTGCCCGCACCTGCAAAATCAGAGACACAGTTTCTCAATCCAGTGATTCCATAAAGAAAGCATTTTTTCGACTACCGAATCTAGTATTCACATGTAATGTATATACCTGTCCTCTATGAGCTTTCTCAGCTTCATAAAAAGCGTTTACGACGAAATCGTCATAAAATATCTTATGCCTGTACTGTGCGTTCAAAAGCATATCTTTAGCACGAGGATCTACACTAGATTCTGTGAAATTATCCTCCATATTAAATGTCAGCTCATCTACCAAACCAGATGATGTAGAACCAACGCTGTCATGAAGTTGAAAAGACGGCGAATCATAATCGACGCAGGACCCTAAAGCATGCCGGACAAACCGATGAAACAAACCCCCACTACCGGATCGAATGGAGCTCATATTATCCCCCATTCTCATGGGAGGACTCCTTGACGTCGAAGCGGACCCAATTCCATTGCCACTACTACAGCAAGAGACCGGACCCTGAAGCACGGACACAGGGCTCTGATAACACTGATCTCGCTTCATGGACGAGCTCAACGACGAGTACCGAAATGAACCGCAGCTCAACTCTTCACCCCCTCTATCATGCCACAAGGAGGACGACAATTCGTCCGCAGTAGTCGAATAAGTCGCGTGTTTTACCGCCGGTTGAGACGATAGCAGCAGGGAAAGTCCTCCGACGATCGGCTTCTGCGACGGCGACGGAGACGCCGTGGACGACGGCGGCGGAGATGATCGACTGTTCAAATCAAACTCGTAGGAGGCATGCGAGTTGATCTGGCAAGGATGTGGCGTCGAGCAGACACTGCTGGGTGGACTTGCGTACAGAGCAATTGTCGGAACAGGCATAATTGAAGCTTAATTTCAAATCTCCTAATACTAACCCTAGAATTTATTTACTGTAATTTTTTCAGCTTCTTATTTATTTAAATAAATAAAAGAATCGTCAAATCTACAAACGACTAATGCAATTAAAAAAAGAAAAGAAGATAGAAAAAGAGCCTAATAAATGTAATTGGAGAGATTGTGAGTCGATTATACAGTATTTACAAGCAATTTTATAGAGATCTGTTGATTGAAGGGCGGGCTGGAATGGAACAAAACAAGAGTCAAGATAGCGAAGTTTGGAAGTTTCAAAGAGGAATTCGGAACCCTAATTTCGTTTGGCGAAGAAAGAAAGTCGGAGACGTTTTTGGGTTGGTGGGGGGTGGGGCGTGATTCCTCTCGCTTCTCGACTCTCGCGTAGTTTCTGTTTCTCTTCTTCTTCTTCTCCTTCTCGTTCGACTGTGACGGATGGGATGATTTTTGTAACGTGATTTAATTCGGGGAAATTGGAAAATTCGGTATTGTCTTTTCTGGGTCTCTAACCGGGGGAAATGCTTTGTGGAAGGACGAGAATAGCCTTCAGGAATACCTGAAATAACTGAATTTTGCCGCGGTTGATAACACTCCGATGCGTGGGAAATTTTCTGCAAGTGGAACGCAATCTCGTTAATCTTGGCATCTTTAAGTATCACCTTTTTCTTTTCTTTTCTTTTCTTTTCTTTTCTTTTCTTTTCCCCCTTTTAGGAGGAGATGATATTTGAGGAGCCGGGACCTTTAATTCATGATGTCTCTGCTTTAATCACTAAATTAAAAAA
This sequence comes from Coffea arabica, assembly GCF_036785885.1. Taxonomy (NCBI): domain Eukaryota; kingdom Viridiplantae; phylum Streptophyta; class Magnoliopsida; order Gentianales; family Rubiaceae; genus Coffea; species Coffea arabica. The sequence continues at coordinate 1,074,782 of NC_092317.1, read as the reverse complement.
GACATTTTAAGTATCATTTAACTGCATGTAATTCTATTTTTTGTAGTATTTTTGACAAAATCAAACAAAAATTCATAAGAGCGGATGCATCTAAAAATTAAAAGTTGAAATTTAAATTTATTAAATTATTGGATACTAAATCTATACATTTAAATGTATATCACACAATTGATTAATGTTAGAATTACGATTATTATTATGAACTCGTGCCTTTATTCTAAAAATTGTTCTCGATGTTCATAAAGATTTTTTTAATTTATGTATATATATGTGTGTGTTCTAAGAGTTAATTAGTCTTAGGTTACTTTTTTGTCGAAGTAAATTTCAAATTTTATCATGATAAAATTTATGACAAAAAGGTTACTTACCTTGACGATTTTGTAGTGGTTGACAATAAATAATTCATCGAACCTTCGATCCCCGATCAAGTCTACAGTGCAGCAGCGTTTCTGCCGTCGTCGAAGCAGTGGTAGTAACGATTGAATAATGTACATTGAAATGGATAGAAAATAATAATAATTAAAACAGTAGCGATTTGGATAAGGAAGGAGCATTATAATATGACTTGGTGTGACTGAATTGCATAATTTAATGCCTGAGTGGATATGGCTGTTATTTGCGAAAATGTGAATGACGAACCGCGACAACAAAATAAAATTATTGAATAGGTGGATGTAACGTAACAACATTAGACCTAACATATATACATATATATGTCAGGGTTTAATTTTTTATACATCAATAATATAATAATTTTTTTACACTGACAACTTTAGATACATATCACGTATGTATAATTTGAATTTATATTATGTACTATGATATAAATTTGTCAGTGTAAAAAAAAATTATATACTGACAGTATATATAAAAAATATATATCCATATATTAGACCCTCAAATTAACAACCGTTACAAAAAAAAAAATTAATCAACGTAACTCGTGTATAAGGGGAATTATGTAATCTTCAAATTTTGATATTATTTGGAAAGCTTAGACAATTGTTAATCGCATCAGTCCTGTCCACGAAGCATTGGAGTTGAACGTTTCATGTTTGAAGCTCCCAAGCTGGCTTTGAGGGTCTGCATAATTGATATATTTGTTCCCTCCCTCCCTCCCATTACAAGTTAAGATTTGCGAGAATCCTTTTTTATTAGAAAACAGAATAAGGAAGAAAAGGGTTGGCTGGAATCTGAGAGAATTTGAAGCAAAGGCACTAAGGCCAGAGAGCAGATTCGTGAGGGTTATTACTAGCATGAACATCGACGTCTCGTTTCTTTAATTGCACTACTTCTTTTTTTTTTTCAACAGCCTGAATCAGACTTTTGTTGTTACGGTACTTATTTTTCTTGTACAAGGAGACTTCGCCCGGGCACGGCTCCATTGGCCGGCGCTTGGGGCAATTGTACCAGTACTATTTTTACTACTACTACTACGATTATACAAGTACTAATTGGGTTTCGTGGCATTGCGGGAATTTCGCAGTTGAAGGAAGCACGTGGCGTACTACGTGGTCAGCTTTGGCGGCAAACAAATGTTCCGCTCCTTTGCTGTACTGCTATTTTGTATGTTAACGGATGGCACTTGACAGTGATGTGGGGGCGAGGGCGGGGGGACCGCACGCATAGGAATCTAATCTGAGCTACCGGAGGGACTTCTCTTGAGTCTTGATACACTTTTTTTTTTTTTTTTTTTTTATCTATTGTCGTCATTCTATATCTATTTCTACTCGTACTCCTAATTTTGCTTATATTAGAGGGAGGTGATCCAATAGAATCACAGAAAATCGATGAGAAATTAATCACCATCGAATCATATGTATCTAAGCACATCACATCTAATGGATCTAAGCATGCGTCTTACTGGACTGGAAGGTACTAACAAAAGTTGCTTAACCTACTGCTAAATCTATAAATCCTACTGCTAATTGACTTACTCATCCTGACATTGTAGACTTTTGGAGTTTCTCATGTCAAAAAAAAAAAAAAGGCTTTTGGGGTTTCTTTTTTTTTCCTCGATATATTAGTGCATTAGACAAGGGCAAGAACCAAAAACTAGTAGATTGGTTGCCTACTTTCCTTGAGTCGCGCCATGCCTTGTTTTTTCTTTTAAACTTTTGGTGTACGTACAAAGTGGAAACCAACGGTAGCAGATCAACGATACAGATTCCATGATTAAATTGACAATGGACTCTAAGCGCCTTTTTTCGCTGACCGTGTCGGCGTGTCCTACATGATGACTAAAGGAAGCCGGGCGGGGGAGGAATGTTCCGTCATCACACGCAATTAACGGCTGGCCACTGTGGCTGTCTCCCCTTTGCTCGTCTTGTATTTAGCAGAGTGTATTTTGGTGACTTTGCTCTCCGGGGGGGCTGGTTCACATCTTGGGATAAGTATTTGTTTAAATCAGCTTTAGGGTGGGAAATAATTGCTCAATCCGTGCATTTCTGTTCATATTGGCCATTACATTTGTGTTTGAGAAATGGTTAAAATGAAATTGAGCTGTTCTGACACTGAAGAAGTTTAGACAGTGAGAAAGGACCGAAACCCCGGGTTAGGTGTCGTACACTTTTACGCACTCAGCAAACGGGACGTCATTTCTCTTCTTTCTTTTCTCTTTCAGTTTCAGCGGCCTCCTTAATGGCTTCGTTTGGGAGCGGAGGATTTGGACAGAAAAGAAAGGGAAAGAAGAGAAAGTTCGTTTAGCTTTTCTTTCATTTGTTAGTTTTTAGTAGGAAAGAAAAGAAGGGAAATGGAATGATTTAAGAGGATGAATAGTATGTAAAATTTTTCCTTCCAAATTGGAGAGAAATGGAGAGAAAGTTGGTAGAAGCTTATGAAAGTTTTTTAAAATACCCATTTTATCCTTAAAAATGTCTTGAACAAATATTTAATGACTTTCATATCCAAAATCATTCCACTAATTCTCAAAACTCCCAAACAATATAACAATCCCTTCTCTTCTCTTCTCTTCTCTCATAACTTAAGTTTTCCCTTCTTTTCTTTTCTATCCTAAACTCCCAAACTTAGCCTAAATTTCTCGTTTTACATTTTTTTTTTTTGGGTATATGAGGTTTTAGATCGTATTTGGAAAATGATGGATGATGCCAAAGTCCACGTGAATGCGTGTGGAGATCCAATTGCGTTGCGTAGACCCAATGGTTGCAAAACGTGCAAGCTATTTACCATGTGTGTGGAGTCCGTCCGGGGACCTGGGCAGGCCTAAGCTTCTCTGCCACGCAACTCTCCCCTCCACCAGTATAAAGTAGTATAAACCAATGCCTCGTTATCAGAACACGAATAATTCGACAAAACCAATCCATTTTTATGTAGTTAAGACCGATCATCTCGGGTTAAAAATTGAATTCAAGTTTGAACGCATTTGAACATTGACATTTTTTTTTTAAAGCAGTAAGTAATGCGTTTAAATGGCATTTTTATCTATCCTCAATAATATTTCACTTGCATCACAAACATAATTTATAAATAATTTTTTATTTTACAAACATCACATTTTAAAAAAATATTACAAATTTTACAAATATAGAATAATAACATTTTACAAATTTTGATAATCTAGTAGCTTTTTTTTATTTTTTTTTTTGAAGGAAGAATCGAGTAGCTTTACTATCGACATATAGTTGAAATGACCCAAAACATATTCTAGTAGCTTTACTACCACAATCAAAACATAAGCCCTATGCATTTCTACTGCTTACCACCGTACAAGTTAACTAAAATGCTAGTAAGTTTTTACCCGCTAAAATATGAAAAGTGTATGTATTGGGTTATTGCGTCTGATTTCACCGTTAATTCTATCGGATCTAAGAATCTGCATAATTCACGAAACATACTATTGATAGATGAGTAATCAAAACTTCATTATTCAAAAATTTTAGTAAATACCGTCATTTAATGAGAGTTGATTCTTTTTTTACCATCAATTCAAGTTCCCATAAAATTGTACTCTAATTAATGTGAGGGTATTTTAGGAAAATAGTTACCTAAATTGATTGTTCCAACAAAGTTAACTACTTTTTATTAAACTGTGTGAAAAAAGAAACAGTACTATCAAAGTGGGACGGAGGAAGTGGTAAGTACCGCTCGGGCAATCACCATTAGGAAACTTGTAAAATGGGTTTGTTTTTGACAAATATTTGACGCTCCTTAATGTTAGTTCTCAGGATTCAAGATTTAGTTCGTCGGTATTAATATGAGTCTGCAGAAATAGTTGCTTATTAGAATAAATCTTCCGAGACATAATTTCATTTCACAAAATCATCATGTTTTCCGTTTCATCTCATACTAGTAACAAGTCCATCGTAAAGAATTTGTTCTGCAATATTTCTGCACGAACAACATCCATCGAAGTAGTCAACTAATGGAAGTTAATGATACATTGGTAGGTCAAGTAACTATAAGTAGCCTCTTATCACATGTTCCCATGTATTTCCTTATTTTTTGGCATACAATCCTGATGACTTCTATCCTTTTTTGCGGGGTTCGTGGATAATGGAAGAAATATTGGTCTTTCAGCTGAAACGTTCGACCAGTTGCACTATTCCACTATTGGGCCTCAAGCCAGAGTTCAACTTCAAGCAGGCCTTTTAAAAACTTTACAAGTTCACTGTCACTCCTCTTATACTTGTAAAACACGAGGAAAATCGTTCAAAATATCTATTGTTTTATTAAATGAAATTTTTATTATTTATTTTTAAAATATTAATTTTACGTCTTTTATAAATTTAATTTACTAAAATTTGGTTTCAACATAAGTTTTTAACCACTTCTAGAAATCATCGCATGGCCCACGTCCAGTTATTTTTGCGTAAAAAAGGTCACTTTCTACCTTTTTTTGGTAGCAAAAATGAAGATGGATTGTGTCCAATTCCTTTTTTTTAAGGGAAAAATAGCTCGAGTTATATTTTACATTTTTAAAGGCAAAAAATGGATGTAGATCAAGTTATTTGTTTAACTATAAATGGGATTTAACCATTTTGTCCATGTAAAAATGATCATGTGTGGATCAGTTATTGAATTCGTGATAAAAGGTTGTCGAAAATTTAGGTTAAAATAAAATTTTACCGGCTTGACCTTATTAAAGACACAAAAATACTATTTTAAGAGTGAATGATGAAAAAATTACTGTAAGACACGTTTTAAACAATTTTTATTAAATAATGTACAGTAGATACTAATCCATAAACCTAGTTGCATGCAAATCAGATGTTATCCCGAAAAAAGAAAAGAAAAGAAAAATATGTGGCATACGAGCAGAAAAGGTAATAATCTAATATGATATGATAATTGTTCCCGTCATTATGACATTCTCTCATCATTATCTAATATGGATGGTTTGTCTTCTATTCTATTTTCCGCTTTCCCGTGCTACTTTTATCCTGTTCGAAACCAATACATTGAAGCCAAAAGGTGTCAGGTATATATCTTTTTCCCTTCTTTGCTCACAATGGATGAACACGTGTCCAATCCTATATTTTTCCCTTCAAATTTGATTCTTATCTAAATTTTCAATTAGTTTTTGATCGAAATCTACCATGTGCCTTGCACGTGATTATTTTTTAAGAGCAAAATTATCAAATCAAATATTACATAATCCGATTTATAGTTTCTCACATTTCACAAAATGAATTTTTTCGTTCCTAACATTTTATAAAATAAATTGTTGCATCTCTCGTATTTTTCACTATGGATTTTTCATCCCTCGTTGATCATGTGCATGAATAATTTTTTTTCTTTAAATCCATGTATATATCTATTTGATTTTACCTGAATAGTACAAATAGCACGTAATATATATCTATTTGATTTCACCTAAACAAGCTAATCGTAATTATACACATGCTATTCAATAGATATAAACAGGGGTTTAAAACTAATAATTTTATTTTAACCCCATGTATATATCTATATAATTTCACCATATGAATCTATTCAATATTTGTGACTTTCTCTTTTGATAATAATTTATTTATTGAATTGTATAATAAGACCATATAATTAATGGGTTATAATTCGAATTCTATAGTTGTACTAACAAATTATAATTTAAATTTAAAATTTCTACTCGTCACTTTTAAGACTAACAGTTAAATTATTTGTCTTATGATTATCTTCAATTTGAAACTGTCAATTACTTACTCATTTTTGTCATACTTTTTCTTTGTTTATTTTTTATCCAAATTTAATTTGATATAAATATTAGATAATGTTTACGATTAAATGTCTTATTTGTTTTCAATTTTTGAGTAAAAGAAAATAAATATGAGTAAAAAACTAACAATTTTTTAAAATCTATGTATATATCTATTTGATTTCAATTGGACAGTACAAATAGCATGTAATATATCTGTATTTAATTTCACCTGAAATCAAATGGATATATACATGGATTTTAAAAAATTATTCACACACATAATCAGTGAGCGATAAAAAATTCATTTTGAAAAATGTGAATAATGAAAAAATTCATTTTATAAAATGCGAGGGACGAAAAAACTCATTTGTGAAATTGTGAGAAACTATGAATCGGATTATATAAAATTTGATTTGACAATTTTGCCCTTAAAAATGATCACGTGCAAAACACTCGGTGGATTTCAACCAAAAACTAATCGAAAACTTAGATAAGAATCAAATTTGACCAATATAAATTTGTAAATGACGTAAAATTACACTTTTAAAAGTGAGAAATAAAAAAATTTATTTTGTAAAATGTAAGAGATGTTTTGAACGATATTTCCAAAGAATGTTATATTTTGCAATTAGTGAAGGTTTTTAAGAGCTCCAATAAAGATTCTATATCTTACACCCCTTCTTGTACCTTTCTTTATACTGTGTAGGGTATATTCCATAACCATTGTGCTATTTGGCAAGACAAGTTTTTGTCATACAAGTTTTTTAATAATTTTAATTACATTAATCTCAAAAAAATTCGTAAAACTTTTAAAATACACATTTCAAAAATATTAAAAAATACAAAAAAAAAATCGTTATTTCCTTTTTTCTTCTTTCTCCACCATATCAAATCCATCGTCACATTTGGCGCCGGTCATTTCTTGTCGGCGTCGGCACCAGCACTGACAAAAGTTTTTTTTTTCTCTTCTCTCTCTCCTTCTTTCTCCTTTCTCCCCTCTTCCTTGCCACCATCTCCTAGATTGTGCGACCAAATCTGGTCACATAGCCAGTGTGCCGGGGAGGGAGAGTTAGGGGGAAGAGGGGAAGAGAGAAGGAGAGAAGAGGAAGGATGATACACGCACTTGGTTAGCCCACATGATGCCGAATGCAGCAACGGAAATGCAGTGGAGAAATACAGCTAGCTGGAGTAGTTATGGCCATGCAGAGACGTTAGTTACGGCCATGCAGAGGATATTTTTTCCATGCAGTTGTAGTTTGTTAATAAGTTTGTTAGTACGGAATCTTTTGACGTCAGCAGCAGTTGATAGCCGCTCTTAGCTGACTGGCATAGAATGTTATAAATAGAAAAGTTAGAGCCAGGCAAGGGGGGATATATAGAAAACTTGTCATAGCCTTTTACTTGTCTTTTCATAGCTTTCATTCCTTCTTTCCCTATAATCTCTCGGTTACTAAGAAATAACACATCTTTTTCATCTCTGGTTCTTCGAAGTTACTTCTCCGCTTTCTTTGTAGCTTCTAGACCTTAGATAAGCAGGCCTCCACTGACCTCTGCATCAGTGGTATCAGAGCTGGGTTGAACCAGCTTAGTTCACCAATGGCAGAGGGCACTAGGTCTCAAGACGTCAGAAAGATGGAGGAACATGTTCGCGCCATGCTGAAGGAACAACAGGAACAGTTCGAGAGGGAGATGGAAGCTCTAAGGAACTTGGTGATTGAATTACATACACAGAAGGGTCCAGTAGGAGGCAATGACTCCCCTCATAATTCGGATTCTTCAAACAGCAACCGAGGGAATTACCATGTTCCCTCTCGCTTATCCCGGATTGATTTCCCAAAATTTCATGGGGAGGATTTTAGGGGATGGTTGTACAAGTGTGAGCAGTTTTTCGAAATAGATGAGACGCCAAGCTCGGTGAAGCGTTAAAATAGCTGCAATGAATCTGGAGGGAAAAGCTCTCCAGTGGCACCAAATTTTCATGCGATCCAGACTCACGCGGGAGATTCCGGCTTGGGAGGAGTATATAAGAGAATTGTCCTCCAGGTTTGGAGATTCCTTGTATGACGATCCAATGGGGGAACTTAAAAGCTTGAAACAATCTGGGACAGTACAGGAGTATCACGACCTGTTTGAGGAGCTGCTCAACAGGGTGGAGCTTCCTGAGGACTACGCCACAAGCTGTTTCATGAGTGGGTTGAAACCAGAAATCCAGCTGTCTGTAAGGATGTTCATGCCTAAAAACGTGCAGCATCCTAGGACCCTGGCCAAGATTGTAGAAGCTAAGGTGCTTGTGCAGCAGAAAGGGAAGGGGTTATCCAAACCTTTCACAAGTTATCCAGGTCATACCAGTAATTCCGCTTCCTTCCACGCCAATCCATCTGGTCACAAATGGAAGGTAGATTCTAAGCCACTCCTACCCCTACCTACCTTTCCAGCACTACCTAGTAATGAGAAGCAGAAGGAGTTAGTCGTTAAGAAACCTTTCAAGAGGTTGAGTAGAGCAGAAATGGATGAGAAGAGAGCTAGGGGGTTATGCTTTTGGTGTGATGAGAGGTTCACAGCTGGACACAGATGTGGTAATCAACAATTTCACAGGCTGGAGGTTTGGGATGATATGTCAGGGGAGGAGGAGAATGAATCAGGTAGTGAAGAAGACACACTGGATGAAGGTCAACTGGCACACATTTCTCTTAATGCCATGACCAACATGAGTGTTCCTAATTTTAGAACTATGAGAGTCACTGGTCATGTGGGAAGGCAGCCTGTGAACATTTTTATTGATTGTGGTAGCTCCCATAATTTCATTCACCCTAAGGTAGTGCAGAAGCTGGGTTTGACTACACAGAGGGTTGATCCCTTGGTGGTAGAAGTAGCTGATAGGAATAAGTTGACCACTCAGGACCTTTGCAAGGACTTCACTTGGAAAATGCAAAAACAAGAGTTCAAGGCAGACTTACTTATGTTACCAGTAGGTGGTTGTGAGCTAGTTCTGGGCATGCAATGGCTGACTACCCTCGGTGATGTAAAATGGAATTTTGGAGAACTGCGGATGGAATTTATGCAAGCTGGTCACAAAGTGGTCCTAAGAGGAATCAAACAGCAAGGATTGCAGCTAATTCGGCAGAATAAGATGCAAAAGCTCCTTCAAAAGCCTGAGCAGATTGCTGAGGCACAGTTATGCCTGATCAGAGTAGTTCAGGACCCTACCTCAGAACCACTATCTCTCCGCACCATCTCCACCGACATAAGTAAACATCAGGTACGCCATTCAGTAGAACTTGAACACTTGTTGGATGAGTACAGCGATCTGTTTCATGAATCTAACAATCTGCCACCAGAAAGGTCTTATGACCATAAAATTACTCTGAAAGAGGGAACTGCACCTATCAATGTGAGGCCCTATCGATATCCTGTCTTCCAGAAGTGTGAGATCGAAAGGCTAGTGGCGGAGATGCTGGCGTGTGGCATTATCAGAACCAGCTCTAGTCCTTTTTCTTCTCCAGTAGTGTTAGTAAAAAAGAAAGATGGTTCGTGGAGGATGTGTGTTGATTACAGGCAATTGAATAATGCCACGATAAAGGATAAGTTCCCTATTCCTTTGATAGAGGAGTTGCTGGATGAATTGTATGGGGCAAAGTTTTTCACCAAGTTGGATCTAAGGTTTGGATATCACCAGATCAGGATGAAGGCTGAAGATGTGGAGAAGACAGCTTTCAGAACTCACGATGGTCATTATGAATTTCTGGTTATGCCCTTTGGGCTAACCAATGCTCCCTCAACCTTTCAGAGCTTGATGAATGATATCTTCAGGCCATTCTTAAGAAAATTCATTCTGGTCTTTTTTGATGACATCCTGATATATAGTGTGGAGTGGGAGGAACATCTACAACACCTTAACATCGTATTTGGATTGTTAAGGCAGCATTCTTTGAAGGTAAATGAAAGCAAGTGTGCTTTTGCTCAGCAACAGATTGACTATTTGGGACATGTTATTGATGCCAACGGAGTTGAGGCCGATCCACAGAAGATCTCTGCAATCATGAATTGGCCTATACCTCGAACCATCAAAGAATTAAGAGGATTTTTGGGGCTCACTGGATACTACCGGAGATTCATAAGAAACTATGGAAAAATTGCCAAACCATTAACAGATTTGCTTAAAAAGAACCAGTTCAAGTGGCGGGAGGGGGCCACTCTTGCTTTCAAGCACTTGCAGGAAGCCATGAGTAAGCCTCCTGTCCTAGCTCTACCAGACTTCACTTAGGAGTTCATACTGGAGACTGATGCTTCTGGAAATGGAATTGGAGCAGTGCTGATGCAAAGGAGGTAACCTCTGGCATTCTTCAGCAAGGCCTTGGGTCCCAAGCATCAGGCTCTATCTGTGTATGAAAAGGAAATGTTGGCAATAGTGACTGCAGTCTTGAAATGGAGAGCTTATTTGGTGGGCAGGCACTTTACTATCAAAACGGATCATCAGAGTCTGAAGTACATAATGGAGCAGCGAATACACACACCTTTGCAACAGAAATGGATAGCCAAACTAATGGGGTTTGACTATGAGGTGCAATACAAAAAGGGATGCGATAATATTGTTGCAGATGCACTTTCCAGAAGACCACTAGAGGAAGGATCAATGTATGCTTTGGTCACTATCACATCTTCACTGATCAAAGATATACAACACAATTGGCAGCAAGATAGACACATTCAGGAGCTGATTCAAAAGGTAGCTCACAATGAACACCTCCCTGGTAGCTACTCCTGGCAGCAAGGATTACTAAAAAGGAAAGGCAGACTGGTGGTAGGCAACGATCAGGCGTTGAGAAACAAGCTGATTTCCTTGTGGCATTCCAGTTCACAGGGAGGGCATTCAGGAGTAGAGGTGACCTACAGGAGACTTAAACAGGTCTTATATTGGCAACACATGATTAAGGATGTGGCTCAGCATGTAGCCTCTTGTGATGTATGTCAGAGGCATAAATAAGATAATGCAGCTTATCCGGGGTTGCTGCAACCGTTGCCTATACCTCATAGGATCTGGACAGACATCTCTATGGATTTTGTTGAAGGTTTGCCCCCCTCACATGGCAAGAAGGTGATTCTGGTGGTGGTTGATAGGCTCAGCAAATATGCGCACTTTATGGCAGCGGCCCATCCTTACACAGCCATTTCAATTGCTCAGCTATTCATGGATACGGTTTACAGGTTGCATGGTTTACCTCAGACGATTGTAAGTGATAGGGACCCCACTTTTTTGAGCTCCTTCTGGCAAGAGTTTTTCAGGTTACAACATGTCAAGTTGAACATGTCTACTGCTTACCATCCTCAGAGTGACGGTCAGACGGAAGTGGTTAACAGATGCTTGGAAAACTATCTGAGATGTATGGCCAGTGATCATCCTAAGGAATGGAGCTTATGGCTACCACTAGCAGAATATTGGTACAATACCAATTATCACTCATCTGCTAAGTTCACTCCTTATGAGATAGTCTATGGCCAACCTCCACCCCTTCATGTCCCTTACTTACCGGAAGCTACATCAGTAGAATCGGTTGACAGAAGTTTGCATGCTAGGGAGAGGGTCATTCATTCTCTACGCCACAACCTGACTAAGGCACAACACAGAATGAAACAATTGACTGATCAACATAGAACAGAAAGAGAATTCAGCGTTGGTGATTGGGTTTACGTCAAGCTTCAACCTTATAGACAACACTCATTGAGGAGTCATCACTGCCAGAAACTATCTCCACGCTACTTTGGTCCATTTCAGGTGATAGCAAGAGTTGGCACAGTGGCCTACAGGTTGGCACTGCCCGCACATGTTCGTATTCACAATACCTTTCATGTTTCTGTGCTCAAAAGGAAGGTGGGTTCAGGGGACGTTCAGGCTCGCATCCCAGCTGGGGTCTCACAGCAGGGTCAACTTCTGTTGGAGCCTATAGCAATATTGGACAGGCGCTTGGTCAAACGTGGAAAGGCCGCGGCTACGCAAGTGCTAGTCCAATGGAGCAACAGCTTTCCAGAGGATGCAACATGGGAATACTTACAGGATCTTCAATTGCAGTTTCCCAATTTCAGTCCTTGAGGACAAGGACCTTGTAAGGGGAGGGTATTGATACACGCACTTGGTTAGCCCACATGATGCCGAATGCAGCAACGGAAATGCAGTGGAGAAATACAGCTAGCTGGAGTAGTTATGGCCATGCAGAGACGTTAGTTACGGCCATGCAGACGATATTTTTTCCATGCAGTTGTAGTTTGTTAATAAGTTTGTTAGTACGGAATCTTTTGACGTCAGCAGCAGTTGATAGCCGCTCTTAGCTGACTGGCATAGAATGTTATAAATAGAAAAGTTAGAGCCAGGCAAGGGGGGATATATAGAAAACTTGTCATAGCCTTTCACTTGTCTTTTCATAGCTTTCATTCCTTCTTTCCCTATAATCTCTCGGTTACTAAGAAATAACACATCTTTTTCATCTCTGGTTCTTCGAAGTTACTTCTCCGCTTTCTTTGTAGCTTCCAGACTTTAGATAAGCAGGCCTCCACTGACCTCTGCATCAAAGGAGGAGAGGGAAATGGAGAAGAAAAAAAAAACTTCTGCAGCCGTTGGCAAGTGGTGAGGTGAGGGAGAAGAAGTGAAGAGGAAAGAAAAAGAAAAAGAAAGAAAGAAAAAGGAAAAAAAATGTCTATAATAAGTTATAATAAAATTTTAAACAAACACTTAAAAAATTTGTTTGCCAAACGGAACCATATCTACATCACAATTACTAAACCGCGACCCATCATGCATGGGTATCATCATTACAATTGACAATGATAGACTAGTGATTCGTTGAGAAGAATGATTTCACTTTGGATGTGTTTTACTGCATCTTGCAATATTTTTTAAAATTATATGTTGCTATACATGAAACAAGAGTCATGAATTTTGGCGTAAACTTTTTTGTCACTTTTTTAAATGTCCAATTTTATTATCGCAATAAAACTCAATCTTATCTTTCTAATTTAATCATGTAACTATCCATGAGCCCATATTGTCAACAAACAAAATCACAACTAAATTTCATTTTAAGTATATAAAGTTGCTTGTATTATTTTGCAAATGAGATAATAAGTCTTGTATGGATCTCTTGTAGTACTTCCCTCTGTATTGAGAGGTATCATGGTATTAAAAAGTATAATATTTTCTTGAAAATACAAATTAGTAGTTGATTTTGTCAATTTGATATCTCATAAAATATATGAATATGTCAAGACGACAACTATAATTATTAAGTTTATCATGTACTAAACTCTATAATTATTAAGCGATGCATCGAGGGAATGATTCATTTATTTAAAAATATAAAAACGATGCGACAATGATGTATTAGTAGGGATGGCAACGGGGCGGGGTTGGGGCGGGGAACCCCTCCCCCATCCCCCGCCCCGCTGCCTACAAACTCCTCCTGCCCCCCGCCCCCCGCCCCATCCCCCGTCCCCCGCTCCCCCTGCCCCGTCCCCGCCCAGCCCCGCTTCCCCCGCGGGGTTAATAAAAAAATTGTTATATAATTTTATTATGATTAAATTTTAGCAAATAATCAAGTACTAAAATATCAACACATCATCAAATTATTATTCATTGTAATTTTACAATTGAAACTTATAAAAACAATCAAATAAAAATTATTTGAATACAATCCAACATGATGAAATAAATATAACTAAAGTAGTCAAGTTTTCACTTTTGGCACAAATACAATCACTAATTCATTATTTTGCTTGTGCTTTTTTTTTTTTGAAAAAATTGTTATTGTATTAAGTGTAATTAGGGATTTAATATAAATGTATTAGTAAATTTAGTATAACCAATTAATAATTTGTATTAGTACACATATATAATTATTAGTATAATTAATAATATCAATTATATTATATAATACATATAACTAATAATATCATTATCATAAGTTTGTAACTAATTAAATTATATATTATATATATAATTATATACATATATATTTTATATATTTATTTTTTTAAAGCGGGTGGCGGGGCGGGGGTATACTCCCCTGCCTCCCGTCCCGTTTCTAAGCGGGGGGAAAATTTTTCCCCCTGTCCCCGCCCCACCCCTGCCCCAACCCCCTCCCCATTAGCCCCCCGCGGGGCGGGTGACCGCACCCACCCCGGTCACCTGCCCCCATTGCCATCCCTATGTATTAGACTTGGATTGATAGAGTGGTTCCTTTAAAAGCATAAAAGGAATTGTCGAATTTCTTTATAAGCACATGTTACCTGCATAACCACTAATAAGCATTAAAAACCACCAAGTTAATTTGAAAAATGTATTCAAAAAGCTACTAATGATTGAGATGATTTTTAAATAAAGGTTTTACACTAAATTCTTTCATATAAAAATAGTTATTTGTTTTGCCCTCAGCATTATTTCTACAGGTCAAAATTAGTTTAGAGCACTATATAAGATGAATTATTGAAAAGCTTCCGTCTTCTCCTTTCTTCATTCCTCGATCACATTCATTCACAGCCCTTTCTTCGCAGTCTTCTCCTCTGAGGACCAAAGTCACAGACTTCCTCGCCCCAGTCCAAATAAATATATAAAATTTGATTAAAAAGGAGAGACCATATACATTAAATAAATACAAAAAAACACCAGAAACCCTAGACTCTCTTCATTCATCTCCTCAAACCCTTATCGTTTCAAATCATTCTCACCAGAAAACAGAGTCTTTTTACAGGTAAGCCTTCACTAATTCGTTGCATTGGGTTCTATTCAATTTGTATTTGTCTTTTCGCATTGGTTTGGACAAAGAAATTCAAACATTAAACAGGAAGATTGATAAAGAAAAGAAAAGGTTAAAAGCCTTGGATTGAAATTCTTTGGGGACGAGTGATCAAAGGCTGAAGTTTTAGGGTTTAGGGTTTAGCGTTTCTAAAGACTCTTAATGGATGATCTCGAGAAAGCAATATTAATTAGTTTTGACGAATCTGGAAGCGTTGATTCTGGGCTAAAATCACAAGCTGTTGCCTTTTGTCAGCAAATTAAGGAGTCCCCCTCACTTTGTAGCATATGTATAGAGCGTTTGTGTTTTAGTAAACTAGTTCAAGTTCAGTTTTGGTGTTTGCAATGCCTGCACGGTGCCCTTCAGGTTCGATACTCATCAATGAGCCTTGAAGAGAAGTCTTTTATTCGAAAATCGGTGTTTTCCATGGCTTGTTATGAGACTATTGATGATAAGAACTCAGTTAGGGTTTTGGAGGGTCCAGCATTTATTAAGAATAAGCTTGCTCAGGTAGTTGTTAGTCTAATTTATTTCGAGTACCCCTTGATTTGGGCTTCAGTATTTATCGATTATTTGCCAAATCTTAGGAAAGGGCCAGTGGTTATTGATATGTTTTGTCGCGTTTTAAATGCACTGGATGATGAATTAATTAGTATGGACTATCCGCGTAGTTCGGATGAGGTGGCTGTTGCGGGGCGTATCAAGGATGCCATGAGGCAGCAGTGTATACCGCAGATTGTTAGGGTGTGGTATGACATTGTGTCAATGTACAGGGCTTCGGATCCTGACTTGTGTATTAGCGCTTTAGATTGTATTCGGAGATATGTTACTTGGATTGACATCGGGCTGATAGCAAATGATGCCTTTCTTCAATTGTTGTTTGAATTAATTCTGTCTAATGGATTGTCGGATCAAGTCCGTGGAGCTTCTGCCTCTTGTGTTATTGCAGTTGTTTCTAAGCGTATGGATCCAAAATCCAAGCTTAACCTTTTGCAGAGCTTACACATGAGTAGGGTTTTTGGTTTGGTAGCTACAGAGGATAATGACTCTGATTTGGTTTCTAGAGTTGCTTCTTTGCTGACCGGGTATGCCACTGAGGTCTTGGAATGTTCTAAGCGGTTGAACTCTGAGGATGGTAAGGGCATCTCAGTGGAGATTTTAAATGCGGTTATGCCTTCTGTTTTCTATGTAATGCAGAATTGTGAGGTAGATGCAACTTTCAGCATCCTGCAGTTTCTTTCTGGCTATGTTGGCACAATGAAGAACCTATCTTTGCTGACAAACGCTCAGCTTCTTCATGTGGGTCAGATGCTGGAAGTAATTCGTGTTCATATGTGTTTTGATCCTGTTTATCGTAATAATCTTGATATATGGGACAAAATTGGGAGGGAAGAGGAAGACAGGATGATGGAATTTAGAAAAGATCTACTTGTGCTGCTGCGTAGTATAGGACGTGTAGCACCTGATGTGACTCAGGTTTTTATTAGGAACTCAATTGCTGGTGCTGTTGCATCTCCTGACGAAAGAAATGTTGAAGAGGTAGAAGCTGCACTTTCACTGTTTTATGCTCTAGGTGAATCATTGACTGATGAGATGATCAGAACTGGAAGTGGTCTTTTGAGAGAACTGGTGCCGATGCTTTTATCTACAAGGTTTCCTTGCCATTCTAATCGGCTTGTCGCCCTTGTGTATTTGGAAACCATAACTAGGTATTTGAAGTTTGTTCAGGAAAATACACAGTATATACCTTTGGTGTTGGGTGCCTTTCTTGATGAAAGAGGCATACACCATCCAAATATAAATGTAGGTCGCAGGGCTAGTTACCTTTTCATGAGGGTTGTGAAATTGCTGAAAGCAAAACTTTTGCCCTACATCGAGACAATATTGCAGGTATTTCAAATTTGATAGTTCTCGAGCATCTGATCCTTATAGGTCATCTGCCATTCTTATTTGGCATTTGATGATTGAAAATCATGCTTCTCACCTTTATAAATCATTCTCATTTTTATTTGGTATTTATTTAATTTGCTTTCTGTAATAATTTTACACACATTACAGAGTCTGCAAGACAAAGTTGCTCAGTTTACGAGCATGGGCTTTGCATCCACAGAACACTCATCATGTGAAGATGGAAGTCACATTTTTGAGGTAAATTCTTTGTCTGATCTGCGCTAGAGATTTGTTACCTTAGTGACGGTTCATACTTCTTTTTCTGTTTGAAAAAGCTGTGTTTTGCCATTCTGATTTCTTTCCTCAACTCTTTGCAGGCAATCGGCTTATTAATCGGAATGGAAGAAGTACCATTGGGAAAGCAATCTGACTATCTTTCTGCTTTGCTCACTCCTCTTTGTCACCAGGTGAGGTTTTCACGTTGTTTTAAGGATGTTAATTATATAGTTCCCATGCTTTTTTGTTTTGTTCCTCACACATGTGCTCTACACAGACATTTGTTGGTCCAATCATAAACTTGATTTATTATGGCCTACATGGGTTTCAATGGGCAGAAAATTTCACAATGTTGCAGGGTCAAGGCTACACTAGTATTATAGAACAAAATGGGGTCAGAGCGACTGTGTTTTGCCCTTTATGGAAACTATAAATTAGTTCCCTATCTCGACTATTCTGTGTTATTTTTGTCTGGTATAAGATTGGCATGAAGCATCATTTCCTTTTTAAGACTTCAGTAACTGAAAGTGATGCATTTTGAGCAGGTAGAGGAGGCTCTCTTGAATGCTAAAGTTCGAAATGAAGAAGAATCTCCGACGAAGATTGCAATTATTCAACAGATAATTATGGCCATTAATGCCCTCAGCAAGGTATTCATTTATCATCTGAATTGTCTTTGTGGTTTGAATTTATGTGCTATTTGCATTTACCTTTTCTGCTTTTGAGTTAGTGTTTATGTATTTTACTGCTTCTTTCTGTTCCATCTTTTTCTGTGGGTCAGCAGTTACATTTTGACTTCAGTTTGTTGTTTCTTGGGTGGAACTTAGAAGCTGCTGCTTGCGAGATTCACTCCCCCCCCCCCACACACACACACACAAAAAACACAAAAACAAAATTCTTCTTGTGGTTTTATCTAACTTGCTTGCCATCCTAGGCTTCTTGCTAAGGTTCATCTTCATGATCTGCTAATGATTGAGGTTATATGCAATAGTTGGTCATTTGTGGTGTCTTTGGGTTTCAGGGCTTCAGCGAGCGTCTTGTAACTGCTAGTCGCCCTGGGATTGGCGCAATGTTCAAGCAGGTTTATTCTCTAAGTCAATTTTGAACCAATTTTTAACGCAAATAATCACTTTCTAATTATGATTCAGTTGTGCTTTTGAACCTTTTGTTATGCTCAACTTTTATAGTAGATATCTAAGAAGCTGATAGGCCAGTGTTTGATTGATGACCTTTATGTTTCTGTCTGCTCTACATCTATCTAGTGTACTTCTGTGTCTGCATACCTATGCCAAAAGTAAAAGCTTCTGTTTCCAGCTATCTAAAATTATTTAGCTAAAAAGTACTGATGGATTGTGGCTGTATGTTACCTGCTGGTCTGGGTCACCGATTGGTGAACAACCATTTTTAGTTCCTCCAGTTGGGGTTTTGCTGTTATTTGACTGTGCTTTGAATATGTTCATCTTTATCTTTCTTCCTTTTGTTCCTCCTGTTTTCTTATTTCTTTGGTGCACAAAATTTTCATTTTCTTAGGAGAAGTTTGTTCTTATTTCTTTTGGTACAAAAATTTTTCATTTTCATAGGAGAAGCTTGTCATTATAAATTTGCTTCTGCTTTAGTTAAGATTTGTAGTACAGTGAGCATTCTGATTATGCCCAACTCGGTGATGGTATTTATTGGTCGTGATAATGCAATCAAATTCTTTTGCATTTTGGCAGTAATGTGTTTGGTTTTCTTAACTGCACTGATTTTTTGTTGTATTTCTGTTTTCTTCAGACTTTGGATGTTCTTCTGCAAATTCTTGTTGTATTTCCAAAAACAGAGCCCCTGCGGAGCAAGGTTTGATTTGGAGCGCTTGCTTTATTGCTGAATTATATTTTCCTTTGCTAATCCAGCTCTTTGTCAGGTTACATCATTCATTCATCGCATGGTGGACACCTTAGGATCATCTGTATTCCCTTATCTTCCAAAGGCTTTGGAACAGTTGCTTGCTGAAAGCGAGGTATAGGATGCCTACTAAATTTCACCTGTTGAGACGTCAAAAAAGTTTGTGTTGCCACACTATTTTTGCTATGTTGATACATGAGTATTATGTTGTTACTTAATTGAATTGTGTGATACCTGATTGTGCTAATTTATCTTTGTGACTGAGTGGAATTGAATATGAAGCTGTAGCTATCAGACCCAAACTTAGCTTTCCTAATTGTAACATAATTATATGTGAATGGTGAATACTTCTTGCACTTGACATTCCCATAGTCCTTTTTTAGATTATTGCTGGAGAAATTTATCATTTGCCTCGTTGACAGTTGTGATGGCATTGATATTGTCCTCCTCGGGTCTTTCTGTGAAGTTTAGTATCTATGATACCGTTTTTTGTTTGTAGCATGACCAACTTTCATGATTCTCCTCATGCTTGCCTTGCAGCCAAAAGAACTTTTAGGCTTTATGCTTTTGCTGAATCAGCTCATATGCAAATTCAACACTGCAGTTGGGGACATAATGGATGAAGTTTACCCTGCTATTGCTGGTAGGGTGTTTAATATTCTTCCAAGGGAGCCCCTTTCATTAGGACCTGGTGGAAATAATGAGGTACTTGAACCTTTCAAAGTTTTTTGTGTCTTTTCTGGAGTATGATCAAATTCAGCCAGGGAGGTTTAGGGGTTTGGGGTTGGTGGTAGGTTACGTGTACTACACATTAAGAATAACTTATAGGGGCCAGATCAACTTTTTCATTTGTTAGATGTTTTTTTTTTGGGGGTGGGGGGGGGGGTGGGGGTGTGTGGATTTAACCTAGGGAACTGGGAAGAACAACTGCTGGAGATGAAGCTAATTGTTGCTTAATGACAAGATTTATTCATTCATTTAGAGTTTGCTCTGGCCTGGTATTAGAAATGGCCTGCAGTTAAATCAATATTGGGCTCCTCCCTTATTGGTATCAGCTTTGGATGTTTTAGTTGAAAGAGTGCTTAGTCAAGTACCCCCACTGTTATCTTCCCAAGTGCATTCAAGATGATAAGTTTCGCTTTTGAATGTCCAGGAAATCCGTGAATTACAGGAGCTTCAGCGAACATTTTATACATTGCTTCACGTGATTGCTACACATGATCTATCATCAGTGTTCCTTTCCCCTAAAAGTAGGGTCTATCTGGACCCAATGATGCAATTGCTATTATCTACCTCGTGTGGCCACAAGGATATCCTTGTCAGAAAGGTTTGTGCTGATTAAACCGTCAATTTGAAGGTCTGTTTTCCTCCAAGATATGCTTACTTGGTTGCATTTCCTCTTATTCAGGCATGTGTGCAAATATTTATCAGACTAATTAAAGATTGGAGTGCCAGACCATATGGTGAAGAAAAGGTAACATTGCCCTGAAAGTATTATTGCAGCCTTTAGAATTATTTTCTTGTGCTGAGGTACAATTCTTTTGTAGGTACCTGGTTTCAAGAAGTTTGTAATTGAGGCATTTGCAATAAACTGTTGTTTGTACAGTGTGCTTGACAAATCCTTTGAGTTCCGTGATGCAAATACTGTAAGTTAATGCACTTGAAATGGAAGTATTGTTTTGACCAGCACAATTATGTTTGTATTGCATATGGATATGGTGTAAGCTGCGGTCATTAACATTCTTGCTTTCATATTACTAGACTTTAGTGTTTTTTGGATTTCTTTAGATGTTTTTTCTAACACTTAAGATCTACAATGTTTATCTCACTCACAGTCACCCCTGAAAAGGACAAGTAAATGCATAGCTTCCTTTTGGATACTATATAAAGAATTTTATGGCTTATCCACCAAACCTTGTCTTTTTCTTCTTCTGCTTCTTAATGATGAGATGCTGTAATGTGGAAGAATTTACATTTTCTCAGGAAATAAATTTGCTCAATAGAAGCTTTCTATTATTATAATGATCTCTTACCAACTTGAAGCTCTTTACTTCGTTCCTTTGGCAGCTTATTCTTTTTGGTGAGATAGTATTGGCTCAGAAGGTTATGTATGAGAAATATGGCAATGATTTCCTTGTCCATTTTGTATCAAAAGGGTTCCCAGCTGCCCATTGCCCTCAAGATTTGGCTCAGCAGTATTGTCAAAAGTTGCAGGTATAAAATCACAGGATTATTAGCTTAATTTGGTCAGGGATTTGCTAGTCCCATGGGGCCTTCTGGTTCTGTAGCAAATGTAGATTGAGGTCGCTTGTGGACTAAATGACAAGCAAGTGAATAGGAACTGAACCTCAATGCAGTCTCGTGGATTTATTCAGCTTCGAAATTTTCTGCAGATGGATTTGTAGTTAAAATAAAATATTGACACAGATATCAAATTAGTTCCATAAATGGGGTAACCTCATGTTATATCTATAGAGCATTTGTGGTCTTTAGTGTTTTGGGCTGGTTCTTAGTTAAGCTACAAGCAGCTTATTTGAAATTGGAAAAAGCTGATTTGCTGTTTCTGTTATCCTTGGTAGTATAATTTCAACTTTCTCCTTGCTCATCCTTTTTTTTTTTTTGGGTCAGGGTAATGACATCAAGGCTCTGAAATCATTTTACCAGACAGTGATTGAGAATTTGAGAGTCCAACATAATGGCAGCTTGGTCTTTAGATAACATTGCCATCAAATTACAAATCTATCGGCGTATCCTCACTACACGCTTCCTATTGTTGGATGCAGTACTTCTGGTCCAAGATAACCGACCAGAGGTACATGATGATTTTGCATCCTTGCTGCAGTTTTACTAATGTTGATTTGCACTGGAGCCTTATTCTCCCCTTTCTATTGACTTGTTTGTGTCAATGCATATTGCAGGGTTCTTTTGTTGTAAATATGATTTGTTTGCCGTTCATAAAACGCGAGGTACGAGCTCTTGAGAATTTGGTCTAATAACATACCTAATGGAGTATGAGTTTGTGCCTCCTTCAAAGTGGCTAATAAATTTTTGTTGCATATGGTAAATAGGTGTAAATTTTGAGGAGAGAGAGAGAAACGTTATTATTGCTTCCCAGTGCTGAGTGTATGAAGCAACAGTCAGCAGCAGTATTTTGTTTGTGCATCAGTTTTGACAGTTCCCTGATAAGATCGAGAGACTTGCCCCGGGTGTTTACATCTGAAGGATTTTTGCAGCTGCTCTAAGATGTAAAAGAAACTAAATTGTGGTATAGAAAGAGAAATTTTTTGTTGTTGTTTTTTTTTTTTTGGAGCATTGGGGAGGGATGTTAAGGGATTCACATTTGTTGGTCAATGGATTAGCCTCCGACTTTTGGATTTGCAGGTGATTCTCACAGTACATATTTGAGATGTCTATTGGCGTGTTCGGTTGCTCTTTCTGCCTTGAGTTAGTATAAGATCTATTTCATCATGGCATGTAGCATGCCCAGATGCATTTTTTATTTTATAAAATGAAATTAGTTAGCCTGGGTCTAAATGATGTATTTGATGAGAAAAATGCATTTATTCTTCATGCCAAAGTTGATCCTGGCAAAAACAGTTTGAAATGGTTACCCAACTTCTCAAGGGAGGGGAAGAAATATTCACTGGTGGGAGTAGGAATTGTTTTCTGCGAAAGGTTTGCAGCGTAGCGTGTACAAAACAACCCATTAATGGATATTTGCCGAACTGCGGTTGTGTTTCCTGCGAAAACTATTTGTTGGCCCCACCTGAAAAATGGACTCCCAAGGATGTATCCTTGAATTTTATTCAAGGGATAATTTCAGAAACCTCCCCTGAGGTTTCTGACACTTTCACTGACATCCCCTGAGGTTCTCAAAATTTCACTTACCTCCCTTGCTTTTGATTTTGTGGTAACAATCCAGTCCAAATCAGATTAAAATATTATTTTCATGTGTGAGAAGGTATTTTTATTCCATAGCTACCCTTTGCAGAAGTTGTATTAGTAGAAGATTCAAAGAAGAATAAATGATTTGGACTAATTAGTAAAGTTGAGGGGGGGTAAGTGCAATACAAAAAATTGCATGCACCAGATGTGCCATGCAACAGTTATTTGGCAGATTTTGCAACGGCTAGCTGCAAATTGCAACGGCCAGAAGGTTTGCTGTTTCAGTAGCAATAGCATATAAAGCAAAGCAACTTAACTACCTCTGAGGTTTCAAGCTATTAACATTCTTTGCTACTAATTTGGAGTGATAACAAGTGCATTTGCTGTACTACAATTAGAGCTCTGAGTAAAAAGTTTTAGCTGCAACCATGGCCTCTTCAAGCCATAGGGGAGAATCATGGAATTCACCTACATCTTTCTCCATTAAAAACAGGTTTTGCCGCTGTAATCGCAAAACAACCGTAATGATATCAGAGAGTGAAAGGAATCCAGACAAGTTGTATTTCTATTGAGAAATTTCCAACTTTGTGATGAATTTTAAAAAAATTCTACAAAAGGGGTGATTTTGGGTTTAATTTCCGTCAGGGGGGTCTTCGCATTTGTGAATTTCACAAATGCGAGCTTACAAGAGCTCGCATTCGTGGAATGCGAGCTCTGGTTATTGAGCTCGCATTCCACGAATGCGAGCTCTTCTCAATTTTTTTTTTTCCTTTTTTAAGAGCTAGGGAATTATTTCTAGGAAGCAAATGCGAGCTCTTATCTTTTTTATTTTGGTATTTTTTGAGAGGTAGGGAATTATTTGCAGAAAGCTTCTAATTTTTGTTTTAAAAAATGTTGCAAATATTTAAAATTTTGCAAATAGCTCGCATTTGTTAAATTTGACCTGCAAAAATTGTATTTAACTTTTTTGTTAGATTTCGCATTTATAAGTATGACTTGTAGAAAATTAGATTCAAATTTAGATGTATTAGGGTTTTAAAAATATTATATAAGTGATAAAAATTTTATAAATTGTAAAAATAAAATCAAACTGCTTGGATAATTAAATGTTATATTTGCATAAGAAATAATACAATAATCATAATAATGATAATACAATAATATTGGTGTAATAAAACTGCCATTAATTTAAATATTTACTTATAATGCCCAAAGAGCCTAATTACCAATTTTTTCTTCTCGCGCTCAAATATAACATTAACCCGCATGCGAGCTAACCTTGAAATAGAAAAAACACAGAATCCCGCTTGCGGGTTTCAGGAGTATTCGGATATTCTCATATGCACCTATGCAAATCGAACCAACCGGATATCTTATCCGTATCCCATTTTTTTAAATAAAAATCTTATAAATTTGAAAAATAAAATCAAATTTAGATGTATTAGGGTTTTAAAAATATTATATAAGTGATAAAAATTTTATAAATTGTAAAAATAAAATCAAATTTAAATAATTAAATGTTATATTTGCATAAGAAATAATACAATAATCATAATAATGATAATACAATAATATTGGTGTAATAAAACTGCCATTAATTTAAATATTTACTTATAATGCCCAAAGAGCCTAATTACCAATTTTTTCTTCTCGCGCTCAAATATAACATTAACCCGCATGCGAGCTAACCTTGAAATAGAAAAAACACATAATCCCGCTTGCGGGTTTCAACGTTATTCTGCGCTTCGTGTGTTTGCTTTTGTTTTGCTTTTGTCTTTTTTTTTCGAAATGGAGGGTTGGCGGTGGAGCTTAGTACGAGAGCTCACTGAACTCTAATAGGTTTCTAATTAGGTTTCTAATAAAGACTTCGTTCGATATGTGATATTTCAGCCGAACTTCGAATCCATGGCACTTATTACGCGCTTAAGCCACCTGTCCACATTAGCAATCAAATGGCTTGATATCAAGAATTCCACAAAGGTAAATTACCTAATAACCTTGCAAAATAGGCTATCCATCTTCCTTGAGTTCATATAAAAACATTATCCTAAATACCAAAAAGGACAAGCTTGAATTCCCAATCCCACCTGTGTACAAAAATTGTTCTTATTTGATTGAACTTCTTGTCTTGTAACAAATGACTCCACAGACATTTTCTTGCAAAGTACGTAATTTGAAGTCAGGCGTGTAATCTTGCATGACAAGAATAGGTACGTAAAGAATAAGAAAATTCATTATGTAACTTAAACATAAACGGTAGTAATTAACCCCAACTACTTGGGATATATCTGTAATTTTGGCTCTGATGACGTCAGAAAAGGGGCCCAATTTTTTATCAAGGGAGGTAAGTGAAATTTTGAGAACCTCAGGGGATGTCAGTGAAAGTGTCAGAAACCTCAGGGGAGGTTTCTGAAATTATCCCTTTATTCAAACATGCTCTGCTTAGACCTGGGGTTTTCTCCAAGGGAAAAGCAACGGTTGATTTGGATGAAGGAAGAAATATCACCTATGATTTTCAAATTTGGTTGAAGACAAATATTGGAGGACAAGGTGGTGAGAGAATACGAGTTGCAAGAAGGATTTGCTAACCTCCAAAAAAAAAAAAAAAAGAAACAAAATGTTGCCAGAAAGGTGGTGAAAAACGGACTAGAGGCTGTGATTTATATAATTTAGTGAGTTGTTGTACACATTTAGATTTGTGATGTACAACTACATATTGTATTGAATATAAACTAATAAATGTTTCATTCATACACGTCATTTTTTTTCATGAGTACAATAATGTAATATATAGTTATACACTAAATAGTATAAAAAAGTATATGAAACCCGACCGCACTGACTCATTTCTCGTAAAAAATGTTGTTAATGTCCTATAGATGAGAAAGATTAAAAATAGACATGGTGGCCGGTGGGCGGTGCATAGGGGTGTTTCGCGAATCGAGCCGCTCGCTAGCGGCTCGAATACGAGTTCGAGCTAATTAAGTCGATCTCGATCTCAAAAATATTAAGCTCGTTGGTTCGTGAGCTCAATTATATATATATTTTTTTTATTTTTATTTTTTATTTTTTATTTTAATAATAAAATTACATATATATCCCTAATATTTTATTATTTGTTAAAAAAATTATTGTTTTATTCATTTTTAAAAATAAATAAGTATTTTTTATTTTTTAAAAATAAAAATGTTTTTATTTTTATTTTTTTTTTAAGCTCGAGCTCGAACTTGATATTTTGAGTTCGTCGAGTTCGAGTTCGAGTTTCACAAAATTAACTCGAACTCGGTTCGATTAGCCAAAGCTCGACTCGAGTTTGGCTCGTTTGCACCCCTAGCGGTGCACAAAACGAAAAGTCGAAAGCTGCAGTGTCCTCTCCTGTTGAGTTGACGTCGTGTAAATTTTTGTAGGTTTAGTTACTCTCTATTATTAGCTTAATAATTTATAGTACTATATCAGCTTGCAGCCAAAGCGAAGGACCACGTTCGTGTTTAAAATTGAACTGCTGTATCATGTCGCCATCTACAAAATTCAAGATCGATTTCTGGCCATCTTTAGTTTATTCTAAAAATTGTACCTTACTTACTGTATAACATTCTTTCATGCTGCTGTACGAGTTTTTTTTTTTTTTTTAAATAAAAATATTCCATAAGTATTAATTTTTATCTTTTCTTTCTTTAATAGATGATCCTATTTACTTTTGTCAACCTGAAGAGATTCCCCGTCAGAACTTAGAACTCTACTTGTGTGGTTAATGGCTTCACGAGAAAAAATCTTTAATAAAATAGCTAAATCTTTCCTCCACCACCCCAATTCAGCACTTGAATAAAATTTTTTTTTTTTTTTGGGAAGTGATAGAGGAAGGTCGAAAAGCAAAGTATTGCAGCTTCAGATTGCTGTAAAAGATATGGGGAATAATATTACAGGTGCCAAAGTCTGTTGATTGCCAATTTCCCTCCGACCGACAGACCAACCAACCCACCAGACCATGCAACGCAACAGATTTCGTCTTAAAATCTTGGTATAATGATTGGAAGTTTGACAACTATGGCCTCCTGTCCGGAAAGGCAAAGAATAATTTGAACCTAATACCAGTAGACAAAAACATAGGCAGAGTATATATATATATATGTACGTACAACCAGAGGGAGGAATATACATGCATCCATCTTGAGACATAGTAAGAACATACAGGAAAAAAAGCGGAGGAATGGAATGGATTTTGGGAATATATTATGCATGAAGGTCTACATGTGAGACAGGGAGAAGAATCATCTTCAAAAAAAGGTCAATGTCTAAATTAATCATGATGCTTTCTCTTGTCTTGGTTTTGTACCTGGGCTAAACAATCTAGTCAGAAGTATCTGCCGTGCGCACCTGAAATTTTTAACTGTGAAAGTAAATTCTGAATACGTCTTCATAATGAAATCTTTGAAGATATCATGCAGAATCAAGATACTTGACAAAGCTTTGAAAAAGTGAAACATATGAAGCATTTTATCTTGCACCCTGTGAGGTTTAATGAACTCATGCTTAGTCGCTCATTAAGAAGATGACAGACGGTTAAAGCTACAGGGACACTGTGTGAAACCTCTATTTTTTAATTTTTTTTGGTCGCATTTGAGAATCCTTGATCAGGATATGCTGGTGCAAGAACTGAAGGAAATTAGACACGCATAGGATTCTGGAAATTTGACAAATGACAAAAGAAACAGGGGAATTTTTCGTTCTTCGCCTGTTTCAACTTCAATCGATTTCTTGCTTGCTAATCCATTCCACATGACGCAAGAAAAATATACAATCAGAGTAGGATTGTAGCGAAGAAGAAAGGGTTGGCGCAGCTATTGTAAGCTGTCACATTTCACCAAGTCTTGGTAATTATTAGGCGCCGGGGTCCATTTACATTTGAAACTTTGGAAATGGAATGGGAAAATTTTCTCTAATTTCTCACATGCCATTACATCCTGAATCGAGTATCAGGACCATTTTTTTCCTGGCTGCAGCCCCTCAAGTCTCTGGAGCATCCCCCACAGATTTTCCACTTTTTTCTGAGGTTGTTGTGCATTGCGTCCTACTACAAATTAACTGGTCCAATTGTATGGAGTAGTGCAGTCAATTCTAAATCTAAGTTCATTTCAAGCCAGGCAGTGAATTCCGTCTATTTACTGCCTTTGCTTTGTGGCTTTGTGGCTTTGTGGGTGGTTGTTGATTGTTTCTTTCTACTTCCTACTTCAATTTGTTTGTGCTGTTGACCGCCGGGCAGACATACTTTTTGTTCAATCAATTCAACCAATGACTGCAAAAAAAAAAAAAAAATCACCTTAAAGTTTTGATGTAAACCAAACCCATTATAAAATGAAGGGTTAAATGCAAAAAACCCCACAAACTATATAACCAGTTGCAGTTTACCCCCTAAATTATAATAATAGGCATTTTACCCCCTTGAATAATATGTTTGGACAATACTACTCCTACTATCTTAAATCCTTTCTTTTTTTTTTCTCTATTAGCTTTTTTCATTTTTTCCTTTTATTTTCTTTTTGTTCTCCTTCTCTCATGGAACTAGCCAACGTCTTTCTCCGATGTGAAAAGACTTACATCAAAAATTTTAACATTTTTAAACTGCTTTTTTAATTTGTTTATTTGTTAAATTCATTCTTAATAATTTGTCATAAACTCTTTGTTATTACAAAATATTCAGAAGGGCAAGATGTGTATATATTCAGAATTTGGGTGGGACAAAACGTTTCGTAAGGATAGATTAGGGGGTAGATTGAATTGAATAAAAAATCACCTATCACGTTATATATATATTAGTTTGATATTATAATATTTTTTTTTCCTTATCTTATAAAGGTGCTTCCTAAAGCTGTACGATGCTTATAGCTGAAATGTATAAATCAAAGAAAGTGTGAAATACAATAACATATTTCTTGAATGGCTATAAAACCTAAAGAAATAGTTCCATTGGAAAAAAATTAGAGAAATTTATGATGACATGGCATTTAGATTCTTATTGAGTACATAGATAATAATATTTGCAACAAATTTTATTCAAAAGGTTAAGAGATTTAATTGCATCATCAACGATAAACTTGTTGATGTTTAATTTTCTCTCTTTTCTATTACTGTGATAAGAAAATGATTTCGAATATATATATTGTCGGCGTATCTATTACTGGTATTTTAAAAATAATGCTGCTAGTAGGCTATGTGGCAAATGTCTATTGGTGACTTTTTATATATTTTGGACCAATGACGAAAAAAAGAAATCAATAATTTGTTGTTTAGTGGTAAAAGCTGTTCTCAAGGAAAAAAACGACACTAAACATGGAAACCAACTGCCGTTATTTTAATATTGTAAAAGATTTTTTTTATATATAAAATATTGACATACGAAATTAAGAAATAAACAAATTTTGACTAATCTAGTCTACTTATTTAAACAATGCTTAAAGAAAAAAAAGGAAGAATTTAAAAAGAAAATGATAGGCAAAAAGAAAAATAACAATGCTTAAAATAAAAGGGGTAGATTTGTCCAAACATATCATTCAAAGGGGCAAAATGCCTATTATTATAGTTTAGGGGGTAAACTGTAACTGGGTATATAGTTTGTGGGGATTTTTTGCATTTAACCCTAAAATGAATTAGACTAGGTATAGGATAAACAAGTGATCAATTGACCCCAAAAAAAAAAAAAACCCATTACGTAAATATCTATCGTAGGAAAGAAAGCAAGAGTGCGAGAGATGCTTTAGTACTACTAAGTAGGCATGACTCTTGCCTCTATATTTCAGAATTTGATCAATTAGCTTTTCTGCTACGACTTGAGATAAGAAGGGTTCTACACCCCCACCTTCATTTTCAGTGTCTTATCCGTGTCACAAGAAACTGTCACGAAAGTACAGACCCCATTATCCAAAAAAAAAAGAAAAAGAAAAAGGAAACAGACTCCAGTCCCAAAATGAGGAGCCTGATATTCCACAGTTACCAACCTTACTTTTTGGGGGATTATATAATTTCTACTTAGCCTTTTCAAAGTCAAGACACGGACTTCCCTGTTCGCTTGTAACTTGGGGAGAGACCAAAAGACTCCATAAACTATTTGTCTCGTGTCTACACAAAGAAAGCGGACGCTATACATAGAATAGAACTAAAGCAACAGAATGTGAATCATCTTTCTGGAGCTTGAAGATTTCCACGTCGCACCTACTTTTTTAATATTTTGAAGCGAAGGAAGTGGGGTGGTTCGTAATCATGAAGGGCTTGGACATGAACCTTCGCCCCGCTCATCTCCATATATAATAGCACTAATCTCCCCTGTTTTCTTCATCAGTCTGTTCCATACAACTAAGGGCTAGGTCTTCCAAGAAACAACAGAGTCATACATACATACATATATATATATTGATATATTACTGATTATTTATAGCCTATACACATTATTTATTGATTTATTTTTGGTGGTTTGTACTCCTGCCCATAAACTTCAAGAAGAAAGAACCATACAAGGCTTACTAGAAGAAGCTATCATTCAACAACAGAAAGAAAATGGCTCTCAAAAAGAAATTGAGAGCTATATTGCCTAGTTGTTTCATGTCCAAAAGCCATCCCTTAGAGTCCAAAAAGCATGTTCCCAACCAACATTCCTCCGCTCAAAGGTTATCACTCTCTGATATAAGTGACCCTGGTTCTCCACTCTCTGCGGATGACATCTCTAATTCTCTCATTGGATCAAATCTTCATATTTTCACACTGGCAGAGCTCAGAGTGATTACTCACGATTTCTCGTCAAGTAATTTTCTTGGTGAAGGCGGTTTTGGACCCGTGTATAAGGGTTTCGTGGATGACAGGACTAGACCTGGGCTTAAGGCTCAACCAGTTGCTGTCAAGTTGCTGGATTTGGAAGGCACTCAGGGCTATAGAGAATGGCTGGTAAGTGTTGATGAAGTTTTGTACTCCCGTCCCGTTCTTTCTTAGCAATGCTGTGATTATCTTCACGATTGTTGTCTTCGGCTATAATTTATTGATCACCATGAAAGTTTTCTCATGACTCCCTTGTCTGAATCTTTCATGTATAGACTGAAGTCATCTTCCTTGGGCAATTGAGACATCCCCATCTAGTGAAGCTGATTGGTTACTGTTGCGAGGACCAGCACAGACTTCTCGTGTACGAGTACATGGCAAGAGGCAACCTGGAGAACCAACTATTCCGAAGTACTTGACTAACCTACATTAAACCTTTCTCAGAGTATTGATTCTGATATAAGCGCGTACATACTTGATCGTCTGATCATGATCACTAAAATTAAGCTTGAGGAATTATTCTGTTGAAAATGAGCGTTTTCAATCGATGCAGGGTTCTCTATTTCACTGCCATGGTTGACAAGAATAGAAATTACCGCCGGCGCTGCAAGAGGCCTGGCTTTTCTTCATGGGGAAGAAAAACCCGTCATCTATCGCGATTTCAAGACTTCAAATATCCTAATGGACTCGGTATTAATCTCACTTTTATATATTTTTTTCCAATCTCAGAAGAATAATTAAGGTCTCTTTAATCTGTATCAAAGCTAATTGTTAAAATTTATTCCTTAAACCAGGATTACACTGCTAAGCTCTCTGATTTTGGGCTAGCAAAAGATGGTCCAGAAGGCGATGACACACACGTCACTACCCGAGTCATGGGTACGCATGGCTATGCCGCACCTGAATACATCATGACAGGTTCGCTGAATTTTTGGTAGCTTAATTAGTGGTGGTTAGTTCAACTAATTGCATATGTTAAACAACTTGGTTACGAATTTTCAATCGTCTTCTTCTGACTTTCAGGTCATTTGACAACTAGGAGCGACGTTTATAGCTTTGGAGTAGTGTTGTTGGAACTGCTAACTGGAAAACGTGCCGTGGACAAAAGTCGTCCCAGCAGAGAACAGAATTTGGTGGAATGGGCAAGGCCCCTGTTGAAAGATCTGCATAAGATTGATAAAATTATGGATCCGAAGCTTGATGGTCAATACTCGTCGGAAGGGGCGAAGAAGGCGGCTACACTGGCATATCACTGCTTAAGCCACCGTGCCCGATCTAGACCTACGATGGACGGCGTCGTGAAAATGTTGGACAACATTTTGGACTTAAAAGATGACATCCCGGTCGGGCCATTTGTGTACATTGTGCCCAAAGAAGGGAAAATGGCAGCAGAGGCTCATGAGCTGACTTCAGAAAAAACAAAAGGGCACGTGAAAAATGAGGAGGAAAAGAGGGTTCCCGGCAACAATGGACGAGAAGAAGACGACGACGACGAAAGGGCAGCCGAATTGAAAAAGAAAAAAAATGGAAATGGTTGCCAACGAGGCAGAAAAGGACATACGCATAAGCATCGAATCAGGTCTCGTGCTGTTTACTCCGATACCGCTCTCTATACAAATCTAAGGAAAGAATTTAAGCTGCCAAAGGCCAAGGAGCTCAAGATTGTGAAGATGGACGCCTGCCCATCCCAATCGAAATGTACATGAGGATTCAAGAAGGATTAAGGACGCCAGTTATTTGTTTTTTGGTTTATTCTTTTGGGTAGTCATCAGCCACTTACCTTTCCTGGAAGATCAGCTCATCTTCCCTAATAGCCTCATCCCTGCAATTTTTTTGAAGCGAGAAAAATTTTGAGTTGTATATAAATCTCTTTATCAAATATTTTTGGGTCCGTTTGGAAGTTATATGTGTTTTTGAGCGTTTGTATAAAATTTTACTGTAATTTATCATAGAATCAGTAAGTTGTATATATAAAAGTTTAAACCCGAGCTCCAGTAGGTAAAGTGATGGTCCAGCTTGCTTATTCATCAAACTGTGAGGTGAACTTTAGTTCGATTATTTTGATTTTGGCGTCTGGTGAATTTCAAGTTGCGTAAGACACAGGATATGGATTTGATTTGACTAAATTGGCTCCCATTTGAAAGACATGGTCCGGTTGATTACCAACCAAAAAAATTATCAATTATCTGTTTGCTGTAGTCTCTCTTAACAATTTGGATTGCATTTTTGAGAGTTTTGATAAAAAAAAAAAAAATGTACTCCCTCCATCCCATTTTGATAATTCTAGTTTTTTTTTCACACAGTTTAAGAAAAAGTAGTTAATTTTGTTGGAACAATAAATTTAAATTGCTATTTTTCTAAAATATTCTTACATTAAATAGAATACAACTTTATAGTATTAATTATTCATGGAAACTTGAATTGATAGTTTATGGGAACTTAAATTGATGATCAAGAAATAATTAATTCTCATTTTACATTATTTCACATTTTGGCTTGAAAGAATAACAAAGCTGGCTTTTCATATATCAATATGTTTTGAAAAATCTAAAAGTATTAAATGGGATAAGTTAACAATCTATATTAAATAAGGTAGTTTATACTAATAACAACTTACATTGAATAAGGGTATTTTAGAGAAATTAAAAGATAACTACATTTTTCAATTGGAAAGTGGATTACAATTTGGAACATACGAAAAACGAAAACATGACTATCAAAGTGGGACGAAGGGAATAATAATACTATAGTACTGTTTCAAGATGTGATGTATATATATAACAAAAAAAAAGATGGTTAAAGAATTTCTTTAAAAAATTCCATTTTTTTTTTGTTTTGGGGGGGAGGGGGTAACCACATAATATATTGAGGATGATTTTATTTTTTTTTTGGGTGAAGATATTATGAGAATTATCAATTATGTATGCGGTACAAATATGCTTTTTTTTTTTAGAGGTGTCCCGCAGGGAGTGGATCCCGCAGATTATTCCCCACTCTCCACAACTTGCTGGCAGCAAGATTCGAACCAGGGACCTAAGGCTCCATCTTCAGCAACCTTAACCACCAGACCAAGCTCCGGAAGGCCGGTACAAATATGCTTCGCTGATCAAGTGTCCTCTCTTGCTGCTTGGCCTTTGCAATTAAATCAATGCGGATATCATTATTTAGTATTCTTTGACCTACAAAATTATGAACAAACGGTGCTCAACCATACCAATGGGAGAACGATCATCAGAGCTTAATTAACATGTTTATCAAGCCGGCTTGTTCTGGGGAGCTTTTAGATTGCTAGATATATTCATGCAACAAAGACTGTACTATTAAATGGATGCACGGGTGATATAGTGATTTTTTTTACATTAATAGCCTTAAATATATGTCACATGCATATGATTTGAATTTGAAATTTGGATTCATATGATATAGTATGATCCAGACTTGCTTATATTTTTTTAAAAAAATCTTTGCACTGATAGTGTATTAAAAAAATGATTATCCCAATTAATCAGCCAACCTCAAGAACAAATTCTGGTCCAATATTGCAAAAGAGATAGAGAGAGAGAGAGAGAGAGAGCAACTTCTAAGCAGCAAGAATGTAACAACCCAACAACTTCTTTGGCAGCTGACCTTCCAATTCTATACACTAATCGCGCAGAGTTTCAGATGCGAACTGCTATTTGTTTCGTTCCGCCGCGGCGATCTCCACTTAAATGCGTAACCTCTCTTGTGGGACCATTTTCTCCTATTATTATTATTATTATTATACACTCCATCCGTCCCATTTTGATAGTCCTGTTTCTTTTTTCACACAGTTTAAGAAAAAGTAGTTAACTTTGTTGGAAAAGTAAATTTAAATTGCTATTTTCCTAAAATACCCTCACATTAAATATGGTACAATTTTATGGGAACTTGAATTGATGGTAAAAAAAGAATCAACTCTCATTAAATGGGGTAGGTTTATAGCAACAACTACTTACATTGAATAAGGATATTTTAGAAAAATTAAAATACAACTACATTCTTTAATTGAAAAGTAGACTACAATTTGGGACAGATGAAAAAGGAATACAAGACTATCAAAGTGGGACGGAGGAAATATATATTTTTGGATTTTATTGGCGGGGACTGGGCGGCATGTGACTTGCAGGAAAGGAATTCGAAGCGGCATGGGGCTCAGCTCAACCATTGAATGCTCCCTGCCGCTGATGATTTACTCAAGAAAACACGCATGAGAAAGCTCCTTCTATTCTACGGCATGAGAAAGCTTCTTCTATCCCATTTTTAAAGCAAACAAATGTTTCACCCTCACCCCGCACTTTTGTCGGAATGATGCAATTTCTGCTATAATTTTCTAGTTTTAAAATATGTCAATTTGATTAAACAAGAAGGTTGTTAGTTAATTGTTAGAAGAATTGTTCTACTTTTGTAGTCAGTTGATGATCAGCTCAAAATGCCTTTGCTTTGCTAGTATTATAGTTGAGATTGTTAGGGGGAGGGATGGGTTGGGTGGTACGGGGGAGGCAGTGTAAGTGTGAGGTCTCGGGTTCGAGTCATCTTGCTTACATTAAAAAAAAAAAATTGAGATTGTTAGGAGGTATATTTGTGTTACCTAAATTCAGAAAATTAGTCATTATTTCTTAATTTATAATCTAATTTTCAAAAATTCTGTAGTGATTTTTATAGATTGACTATCAATCGTGCTTTTTATCTAGCCGGTGAAATTCGAAACCTTAGACCTTAGAGTAGAACTCCTCAGTACAAGAACCAAATCCTTTATAGCTAGTTTGTGAGTTGAGGATAGAAAAGAAAAGAAGAGAAAGGATAAGTTATGTGAGAAAAGAAAGGATAAAAAAAAAATTTGTAAGCTTCCATCAGTTTTCCTTCGCTTTCCGCCCGTTTTGGTCAGAAAATTTTTGCACTGTAGTAGCGCTTGGCTTCTCTTCAAGATCCGTTCGTTTCTTTTCTTTTCCGTCTCACTAAAATCTCCCAAACGTGAAAAGTTCACCTTTCCCTTCCTTTCTTTTCTATTCCTTTGAAATCTGAACTCCCAAACTAGCTATTAGTCTAAAGTCCCTTGACAGTTTCCAGCCCAACTCCTGTTACTCTAAAGTCTAACCCATTCAATGCCATTCCGATTGGATTTGGGCCGTCACGCTCCTAATAAGGGAAGAAAAACAGTTTGTTCGTTTTAGTACTAACTAGCTTTTAGACCCAACAAGGAAAGGAAATGTACATATCACCAATTTCGTAGACATGATGTGTATTGGACTCAACTACCCCCGCATCAAAGCACTTGGGATCCTCGGTGACATGTTTTCTATGCCAACCCAATGCCACCAATAGTGTTGCGCCAAGTGTCATGTTATTATTTACACTTGTGTTAAATCAAGCCAAGTTGAATTATTAGAAAATTAAAGTGTAAATAATAACATGACACTTGGCGCAACACTATTGGTGGCATTGGGTTGGCATAGAAAACATGTCACCGAGCATCCCAAGTGGCATCAAAGAGGGTCTGCACTCTGCACGGATTGAAGTCGTGCTTTTAACTCCATAAAAAGATTCTTGTTGCTGGAAGAAAGGGAAAAAAAAAGGAAAAAAATGGCTTTTCGTGATAATTTAATGAACATACATACATGATCGCACGTTTGCATGCCAGAAGAAAAGAAACGCATGGATATGGTTGTTAAGGTTTTCAGGTAGAACTCTGTTCCTGATCCCGAAACCCAAAAAGTTGCAGAAAGCTAGAAAAGTTGCTAACATAAAAATAGCTAACTGCAGGAGTTATCAAGGAGTTTTAACTTTAAGATGCGTCTTCTTTATTTGATTAATTGCACTGCTTATTTTATTATGGCCATCCTGTCCCTTCCTACGCTATTATCCGCTAAAAATTCAACAATGTAACATAACGAGGTGCATGGCCTATATCAGGAAAAGACGTTTTGAGGTTGGTGGATCATTAAA
The DNA here is from genome assembly GCF_036785885.1 of Coffea arabica. Lineage (NCBI taxonomy): Eukaryota > Viridiplantae > Streptophyta > Magnoliopsida > Gentianales > Rubiaceae > Coffea > Coffea arabica. Next base: position 1,038,143 of record NC_092317.1, on the reverse strand, counting down.
TCACAAATTCATTCAATCTGGTACAGGCGTTCATGCGAAAGAGGAAAGAAACACACCACACAATTGCGCAGAATTGGCACAACCACCAACTACAAAGGGCTTCTGGTGGCAAACATATACTACTATAAATATATATATATATATATAAGTGCAGCTCCAAATTTTAAACTCGCAGTTCTGTTTTATTTGAGCACAGTCTGATTGTGATCGGCCGCACAGAGAGACCAAGCACACGTCGCAAATCATAGCGAATAAAGATGACGAGGAAGCCGAGGCTCAACAATTGCAACAAGCGGGATCTTTCTTGGTGTTGAAAGCCCGAAGATTTCATCCATGTCCAACTCCTCAGGCTTCATATCATTTGGCAACTTCCATTTGTATCCATGTAAAAGGTTGGCCAAATTGGATTGGATAACCTTAAGGCCTAAACTGTAACCCGGGCACATTCTTCTTCCAGAACCAAATGGCAACAGCTCGTAGTCGTGCCCTTTGACATCAATGTCCTTTCCAACGAATCTGTCGGGGTAAAATTCCTCGGGTTTCTCCCACAATGCAGGGTCCCTCCCAATCGTCCAGACATTAACGAGAACTCGAGTTCCCTTCTGGATATCGTACCCTGCAACTTTGCAATCTTCGCGAGCACACCTGGGCACCAGCATTGGTGCCACGGGGTGCATACGCATTGTTTCTTTAACAATAGCCTCTATGTAAGGAAGGTCTGGGATGTCCTTCTCCGTCACCCATCGGCTCTGACCAATAACCCGGTCGAGCTCCTCGGTTGCTTTTCCGAATAGTTCTGGCTTTTTCAGTAGCTCTGAGATGGCCCATTCTACTGTCACCGCTGAGCTCTCGGTTCCACCGGCAAGTAGGTCCTAGAGTTCATTAATTATAATGTGAAAGAGTCAGAAAGTTCTTAGCAGAAACTGCATAGCAATTGCACTGTATCTGTATGCATGCCAATTATATAGTGGCTGGCTTGTTGCCTTGTTGGGGCCACGTGCTTGTCAATGGAAAGTTGCCTCAAGAGCCACTACTATAAGTATAAAATTGGAGTTCACGTCATTCTACTCCAGCAACATTTGATTTGATGACTACATATTTGTTTACTGGAACTTTCTTTTTCTTTTTTTTAAAAGAAAATAAATAAAGCTAATATATACAGTGTAATGATTTGAGGTACGGAAAGTAGACACACAAAACGTAAAAATTGGCGATCCAAATTGGGAGTAAGATGTGGAATTGAGAGATACCTGAGTGAATGCCTTGACTCCGTGCCTCTCTAGCTTCACCTCCAGATTGGGATCGCTCGCCAGGTCCAGAAGGACGTCCACCATGTCCTGGCTTACGTAATTCTTTTCGTCTTTCCTCCTGGCGTTGTGCTCATCCAGGACATGCTCCAGAAACCTGTCGAATTTCTTGCTCAAGACTTTCATCCTCTTAATATACCCCTGCAAATCCAAGAAATCGAGCCAAGGTATCGAATCGCCGATGTTAAGGACACCGTTCAGCAAGAACAGCTCGTCCAGCATTTTCTTGAACTCGACAGGCGTGATAATTGAGTTCTCATCAGACTCGTCCAAGTATCTTTTTCCCAACACCATCCTGCTAATCACGTTCAAGCTCACTGTTGAGAGATAATCTTTCAACAAGACAGGCTTGCCCGATGATTTGAACAGCCCCTGCAGAAGTGAATTCATTTCTTCCACTCGAATGTATTCGTACGATTCCAGTCTTTTTGCGCTGAACAATTCCATGAGGCACATCTTACGCGCCTGGCGCCAGTATGGTCCGTAAGGGGACCAAGTGATGTCGGAGTAATTATAAGTGGTGTATTTTCCGGCTGCAGTTTTGGGCCTCCCCGCAAAAGTGACGTCCATGGTCTTGAGGATAACTTTGGCCATCTCCACGGAGGAGCCGACCACCACCGGGAAGGAGCCAAAACGGAGTTGCATTAGGGGACCATATGTTAGGGAGAGTTGATGGATGGAACGATGAGGGAGGGTGCCCATGAGGTTCAAGTTTCCAATGATAGGCCAGGGCTTTGGACCCGGTGGGAGGTTGAGTTTTTTCTGACGGAAACGCTTGGCAAGGAGGGCGATAACCACCGTTGCAAGCCAAGCCAGTGCATAGGGGGTCCAGGTGGTGGGGGTAGAAGAAGAACTCTCCATTTTGTGGCGGAGGTGGTGGTGGAAGATGGCAGGATATTAATGTATGTAGCACAAAGAAGGGTGGTTTGGAATGTGGAGCTATGGAAGGGGGACCGGTACTTATAATGAAGTTGTGGGACTGACTGATTAATGATGGAACTGGGAGAGTAATTACCGAACTCAATGTGGAAGTCATTTTGTTTAGTTTATTCGGGTGGTCTCTGAGTAATGGTCAATTCAAAGGAACTTGTCTTCAAGCTAATTTAAACAATTAGCATACTAAACTTTATTTTGTTTTTTTCCTCTCATTTTTTATTACACTTTGCTTTCTGTGTATGTTAGAGCATTTCCGGTGATCAGCTAGCTGCGTTCGAATTTTGTGCGGATTTTCAAGTCTTAAAAAAGAAAAATTCCAGTATGGTAGGATAATGGATTGGAGCTCACAAGTTCCATTTCAATCCACTTTAAGATAGTAAAAAATTAATTATGTTAACTTTTTTGTTTTTTTCATTATACTGAAGTCTATTTATCCTCTATTCCAACCCAATTACATCAACAAGTAACAAACTGATTTGGAATGTAACCTGCGAGGATCCATCCACCTGGGACAAGGAGATAGCTCTACTGCACAGCGTCGGTTCATGGAGGCAGCAGAGAAAGTGATTTGTCCTTTAAATGCTTGGAAATAATTCCAGCTTCCACTTGCTTCCACTTCATAAAGGCACATTATCAGCGGGCCAGTTCCAACCGTATACGTGCACTAATGTCCGGAGAATTGGTTGTTAAACTCCAAAGCTTGGGTCTTTGTGTCTACGGCTGCAATCCACTGGAGCTGCTTGAGTCAGAGCTCGACTTGGGCTCGGTGTTACGTTAATATATACGAATCGAACTTGATAAGTCATTTGTTAGGGTCGATTGCTCGATGAGTTGTTCGAAAAGTCATCGAAAAGTTCGAGTTGATATGAAATTACAAAAATACTTTTATATCAATTAAAATCGAACTGATTTCAAGCTCCCCGCGAGCCAGAGATCAAGCCAAGCTTTCAATCCAAAAACGAGTCAAGTTCAAACTTTTCCTTTTTTATGTCGAGTCGAGCTCGAGTTTCATTTTTTTTTACTCCACGAGCTCGAGCTCGAATTCGAACTTGCACGTTAACAGGTCCAACTCGACTCGATTTCACTCGTTTGCAACTCTATTTGTGTCTAATAATTCCAAAGTATCGGTGATGCAAATGCCTGGTTGTTTCTTAGTAGAACCCCACGCCAAATAAAGTAAACATGCACCGTCACAGTTCTCACAATTATACATTGCGAAAGTCGAAGAAGTTTCTGAGAATGGCTTCGTAAAAAAAGAATTTGAAAAATACTACTACTACTGTTCTTTTCGTTATTAAGTCTCCTAGGGCCAGCAAATTATGCCTCTAGCGCAATCCCTGCCTTGGTAATTTGTGGTCGAAGGCAACATAGGAAGACAATTAGCAAACATTTGATCGGTGTTCTTCATGTTTCGTCTTCATTTTAGTATTTAGTTTGGTTTTGATATGTGGACAGATATCTTCACAGACGGGTATTCTTAAATTGAACTAGTCTCATTTAAGGTTTATTTTGTGTCAAACAAATCTCTCTCACCATAATAATAGGTGGTTGAAACTTGAAAGTTGTTTTTAGAAAAATTTGCAATTGACAGTTGGTGAAGCTATGAGTATCTTAGGATAATTGCAAATTCAAGTTCATCAAAAATATCGAAAGGAAGTAGTTCGGATTACAAAACAGAAATCCTAGTAATTGTGAACTGCTATGTGAAAACGGACTGAAAGTTTTGAAGAATATCTGAGTAGCCGTTCTGGTCTGAAACTTTGACCAAATGTTTGTTGACAATAGACTCAACTTTTCCTTCCGTCCCGTCGACAAACTTTTCGGTGTTAGTACCTGGTTGTTGCCACCGGTTATTTGCCATTCCCCACCAATTATTCTACAGTCAGAAATGTGAATGCCGAAAAAAAAAGAAGAGGGGTAACGGTAGTTGACGGATACCAACATCACGAAAGCCAAATCGTGATATGAGTTGCAGCTTGACCTCATCAGATACATCCATATAAAATGGTCAAAGTTATTACTTTCTATATATTACAATGACACGCTACATGATAAACATCCAAGAAAAGATGGTATCGATACCCCATCTTGGGATTAACACAATCTTTTCTTCTTTCCTTGGGTTAATGACTTGGGATTTTATTTAAGCAAAAATAGCTTGTGGGATACGTGTTAGTAATAGAATATATATATATATATATACACACACATATATGTCTTGCAGATGTGCATGTCAATTGGGTCTCAATAGAAAACTTTACCACCACTAGGCACTAGTATTGATTAACCGCACAGTCATCACTTCATGCACGCTAATTCAAGACTGCAGCCACATTTGATTTTCTTTTTCTTGTTTCCTGGAGCGAGATGAAAAGTTAAAAAGAGATGAAAATGACTTCAAACCAAAAATCTGATGGCCGTGCTGTTTTGTTTAATCTAGTGCGTAAGTGCTAATTTAACTCGTCAAAGTCGAGAGGGAAAAGTTGCAGGGATTTACACCTCTGGGGGGCCGGGGATGGGGTCAATTCTTGGCGATGGACTCGTAATGTTTGGTTTGTGCTTGGGCAGAAAAGGCCAGGAAATTTGCCCTTCAATTACCCAACACAAAGGAACAATCACTGTAACACGAAAGACTAATCATATAGAAATGACTTCAGCTGATGAACAGCCAAAAGAGGACAAATTCGTAGTAGTTGCAAGGAGCATGAGATGTGGTAAGTATATTACTATAAACTAAACTATGATGACAAGAAAAGAAGATGGAGGGGAAACTAAACTGTGTTGAAAAAGATTTGTTAAATTTCCTCACAAGTAGCTAGTGCCTAGTGGGAAGAAAGTAAAGCGTCAAGTCTCCTTCGTACCACCAAAAAAAAAAAAAAAAGCGTCGAGTCTCCTCGTGTAAGTTGTAACCAACTTTTAACTTTTTTGAGAAGTCGGGATTTTCTTCTCTATTTCCGGGAAGAAGCGTCGAGAAACACGAGTGAGACTAAAGACAACGGCCTTTTGTTTGGACAAATAAGAAGATTTGAAGTAAATAAATAATTTACTTCACAAATTCCAATCACTTTTTTATCTTTCCAATCACCATTTTATCTCGCATACATCACATCACAAAACATATATGATTTGATTAGCATTTCTTCATCTTTTCCCGGCACTTTCTCGCTGAAAAAACTTAACTACTATTAATTCAATACACAAACGACGCGCAAGTTGGAAAATGTTAAATTTTCCAATTGACTTCAACTAATTAAGATCTCATAATTTGTGATCAGAACTTGCACATAATTAAGTACCCTGTTCGAAGTGCTTCATGTGTGAAATACGAAGGATCTGCGATTTTAACAACTTTGCTAGAAAACCACTTACTTTTCAGTAACAACGAAGCTCTAAAGCTGGAGGACAGAACAAACTACCCTAGCCTTCATGAGATATATAGCCCGAGAGCCACACAAGTAACTATCAGCTGCATGCATGCTGCCGTGGGAACAAAGTATATATTTTTACAAATTTGCACTTCTGCAGCTCTGTGTTGTTGCTCTCTCAACGTTTAGATACATTACCTGTGGAAGATATATAGTATAGCTGTCCTATATAATAAAGGAGAATAAGGAATTCCACACATTCAAGTGTGTGTACCCCACCATTCGACTACATTGAGCGATGGATAAAAGATTAGACAGTGGCAAAACAAGCGGAAAAGCTATGATTGGAGAGAAGCTTGACTCCTCCTATTCAATGCTAATATAAGTTCTCATTTGGATTGCCATTTTCATTTGATATATGTGAAGTTAAATATATAGTGATTGAAAAATATAGTCATTGAAAATGAAAAAAAAAAAAAACAATCTGAAATATTTCCCTCAACGTTTAAATCTAGAATTTAATCAAAGCAAAATATGCAATTTAACGGCCTCCAGGACAAACATGGACCTAATGGATCTATGTGAGAATCTGAGGCATAAGACTACACTACCAGATTTCTCCAATATTTCTGGGCTTCTCCAGTAAAGAAACGCTATACAGAACAATCCTATATTTTTACGATATTGACGGGACAACGGGGCCTACCATACATTACAGACGTAGTACAAACATATCTTCTTCTAAACGATTGATTAGAATATTGCAGATCCTCTTTTGGGCTACATTCGACATCACTCAAATCTCAGATCTTCTTGGGCCGGGTCAGGGACTTTGTCTGGACTCATATTGACACGCTATTAGGAACACCTCGACATGTTACCCCAGGTCCTGAAGTAGGTGCTAAAAGCTCATATGGTATCACCCCAGCCCCACATCTATTCCTTAATCTTGCGTCAGCATTTCTTTCCTCAATCTCCTTCTCTATCCTCCCAATCTCTGCGGAGAATTCATAGAATGCTTCAATGGCCTCTGCATCCCCTGTCCACGTCGACGGATGATTCCTCTCGCCAAGGTACTCCTCATCGGCGGAGTGAGTCGATAAGGTGTCTACCACGGCCATGTATTTTGTTGCTTGTAACAAACTCGGCAGGGCCGAGAGGAAATACTTTTGTGGATCAGCCAAGAAAACTGCGTATTCTGGATCATTTTCATTAGGTATTAGTCGCCGCATGAGCGGCGGCCGGTTCGGCACGTAGCCACCGTAAGGGTACTGGCCAAAATTCAATGCAGCATGCTGCGCTGAAGCAAGCCAGATGAGGGTTGTCAGAATTGAGCTGAGATCTTCAGGTGTGGCTAAAGTGGGCCACCAGTCGGCATTGCGTAGATCCGCATGGCCCACGTTAATGGACTCCGCATACCAGGCTTGAAGCTCCCTATCATTGCAGACGAGGCTTGGGTCGGGATAATAATGGTTCACATACTTACGGACCCAGCTCTCAATTGCAGCCCATATCATTAACCCATCCGCAGCATACGGATAGTCCTCCATGACAAGTTTTACCCCATGGGGTTGCGTTGGATCCGGTACTGCCATCCCTCTACACAAACAAAAAAGCCCCACAAGAATCATGTAAAACCTCCATATTTTATCAAAATATTCACACATGACCAGACTGGCAAATAATCATCTAGGAAATTGAAGGTAAAGATTTTTTTTTTTTTTTGGGTTAAATATAGGTACCTCCTGATGAGATCAGCTGGGAGTCCTTCTAAATCAAAACGCCAGAAATTTTTGTAGGCAGCGGCACTAATGTCCATGCAATAACGACCAGGCGTGAAGCAAGACTCAATGACACCGTCTGCATTGATCAAGGCCTGGCGAGCCAATGCATTGATCTCCATTGTATATCTCATATGGGGATCCAAAAGCTTAAATATTGGATGCATTGCGCTCATCTGCCTGTGCGCCGCCAGTATAAATGGTTCCACTGACGCATGTGTGCGCAACCTGAATTCAATCAACCAATGTTCCTTAGATTCCTATATCAAATTCACCGGCAAGATTAACAATTTTCCCCTGTTTCAAATCTTCATTACTAACTCAGTTCGAGTTCTTAAACTTCATTTACGTACCAATGATTGACGAGTTGGTGAACACCAGCATCATTGGAGCAAACGTGGGCTTTAGCCAGCTGCCAGATCCAATTAGTGGTTGCATCAACCGGCGGCGTTACGACACGTTTTGAACGAGAACTTGGGCCAGTGGCTGGGAGGCTAAGCTCTATAGCGATGGGTTTGAGAGTGCCTAAATCGCTCAAGAAAAATATGGTGCGTGTTGCATATGCTTTACGGCCATCAAGGGCATTAATCCTGTCAATAAATGGTAAGTAGGCATCGTGGTGGTCCACTATGTATAGCTTGTTCGCCTCCAAAGCCTGTGAAGGATGGACACAACACAAGTTTTAATACTAAAATTAGACATGGAAGTTCAAAGTGGCTAACTGAATGAGGACAGCACGAACAGGTTGTCCTGCTGCACTATTGTCTACTGTTGTTTTTATCACGCTCGATGAGTTATGAACATGACTGATATATATAAAGGATTGTGACTGATATTCAAAGTGATTGTGATTGATACCTCTTGCACTGTCATTCCGTTGAGATTCCCAAGGATGTGCTCTTCTTTGAGAGCTGAATCCAAGGGGCCATAGATTTCAGGGTCAAGCTTGCTAACAGGAGGGAAGGCCTGAAGCCTTTCAATGCCTACAGGATTAACCCCTGCTATTGCTTGCCGGGCAAATTCATCATCTCGCAACCATGCAAATTTGTCCTCTGCAATTGCATAAAAAAAAGCGTGTTACAATATAGTTAGATATCACATTACAAAATAAAAATATCTATCTGACCAATATAAATATGCTTACTTGTTAAGATTTTGGGAATGCCATATTTGAGAATATCACCGTCACGGAATTTGTTGACTGCCTTGGGCAATGGAAGCTTATTCAAGAATTCATCCTGCACGCCTAGCTTCAAAAGTAGTCCTTCAGTGTAGAGGCTATCAATGTCTAAGAACCCCTTGAAATCATGATTTTTAGCCGAAATGTTGGCCATTAACAATGGCAACAAGTTGTGAAGTGCTCCTTTAAGTCTTCCGGTTGAGAATGCATCTTGCTTAGACTCCTCAAACTGTTCATCTCTAGGTACATACATGGGCAGTGGCTTCTCCACTCTGCTCTCCGCATTCAAATCTGGATCATACAAAAGTTTTTAGGGGGGGAAAAAAAACTAATTCGTGTGTCTCTGCTTTTGGAAGTTGCTGACTACATAGTTGAATGAAATGGGAAAAAAAAAATCAAGATTTGGTATTACTAACCAGTATCAGTTGGAACACGTCCTGTCCGACATCTCCTTGGATATGGAATCTTATCACCTCCAAGTGATGGCCGAGCAAATTCAATTCCTCGGTCAGGATTGCCCAGATCATTATAGACATCAAAATCATATACTCTATCTGATAATTTCCGGACACCTTTGTCATCACCCCTTAAATCTCTGAGCTCTTTCTCTCTTAATGCTTTCAACCCAGCAGGCGTTTCACCAGGCAGATATGGCTGTTCAAAAGTTGAAAAATTTTCTTTAGTCAAATGATTTTCCATGCTGCCCTTAAAACAACTAGTGTTATCAATAAGATCAGATAATAAGATTGATTCTTTATTTGATCCGTACTTGTCTTGTCTAGAAAAATAAAAATATCTTAATGCTCATATTATCTTATTAGCATAAGACGAATTAAAATCAATTATCAATAGCACCAAGAAGGCAAGAATTGGAAAGTAAGTCAGGATTCTACTTTATCAAGAACAGGCCCCTGGGTACATCCAGATCATTATCTTAAGAATTGCCTATCTCGATTACAAAGGGAAGATGGATGAAGTTCGAACTAAGTGGTTGGAATATCTGCCGACAGACTTTTTTAACACCTCCATGCAAAAATCGAGCAAGTTAAAAAAAAAAGAAAAAAGAAAAAAGAAATGTAAGTTTGAAGAGTATAGAAAGACTCAAGTCAAAATTTTTTAAGCATGGGTTTCCTCTCCTTTTCTACTTTTCTTGGGAAGAGAAAGAACATGGCATTTTTATTTTCCATATAAGTGTTTGGCCTTTCTTTTCAATTAAAAAAAAAAAAGATGGAAAAATAAAAACAAAAACTTTGGGGAATAATTGCTTCAAGAAAGAGAATTTAGAAGGGGAAAACACGCTCCAAAAGAAGAATGCATAAATGCTCCTTCATTCAACTCTTTATCGCAGAAGGAAGGTTCAATTCAACAAGTATGAACCCAAGTGGCCGACTTCAATGCGTTGTTGGACCAGACCAAAAAGTAGTATGGTGAAGATTTTGACTAGCGAAGAAGGAAGAGTGATAATGCCGTCTTGTGAAAACAGAATATCATAGTAAACGCAGAAAGATGATTACTAACAAACGCCTTTATACCTGATTAGAGAAGAATACCCTCTTTCCAGGATGATGTTTATTGGATTGCACCCAAGAGTTGCAAGAGAAATGTACTGGACCACATGCAAAGCCTTCAATGGTCATGCTCTCCAAGAAGAACTCTTGTTGGTGCTTGTTAGCCACTGTGATCGCCCCTGGCACCCCAAAATTGGAGTCTACAACAAATTCAGCTGTGTAATTTACTCTCTCTGTCTTAAGATTTGATTTCTTAGACCAGTCCTTCAACACCGCTTGCTTGCTTTTCTTTGGAGCTTTTGTATCTTCATCAATGCCAGACCCACAAAAAGAAAGAGAGAGAGAGAGAGAGATGGGGGACAAAATTAGAAGGCCAAATCAAAACATATTTTCCAGATCAATGTTGACTCTTAAGCAGTAAACTTTGGAGCAAAAAGTTATATTTGGGTTCAAGAAAAGAAGGAAATAATGGCTTACTAGGATCAATTTCTGTACTAACAAGCTCTAGCACAACATTTCTTCCAAGTTTGTCAGTCAGAGCATCCAATTGCTTCACAATTGACTCCTTCAAGTCTTCTTTGTGCTTGTTCCTAACAGTAACAACAGCTCTCACCTTGAATTGTACTGCCTTTTCTGGTACAACTTTCACCAAATTCTTCTCACTTATAGCTGCTACCGGACTACTACCAGTACTGGTCCTCCTTGCTTTCCTTATTTGCAGGCTTCTTCTTTCAGCAGGTTTAACCTGAGTTGGATGGGAAGAAGAAAACTGGCCCAATTTCTGATCAACCAAGACCACCTTAAATGAATTGATAAATTGAGATTTCTCCGATAGAGACGTACCCAAAAATTGTTTAGCCACTGCCATCTTAGTTCCCTTTTTTTTTTCTCTTAATATCTCTGTTGAAATTGCAGCTTTTTGGGTCCGGAGGAAAGCAATGAGGAGAAATAGCGGTAACTAATGAAATGAAGAAGAACTGTTGTGATCACTTAAAAAGGCATGTGGTATGTGGATAGTTATATATATATATACTTGTATAGTGTGGTGGATGAACATAAAATATGTTGCAAAAGAAATGAATAAGATCTCACCGTCCACACGTTTTCAATTATATTCTTATGACTAGCTGGGGGCTAGGGGCACTTTTAATTGCACATAGTTTGTTTAGGCCACGATTTTTCATATGGCATTTTATTTCTCCGGCTGCCAGGTCAAAGACGAGTTTCAAGTTTTCCCCCGGGAAAAGACGACGCGGCGTGGAAACTAAACAGAAAGTCGGAGAGTAAGTCGGAGATATTTTAGTAGACATAATTGTCCTTCTGCTGTCCTAAAATACCAATCATGTACCTGTGGGTTTAAAAGGTTGCATCACCCTCGCACTCATTTTGTGGCCACAGCTTATGGAGTCTTTATTTGGATGTCTCTATCGTACTTTTCAAATTCATTTCCCAATCCATCATATTTATCAATGCCTCATTTGGATTGTGCCACACACACCTACTAGATTATTGGATATTTTGAAGACTGGATCTATCACTGTCCTCTTCTTAATAAGTGTAATGACATAATCTAGACTATTAGATATTTTGAATACTGAATCTATCATTGAAACAAAAAAAGAGACTATTAAATCTATCCAAAATTAAGCCTGGATGAATTGATCCCTTTTCATCGATTACCCTCCAATCATTTACAACTTTTTTTTTTTTGCCTTGTTCCTGGAACAATACCAACTACTACATCAAGTCTATTCATTTTTATTGTTTTTGGTTCTAAATCACATTTTGATTCTTGATGTTTCTTGTCAGTGAAAATTTTCTCAACCAATTTATTTTCCTTTCTGAAAATAAAAAAGACATTCCCTTATAATATTTTTATCAATTTGAATGAAATTGAGCATTGGTTTATAAAAATCAGTGCCGAGATAAATTGCGCACTTTAACTCAGTTGTTCAATTATAGTACAATCTATTCACCAATAATTGAACTGCATGGTTAAGATGACTAGTGCATTTTAATTGATAAAACCCGTTGATATGAATTTGTTCAATTTCCTTTATTTTATATAGAGTTGTAAGTGCTGTTTTTTTTTAAAAATTTGAAGATTACAAGGCTAGTTGCGATGAATCATAAGGCACTACTAGAGTGGGGCTGAAAAGTGGAGAATCGTCTATTCGTTTTCCTTTTGTTTTTTTTTTATTATTTAGGGATCCTTATTCCCTACTATTACTGGTTCTGACATTTGTTTGCAGATTGCATTTTACTTACCTTGTTCAGGAAATAAAGGACGCAATAATCTTTTTAATTGTGTTCTGTAAAGTAATATTTGAGGATTTTGGCCTTCAACTTTTTACCCTAGTTAATAAATACTCATATTATACCTACATATGTTATCTCGTATTATAATGGTTCGATATTCAACTATGATTTTAACTACTAAATAACTGAGAGGAGGATTCTTTACCCTTACTCTTCAGTGTAAATTATTCCAGAGCTAACAATCAATTAGCATACCTATTACGAGGCGATTGATTCTTGCCTTTCTTGGGAAAAGAATAATTTCGTCTAGCGGACCGAGTGAAAACTGGGACGAACTTGTCATTCGAGGGAAAGATGAGGCGACAAATGGCAAAAGACACTTTTCAAAAAAAAAAAATTCATTTTTAAATGCTTCAAGAAAAGTTTGCAAGTTCCAAGAAACGTTTGGGCTGACTGTTAGCCTGCTAAATTCTTCTCTTTAAATAATTTTTTTTTAAAAAAAGATGTGTGGGAGAAGAGGAATTGACCAATTATCACTCCTGTCCTGCAAGTTTGGCAGCTTCAATTCAACCATTATCTCCAGTGACCAGTCCATTCCATGCGGTTGGTTGGTGGCTGCTCACAAAGCTTGGGAGTTTGGTCCGTCAATGGTTTCTTAGTTCACGCTTTTGAAAAGGTCCTTTAGGCCTTGTTTTGGACAGACGTTTTTCGCCAGAAAATGGTGCCGTTTTTCGTGATTACATTTCCTTATTACCTTTTTTTCTCACATACATCAAATCGCTATAGTAATTTTTCTACAAAAAAAACCCTAAAAAATGCAATCCAACTTCCTAAGTAATAAGGATTGTGCCTTTTAGTGAAATAGATAGATAAACGGATACGCGAGTTCTCTCTTTAAGGTTCCTTCATTCTCACTTTTTCTTTATATCCTTTGTATATTTTTGTGGTAGGATTTGGATGAGTCTACCAAACCCAATATTGTTTACTGCTTTCTGTCTTGACAGTACGTATTACTATAATAATCAACAAAGTGCGTAGAGCCGTAGGTCAGTAGATGATGATGATGAGGTTATCGTAGTATATTATATTAGGAAGGTAATGGCATGTGTAGATTACAGCATGGTTTGAAGTAGGTGGGCTTCATGCTTTGCTAAGCTTGTTTGCTGATGGATACATTATTGATCCTCCGATTTTTAGTTAGTACTTGATAAAGAGGAGGAGTGCCGTACTATGTCCCCAGAGCCACATCTCATTAACGTAGTATGAGAAGAATAGTTCGAACCCATTTTCTTGCCCAGAACGTACATAACAAGATACTACAAATACGAAACCATAGAGGAAAGAAATAAACAGCTATTACCTATACCAGGAAGCCCAAAAAAAGAAAAAAAAATCAGCGTATTTTCTCTGGCAGGGTTTGACGTTTGAACCCGCTGCTAATGAGAAAAGTGAAAACTGCTGCATGCAGCGAGAAAGAAAAAGAAAGAGACTACCAGTAGACAATTAGCCATAGTGAAACTGGACCTGTCGAACAACAAAATTCTAATTTTGACCTTAAAGGGTTGCTTGTAGAAATAAACAGCAGTACGACTTCTTCTTCTTCTTCTTTTTTTTTAATTTTCCTCTCTCTCTCTCTCCCCCTTTGTTATTGGTGAGGTCCTGCCAATGAGGTCGAGAGCCGAGACTGGAGGATGCCCGTTTTGCTCCGACCATTGAATTTCCTTAAAATTCTTCCGTGTTTAGGTTTAGGGGTCAACGGTCGGACCGCAGAAGGATCAACAAACTGTTCGTCATTTTGACCCGAATTCCTTCCGTCCAGTGTCGTGTCACACAATGCAATGCATTCCCATGTTTGAGTTTTTGACAAGTCAAAACGCTGACTATTAGAACAATTCACTTTCTCCACGTAAACGCACTTGCGTTGCGTTGCGTCGGTCAGTAATCGGCTAGGTTTTGTTTTGGGGGCAGGTACGGGTCGAATGGTTTGGTTTGAGGCGATGGAGTGTAAGTAAATGGTCTCCCATTTGATATCTGTCATTTTATCTTTTGTGTAACCTCGTCATCAGAATAAACGGGGATGTTCAATTGACCATCATAGTACGCAAGTACTATTTGAGTCTATTTCTTCTCAGGCACGAAGTTGCTCGTGTTTGTGGACCAAAGGGCTGCCTACCAATTGACAAAACCGTATATAATCTCCGTAAGGAGGGAGTATTCTTGCATTTAGTTGACCCAATTTCGAGAACGGGTCAAGCCTAGGACTTGCACGTCCAAGACCCGATCGCAGTTTCAAGTTTCAACAAACTAAAGTTTCATTATTTGAATTCTATGCTTGGCTTCAACAACTAAATCCAACTATTTAAATTCTAAATAATAAGAGTTGAGTGTTTAGACACAAGACATACATTTGTTTCATGGCGTTTGACTTTTTAATGTGAGACGGAATATTACATATCAAATCAGCGTGTCGTGTTTCAGCCACTAGAATGGACTAAAATGCGCATCAACTTTAGCTAACATTTTCCGTACTACATGGACCTGCAAGAGCACGAAATTTGGATCTTCTTAACATGTTCGCTTTTTGGATGGGCATAGGCACTTGGCGGTATACCACCGTCCCAGAGAAGAGTATAGGATATTCATCAGAAGAGAAAAAAAAAACCTATCAACAATTTCTGCTTATTTCAACATACTAGTAGCATATCTCTGAGGAGAAAGGGTAAAAGTTAAAACCATTGACCAAATCTATTCTTCTTTCCGCCCGCAATCACAAGCCACAAGACAAGTAGTATCAATCTCAAAGAAACTCGCTGCTACAAAACAAGAGCACCGTAATCATGCAAGGCCCCATCACTGCTGCGATCCTTTTTAGTTTCTTGGGGCCAATCTCTCTTTTGATGAATTTTTCATTTATTTCAATCAGAAATACGATACACATGTTAATGGCCGGAACTGTTGGGAGCCATGTCAACAAAAATATCATTCGGTAGGGACCCAAATGAATTGAACCAATTAAATTAGTGATCGAGAATGATACGCTTTGCGTTTTCAACTTTTTCATCTTTCACTTCGGTCGGACCATTTTTTTGTGTTGGATCTCACATCTAACACGTGAAATTTCAATTCCCAAGCGAAAACAACAGCAATGATCGCATCTTAGCCTGTGAATTCTTAAAATCTGAGCCAACCTACGTAAGGGCTCTCTGGATTTATGTAGTCAACATTTCAGTATGCTTCTTTGTATTTTTTTTTTTTTTAATTTGAAAATGGTGTTAGTACGACTCCATATTGATCAGAAAATATTGATCTCTTTTTTTTTTTTCAATCTTCTCCTCAGTGTTCACCGTTGTGTTGGCATTGAATGGTACTGGCATCGGAAGTCTTGTGATGTTAACTCGGAATGTCCAGCACTAAGTTGAATTAATTGCTTGTGGATTTGGGATGATGAAAAAGCCACGTTGTTCCCCGATCCTCCACACACAAAAAGTAATTGTTTAGTATTCAGCAGTCGAACAAAGTCATGAACAAATCCAAACCGATATTTAAGAAGATTTTAAAAAAAAATATCATTTGATCACTATCGAAGAAATGAAAAACAAAAAAAATTGAGAATACACAAAACTTTACTGCGTAGTAGTAGCATTTAAGCATGTTTATATTCGGCCTCGTTCAGTCGTTCTTACTTCTTCGTCATTACTCGTTTGTAACGTTTGAACTTGTCTGCTTTGCCGCTGGTTTACTTAAAGTTAGTCAAGCGCGTATGAATCTATAGACTCGAGGATATAGTTAAGATTTTCAAGGGGAATACATTGGCAAATGTGACATGGACGAATGGGAAAGTTGAAATCTATGAAAATGTGCATGAATTAATGGCATCATATGTGCATGTATTAGTTTACACATAAGAAAATTTTAAGTAACGCATCGGTGTATAAATTGTTGATTGTGGTTGATTTCATAATCAATCGAGTGTGTTTGGATTACAAATTTATCTCAAATAATATTTTGCTTGCATCATAAACACATTTTTCAATCCACCTTTTTATATTCCCAACTACTTTTTATCTCACACATATCATATCACAAAAAGTACTACAGTAATTATTTCAAATAATACTCTATCCAAACACAGAAATTCCAGCAAAGAAGAAAAATATTTTGTGAATATACATATAGATTATTTTTGAGTTCGATTAACGAATAGGGACTTTGTTAATGGTGAAAAGTGTAACACATTGAGTATTGATGAAGAACTATGAGAACGGGTTTCAAAGGTAGAGAAATATCTCATGATGTAGATTAATTAAGGACATAGTTTCACCAAAAAAAAAAAAAACAAAGGGCGCTAAATATATTCTTTTCATCCACAGGATGATAATTGGAGTGGGTACTCACGAAGAATTGATGGGGTGGGAATGAGACGTAGTGGGAGGTTATTTTCTCCCTAGTTGAAAAATGGGGCAAGGGTCTGTCACCCGCCTAAATATAAATGTAAATATTTAATATTTTTAGTTATAGGAGTAACTTATAAGTATCAGATTATGTATATGTAATATAATTACTATTATTAGTTATACTAATAATAATATATTTATAATAATAAAAATTATTGATCAGTTATACTAATATATTTATATTAAATTATTAATTATATTTTTATTAATCACACATTTATTTTATTAGCTCTCGTGGACACATTGTGGGGGAAGCGATGCGGGGTGGGGCTAAGAGTGAACCGTGGGGAACGCTTGGGCAGGGGAGAGGGGCAGCCATGTGACGTGTTTGCAATTTTGCATCCACAATTCTACCTCGATAATTCCTGTTTGTATATTTGGGCTCGGGTTGGACCTATCCACACAGGCCTTCGACTAGCAGTCACAATTTATTTGTGCTAAACTACAGCAACAACTGTGAATTATCTCGTCGAGTTTCCTAATTTAGAAGAAAACAGGCCCAAACAACATTCACCCACCTAACTAACTAACTAAAACAGGCTGTGTCGTTTTGGGCGTCAGGACATAGGTGTAATTTAGAAGCAACCGGAGAAAAGAACTCACAAGGCATCAGAGGGGCGGAGAAGATACAAGACTCTAGGCTTAACGGATCAGGGTTTTTTGGTTTACAACTAAATGCAGCAATTTTTTTTTAGAATTATACTAAACTAAAAATTATGTGATGTAGTTCACGATTACTAGAAGTTGTACGTAAAAATCCGTTTGAATAGACAACATTTGAGCATTTGTTTGATAGCCAATTTTACACTTTTTTCATTTTGTTGTCAGTCCAACTTTTCACTAATTATATTGATTGTTTAAATTATTTTCTGGTTTAAATAAATCATAAAGTTTTTCAAAAAAATTTTTCGCTTGTATCATAACACATTTCTCAATTCACCTTTTTATATACCCAACCACCTGTTTATCTCACATTTATCACATCACAAAAAGTGCTACAGTAATTATTCCAAATAATTATTTAAAAAAATGCTATAATGCTCTATCCAAACAATTAGTACATGGAGTCAAAACATTTCTAATTAATCTTGAATGTGCTTAGTACATGGTGTCAAAAGGTATGACTAATTATCAGCGTAAAGGGGCCTTTTTTAAAAAATAATTCAAAGTTATTGGATGGAAATATCTGAGCAATTTCATGACAATGAGGATGAATTTGACGGATTAGGTGGCTGTCAATTTGATGCTAATATTAACAAAAAGGGAATGAGTTCTAATTTCCATACTCAATGAAAGCTACCGTTTGTTATCCAAACGAATGTAAAGAAAGATGTAAGCCGTGTGAAATTAGTAAAGGTTTAGATAATCATCGGGTGATTTTTGAAGCGATAGCAGTTTTATAAGAAAATGAATGATGGTGAAGACGTGGAGTCCAATTAAACATTGAAAAATTGCCTAAAAAAAAAAAATTAAACATTAACAATCATCTACCGTCTGTCGGGTTCCCGTAAAGTTTATGCACATATCAATTGCCGTATGAGGATCTAAAATTTGTACAATCATTTCAGATCCGTTCTAACTACCAAGTCCTTAAACAATGAGAAGTTAAGACCCCTGCACCCTCCGCCGATAAAACGTATCCTTCTGCCAAAATACTACTCTACCTGAACATACAAATTATTGCCGCCGGAAAGGGCCAACAACAAGCATTATGATGAGTTTTTGGATTGCAACGAAAAACGGGCAGATTCGAAAAGGATGCATTCGGGACAATAATTTCTTTCTGCGGGAGGCAATGCATCGTCATCTAAGAATCTTTCCATTTTCCTAGGGGTGGTGGTGGGGTTGGAGTGCTATGGTTTCATTCGATAAAAGAGAGGCTGATGTTCAAGAAATGCTGTTGACATTTTCGAGTTCAAACTTGATCAGAGGATGAGAGAAGCCGTTAACTGCCGGCTCTAGAAAACAAGAAGATGCTAAGATGAGTTAGTACGTTATGAGATGTTCTCGCCTCTCTTTGTTTGCGGAAATGAAGAACAAAAATGAGTTTATTGGCCGGCCGATGAAGATGCTAGCATCTATAGATCGATAATGATCCATGAGAGGATGTCGTGTCGTTGTCCAATGTCCATAACTCGTTTGTCCTGTGAGAGTACAGTGCGATATATACTAACTAACTGTACCAATTGCCATGCAGGGCAACGGTACAAAATCCTCTATACATATATATAGTACACATTTCGGAAGCAAATTAATTATATGCTTATGAAGATACGTACAAGGTGACGAGGGAACTTTTAGTATATATGCTGTTTCATTTGGAAGTATTCCAATGGCAACTGTTTGTTGTTTCTTGAGATAAAAGCAAGACTTCCAATGGCATCGCTCGATCACTTTCCATTCGTTGAGCAGTACTGTACAAAATTCCAATTACGCATACAGCTGGACCATATTTTATTATGGTGCGGCATTCGGGTATTGGTCTCCATGTGAGTCCAACTCAACTCAAAGAGTATCCATTCTTTTCTTTGCCAATAATAATGTGTTGCATTGCAATAATGAGTGTTGCTTGATCGCGGAAGCCAAACTTCGTAGACTGTACTTGTCAAGAATAAAACAAAACCCTCATGCCTCAAGTATCAAAGACACCCCATCTGTCTAGCTACGTTCCATCACTGCAACTATTCCACATACCTATTGCTCCCACTAAAAGTACTTCTCAAGCAGTTAAAAACTATGATGGTTCGTACATTTTTCAATAAAAACTCCTTAAATATTATTTCTTTTAGGCAAACAAATGGTCGATGCACAGGTGATAATTACAATTTAGAATTTAAGTATGTAACATAATTATACGCAGGGTAGTTTAGAAATGTTTAGAAATTAGATTAATCTAGGAGTTCAACGAAAGTAGCATGATGAAACCTCTCCCGGTTTCTTAGTTCGCATTATTATTGTGTGATCGATTATCATCATACTTGTCTGTCGGGCGAAATTTTGTTTAAAAAAAAAAAAAAAAAAAAGATTTTTATTTTCTTCTTTTTTTTTTCCCTTAAAAGAAGAAAAGAAATTAAGAAAAGGAAGACGGAGCAGCTAAAAGTAAGAGGTTGAGATCGGCAACTGGAATTTATTACATGATCATGGAAACTGAACCCGAAAATCGTATGAATTTATACATGATGATGAAGAAGATGATGAGGCGGATGGGTTGAAACTGAGCGGTGGTCTAAGGCATAGTTGTTGGGGAAGCTGTTGAAGGACAGACCCATGACGGGAACAGCAAATGAAGTCTCTATCAGGATTCTCTGCTGGAAAGGCTCCATCGCACCTCCTGCTTCCATCAGCTCCTTCACTAAACCACCATAATAATCCTGCAGCTTCTTCACCATGCAAATATACTTGTGCTTCAGCGCCCTCAACTTCACACGTCTCCAGAGCCTCACCAGAAAGAATCTCCTGCGGGGCTTCTTCCCACCAGCTCCTCCTAGTCGGACGGTGGGCAGCTTCGTCCTCCTCCGGAATGACAGTCGCCATCGGCCTGTCGTCCACCGGAAGTGGGCGGCGGCGGAGGAGGAATGCACGGGGGTCATTTTGGTGGGAGTGAATGGGGCAGTTTAGGCTTTGGAAACTTGGGCCATTACAATCGGTATGTAGTAGTAGTATGGGTGTTATAAATCTAGCAGTAATTGCTAATGACTAATTAGTATGGAGGGGGGGCTGGGATGGGGAACTAGGGACTAGGGACTAGGGACTAGGGACTAGGGACAGGGGAGATGAGGGAAGGTAATAAATAAGAAAGGAGTTGACCGTGCCTCAAAGCATCTGTTCTTTTCGTCTTTATTAGACTATACAACAATACGCCTTCTTTTATTTTAAGAAGGAAAAAAAAAACTCGTCATGGTGGTGGTGAGATTTTGTGATCGGCACGAATTAGTGGATAAATATTTCCAATGTAATAATAATAAGATGGAGTATAGTATTATTATTATTATTTTAATTATGGGATTACTTACGTCCTTAACTCTGGCTCCGGCTTTAATTTTGGAACATATATATGTCTCTTCATATGACTAATCCTGATTTTCGAATTTTCTTGTTGTACTCATTAACACTGCCCTATGCTGGTTGGCTTTTTATATTGAATCATGATAGCAGTACATTTCATTTTCGAACGGAATGGAGCAAATTGGTATACTACTACTATTTGGAGAGAAACGAGTCTGTCGTATTATGGGCTCTAAAATAAGGCATGTTGAGTGAGGATATGATGATATCATGAAATCTTTTCCTATGTTTTCAGAATCGGACCGGGTATCGACTCGGCCGAGGTCAGAGGTCAGGGGTCAATGGGTTCGACCGGAGGTAGATAGGGGTCGAACCGGATGACGTCATAAATAAAAATTATTTAAAAATTAAAATATTATATATAAAATATCTAATAATATATTAATATTAATAAAGGTATATTTATATATATTTGATGTTTCAAATATATTTAACAAGAAAATACAAAGAAATTAGAACAATCAAGTAGCAATTTATGTTATTTAATAAATATTAACAAGTTTAGAATTAAAATTATGAATTTAATTGAAACATAACATCAAATTTTAGGACAATATTTATAAAGTATGAAATATTTGAGGTATATTAATAAATTTTAACAATTTAAGGGGCCAAATCATAATATTAAAAAGATTGAGTTTTTTTTTAAAAAAAATACCCATTGAACCGGAAAAACCGGTTTTTCCCGGTCAAACCCGTTTTTGACCGGCTTTGCCCGGGCTTTAAATTTCCGATTTTTTACCATGATTCGGACCGGACACTTGGCCGGTTCCTGGTTCGACCGACCAGTCCGATCCAAGTTTCAAAACAGAGATCTTTTCTTGTTCGGCTGTACCCATACAACAACTTTTGTGCCTCATATTATTGTCAAGCGGATCTTAGCCAGAGGATTAAAATACTATAACAACTTCTTGTAGCTTATTAGTGTTTCATGGAGTATCTTTTTTCCCCTTCCTCAAGGATGCCACCAAGACGTTCGTTTATCCGAGGAAAAAATACAGATTGATGATGTGACAATTTGATTTCAATGTGAAGATGGGTATAACATGAGTAAATTGAGTTGAATTTAAGTTCTTATGGGTGACATCTCATCTAATAAAACCTATGTTTTTAAACTTGGATCGGTCGGATAAAATCTATGTTTTTAAACTTGAACCGGATGGGCCGTCCGACCGATCGAATCGGAAATCGGTCAAGTGTCTGGTTTGAATTATTCTAAAAGATCAGGTGGATAAAAACTCGGTCAAATCCGATCAAAAATTGGATTTGACCGGAAAACCAGAAGAACCGGTTGGGGTCAAAGCCTTTTTTTTTTGAAAAGGTAAAACTTTTTTAATATTATGTTTTGACCCCTAAGTTGTTAAAAATTATTGATATACCTCAAATATTTCATACTTTATAAATGTTGTCCTAAAATTTAATGTTATTTTTCAATCAAGTCTATAATTTTAATTATAAACTTTCTAATGTTCATTAAATAATATAAATTGCTACTTAATCATTCTAATTTTTTTGTATTTTGTTGTTAAATATATATGAATATACCTTTTATTAATATTAACATGTTCTTAAATATTTTACATATAATATTTTAAAATTTAAATAATTTTTATTTATGATGTCATCTGATTCAATCCCGATCGAACCCGATTGAATTCATTAACCCTTGACTTATGAGTTCGATCGAATCGATGCCGGGTCCGAGTCTGAAAACATAAGATAAAACAACCGCGTTCTTCAACTTGTATATGTGCATTAACTCTATAATTGATGTGAGTGCCGCCGCGATAACGAAGGATTAGCCAATTTTAAGAGTTTAGGCAAAGCTAGCATGCTACTCATTCAATATGACAAGTTGACAACCTGTCACGCAATTTTGAATTATAATATTTTTTATATATGGTTTAAAGTTGTTGGATCTTTCACAAAAAAAAAAAGGTTGTTGGTAGCGTTGTGACAGAAAGCCACTACATATGTCCCTTTGAATATACGTTTTAAGAAAGAAAGGAAAGTCCAATTGTCCAAAAACAGAAAAAAAAAAGAAGAAAAAAGCAGAGGGTAAATGAACCAAATTGCTTGCAAGCTGCTCACAAGCAACTCAATCAAAAACTCAACCTGAATTTAATCAAATTAGTAACTGGTACCGTTTTAGAGTCGTATCATTAATTCATTTCTTTTAGAGCAATGTACACTACAAAGATTCCACAGGCAACAATGACAAAGGACTGGATGGCACTTAAGTTAACACCCACAATCTATCCCTACGGTCAACCCATACTGCCTTTTCTATTTCTATATTTTTAAAAAAAAGGAAAGGATTCATATTAATAATACTCCAGCAGTGAAAGAGCTTTTAGATTCCAGAATGTCACCATGGAAGCCCAACCACTAGCGGCTAAATCCACACCACAGGCAGTTCTAATTTGGACCATCACAAAGAGGGACTTCCAGAGTTGACATGAGGCCCATCACCAAAAAAACCTGCAGAAGTGGGTCAGAAGTTCCCATGTTCGGTCACTGTCTCTAAAGGCTTGACAAATAATATCCAGCCTGGATAGAATTCCATGGGCTCTTTACTCCTTCAAAAGTGCTGTAGGTGCGGCCCAAATACATGCCCAACTTGTACTACCTTATCCCGTGGTTAAGATAAGTCAGTAGTGCTAACATGATTAATTAATTTGAGTTTGACGTTATTATTAATTATAGAAGAGAGGTTTTGTAATATTCCGCAGAACTATACCCAAAAGCCCTAGAAAATCACGATTAATCGTCCCTGGCAATGGACACCGACGTGATTATGGTTCCCGCCGGCGAAGGATCTTCATCGGCTCCAGCTGCTTCAAAAAAGCCTAAGCGCTTCGAGATCAAGAAGTGGAATGCTGTTGCCCTTTGGGCTTGGGGTAAGTAGTCCTTCCCTTTTAATTTCTCTGTTTGTACATTAAGACTAATCATCTTATGCTGGTCTAGTAGTTGTTCTCTAAATTCAGAAGGTCTTTGCTTAGTTTTTTCATTTTTATGATTATGTAATTTTGGTCTGGAATCTTGGGTTTATTTGTGCAGATATTGTTGTGGACAACTGTGCCATCTGCAGGAATCATATCATGGATCTATGTGAGTTCCCGTGAAGCATTTCTCAGTATTCGTGAGCTGAAGATGAATTTATGTGAAGATTTATAAATAACAAAAATTCGATTGCAGGTATCGAGTGTCAGGCCAATCAAGCTAGCGCCACAAGTGAGGAGTGCACTGTTGCGTGGGGTATGTGTCGGAATCTAATCCCTAACACAAGCATTAGCCAAAGATGTTTGTTGATATTTCGAATTTAGAGGTTTCTCATGTGATTTTGATGCATAGCTTCTTTAGCTGCAAATGTATGGGTGATATAGTTTACGTAACATGTTTGTTTTAGCTGTAGACCGTTTTTCAACAAATCTTGATTGTTTACATTTGCTGCTGTGGATGATGATGTACTTCTGACTGGAATTCATATACGTAATTGCTTTTTCAGCTTTAGAGAATTTCATTAAAGAATCCTAATGTTGGGGAGGAATCTGAAGATGAAGAGGAAAAAGGATGAGATGTACATCTACAAATCTTGAAGCTGATTTCACGCAATTTAATCAAGAAAAATGTAATATTAAAAAAAAAAATTGATCTCTGTTATGTGCAATTGATAGGGCCTAAGGGAGATCCGGTGACGGGAGTATAATTAGGTGAAATTTAGTTTGTGGAAATAACCTCCCCATGTTGAACGTTCAATAGCAAACTGCAGTTTGCCAGAGAAACTTTGATTCCTAGATAATAGCTCTAAATCTGCTACTATTAAGGCCTGAACTTACTTCATATTGGTAAACCTGCTAATACTGATACTCATGGCTAAAACTATCTGCTTAATTGAAGAATTAGCCAGCCTGCTGCACTTTAATGTAGTCCATGGGTATTAATTTTGACTCTCTCTCTCTCTTTCTCTCTCTCAACCCTATGTAAAAATTGAACTCTTTTCTATTTAAGTTCTTTTTCTGTCTATCTTTTTTTTTCGGAGATTCTATGTGATATCTATTTCATCGTTGGCTCTTCTTGATTGACATCCTTAGGTTCCAGAAAACTTCATGGAAGATGAGGTTGGATCTCTGAAGTGTTTATTATCTTTCATTCTTCCAAGTTTTCAAACATGGGTTTTGGAAATAATCTTTTATCTCCTCTTTAGGGAAGCAAATTCTTGCTCTTCTTTGTGTTGATTTTTCATGAAACCTTTGGTAGAGAAAAAAACCTGAGGCACCTTTGATAATTTGATGTTTCAACTTTTCTACTCACTTTCCCTCTTTGTTTGGTTTGCTATCTTTTCTTTTATGCTTCCTTCTTTAGCACATATAGAATCAGCTAGCCTTTTCTAGTTTAAGATGACTAAGAGGCTGAGAATAACTATATTGTACAAATAGTCTATGATGTTTCAAACTTTTTGATGACGGTGAAAACCTTATAAAATCTAATTTCCGCATCTCGTGTAGTTGTGCAAACTGACTCTTTTTTTGGGTAACTTGGAATTAAATTGATAATTAAGGTTTCTTGCATAATACTTTCCTGTAACTGATTGTTTGGGCTGGGGTCACTTGGGAATGGAAGAATATATAAGCTCTCCATACCTTGCTTTCCTAATATGCAAGTGAATAATTGACACAGTGCAGCATATTGCTTGTGCCACATAAATGGTCTTATTTGCTACTCCCCAAATTAGAACTCTCTTTTTGTATTAGTTTTATCTAACAAGTGAGTTTGCATATTGCATAGTCTGGTCTTTTTTTTCTTTTTCTTCTTTTCTTAATGCATGTGTGTATTTGTAAGAGCTTTGCAGATAAAGTTAATAATAGTTGTATCAGTTCTGTTTGTTACAATTCTGGTATCTTAATCATGTTCTTGATTATGTTTTGTAGGCGTATGTAATCATGCTTTTCATTTCCACTGCATCAGCCGTTGGCTCAAAACCCGTCAAGTTTGCCCCCTCGGTATTGCTTTTAGCTCAGTCTTTGTTTGATATCCTTTACAAGCAGGTCAAATATATAACTTGAAAGTTTGGTCTCTGTTGCAGACAATAGCGAGTGGGAGTTTCAGAAGTATGGTCACTAGAAGGTACAGTGAGGCAATGGTGGAAAGGAATTATCTGATTGTAATACTCATCCAAGGGAACTGAAAAAACAGCAAAATCTGCAAAGTTTTGGAAACTTAAAGGCTTTGTTAAAGAATGCTGTGATTCATCCTTTTTTGACCTTTTAAATTGAGCCTTGCGAGTTTTGGAATGCACAAATAGGTTCTGAAGCTCTCTTTATGTTTAAAAGAATTCATGTAAGAATATCTTATGGGTATTGTAACAGGTTGAAGAAGTCGCATTGGAGCGTCTAACCTTAAGCATTAGCTAAGGCCGATTTTCCACTGGGACAACTCTTCATCTCACTACAATTATGACTTGCGTTTAAAAAATTGTCTGCCTGTAACTTGTACTTAGCACCATATTACTGGAAAAGTCCAGCTGTTGCAATTATTTGTGGTAGTTTAGCGGTTATTGTTTACTTTGGTTGGCACGTTGCGGTCTTGCATTATATTTCATATGGGTTCAGATTAATGATTAATGGAAAAGTAAATGGAAGGGATTGATGATTATGGCTGTGTGAGAATAGTTTTGTTTCGCCTTTTCCGTTCGATCCTTTGTTGTTAAGGACAGTTCTAGGTTCTTCATTACGTGGTAGACCAGGGTTTTGAGTGACTTAGAGAAATGAATAGGTTACTGTTTGCCTCCTGGATCTTTTGATGCCGCTGGAATTTCATCTCCTAAAGAGTCCTCATCCATCATGCCATATTCTGCACATTCGTGACTCAGAATGTTACTCTTATCTCTGCTTGATCTGCACCCTCTCCTGCATCCCGATCGATCGTATGGCCCAACCTAACCATATCCTAGTAATGCAAGATAGAACTGATAGGGCCATGCGGAAGAAAAGAAAATGCAACAAGAACTCTCAGAAAAGGAGAAGCGTACGGAAACTAATGCGCTTCCTTTATCAGGGGGTGTAACATGTAGCATTCCAATTTAACTGGTAGTAATAATAAATACATACATGGACGCTGCGAGGGAATTCAGGCATCAGGCCCTCCCAGTTCCAAACATGGGTGGGAGGTATGAATGAACTTTCTAGCACAGCAAATTCTTGTCGGACGGACATACTCTGAAACAACCAAGCTCTACCATTGAGCAGCGTTTGTTCTATCAACTCCTCTCGCTTCCCGGTTAAAAAGCGTTCGTGGGCAAAGCTATTTGTTCTTCACGATTGATCCTTACAGCTAACTATTTACAAAAGCTAAAACAACCTCCTCATTGCACAGCGGCTGAGCGATTTACCGGTATTCCTTTCTTTTCCCCCAATTTGAAACCTCACATGGATTCCGCAGATGGAGACAGACGCCAAACAACTGCAATTGGGCTTCTCACAAGGTGCTCCCCATCGCTCCACTCTAGTGACCCAAACGCAGGCTTAAGGGCACCAACAAGGATGCCACTTGCAGTCGTAAATGAGACCTCATACGACAACGTATCGTTCCCTTGGCTGAATACCAGCTGACTCGGTGAAACAGTCACCTCCACAGACGGAGGAGCATTTACTTTCACCTCATACACGGCCTCTGCATTGCTCCCCACATTCTTAACTACCCTCGTATACTTAACCACGCTGTTGCCGGGACTGAAGACCACCGAGAACGATGGATAATTCAAGTCTCCCGGGGTACCCATCCCCTGGGCACCGCAATCCACCGGAACAGGCCCATCCCTCACAAACACTGCTATCCTCCCCGGACTGTACCCGACGGCACATAAAAATGCCACGTAATCACTGGTTCCCAGGTCGTAAACCAAACCAGGATTGAGCGCCCTGTTGGGATCCACGTGTCCCGACCCGTGAACAAACGGGTTCGACTCTTCCCCGGTGGCAAGGTCCTTAATGCTCTCTCCGATGTTGTCCACGTTGTAAGCAGTGGTCATTAGAGCCGATTTAATAGCCGCCGGAGTCCACTTTGGATGGGCTTTACGAAGCAGTGCCGCTAATCCACTCACATGAGGGCACGACATGGAGGTCCCCGATGCAATATTGAACTCCACCCTTCTCGGGTCAATGTCCAACTGGGATGGGCCAGCCAACCCGGTCCAACCAGCTAGGATATTCACCCCGGGCGCAATCACATCTGGCTTTAGAATCTCCGGCGTCAAATGATTCGGACCGCGGCTCGAGAATGCCGCCACACGCGGCGCCGACGGTGAGCTCCCGATAACCGTTCCTCTAAAAACAATGGTAGCCGTCGGCGAGGGTTCAGACCTGAGGTAGCTCTTAATTTTGTCGCCGGCCGTTTGCCCCACATTCGTAGCCGGAATTAGATGCGAATCCGAGATGAGCTCTTCCCCGGAATCTGCAAGGTTTGCCAGTATCATCCCGCCGCCACCGGCTAATTTGACTGCGCTTCCTTTGGCCACTCTGGCATTTCCACCACCGCGGTCGCATATCACAATCTTCCCCTTGACTTTGGAAGAATCAAGCCTGCCTTCATAACAGTACCTGCTTCCGCAATCCCCTGCATAAACCAGCGGAAGCTGAGTATCCCCCAGAGGCTCGCCGGCATACACCGACACGCCGCCGTATATGCTTCCGTCGCCTAGAACAACATCCGCAGGGAACTCCCGATCGATGGTGGAAGCACCGACTGTAAGAATCCACGGCGCGATATTCACGGCAGTGTAGGGACCTGGACCAGAATTTCCCGCGGAGCAAGAGGTCACGATCCCGTACTTCGCAGCGCCAAACGCACCAATTGCAATGGAATCATGATCATACTGGGGAGCGTAGCCATTGGCGCCAACAGAAAGGGAGATGACGTGAACTCCATCGTCAATGGCTTGATCCATGGCTGCTAATATATCTGAATCGAAACATCCTGCGGTCCAACAGATCTTGTAGGCGGCAACCCTGGCCTTAATCGCCATTCCTCTGGCCTCGCCTCGAGCGTATTCATAGAGGCTGGCGTTCTTCACCACCGATCCAGCTGCGGTGGATGCGGTATGCGTTCCATGACCTTCTGAATCTCTAGGGGACTTGGATTCTCCTGCTTCTTGCAAGGACATTCCCAAATAGGCCTCGTATCCTTTGTAATAAGCTCTAGCGCCTATAATTTTTTTGTTACACGAAGCTGGGGGAAAATCCGGGCCCGTCTCACATACACCTTTCCAGCTTGAAGGAACAGGAGGAAGGCCTTCATCAGAGAAGCTAGGATGTTCGGGCCAGATGCCCGTGTCGAGGACAGCTACGATGACGTCCTCGGCGTAGTCAGAATTGGGCCAGATGCCGAAGAAGTCGTCTAGGCCGAGGAAGTGAGGGGTGCGGGTGGTGTGGAGTTGGCGGACGCTGTCGGGGACAACGGAGAGGACGCCGCGGCGACGGCGGAGCTCTGCAGCCTGGGAGGAGGAGAGGCGGGCAGAATAGCCGTGAACAGCGTGGTCATAGGTGTAGATGAGCTTGGTAGGGGGATGGTGAGCGGAAAGGGGGGAGAGAGAGCGGAGGATGGAAGAGTACCAGTGGTGGTGGGTGGGGAAAACGGAGGGCTTTTGGGCCTTGGCAACATGGACGATGTAGGTTTCCCGACCGTCGGATGAGGCAGCGATGATTAGAGCAGGGATGTAAAAGAGGGAGAGGATGAGGAGTACGGAAGACAGAGAAGCCATTGGAGCCCAAATGGTAGGTGATGCGGATGACGATGAAGATATTTCTAATGTCCTATTCCTTCCTATATAGGCTTGGTGCACTGTCGGGGGAGCAGGCGAGGCATCCTAGTGATTGGCCGGTGCTGTTACAGGTTACCGTGGTACTAAAGTGCAGTAACTTTAATATATTTTCTTTTCCATTTCAAAAATTCTTAATAGAAATGCTACACCATAGGAAAGAAGAGATCGGGGTCGAAGCAAGGTGGCATGTTTTTGGCATTTTGAGAGTTATGATTGAAGAACCAAGTACCAAAAATTTTGCAAATGTTTCTTAAATCCAATTTGTGACCGCCAACTATTGGGAAAATCCGTTTCACAAACGGTCACAAACACACACACACAAAAAAAAGGAGAAGAAACTTTTAGTCAATTACTATCATAGCTTAGTACACTCCTATGCAAATAGGGATGGCTATCATATTGAAATGGGTAGGAGTTGCATTGCAAACTCCATTTGTAGTACTCCTTGGTTTAGAGGTTTATATATATATATATATATATATATATATATACACATATATATATATATATATAAATTGGAGATTTTAAATCTAAGATTCCTCTGTGCATTTTCTCCTTCATCACCATCTAAACCTAACTTTCCTCCGGATTTAGAGATTTGGTGAATTGGAAAGTTTTTGTTATCCAAATTGAGAAGAATCAAGGTGTAAGAGCAAAAAAAAAGTGGATGAATTGAATATATATATATATATATATATATATGTATGTGTTAATTCCAAGCAGGAAAAAAATTAAAGAGAAACTTAAAAGAAACAATTCCCTTCTGGCTTCTTTATCCCCCTCCCCTCTCCTTGGTTTCTGGAAAAATTGCGACAATAGATTTTCTCTGCTTTTCTTTTCTATTTCTTCTTCTTTTTCTTCTGGTTTCATTTGTAAACTTCCAAACAAGGCATGGCTTGGGCTGCAGTAATGTGTTTCCGGGATTGGGTAAGGTGCGCGATTGGCATATAATTGGGGTGGAAGGGCGTGCGGCCGGCTACTTATCTTCCAGGGCCAATCATGAGGAATTATTTGGAAAACCCACTATTCTATTCGTAAAAAATTATTTACTTACATTATAAATATATATTAATCAACTATATTTTATATTTTTAATTATCTTTTCATTACATATATATTATATTAAAAAATGATAATATATTTTTTAAAAAAATTATTTGAAATAATCTCCAGTCCAAAGCACTCTCGATTATTACTGCTTGTCTTTCTCTATAACAAATAAAAGTCCAGCTTGCAGCAGAAAGTGACACCAAAAGAATGGGAAAATATCCTGTTTGGCAAGTAAGTTTTTTGTCAAATTTATCTATTAAAAGTTTTTGAGTAAGTTTTATATACACTGACAGTATATAAACTATCAACATTTGGTTCATGATATGTGTGAAAAAGTTGAATTTCAAATTCAAATTTTACATAGTTATCATTCATCCAACGCTGACAATATGTACACTGTCAGTGTAGGAAAGATTAATTCTAAATTTTTTAATAACTTTTACTACAATAATCTCAAAAAATTTCTAAAAAATTTTAAATTATACATTTCAAAATATCTAAAAATTTACATATTTTAAAATTTTTTTCTATAACTTTTATAATAAATTACAATAAAATTTTAATTAAGTATAAAAAAAACTCATTTGCCAAATAAGGCCATTGATGGCGTACTGGATGCCAAATCTCTCTCTCTCTCTCTCTCTCTCTAGGAAGATGGTTATGGTTGCAATCTTGTGCATCTTTAATAGCAATTGTGAAAAAGAAAATGATTGCAAAAGAAAACGACAACGGACAATTTCTGCTTGTAAACCTTACACGCTATCATACGCATTATTCATCCAACATTTCTCATTCCTAGCTTTTCCAACAAGTATCAAATAAAAATAATTCTGCAAATAATTTTCCATAGTACCAGCGTATAACTTTATTTTAGATATAAAAACACAAATAATACTCCCTCTGTCCCATTGTGATAGTTTTAGATTTTTTCACACAGTTTAAAAAAAAATCGTTAATTTTATTAGAAAAATAAATTTATGTTGTTATTTTTCTAAAATACCCTTACATTAAATAAAGTATAACTTTATATTAATTATTTATGAAAACTTGAATTGATGGTTTATGAAAATTTGAATTGATGGTCAAGAAAAAATCAATTCTCATTTTACATTAAATAGGGTAGGTTATATTCAACAATAATATATATTAAATAAGGTAATTTATACTAATGACAACCTGCATTGAATAAGATTATTTTAGAAAAATTAAAAGATAACTATATTTTTTAACTGAAAAGTGGATTATAATTTGGGGCAGGTGAAAAAAAAATGACTATCAAAATAACACGAGGAAATGGTAGAGTAGTTGAGCGTATTCCAATGATTTCCAAATAACCAAAAAAGTTTTTTTAAAAAAAAAAAAAAAAAAACCAAACCGTCCACGCTTCTCGGTTTACAAAGTCAATGCACATCCACGCCTCTGATCTCATGTCTCCATTTCGCCTTGCCTCACCTACTACTGTTTTCTTTTTTTAATTCCTTCCACCGGAGCGGAGTGGAGAGCAGACTTCAACTCGTCGTCACTCGTATCGCATCAAGAACAAAGAGCACAAACGGTTGCCGGTAACAATTGTTGTTTTAAATGTTGTAAAATTTTTTTAACAAGGTATAATTTTACGTGAATTACTTGTAAAATTTAACAATAATAATATAATTATTATATATGAAACGTATATGAACAGTAATAAAATATCACAACTCTGTTATTAAGATGCATAAAAAATTTATATAGAATTATAAAACTTTTAAAAAATGTTACACCATTTAACGACAGTTGATATCAACTTAAACTACATCGGAGTCAAGACACCTTGGATCCAACTTAAGGGGGCCCCCCATACTAACTCCATTATCAAGCATTATTAATGTCATAATTCTTAATACTCCCCCTGTCCCATTTTGATAGTTATAATTTTTCTTTCATATAGTTTAAGAAAAAATAGTTAAATTTGTTGAAAAAATAAATTTAGATTGATATTTTTCTAAAATACCTTTACATTAAATAGAGTATAACTTTATATTAATTATTCATGGAAACTTGACATGATGGTCAAGAAAGAATCAATCCTCATTTTACATTATTTCACATTAAATCTAAACGTATTAAATGGGATAGGATAATAATCTATATTAAGTAAAGTAATTTATATTAATAACAACCTACATTAAATAAGAATGTTTTAGAGAAATTAAAAGATAATCATATTTTTCAATTGAAAAGTGGACTACAATTTGTGAATTATAGTTGTGTGTGGGTCGTTCAAAAAAAATGTAAATTGCTTACAAATATTTGGTCTTCAGAGCATAGAGAAATCCAGAATTCATACTAATACAAAACCAACCGAATGGTGCCTTCCCACAACCCATTTTTGTTGGTTTATTTTGACTCCCAAGAAAGTATGATGGTGATCATCTCACCACTGTATCAGCTCACATAGATCGACAAGGCTCGAACTAAGCTATCATCCCCACAACATAATAAGAGTACTGTATCAATAGGTTCAAATGCTATTGTTTATAACACCACTTGTCCTGCTTATTAACAGATGTACACCAATAGAGAATGGAAATATTCAATGACCATGTGACCATTAACAAATTCAGGGAATTCAATGACCATGTGACCATTAACAACCTACAATGAAAGGCAATCTACCAAGCTAGCCTACAGTGTGGGAATTCAATGTGCTTGTGTCCGTGTTAGCTGCAGTCAAAAACAAATACAGCGCATTCTATCAGAGACCATAGCGGAGCTGCTAATCCTAACTACCCACCACAAGAAAAAAGTCTGGGAGCGACTAGATGCAACAAGTTTACAAGGACTTCACCATCCTGAAAATCTCAGCTTCAGCGTAAAGTAATAGCCAAATATATCTTCTCAGTTCTACAGGCAACAAGAATGTCAACTTAATCCACCCAATGAAAACATTCCCATAGCACTGCAGACCCTCACCGATAGAAATATCAAATATATGGTAATAAGGCCTGTTCCAAGCATCCTGCTCGGGTGCATGTCATTCCTAGGTAGAACAACCAGTGCCCATAAGAGTCCTGATATAAGGAACCCCAGCGTGCAATACAAACTCCTGTCCATTGGAACTATGAATAAACCGGGTTTCTCTGACCAAGCTCCTAGCAACATTGAGAACCCCAAGCCGATAAGTGTGTTGAACATTGGACCTGCGTAACATCCAGACATGGCAATCTGTACACCATCCCCTCCATTTATTGCCAATGCAACATTTGACACCAAATCACCCATAGAATTACCCCATGCCAATACTGTTAACCCAAGTAATGAAGGGTTAACTCCCAGGACAACACCTAATCCTACCAAAAGAGCAACCAGCTCGTTTGCAATCATATAAAACCAAACAATACTCATCAAAAAACCCCCTAAAACCCATGGAAGTAAAAATTTCCGCGGTGGATGTTCTGACCTTGTATACTTGCAGGCAAGAATACCAAGAACACAGCCAGAAGAAACACCAAGGAAATATGCAACTTTCCCACTTTGACCACTTGCAGTGTCTGCTGAATTCCAAAGACATGCCAGAAGAATTGGAGCCAATGAAGCATTGCCAACTGCATAGAACTTCGACCACCTTTCCTCCTCAACTGCAGGTATTGTTAGTCGTCTTGGCACAGTCAAAGGCAACTCCAGAATGGAGCATAGCTTAGAGCAGGAGAACGAAGAGTATTCAATCTCTATGCCCTCATCATTCCATCCCCACACAGGCCTATCCTCATCAAGCACCTTCAGTGACTGGTTAGAATATATTGCTACATTGGAAGCCCACATCCACTGGGGTAAGGTACTACGTGATTGAATTCCATCACTTCCAGTCTCGAAATCAAGTAAAGGGTTGTAAATGGACTCATCTTCTTGGGTTCCTTGAGAAAATATACTTCCTCTTACTGGAAGCAGCGGTGTGACAGCATCCAATTTTAACCTCTCCACCTCTTTCCTCAAAATCTCATTAGCAGCAACAACAAAAGCATAAACCACATATATCATCAGAAATGCAATAGCACCTCCAACCCCCACTTTACCAGAAACCAAGATGGCCAGTAGTGATAACAGAGCCACGATGAAAAAGGTAACATCCCTAATAAAGCAGTTTCGATCAATCTGAACATCCTGCTCAGCAACACATAAAGAAACAGCACCAGCAACGATGCAAGTGACAAACACAGCACCACCAAGCACACTATTTAGTCCCACTTCTCCAGCGTCAGACCCCACAAATGCAGCAATACTCGCAAAGACATCAGGAGCACCATTTCCAAGCGGAAGTAGAGCAACTCCAGCAACTGAAGGGGACAGCTTCAGTAAGCCCGCAAGCTTCTCCAAAGAGCAACAAAAGTAATCAGCTGCTGTAT
Source organism: Coffea arabica (assembly GCF_036785885.1). Lineage (NCBI taxonomy): Eukaryota > Viridiplantae > Streptophyta > Magnoliopsida > Gentianales > Rubiaceae > Coffea > Coffea arabica. Next base: position 1,003,038 of record NC_092317.1, on the reverse strand, counting down.
TACCCAAAAGATAGAACAATGCAACAAGCCAAACACCAAAAACTAGAAAAGCCCACGAACTTCCACTGCAACTACAGTAATAGAACTTGATGTAATCAAAGAACCCACCAGACGAGCATTCGGGGTGTGCTTTCAAGAACTCACAGCTACTTTTATAGCCCACGTGCTCAATCAGACCAGAACAAAATTCAGGGTGTTTATCAGACAAACTATTAGGATCAGAACCATTAACGGAGATGGAAGAATTGATACTCAGTTCCACCATTCGCCGATGAATTTTCCCTGTGTATATATGGTATCCACTCGTTGAGGTCCACTGAACATTGTAGCCCAAAAAGGACGAAGAATTTCTGAGAAAAGGGTTTCTAATAATATCTTCCCGGTTGTAGAAGAAGAAAATTAGGACAAGGACACAAAACCCATTAAAAATGCCTCGATTCCTCGGCCTCTTTCTACTGTAATTTCCGATCAATTGCCTCATTTTCGATATTTACAACTCAAGCTTTACACGAAAGGAAAAATCGAAACCCAGATAAAAAATTCAAATTCCGACTAGGGTTCAATTCATGAAAAAGAAAAAGTAAAGAAAATAAACCCTGGAGGACAGCACATCCAAGTATATAATTGGATATCAAAGTTGATTGAAAGTAAGAAAAAGATGGAAATGAATTTTTAGGGAAGACGAGAGTCTTACCGATTGAAACCCAGTGATTTGATTGAAGATACCTAGAAGAAAAGTTTAGGGTTTATGACACGGAATTAGGAAAAATTCGCTTATCAAAGGTGGAATGCAAGTTTTGGAATTTGTTGAGCTGATGAGGGCTTCTGCGATGTTTCGATTGCAGATGCAGAGCTACGGCTCTTTCTCCGTAGTCTGTCGTCTCTTTGTTATTGTTTCCTTCTTCTTTTTTCTTTTTTCTTTTTTCCCCTCCAAAGGTCCAACTAACTTAAACATACTACTTCAAAGTTCGAAACCGAGGAAAATGAAATTTGATGGCAATTAAATTAATCTCCTCGAACTCACTCACTGTCGTCCTATTGTACATTACGCACTTTTCTAGTTGGGATAATTTTAGAAACCTCCCCTGGGTTTCTGATAATTTCACCCATCCCCCTTCAAGTTTGAATAATTACATTAACCTTCCTTTCATGCAATAAAATGACTATAATATTCTTCATTTATAAATAATTCTTACAAACCAAAAAGATCATACAACTACAACTAGTCTTTCTTTCTTAAGCAACGGTTGCCACGTAAAACAAACTCTTATCATTTCTCTCTTATTCTTTTTCCTACCTTTTTTCCTCTACATCTCATAATTCACTATTTTTTCATAGCCGCTATCTACACAACCATCAAATATATCCCGAATCATCATTATTATGAAAATAGATTCTCTTTCTCTTTTGTTTTCCTTTTTTTTGTAAGTATTGTCTTATTGAAATTGCCAAATGACAAGTTGCCAAAGCATATTTGTTATCAAACTAAAAGATGAAAAGGATGGCGGTGACACAGAGTACAGACAAGAAAATACGAGTGATATCGAAAAAAAGAAATGTGGACTAAGAAGCGTTACGCTATTATGCCAATTGTGCAAAAAATAATTTTAGGATATAAAACTACAATCAAATTTATCCAGAGACATGGGATGTGGTTTCTCGTGTTGCTTTTGGTTACTCTGCGATGGTGTTCTTGGTGAGTTAGATTATTTAAATATTAACAAGGTTGCAACCATTTGGATTGAATTTTGATAGTGACATAGTCAATTTAAATGTTAAATTTAGGCAAAAAAAACTTTGAGGCTAAAGATTAGGTTGACTATAAACTTTAATTGTCATAGTTGATTTACATGAAAAGCTTTGGAGTGACAAAAGTGGGCTATCAAAATTGTGAGAATATGTGAATTAAATTGAAATGGCTTATTGAGTTCGTTAGAATGATGGTTATGCCGTTTATAATAGTTACTGTGTGGAAGAAATTCATGAGTGAGTTTATCCCTCTTTCTAAATAACAAATGAGTATTTAGGATTTTTAGGGATAAATTTAGCATGCTGGATCTATATTGTTACGGAAATCCTAATAACATGGGAGGTCGGTGTAATTTTTTAAACTAGAAAGAAGATAATTACAATTGTCAAAAACCTCAAGAGAAGTTTCTGAAATTATCCCTTTCTAATTTCTCTAACGAGTAACCACGAGGTCCACGACCTAATTTGGGAGTTTATCAAAAAAGAGAAATAAAGGAGAATAAAAGAATACACATCTTTCTAAATCTACTGCTTCCTCCTCCGTCCCATTATGTGAATCCAACTATTTAGAAAATGTGTTTTGACAAGAATCCAACTTTTAAAAATAGTGTGTTTTGATCTTGATGTTTGTATTTTTTTTTTTTGAATTTATCGTTCAAAATTCAAATTTTGAATTTGAATATAAGAGAAGTATAAATAAAGGAACGGACAATATTAGGAATGGAGACTAAAAATGGTTCTAATTTTTACTACATGACAAACGTTTTGAGATATTTCAAAATGAAAAGCATGATAAACATTTTGGAATGAAAGGAGTTATAATTCACAAATTTCTCTTTCTATTATTGTTATCCTACCATCCCATCCACGAGTAAGTTTATAAGAAAATGTGATAGTAAATATGTATATGAACCCTAAAAATGTGTGAGCTTAGATGAATAATATGTTAGCAATCATGACTACTTTATCTACGAGTTAGTTGTAATCTTGACTTACAGAAAAGATTTTTTGAAATAAGTTTGTTTAAAATGTGGAATAAGTATTATTGGTTGATTCTATCTTAAAAATAAAAGGTATCATTGTTTGATTGTAACTTGTAAATAAAGTATTGAAAATCGTAACTAGAAAAAATCGCAACACCTCAAAACATTTTTTTACTATAAACAAGTAATTCGTGAAAAAACCCTTAGGCACAATTTGCTACATTTTTTATGACTTGTCTCGTAGAGATACATTAGTAGACCAAAAAAAAAAAAAAAGAAGAAAAAACATGATGATCGATTGTGACCATGTGAAGTTTATACGGCCACGCCTGCGTATGATTCAGCAACCAACCAGTTAGAGCTTGTCATCATGTTATATTTTCATGTGCAACTGCAATGTGGTGATAAGACACTGGAAAATTTGTTTTTGATCCAAACAAAGAAAAGCAACAAAATGAGAAGGGACCTTTTATAATTGGCTTTTAAGTTGGCTATTTCTGTTTTAAGGTACAATTTGGGGTGTGCAGCATTGAATCGGCACCCTCGAAAAAAAACTTGTAAAACAAATTTGACGGTTGAGCTTTGATTGCTCTCCGGATCTTCATGGCAAGGAAGCCAAATTGGATTATGCAAAAATCAGGATAAGGAAGAAAAGCTGTATGAGGCGACAGTCCGCAGATGGGCGCTCTGTGTTTGGACCAGGCCCGGAAACGTTCCGTCTCAAAATTGCATAAATAGGTTGTCGTCACCTGATACTCTTCTTGTCTATCTCCACCACTATTCGTATTACTATTCAGATTGACTAGTGGTTAGTAACAAAATATAAAGTGTTTTTAAAAAAAAAAAAAAAAAGCTTAACAAACTTGAAGTATTATTCTTGAAAAAAAAAATATTAGAATAAAAATTAGACGTAATGTAGTCGGTGTGAAAGTAATCGTCTATCCAAAAACCAAGGAATTTAAGTAGTGTGGGAGAAAAAGATTGGTATTGGTGTCAATTGGAGTCTAAATATGTAAAAAAAATGATAGGACAAGAAAATATGGGCACTTTTTTGGGAAACCACAATTCACTGCCACGCATCGTTTTCTGCTATTCAGTGTGAATAAATAAACAAAGAAAGCTAGTAGCAGTATACAGCTCATGCTTAGCTCTCCTACTATGTGCTAAGGCCGGATTACATAATCCCAACCCGCTCAAAGATTTTGTCATCTGATCATCCAAAGTCTCAATCTTTTCTCCAACCGTATTCTCTAAATCGTTCACGTAAGTGGGTTGTCTTTCACTCTCTCAAATTCTTTCTCAATTATTGATACATGTAATTGTGAACAAAGTAATCATACTGCTAGTTCCTAAACAAATTGCTGAATGGCAGCGATGAGTTTTGGGAAGAAAGAGTACGAGTTCTTGAAGGTGATCGGCATCGGCCCTCGTACTCCTGGCTGTTATATCAACGGCCAGTGGAAGGGAAATGGCGCTCTTGTTTCCTCCGTAAATCCCGCCAGCAATCAGGTCTCTCTTTTCCTCTATGCTTTTCCTTTTCAATGCTATCTGATTCTGTACCACTCCCAAAAACCGTTCGATTTCTTGGTTAACTGGGCTTTCAACATGCTTCCTTTCACGCTTGCTGGAAAATTTTCTTTTTTTCTTTTTGTTTTTCCCCTTTCTCTGGCAGTTAAAATTTGCAGAAGAATTTGATTAGGAACAACCATAAATTCTTTATCCCTTACGTTTTTTGTTTTGGACTCAAAAAGTAGATTTTTTACTTACCCGAAAAATTAGATTTTTGTACAAGTTGCAAAATGGCATCTTTCATTTTGTATATTTGATTATTATGTTCAATATGACAAGCTCGAGATTAGAACTTTAGAGTCTCTTCATGAATTACCATTATGACTATTCTTCCCCTCCATAAAAGCTGTTAATTGGTTGAGCCTTTTCTGCTCTTTTCTTATTCAAACTCATTGGGAAGTACTTATGGTTCCTTTATCGTTTGCCCCCCCCCCCCCCTCTCCTTTCCCCCAAGACCATTGCAGAAGTCCTCGAGGCATCACTACAAGATTACGAAGATGGCATGCAAGCATGTTATGAGGCTGCTAAGTTATGGATGCAGGTGGGTCCATCACTTACAGCTGTCAGTCAAGTTATCTAGCTGGACTTTTGCCTTGATAGATTCTGTTTCATAAGTTGGTAGAAAAAAGTCGGGCGGATTCGTCTTCACAGATGTCGCGAATCTTGGAAACTGTTAAAAATTATTTGGCAGAGAAATGCACTAATCCTTGCACAAACTGCAAAATGATTGAGCTAATTTCCCTTCTGATTTTGCTTTTGTTTCAGGTTCCAGCTCCAAAGAGAGGTGATATTGTTAGGCAGATTGGTGATGCATTAAGAGCAAAACTCCAGCAACTTGGTCGGCTTGTATCACTTGAAATGGGGAAAATACTTGCTGAAGGAATAGGGGAAGTTCAAGTGTGTCTTCTCCTCATGTATATTGTTGTTTATTTTAAAAATTCATGAAGTACGTTTTATCTTTTACATTTGAGCTGTGAGTTAAGCATATTTATGCTCGGTGCCAACTCGAATGAAAATAAGACATTCTGAGTGGGGAGTGAAGTCTTTGGGAGGTTTATGACTGCTACCTTTTGCTTTTGTAGTGCTCCCAGTACTTATAGTTAAATGAATTAGTGACATTTATTGTCTCTGCCAGCTTAGATTTTGGGTGGGAAGTGGAGTAGTGCTTCTACATTCTCTAACTTCAGATTACTGCAGGAGATCATCGATATGTGTGACTTTGCTGTTGGATTGAGTCGGCAGCTAAATGGATCAATTATTCCTTCAGAACGTGAGTCCATCAATCGTAGCCCTCCACTATTGCAAATTTTATAGGAGATATACCCTGAGTTTTTTGGGGTTTCTGCCCAAAATTTTTAACATTTTTTGGATTGTATCTTGAGTACTTGCAAAATCTTTGAATGTTATCATCTTGCTATTCTTGTTAACTTACTGGAGCTTTTGGTAGTTTTTAACCTTTGAATTTGCATTATAGACAATATACAGTTACTTAGTTCCTCATTCACCACCAGAAAGTCTTACCCTACATGACTATGGCTACATTTTAACAGGTCCAAATCATATGATGTTTGAGGTGCGCTGATTTTGGTTCTCAGATATTTGGAGAAACTACATATTTTCTCTATCAATATCATACTCTTGTTCACAATAATGATGTGCACAGACGTGGAACCCTCTCGGAATAGTTGCCGTTATTACTGCTTTTAACTTCCCTTGTGCTGTTCTAGGTGAGAAGTTGTTGCCACCTTAACTTATACGACTACTTCTTTATCTTGGGTTTTTTCTTTTTGATAAAGGTAATTATTATGAGTTGGATTTTTTCCCTTTTCTGAAGACTTTCTCAATCTACTTATGGCAGTGCTGTTATTTGCTGCTTCATGTGGCTGTTTTCAATTTTAATTTGAGAATATACATTGTTAATTGTACATATTCAGGCTTGAGTACATGTGCTTATTATATTCCACTGCCTTTTGAATTTGGCAAGAAACCGTGTCAATAATCTCATTTACTGCAAGCGTGCTGCCTTATTGATTAACAAATTATACTCCCAACTTTCCTGTCGAGTACTCTAGCTACTCTTACTCCATAAGTTGTAGCAGGTTTTGCAACTATGTCTACTAATGACACTTGGACCATGCCTTTTTCTCATGCATGTGGAACTGTTTGCTTCCTATGTGATTCATCTTCCAAATTTGGTTTATATGCAGTACTTGTTTGGAACTCATTTCTGACATGTGATGTGGAAATCTGCTGGTGCCTGTTCCAATTTTTAGAAAATTTGCCTTCATTGGAATTTATGCTGTTTCTCCATATCTCAAATTATCAAGAGAACCTCATTTTTTTTAATTTCCCCCCTGGGATGTCATTATTTAAGGAAAATGCTATACTAAGCGACATACAATTTATATGACAGACACAAACTAAAAGATGCCCCACCTCCTGATATTTAGGAGTTCTATGATTCTATCTTTCGCTTAGGCATGTTGTGTTTATAAAGTCGCTTTTTGTTGGTGGACTTTTAATATCTTTATTTATGTTGATTTGAATGAGCAAATTATTTGTGCAAATTTTTTTGTATGAAAATTGTTTTCAGTTATTTCTGCTATAACTTGTGCTTTACTTATGTAGGATGGAATGCGTGCATAGCTCTGGTTTGTGGCAACTGTGTTGTCTGGTGAGTCTTATAATGGTTACTTATTTTATAGAGTAATTCATTCTGTCAGACCATGGCTGAATTACATGAACAGAAAATCTCAGAGCTCTCTGCTCCATTATGGAGTTTCACTTTATTGATTTGATGTTATCTTCATTTATAAAGAGATTCATATTCCTTGTTTGTGCATTTGAATCTTTACTCTTTATATCATGTTTGTGATTGTGCCTGATGTATTGGTTGTTGTTCCCTTTTTTCTTCACCCCCCCCCCCCGGCGGCGGGGTTGTGCAAAACCCTGCTGGAATCATTCTTTCTATGTTGTGATAACAGGAAAGGTGCTCCAACTACCCCCTTGGTCACCATAGCCATGACCAAAATAGTTGCTGGGGTGTTGGAGAAAAACAATTTACCAGGTGCAATTTTCACCACCTTTTGCGGCGGTGCTGAAATTGGGCAGGCCATAGCTAAAGATGCACGTATTCCTTTGGTTTCATTTACAGGGAGTTCAAAGGTACTTACTAAAATATCTCTTTATGAAGGATTTTGCCTTAACCCTACTTACATTGTACCTATACTGTTTTACAGTTATCCCCTTCTGTCTGTATTTTGGTTCTACTCGTTGTTGCTAAGTTTTAGTTCTTAAATGAGTCCAACAAGAAATTTGCTAGCTTGGAGTTTGAAGATCATAGATGGAACGGTTCGATTTATTGCTGAAATTCTTGGAATTTATTTGTTATCTTTTATACCCCTTTATATATGGTCTGTTCCTGTGTCGGCTGTATATTTATAGATCAACATCACGTAAAGAAAATCCATTTTCATTAATCTGAAAGGTATTAGCATCCTCTGCTTTGGTTTCATAATCTTATGAGCAGCACAATATGTTGCCTTAGTGAAACTCCATCAATCACTTGTTTTGTAACTGATGGTGTATGAAACTATTTTATTCCCAGTGACAAAGTTTATGGGTGATTGTACTGAAGATGTGTTTCTTCACACTTAAGTCTTGGTGTTTTGTGTATCTTTAACTATGAGTCATGTTTTACTAAATTTCTTTTTGTGAGTTTACCTACTCTAGTTAATCAGTTCCATGTTAACGTATGAGCCCTTATGAGACAGTATGTGTGTTCTTCCTAAACCTGACAATGTGAGTCCCAAGCACCATAAGTGACTGTTTCATGCATACTTTGTAACATATCTTGATGCCATGGTTTTAGTCTATTTATCTGTTTTGTTTGGCCAATTTTCAAATTGTTGAAAGGAGAACTTACTTTTTTTTGTTCTTTCATGCCTGCAATAGGTGGGTCTAATGGTTCAACAGACAGTGAATCAGAGGTTTGGTAAATGCTTGCTTGAACTAAGTGGAAATAATGCTATAATCGTTATGGATGATGCTGACATCGAACTTGCTGTTCGCTCGGTTCTTTTTGCTGCTGTTGGTACAGCTGGCCAGCGCTGTACTACATGCCGTAGACTGGTATTATACAATTTGTTGTGTTTATTTTAAGTGGTCAAGATTCTACCCGCCTAAAACTTGAATTTCCATGACTTTCTTAATTCAAGCAAAATCAGTTAGTTTCCTTCCTTGATGTAGCTTCTTCATGAGAGCTTATATGCCAAAGTACTTGGCCGACTTCTTGATGTGTACAAACAAGTTAAAATAGGGGATCCATTAGAGAAAGGCACACTTCTTGGGCCACTTCATACTCGCACTTTGAAGGAGAACTTTGAGAAGGGAATTCAGAATATCAAATCTCAGGTATGCAATTTCTGAAATAATTATAGTAACTCTTTTCAATCTGCTTTGTCTAGGTGCTTCTTCATTAATTTTTGTTTTCCCCGTGGAAAACCTCTTTGAGCATCTATGTTGCATCTGCTCAATGAGCAATAAGGAATTAAATATGTTTTAGCAAGCATTTCTTAAAAAACTTGGAAAAATTAAGTTGAATTGTTCTAATGTCCTTGAAATTCTGGAAATATAATGAAAAGAGAGTCACTTTGCTCACTGAAGGTATAGTTTAAGCATGTGGTTCTAACACATATTACGTCCTTGATGCATCTTGTAAGTATTTCCAAGCTAACTGTGCATGAGACTGTTGGTTTAATAGTTGGTAGGTTAAACAGCAGACAATATATGTGCATGAGACTGTTCTGCTTTTCTGCATTATCTCTCTGTGGTTCCTTATCCCGTTTTTTTTTTGGTTGGGGGGGGGGGGGGGAGGTGTTGTTTGGTTGTGGCAAGGAAGATGCAGATGACATCAGTTTGGTGCTTTCTTCTGGTAATGCTTTTAACATGGCAAAGCTTGATTTATAAACTAATCTTTGCAGGGAGGAAAGATCCTGACTGGTGGTTCAGTAATAGAATCTGAAGGAAACTTTGTGCAGCCCACTATAGTTGAAATTTCTCCTGATGCTGATGTAGTAAAGGAGGAACTATTTGCTCCTGTTCTCTATGTTATGAAATTTCAGGTGGCTTTTATCAGAGATTAATCAGAATCTATGCAATTCCTAGTTTTCCTTAATCCTACCTGACAACTAGGCATTATGTATGATCCAAGTGATTTTTATTCTTAACTACCATCGCTTTGCAGACGCTGAAGGAAGCTATAGAAATAAACAACTCAGTACCTCAAGGACTAAGCAGTTCCATTTTCTCCCGCAGGCCTGAGGTTATATTCAGATGGATTGGGTTAGTGGTTCACTTGTACTACGCTCAGTTTACATATGGTTTTGCTCAATGATTTTGGACTTGTATGACTTGCTGCATGCATCAGCCAGCTTTGGTACTCAAAATATTTTCTTTTGAGCTTCGTAAGACACATACTATGATTTTTCCCCCTTTCCCATATAACCTTTTTGTGTTGATTTTCAATTTACCCAAATGGAATACATTGTAAACCTAGCATCTTTTTCTAGATTGTTACTACTATTCTCGCTTCTCTTACTTTGTTTGCTGGAATTCACATGGTAAGTGATGCAGACCTGCAGGAAGTGATTGTGGGATTGTGAATGTTAATATACCAACAAATGGTGCTGAAATTGGTGGTGCATTTGGTGGTGAAAAAGCTACAGGGGGAGGGCGAGAGGCTGGAAGTGATTCTTGGAAACAGTATATGAGACGCTCAACCTGGTAAACATTATTATCCTCTTGGATGAATTCAGTGTATTAAATTTACATCAAGGAACAAGAAGTTTGTTTTCTTCTTTCCCATGGTTGGCTGCTGGGGTTTCACAACTTAGATATGTTTGCAAGTGTCGCATGTAGTGTAGGAGGTTCAAAGGCCTTTTGAACCAAAACCTCATCTGGGCTAATGTCATTTTCCTGCAGCACAATCAATTATGGGAGCGAATTGCCACTGGCTCAGGGAATCAACTTCGGTTGGTAAGTGTGGTTCCTCTTTTGACTGAGATTTTTCTTGCCTCACTTGTAGAAGCACCCTAGTCTTCCTCTGACTATAGTGCGGATATTTTTTTTTATCCTCTGCTTTTCTTGTAGAATTGACAACCTCGGCGCAGCTCGGGGCCCCCACTCAAAAGGCGACTGTAGTATCAGGCGCGATCGAACGTTATGAATAATTAAAATCCTTGATGTCTTAGTTCCTCTGATTTCAATTAGTAGGAGGGGGCAATATTATGTATGGTGTCGCCCTTTATTTTGCCCCTTTCCCCACCTTCTATGCGGGTCCGTATCCCAAGCCATTGGAAGAAAAGAACCATCTGGCAAAATCTCAAACTATGTTATAAGCTGGAGAATATTATTGATTTCTTTTCTCCTGCTTTTGGTATTCGTCAAGAGTGATATTCAATCTGCTTTCGGAATTTGTGGGGGATCTTAGGTGGACGGCTTGGACCCAACGGAGGGAGCAGTTGGTGCAAGGGAAAGCTTATTATTTTTCTTGGTTGAACGAAGAAATGAGAAACCTGAAGTAACAAAATTTGTTGACCGAATTAAAATATTTAGATACTCCAATACTTTAGATTCTCTCGTCGATGAACATTTAAAACCAGATAGATATTGGCACAAGTAAAAAGCTTAGGTAAGAAAAACCAAATCAAGTGACTTTTGGTTTCTCTCGGCTTCTCATCAAAAGAGTTGGCTAGTTAACGTGGTTGAGCTTTCAATGGCAGATTCGAATGATCCCCAAAACAAAGAAACTGCAATTGAATAGTATGGCCTAGTTAACGTGGTTGCTCGGTCATCCAAAGTATGGCCTAGCTTCGTCAATAATTGCCAAGCTTCTCTGTCGGATTGAATCGGACCTCCAATAGTATTAGCCTTTTTATTAGGTGTCGTCCTATGCATGAACAAACAAGTTGTTGTCAGTGATCAAGAATTCAAGATCAATAAAACACACCACCAGCAAGCAGTGGATCATGTCTGTTTTGCTATCCACCCCACCCACTCTCACACGCGCACACACACACAACCCCCCCCCCCCCCCCTCTTCCAAAAAAAAAAACACTACTATCATTTATCTTGCATTATTGAGCAGAGAGACGCGACAAGAACAATTCCACACCTATCCACGAACTCTAGTCTCCACCAGCTTTTCGGACCCATACTCGAGCCGGGAAATGGAGTAAAGACGAGAGGATAATTGAGTTTGTTGTCCGCAGGATTTTGAAGAGAGAGATGTCCTAACTCCCAAGGGAAGAGATGAGGTTAAAAAAAAAAAAAAGAGAGAGAGAGAATATTTATACATATATGTGTATATGGGGACCAGAAAACTGATATTTGTGATCCGTGCCACTACTGGGCATAACAAGTTAGCAACAGCGTAGGTCCCATGATGTGTGGTTATACCATCCATCCTTGTGTTTTTTTTGCGGACATGGAGGGACACAGCTGATTGATCGATCATCAGTATGGGTTTGTGGAATGCGATTGTGTGTGTTTTCGGACACCATCGATGGATCTGCATGATCGAGGGATGCATTGATTGACATTATGTCGCCTCCAAGATTTAGAAATTTGTTCAAGCGTCCCATTTATTTTATTTAGAAAGAATAAATAAATAAATATATTTGCTTCTCCATAATGTTGTGAAGAATTTAATGTGCTTGAACAAATGTTTGTGCGTTTGCATGCTTTAGTCCAAATTTTTAATCGTGCTCCTGAGACACAGAGCCTCTCTGAGTTTCGGATATTTTCATACGGCCTGGCGGTTAATTGTTGCACTATTTAGTAGAAGATGTTCTCTTCTAAATAAAGCCAAAAAGTAGGAGATAAAAACTCTTTCGTTATTGTCAAATTCTCCAACAGACGTCAAGAGTTCTTGTGTTGTCTTATCTGATAAAAAGTAATTTTTCTTTAGAAAATAACAGTCCAAAACAGCACGTGAGCATCTACGTGATTTTCTGGCTCTCTTTTTGGGCGATTGCCCTGGATATGCATGCATCATGAGGACTGAGGACGAATCAGGTTAGCTTTCTAAAGGCCTACTTTCTTTCTTTCTGCAAATCATCAGTAAGTAAATAAAACGGCAGGCTTAGGTTGTGTTTGGATTGCATTTTCCGTCATTTTTCATGGAAAAATTACTGTAGCGATTTGATATATGTGAGGGAAAAAGGTGATAGGGAAATGTGATCACGAAAAACGACAATATTTTTCGACGGAAACAAGCAATCCAAGCATGGCCTTAGTTCTCCCAGTAAAATCAGAAAGCATGAACCTCGGTAGATATGAATATGACGGCACTTGTACTTGTGAGCATGGTTCAAAGCTAGGCCGCGGTAGTGGTTCGATCCGTTCCACATCGGTTTCGACATATCGGTCGCGATTTTAGTGACACGTAAATTTTTTAAACATTTAATATTCTAAAAATTGTGAAAAAACATGACAAACAAAAATAGTAAAAATAATAAAAATTTAAGTTGACTCGAGACGATTCGGTCATTTTTATCCGTTTTGAAAACGTCTTGGCCGAGTTTTTGGTGATCCATTATCTCAGAGTCATCTCGTCCCGGTATCGGAATGGAAAGTCCCGTTCCGATGACGACTCGGCCGAGTCTTTGTACCATGCTTGTGAGAGCCTATTTATGGTTTGTTTGGATAGAGGATTATTTGTCAATATTTATTTGCTTACATCATCATTACAATTTCTAACACATCTTTTTATCTTCCCAATTACCTTTTTATCTCACATATATCACATCACAAAAAATACTACAGTAAAAATATCTCAAATAATTTATAATCCAAACAGAACTACAAGGCGCCAGCCCACCGGAATCCAGAGGCCACATCTTAAATCAAAGCTGTGCTGTGCATATTCACTACTACTAGTAGTATATATGCTCCACCGTCAGGGCACTGCTCGAATACATAAATTTATACTGACAAAAGCAATGAATCAGCCTGCTTACTGATTTGGGGAGATGCACTTTCTCCCCAGTCATCAAGCTATATGCCAGCCAAAGACACAGTCAAAAGCATTTCCAATTTTACCCTTTTTCCTACGCCTTTTCTCCTGTCATTAGGAAGTACCCAAGATAATTACTGAGTTGTAACCGCATTTGTAGTAAACCTTCATTAACCACTAGGAGGAGGCTAACAATAATTTAAATGTAAAATGTAGGACTACCAAGATCCGGGCATCAGGGCAACGCATGAAAAGATAATGCAATGAATCAGAGTAGCATTTGATCGTTGTCAACGCAAGCAAACGCAACAAAAATTTAACCAAAATCAATTGAAGCTTATAAAAGATTACGCCAAGAATTTGGACGAGAAATTATCGAGTTGACGTAACATCATTAGCTCCTCTAATTCCAGTAATACTTACTGGAGCATCTGATGACAAATTTCCATGCCTGAATAATTGAAGGGAACGGTAGCCATCAAGAAAGATAAGAACACATGCATCGACCCACTTATATCACCATCAATGAATCCATCAATCCCAACTCATTTCGTATCAATCGCTATCATATCAACTGCGCAAAAACCAAATAATCCGACCCCAAAACAAAAGCGAAAATAGCTTAAACAAAAAGAAAAGAAGACGAGAGAGGAAAAGCGGGCAAGTTTAAGAATCCTACTACCCCCCTTACTGATCAATAATATATCCACAATGATAAACACAAACTCTTGTGTTTACAAATGAGTGAGAAACGTAAAACTTAAAATAAGTCAAACTACTGGAAACTTTTATTAGTACTACTAAATGTTTGTTTGTTTGTTTCTTTCTTTGTATTATTTTGCACTTCCTTTTCTCATCTAGCGGTGTCCCTGCCGAAATTCAAAAGAAACTGCGCTGTCTACTTCTACTACTAGGGCACTATCGGTTTCTGTACCAATGTCCAACGATTGTCGTTCAGACTCTCCTTCAACCCCATGCAACCCCGCCGAGTCAACAAAATTCAAACTCGGAATGCAGCTCTCCGACCGAGTCAACCCCCCACCGACCCTAGCGCTCTCGGTCGGACTACAGGGCACGGAGCGCAGCATGGATTTGGGAGAATCTAAACTCTTCTTCAAGATGTGCCTGACAGCAGAGATTAAATGGCCGGTGGCGTCGGGAGGCGGTCCGGAGGACCTGAACTTGTTGCAAAAATTGAAGTGACGGCTCATTGCTTCTTCGGTGCTTATTAGCCTTTTGGATCGGAAGACTTCGTCCTTCACCGCCTCCGCACACAGACCGCATATCCATTTCCCCTGATACCGCTCTCGAATTCTTTCGATATACGCCAAGGTGCATTCCTCCGTCAGTCCGCAGCAATCGCATTTTGCGAAATCCACATCAATTGTGGCTGCTGCCAGTTTCGCCGTCACCGTTTGTGAATCGGTGGCCGACGCCGTCGTCGTCATCACGATTGAGTCGGTGATTACCGTTGTCACGGACATCGCTAAAACTGAATTCAAAATCCAAAAAAAAAAAAAAAAAAGAGGTAATGAATTTTTATATGTACAATTATAGTACTACTCGTTTTGTTGTTTCATCCAAATAGGAATTTAGTGTCAGAACCTGTACTCTGGCTTCGTACAAAAATTTAACTCCAAACCCTGAGTAACATGATTATCTCATTACAAGTTTTGATTTCCATCCGGCTACAAATTTCACGAAAAGCAAAACACTAAACCTTAAATTAAACGTAGATGGTAGTATAAAAGAAGCATTTAAACCTAACAAGAAAATTACCTGCACAAGTAAGATGGAAGGGTATAGATATATGAAGGAGTGTGGTCCAAGTTTTTTTTTTGCACAGAGAAACAGAAGAGATGGATCTGCTTCTGCTGCTTATAAAATAATATTCCAACGGGATATTATTCTTATTGCGTTTATCGTTCTCTTTCCCACTCGCCTTCTTCAGCCTTGGCGTCCTCGGGAATGAAAAAGGTATACATGAAAGACATTTTTTTCAGGAAAGATTCTGTCCTTCTTCTTCGGGAAATGGGGAATATCAATCAAGTGGTGAGATGAAGACGAACATAAAAAAGGAGTCAAATCTTCTGTTGCAGAGAACTTTTATTTGTTCGGGGGAGGGTTTTAGGGAGAAAGATGGAGCGAGAGGATATATAGGGAGGGTTGGGGGGGTTTGTGTTCTGGGGAGGATTGACCGACGAGGATGGAGAGAAATATATGAAAGCAAGACAGGGAGGAGTCGAGTCACTGGTAAGAAAGAAAGAAAGAAGGAAAGCGAGCGCTCCGCCAAGGAGTAAGGAGGGAGGGAAAAAGTAGAGAATGGAAGGAGCGATGATTGGAGGAATGGAGGGCGTGGACACTGGGAGGGTGTGGGGTCCAGTAATAGAATCCACGTCACCAATTGTGCTGTCAAAGAAATTCTGGCCTCATATGATTGGGTTTGCCAGCTGGGCATTATCTGCACTTTGTGTTCTGCCCCCCCAAATTTAATATATCTCCATTTTTTCTCCAAAAGGAAACTAGTAGTAGGCCGCAGCAAATTCCTTACCCACGCCTCTGTTTGGGAGATTTTTCTTTCTTTCCTTCTTTGTTTTAAGTTTTCTTCACCAATAAGTTCCCGCCGCCGAAGCTGCGCCTCCATCCCCACCTCCGCCCATTTACAACGCCTTTACCGAATTTCTCATCGTCATATGCGATAACTAGTATTCAAAGGGCGCAAGCACGAGCGTGCGAGTAACTAATAAAAGAAGTTTGTGCTAGATTTTTTGAGAAATCACTTTCTAGAGAATTAATTATATGTTGTAATAGTAAATATATAGAAAATTCGTTAAAATAAGATGTAAAAACAAATAATTATTTGATAGTAATTCATAACCAGGGTTAATAGTTTCTAATAAAAATTAAGGTTTGAATAATAAAATAAACAGGAATATATATTAGTTGGAAGAATGATATATTGAAACTTAGCAGCCCTTTGGGGTTCGGTTCCGTGGTTGTAGTCCCAGTTGGGGGAGAGCCACGTCCAGGGATCGAGTCCCCGGGTTTACCTGGTCGGTGATGTTGGGTAGCCTCTCCCGGTCACCCGGTCACGTAGTGGGATTAGTTGGATCGTACGGTAACCAATCCACGGACCCAGATACCCACTGTGTTGACAAAAAAAAAAAAAAAGATATATTGAAACTTAGCATGGGTGATTTTTCAGTGATAGTTTAGAAGGACTAAAAACTTTTACACCAACTCCTACGTCTTCCTTCCTTCCCTTTATATATGTAAATACATGGTATACTTTACATATATATTATAGACGACGATAATTATTAGTAAAATTTTTTGCGTTCTACCAACTTCCAAAACCGTCCAATTATTTGACTTGATTGTTGCAATTAATTAGTAGCAGTTTGGTTTAATTTGCGTGCGTCCATTGCGGATGTCTTCACACTTTAAAAAAAAAAAAAAAAAAAAGGGGGAAAATCCAGCCTCATACATTACTTAGTCCGTTGTGCCTCACTCACGTCTCTTGACTTCCAGACTTGCATTACGTGTCCCAAATCAATTTCAAAGGGTAGGGTAGGACGTGTGAAAGTCAAAAATTGGAGCAAACTGCACAGCTGTGGTGTGAAATTGAGGAAGGAAATCCCTTTGATTGTAGTTTCTCGCATATGAAATTATTATCCAGCAAATACTGATACATTTCAGTCGCACAATCATTTTATATTGTGACAGATGTACTATTGGTATTTGCTGAGTAGTAGTATAATACTTTCACATGTGGGAGACCAAAATCGAAGGGATGACTACTTATTATATTATGTATATAATCGGTTTTTTTTTTTTTTTTTTTTTTTTTTGGAGAAAACGAGAAAAAAAGCTATAGGTTTTTCAATGAAAAGCATATACAAAAAAAGTGGATGAAAAGGATATAAGCGGTAATTTCATGGTCGATACTTACAATCAAAGTCAAAGATATTAATTAAATGAAAAATTTTCAGTACTTTGACACGAATGAATAAATCAGGTAAAGGGAAGGAAGCTAGACAGTTGGAGGGAAAAAAAAAACTTTAAGAAAGTATCAATCACCAAATTATCTATATCTATATAAATTTGAGAATGCTGAAGTATATGTCATTGCACTTATTAAGGTTTTCTCATAGAAATAATAGTTAGAGTGTTATGTAAGTCAAAATTAACCCCAGAAATGATCGGTGCTAGTAACCAACAACCAACAAAAACCATAATACCCAGATCGAAACTAGGAAAAGAACTGACAATCCATAAGAATAATGGATATTTTTGGTTCGTTTTGTCAGAAATCAGATTAATTAATAACACGAATATGTGACCCCCAATATGAAGATCAATCAGAGAAATCTTGTCCTATTTTCTAGGATGTATGACGAAGGAAAGAAATTCTACAATTGGAACATGTATATATATATATATATATGCGCGCGCGTGGGCCATAAAAAGATAATAATATCAGGCTATATGAAGAAATCCTATTTTTTTTTTGGTTAAGGTGCTATGGTGGGCTTTCAAGTATAGCTCTATTAAGTATTATTCCCATTAATCCAAAAAATTATATAAAGAGAAACTCTCCCATCCCCTTTTTTTTTTTTTTTTTTTTTTGGTGGGAGAAACTCCCCTATCTAATGTACATATATGTCTAGAACTTTTTAAGTCAATAAAAAAGATATCTTTCAAAATGAAAACAAAGCATGTTAATTGTGTTACGAATTGGCTTTTTTGTGTGTACTTTTTACGTGTCGGATAGGACATACGTGGTTGTCGTTCATATGGGGTTCACTATCCTTGCTTGATTATTCCGATGTTGAACATAATACTAATAATCTTGGGTTTCCACTTTCCACTGATTTAGTGAAGGCCGGAACAAGAATATATATATATATATATATATATATATATATATATATGAGGAAATGAGAAGTTCAGTTTTAGCTTCAGAAGCTTTTATATATATTTTTTGAAGGGAAGATTTATTTAAGTGTTTTGTTGTAAGTCTGGTTTATTTTTCTTTGGGGACAAGACTCCAGAGCTCTATCGCTTGAGTGGAGGCTGGAGCGGGCCAGACCAGAAGTCTTCTCAAAAAGGTATTCCATTTGATTCAAAGTCGAACGAGGAGTAAAATCCACGCCATATCGAGAAAAGCCCCATTTCATTATCATTTCCACTTATATTATTAGTGGCTCGAAGCAACAAGGAAGTGGTGTTATTATGTACAATCACTTGTCACTTGTCACTTGTCAGTGGACCGGACCCTTTGGGGTTGCGAAATAGACTCCAGACTCGCATTCATCATCATGTACATATATATAGGATACATATGGGAGTTTTGCTTTGCTTTTTTTGCTAATTATTAGCATTGCATGGACCAAGCAAAAAGAAATGGTGTGATGAATTCTTTTGTATGATTGTGAAAATGACCTCCACCGGTTGCTTCCCATGCTCCACCGTTGCGAAAGATCAGCCGAACATCTCTATCTATGTACCGGCGAACAGGATGAGAAGGAAGGCTTTTAGCAGATCGTTCACGGAAATAAATAAATGAGTCTATTGTATTTATTATGTATATTAATTATTATGTTATTGTTAAAAGCTTTTTATATTTCTTTAGTGTTTATTAGACATCATCAATAGCTTTATATTTCTTTAGTGTTTGTCTCCATAGTTGAGTACAAAAAAGGTACTCCCTCCGTCCCACTTTAATAGTCCTGTTTTCCTTTTTCGTCTGTCCCAAATTGTAGTCCACTTTCCAATTGAAAAATGTAGTTGTATTTTAATTTTTCTAAAATGTCCTTATTCAATGTAAGTTGTTGTTACTATAATAAACCTACCTCATTTAATGAGAGTTGATTCTTTTTTTACCATCAATTCAAGTTCCGGTAAAGTTGTACTTTATTTAATGTGAGGGTATTTTAGGAAAATAGCAATCTAAATTTACTTTTCCAACAAAGTTAATTACTTTTTTTTAAACTGTGTGAAAAGAAACATAACTATCAAAGTGGGACGAAGGGAGTACTATATACAACAATTTTGAAGAAGGGAAATTTCAAATTCTACGAAAAATCTGAGAGTCAGAACTAGAATTTCATTTATAATCGTCTGACTACAAATTGAGTTAGGTCTTGAAAAAAGAAAAAAAGTACTTAAACTATTTAATTGTTGTATTTTTGTTTGGAGTTAAACAATTTAGAAACGAGGGATAAGTTTTAAATTTCTATTATTTTTTCTTCTCCACATCCCCAGTGCAAACTAGGCCCAAGTAGGAAATGGACTAATTAACTTCTTCTTTTTTTGTCCTAAACTCATGACCCTTCACCGTCCATCTATTCAAAGCCGCAAATAATGACGTAGGAGCAGGAGAGTGACATGACTCCAAACTGTTACGTTACGTGCGAGGTTTAGCCACTCACACTCTGCTGCTACTGTCATTGCACGTTTTCACGTGCTTTTGTTTAGGCCAAATAATAATTAATACTACTGTAATTGAATGAACCAACCTGTTGCCTGCCCTTCTTTCAGTTTAGGGAGCCACTCGTCAGACTCATCCAAGACGCAGCCAGGATCAGGATGACGTAGGTACTAGGTAGTAGCCCTACTACATTCTACTTTTCCCTCCTCACTTACCGCCAAAAGCTTTCGCATGGTTATAAATATCAGGGAAAATCGTCCAAAACGTCTCTCACATTTTTTAAAGTGACTTTTTTCGTCCCTCACTTTTAAAAGTGTAATTTTATGTCCCTTACATATTCACATCGGTCAAATTTAGTCCCTAACTAGGTTTCCGATCATTTTTTGGC
Source organism: Coffea arabica (assembly GCF_036785885.1). Lineage (NCBI taxonomy): Eukaryota > Viridiplantae > Streptophyta > Magnoliopsida > Gentianales > Rubiaceae > Coffea > Coffea arabica. The sequence goes on along the minus strand of NC_092317.1, from coordinate 982,900 downwards.
CGGAATCCATCACGTGCAAGGCACGTGATCATTTTTGAAGGGTAAATTTGTCAAATTATATTTTACATAATCTGATCTATAGTCCTCCACATTTTATAAAACAAATTTTTTCGTCCCTCACATTTTATAAAATGATTTTTTCATCCCTTACATTTCACAAAATGAATTTCTCCATCCCTCACATTTCAAAAAATGAATATTTCCATCCCTCACTAATTATGTATGTGAGGGAAACCCTAAAAAAAAAATGTGTGTGAATACATTTTGTTTAAACACATGTATATGTCTATTTGATTTTGCTTAATAATACGAATAGCATAAATATATGTATGGGTCTATTTGATTTCACTTAACAATACGAATACCATATATTATACGTGATCATTTGATTTCATTGTCAAGTTGGCCAATAAAGCTATTTTCGGTCAAAATACAATAAGAATATGCAAATTAAGGTTCTATTGGTAAATATTAGTCATAATCATACAAAAAGAGAAGATAGCCCACAAGTTGGACCCAATTACATACATGTGTTTATGTTATTATTATTAAGCAAAATCAAATAGACATATACATGTGTTTAAAAAAATGTATTCACACACATAATTAGTGAGAAATGAAAAATTCATTTTTTGAAATGTGAGGGATGGAGAAATTCATTTTGTGAAATGTGAGGGATGAAAAAAATCATTTTATAAAATGTGAGGGACGAAAAAAATTATTTTATAAAATGTGGAGGACTATAGATCAGATTATGTAAAATATAATTTGATAAATTTACCCTTAAAAAATGATCACGTGCCTTGCACATGATGGATTCCGGCCAAAAAATGATCGGAAACCTAGTTAGGGACTAAATTTGACCGATGTGAATATGTAAGGGACATAAAATTACACTTTTAAAAGTGAGGGACGAAAAAAGTCATTTTAAAAAAATGTGAGAGACGTTTTGGACGATTTTCCCTAAATATCAACTAGCGAGGCTTTCCATTTCCTTCACGTGTGAAACAGAGAGATCATCCTATGGGCAGCTATTGTTGCTTTTCTTTTCCGCACTTTCCCTGTAAACATTAATTATTATTAAATTTCATTTCATAATTAAGAGTCAAAACACGCAGTAGCAAATGCACGTAGAAAATTTGAAGAGATTAAAACATGCAAGGAAATGAATTGTGCAGCTGCGGATAAGAATGAAGGAAATGCTTTCCACGGAAGGAAGGGGCAAAGAAAGAAAGAAGAAGACTACCATTTCCCTATATTATCAAATTCAAACTTTAAAAGATGCTTCCAGGTGTCTGATGACAAATGATGGTGAAAACGCACAATAAAGAATGGGGCAGGATCACCATCACACTGCTGCTTACACATTTCTTCAATTGGTGATTCATGATATAATTACACACAGGAACAGGAGCAAGAAGACACCACCACATATGACGTGCGTGTCACACGAACGAGTTTCTCTTCATCTCATACCAAAAAGAACAACAACAAAGAAAAAAGAAGCACCTCCTACTAGTACTAGTAGCAGGTGTCATTTTATTAAATAAGCATCATACCGGAGGGAGCCAGAGGGGAAGGCTGTGTCCGCCTGTGCCTGGATCTGGATGTATCGAATCGAAAGGAAAAATTTTTTGTCTTCGATGTATGTATGTGAACATCTCGATGGCATATGCCTTTTGATGCCTTAATCATCGCTTCCATAATTCAGCTACTGGCTTCAAATAAAATACTCCTGACAAAACAAAAGAACAAATCAGACGTGGCGCCGAGACGGTCAAACATCTAAACTGTCTTCTAGCTAGCAATAAATAGGATTTGGTAAAAGCATGGGTGACCAATGATTTCAGTTTGTATGCATATGCTTTGAGTTTTTTAGGAATCATTCTATGGACTTTATACACAATATGCTTCTTTACGTATAGGTGAAGATATATATATATGCTCTGATGAGTTGGGATGGATTTGGAGATCCCTTGCGAAAGTGATACGTAAAACAAATATTTTTCTTCATATTATGTGGTTTTACCCTTGCATGAACGCCGTAAAATGTTAAGTTTATCATTTGTTCTCCATTTTTATTTTTTCTTTTTTTAATATAAAGGAAAGCTTTTCAATAACACAACAAAATCTCAGCCAAGATGACTGAGGATGCAGTATATTCTCGAGTATGTATGTATCTTTAGGCTGCTGAATACTCGAATTAATTAGCATGTTTATTATATTATCGTTTGGTTATTAAAAAAAAAAAAAAAAAAACTAGCATGTTTATTAGTAGTATAAAAGTATCCCAGATTCAGTAGAAAATGCTGAGTCATGTTCGTTAAAAAAAAAAACATTTTTTTTTCAGAAAGAAACCAAAAGAAATAAAGCAAAAAAATTGAAGCGAACCCTGTCTAGAAATCGATAAAAGATGAGATGAATCATCCAACTCTCTTCCAGAAGTAAAAAAGGTAACAAAGAGCCATCGAAAAAGACCAAAAAGTTAAAAGAGCTACGTTCCTTTTTGGCTTTGTCCGATACGAATATTACAAATTTTTAAGTTGTCGGCATTAATAATGCTTTCTGATGACCGACCGACCATTCAACCCCAATTACTTCTCCCAATTTGTTTGGAGAAGAATCTGTCATGTGGCTGTATTCTCTCACTTTTCTTCAAAATTGATTAGCTTCACTTTTACTTTCCTTATCCTCCGATGAATGAACAAAATTTTTTTTTTTTTTTTTTGGCGGACTTGCATATATTTATTGAGAAAAGTATTGAATTCAGTGGCTGCTCTGATTTTCTTCGGAGAGACAGTTTTAGTTAAAGGGGATGCTGACTGCCAGCAGGATCGACCTTCGTGTCTGTACTGTATACCTATTTGGGTTTCTGATTTTATTTAAATTTAATAGATAATATGGGTCACGGAGCGGATTTATCAGGAATCCTTAAAATTTGGATGGTGCAGCCCATTGACAGCACATAAACCAAGAAATGATTCAGTTTGAAATTGAAAGAGCAACGGGTACTCCATTTGGCTTCTGTTGCATAAGGGGAATCCAGTTCGTTGGCTTCTTGTTTCCATCCTTGGGACGATATTGAAGAGTAGATTGAAGTGGCGGATTTAGATTCGGCTTCCTTCAGGCTCGAGTCTTTGCGAGTTTGTTCCCATATTTAAGTCTGCAGAAAGCAATGTGACCAAATGATGTTGTCGGAGGAGGAAATTTCACACACAATCCATTCATCAAGAAAAGAACTGTGAATCATACAACAGACACATTAGTTGTATACGAAGAAGCAAACAAGCAACCAATTATACGAAGAGGAAAAACATCCCCAGTACTGGTACTTGAGGAAGTCTGTATGAATTTTGAGAGCAGCAGATCAGTCATTAGCAAATACTCAAAAACTCCCATTAGAGTTACAATATACATAGCGGTTTCAACATCATGAAATTCGGACCCTAGAGATGTGGGATATCTTCGTCCAGTGCTCCCCTATTCTCTTTTGGTATTGTTGCTGCAGAAGTGGACAGTTGTGGATGTACAACTTTCGTATGGGAGTCTTCTCGAGCAGGTGATCCGGCAGCGTGTTCAGCTTGCTGCAATCTGAAAGCTTCAAATAGCGAAGATATGGCATAATACTCGGATTTCCCTCTTTAGCGCCTCTATCTTTGCAGGTCATGTCCCATTTTTCCCAACTACTCATGCCTGCAAATTTGAGCTTCTTCAACTTCGGGAATATGGCAAGTGCAGCTGTTGACGGTGCACCATTCGTCTGCATGCATCCACCCAAATCAGGTCCTCCAAAAGGTTCAGTGCCAATAAGCTTCAATCCATGCATGTTCTCTAAGCAGAGATTTTCAAGGGACGCAAGCCTACCCAAAGGAGGCAAAGTGGTACAATTTGGACAATCTTGAAGTCGGAGCTTTCGCAAATTATTTAGTGATGTCATCCAAACGGGGAGGCGAGCACCACCATAGAAACTGAGATGCAATGTTTGCAAATCCGAGCACAATTGAAGAGCATCAGCAACATCTGTTCTCCCCCCAGCTTGCAGTTGAGGATTAAAATCCAAATGCAATTCGGCCAAGTGTTTCTTGTTCTTCAACTGAGCTTTCTCTGCTTGATCTGCATTTGCTACATAACCCAGACCTTCTATTCTGAGACAGCCGTGAAGCTGGTTCAGACTACTGAGATCTCCTATTGTGCAAATTGTTTCTTCACCATCAGTAACGCCAGCTAGAACAAACTTGGTCAGTGTTTGAAGAGAGGGCAGCATTCCTATCCCTTTAGGCAATGTCCTTAGACTACCTGTACGATCAATCTCAAGATGCCTCAAGTTTCTTAGTTTGCCAATCCCTTTAGGTACTTGCCTAAGATGGTCGCATGCAACAAGCTTCAAGGTTTGCAAGTTATATAAATCACAAACTGTTTCAGGCAATTCCCAAAATGGATTATGGGATAAGTTGAGATACCTCAGATTTGTCAATTTATCTATCTCCTCTGAGAGTTCACACAACCTGTTACGACTCAAATCCAAAGCCTTGAGATGCACCAAGCCGTCAAATAAATCAGGTGAGATTCTGTCAACCTCACTAACAATTGGTGGGGAGTCATAAAATGATTGAACCCAAAACGTGTGTAGTTTTCCTACATTGCCTATGGACAAGGGGAAATGGACGTCTTCTGAACGTATCAATGTCAAATGACGGGCCTTATCACAGGATGAATTGATCCGGTGAACCAATCTGCCATCAACCTCCATGACATAGGATTCATTTTTTCTGAGATACCGTGCTAAATCAAGAACCATGTCATGCATCTTCAACCTAGTAGCATTATCCCGACCCTTATCCTTATCCTTTTTCATTTGGAAGAAGGACCTCATCACTAAAGTGTTCAAGTACTCCCTACCAGTTGCTTCCATTTCCCCAGTTCCATTCGCACTAAGATAACCTTGCGCCATCCACAGCTTGATTATATTGTCAGCCTCTATCTCGTAATCCTGTGGAAAGATGGCACAATACGAGAAACACCTTTTCACTGGTAAAGGCAAATCATAATAGCTCAACAGCAGAGGAGGAAAAATACCTTTTTTTGCTTCCAAGTCCCACATATCACTCTCCAGAACATTCTTCCAATCTTGAAGTGAAGTTTTGAAGCGCATTAAACTCCCTATAGTTTTTGCAGCTAGAGGTAAGCCCTTGCACTTGCTAGCTATTCTCATACCAATATCTTTCAGTTCTTGAATGTCTTTCTGGCTTCTTTCAGATAAAGCTAATTGACTGAAGAGAGACCAGCAATCCTCCTCAGTCAATTCCCCCAAACGCAGCAGGTAGCTACTTTCCATCATCTGAGCAACCCTCTCATTCCTCGTAGTGACTAAAACTTTACTACCAGGGGCACCACTGCTAAGGGAGCTTATCAGGGGTTCTAACCTTTCATAATCCTCGGTCCATACGTCATCCAGCACAAGAAGGAATTTCTGTCCCTTAATGCGGTCTCTCAGACGACCCAATACAGTTTCCAGTTCGAATAAGTTTGGTGCACTCCCTTCAAGCGATTCAACGATTGCTTTAGCAACTCTCAGATCATCGAAAGGTTCAGAAACACAAACCCACGACATGGTAGGGAAATGAGCTTTCACCTGTTCAGAACGGTAGACTAATTGGGCAAGGGTCGTCTTTCCAATCCCGCCCATACCCACAATAGAAATGGTGTGGAGGGGCCTCATTCCACGACTACCCTGCATAAGCAATTGGTCCACAAGAGTAGCCTCGTCTCCATCTCGACCTCGGACTTTAGCCACATCAACAAAAGAGGTGGTTTTAGCTCTCACGGGCCCTTCATACCCGGTGACAGTCGTGAAATTATACCTATCCTTTTCTCCGGCAATTAGATCCAAATTTCTATTGATAACCTGAATCTTAAGGGCTATGTCACGACGTTTAGCAACCCGGCTAAAGCAAAGGCAAGGTGAGGAAATGAAAAAGCACACCTTTTTGTGAGGGGTTGCAGAATCTTCGAGTTCCTGAGTTTCTGTCTTCAGAAGTGCCGTGTTCCACTCGTTCAATACATCATCCATGTCGTATACGACTTCTTGGAGCCTCTGCAGCCATTGTTCCACGGAGTTGTCCTTGACTTGTTTCTTCTCAGCATCCACCATCACGGCTTCGATGGAACGGAGGGTAGTTTTAAGGTTCTCGATATCTTTGTCCACACCCACCACGAGTTTCAATTCTTGGCGGACTTGGGTCTCCAGGATGGAACCCAGCTGGGTTAAGACCGCGGATAGAATTGGATCAGACATGGCGGTCAAACTATGTTTGTATAATCGGCTATAGATATCAACGAGGCAAGAAACTGCAAGCTAGGAATTATTAGGAAACTATCAAATGCGAACGCTCTTAAATTAGGTTTATTTGGTTTAAAATGATTGATCATGAAACTGGAAGGAGAAGAAGAAGAAGAACTAATCTAGGACTAAGTACAGTAGTACTTAGTACTTAACAGGTGGACTGGAAAGGGGTGAGCCCGGCCCGGTCAGGTCCACCGGAATCTCTCTCTGCAATTTCAGTGGAAACTAACTTGGGGTAAAAAGTAAAAACTGAAAAGCTTTTGGTCAAAGTCAATGCTCAAAAGTCACGCGTTTGTTTGTGATGGTCCCGACTGCTGATGGGTGCCTAGAAGGCCAAAAGACTTTTCTGAGTTCGGTCTGGTCTTTGCGAGATATTAAGGCACTTTGGGTTCAATGCGTAAAGGTTACTGCGAATTCGAAGAAGATTTAATTGACGGTGTTCTCCTCCCCAGCCAAAGCTTCTCTTGCTGGAATTAAACTAAGCGGGAAGAGTTTAACCAACGTGTTCATCAAAATGGGATGAATTGCGGTGACGGAGGGAGCAGTAACCGTTTTACTTAGGCTATGAGGTGGAGATGGAACACTAATAAAAGTACGGAACTAGTGTATATTCTTCCAATTCCAACAGTTGAAGCATCTGAGAAAGCTGACAACAAAAGCTGATAAGCTGACCAAAAGCTTTATAGAAACTACTAATACATAACAAGAACAAGATCATAAGCAGCAGCATTTGGCATGAATGAATGACAAAAATAATACTAGGCCTCCAAGCATCTAAGATTATAATCTCATTCGTTCAACTAAACTAATGCTGCAGCATCTAAGATTATGATTTCATTCTGTATCTTTCTTGAAGTGCAACGACCGGGTAAGAATACAATCCTCTAAGAATACACTTCTGGGAGCATTACTCCAGAGGAAGAAGAGGACAGGTGAACAACTCCAAGACCCTGTCCTCCAGTTCCTCAACAGAGTAAAGGATACACCTCTCTGAAGAACCCTCTCCGCTCATAATGTGGCTCCCGAAGTTTCTGAGATAGCTCTCATAGGTCGGGATTAGTCTATTCCGTATGGACCGTTGAAGTCCCTCCCGTAGGCCAAGGTCTGGTACAGTCCACATTGTTTGGGCGAAATGGATTTCTGCAAACAGCTTATTGAATTTCTTGAGTCTGTCTTTCGGAACATTTTTTGACACCCAGGAAATGCAACCCCAGCTCACAACACGCAATCCCTGGCTTCTTAAACAATACATGACCTGATCCCAACTAGCTTTTAGGTACCCATACATTGCCTCCCGCACAATTTCTGTCAGCTTGTTTAGATAACACCCTGCCATCTGTCTCAGAACTCTGGACTTCCTAATTCCTTGGACAATGTAGTGAATATTATTCATCACAAACAAATTGGACAGCGAGGGATCTCGATAGGATTTGGACTTGCGCTCCAAGTTATTCAGCAGGACGATAATGGTCCACAACAAATGCGCTGCCAAAGGTGTTTGCCTTTCCAGTTCTGCAACCTCCAATTTGGAACTCAGTCCATCCCCGGAACTGACTGAAGGCTTTGAGAGTATTAGTTTCATTAGAGATTCCTGAAAATCTGTAAGGCCGATGATATAATCCATCACGTACTTTGTCAACCTGTGAATTGCCCCATCTGGAGCCGGACACTCGTCGAGATCGCCGAGAATCGCAGCCTCAAAATCTACGAGAGTGAGTCTAACCACTTCACCCAGCCTGGAAAGTATAACGTCAGCGCGTGCTTGAATGCTCCTAATCTCTTCTTCCGAGGCTCCAAAGGAAGCCTTAATATCCGAGATGAGATGAGAGAAACTCGTATGTAAGAGTAACATCTTTCGCAACCTTTCCGGTGATCGACGACAGGAGCATAGAGCTTCCGGGAAGTCAAGTAACCGAGCTACGGGGTCTTTAACTATCTCAATGAAACACGAGCGTGCGGTACTGGCGTTTCCTAGACCTTGAAAAACATACATTGAGAGTCGCTTCTCAAATGCAAGGATATCCCTAAGGCTACAACGTGCTCCTCGAATCCAGCGCATGATCTTTACCTCCAGAACTTCCCACTCCAACTTCTGGGTATCAGCAGTTCCCATTTGTAAGTTCTGATCCCAGAGGTTTTGAAAGCGTAATTTGATGAAACACTTCCTTTCACTCACGTATTCAGCCTCGAACTGTCCGAGACACCCTTCTGAGTCCATCTTCTCTGCTTTAGACCTGACATCATGAAGCTCTGTCGCATTCAGACTAAGGTCACTCATTGATTCCCCAGCCAGTAGTGCTGCCAAGAGATCGGTTTCGGCCTGTGGCTGGAAATCATTACTTCGTGACTCAAAATTCTCCTCCAATATCCCTGACGTACCTAAAGTAAACGAACTCGTCTCGGTGCTGGTTCTTGGCTCCGGCGTATTAATGGCCATACTAAATTAAAAATCAGCTGGAACTGGAAGTGCTGGTGATCAGTCCTCCAGTTTCATAACTTAATGGAATTTAACAACCGAATCTTGATGAATAATTAGTAATCTAGAGGCTTCAGTTGTCTGAGTGGGAAATATATCTATTGAGCATTTAGACGCTGAGAGATCATGACTCTGGAAGTGGCCAGGAAAGGTGAAGTCAAGATAGACATGCGTGCGAGCGCGCGTGATTCAAAGTCACTGTCGCGGTTACAATCGCGGCCATAAGATGCGAAATTTTAAAATATTTAATATTTTAAAAATTATTAAAAATAATATGATAAATAAAAATAATTAAAAATTAGTAAAAATAATAAAAATTCGAGTTGATTCAGAACGACTCGATATGATTCGACCGTTTCAACTCTTTTCTGATATTTTGGAGAGTCAAATATCGCAAAATCGTACCGTTTCGATATCGCATCGAGAGCGTCGAGACTGAGACGGTGACGACTTGGCCAAATCCTTTGAACCAGGGTGCGGAGTTGACTAGCTTGGCGTCTAATGATAATCATCAGAAGAAGCAGCAGCCAAGACCAGGATACTCTATGGTGGAGGATCAAGCTGCTGGAGTCAAGCGGAACGTGTAACGCATAGCCAGTGACTGAAGTCCAGGCGGGCCCTGGGCAAGGATCACATCACATGTCCGGTTAGCAACCGGAACAAAGTTTAAAATATTCTGATGCGACCCACTGCTAAGTCGAACGAACGAAAGTACACCAAGTAGGTGTCTGATTTTATGTGGAGTCGTGTAGCCTCACGTACCAATTGGCGGGACGTAGATTTTTTTGTGAGGCCTCTTAGATTACTTTTAATTGAATCGTTTAATCGCTGATCTCTTAAGTATTTCTAATCTAATTAGGTGTATGAGTTGACAGAAAAAGTGTAGCCTCGCGTAACTTTGTTTTTATTTGCGTTTGAGAATTTTTCTTTTTTTTTTAATGTGAGGCAAGTACAAGATTCATAAGACAAGTCCATAACTCAAAAATCCAGAACTCAATTTGCTTTGTTAGCTGGGTTTTGACTTACTAAAACCTAACTCACAGAACCCATTAACAATCCTGTAAAGTAATCCCTATTCAATTTAGTTAATCATAACATGCATTAGTTGTTGGCTATTATTCTAATATAAACTTCCTACATTCATTATTTTACATAGTCGCACTTTCTTTCTTTTTTTTTTTTTTTTTTTTTACAATATTTTAGCTTATATTGTTTATTCATGAATATGTTCATTATAATTTTGACATTACCATAGTATGTGCCAGTCGCCAAACATTTGTAAAGACAAAATATATTCTTGTCAATAACATTCACAAACTAGTTTCATTTAGACCAAGGATTTCTCGACTCAATAATGCCTCGTGTTAAATTTTGCTCCCCCTATATGATACATATCATATATGAAAGCACTTAATTTGAATACTCGTCTTTTTCATCTACCTAACAAGGGTGCCAAACATTCTTCAATATTTATCCTTTTGGACATAATTCATGGTTCGTTTGGACAATATACATGTAGGCCTTTGATATCTCTTTTCCCAGGACTTACTATTCAACGCCTTTCATCTTTTTCAACAAATTTGAGTTTTTTTTTTCTTTTCCAAATGATAGTTCTTGTCTCTTTCTAACAACTAATGTTACATTCATTAGTGTTGTTGGAATGCGAAGATGGACTGTTGCATCTTTTGTTGTTTTTTTTTTTTTTTTGTCCTATAATCTAAACTAGCCTAATCTAGGAGAAAGAGGCAAGGGGAGATGATCAACTAAGATCAGCCACATATTGTGACAAATTTGAAGGAGACAGGGGTTGAACCCCTGATTTCCAGCACCATCAAAGAGGGTGATGGTGCATCTTTTGTTATTAACTGCATCTTCAATTGCATCGTTGCAAGACTTTAACTATTAATTCCAAATTACATCTATCAATCTGTTTGCTATAGCTAGAAGTGTTACTGTTGCATTATAATTAGTGCTTGTATACAAGTTTTTAAGTCTTAGAATGTGACTTCATATGTTGTTTTCCATATGTTTTTCCTTGCACTTGACTTTTCCGCAATTTTGTACCGTAAATTTTGTCGTGGGGTTGGGGGGAACCAAAATTCTGCTGCCTCTTTATTACTATTCAATATTCCGTTCCACTCAATGGCCACCAATTTTCTATTCAAAGTCAGCAGCAGCCTGTTCACGCTTCGCGTCATCGTTTACCGCATTACCTGCTGGTTTCTTCACCGTCCCTTTTCTGACTCAGCAGTTTTGCGTGGCTTTACACCACATGGAGATTTCTCCACTAAAGAGGGATCCCTAAAACCAGGTGGTTTGATTTTTTAATAGTACGAAGCTTCGATGCGAATGTTGCGAAGTCTCATCGTGGCAAAAGACAGAAAACAAAACAAAACACAACTTATTGTTCCAGAAAAGAAAAAACTCAGGGAGGTGCTTATGGACTTGAATTCTCTTGAAGGTTAGTAATTACTACTGCTAGTTAAAAGTGGAATCATTCAAATTATGGGCATAACAAATTACTTTTCAATGAGCAGGAAACTTTTACAAAGTTTTGGTTCTGCAAAGTAACAGCAGGAAGTCTATCCCGTGTTTGACTGAACAACTTTGTGATTGATCCGTAGTGGTTCGAGTCCAGAGCCCTTTTTTTCCATCAAGCCATCACCACATCTGGAAAGTACAAACTTACGCTAAGTGTGAGAAAACTGAACGACGCATATTAGCTAATAGCAGGTTAAAAGCACAAAGTTGTTAGGTATTAAGCTGCATTTGGTCTAAATGGGAGACAGGCGAACATCTACATAGATTGAACACAACTACAACAGAAAACCGACCAGGCAAAGAGTGTGCAAACTATATAGACAGACGACAGAATGGACATTCAGTTAGCTTCTTCAATTGAATGGAATGAACTTGTAAATGCTGAAGAAAAATAAAACGGTCCTTGTCCTTGTCGTTCTATGTTCTGATCCCATCCAACATGCAATACACTGCCTGCCTCCTTGCCAATCTACCATTGAGAACAGTCGAACATACTATATAATAGGTGTGGCGAACTGCAGTAGATGCACTTGGGAGCAAACTATTTTTTGTACATGATAACTAACGTCATACATCGTTTTAGAGGTAGCTGGAATAGGAAAATAAACCCAAAACCTTAGCCTCCAATTGCTCAGCAGAGTACATGATATACTTTCCTGATTGCTTTCCCCTGTCTATTAGGCTCCTGAATTTCCCGAGAAAATTCCTATACGGAGGAATCAGCTTATCTAGAATAGACTGGTGAAGCTTCGTTCGGAGCTCAAGGTCCGGTACTTCCCACATCATTTGCGTCCGATGTGTTTCTTTAAAGAGAGTATTGAAGTTCTTGAATCTTAATTTTAGAGCTTTCCTTGACACACCAGAACCGACAGTGAAACCCCAGCTGCCATTCAGTCCCTCATGTCTCAAACAGTACACAAGCACATCCCAAGTTCCACTCACATAATTAGTCATTGAATCCTGCACATTTTCAGTAAGCTTGTTGATATAATTGTCCCCAATCATCTCTGTCAATGCTGCAGACCTTCTAATTTGCTGGACGATGTAGTGAACATTATTCATCATGAACAAATTTGCCAACAAGGAATCTTTGTAACACTTGGATCTACGCTCCAAATTGAGATGTAACACGATAATAATCCACAAAAAATGTGCTGCCAAAGGAGCGCGCCCTTCCAATTCCTTGACATCCAAATCTGAGATCATTAGATTTCCTATGGTCGTTGAAGGCTTGGAAGTTATTAACTCCGTCAGAGTTTCCTTACTTTCTGAAACCAGACTCGTCACGTATCCCATCACATACTCGGTCGAGCGGTGAATTGCCCCTCCAGGAATGGGATAATTACACAGCTCGCGAAGCAGTGTTTCCTCAAAATCTGAAAGAGCAAGGCTCACCACTTCACCACCAAGCCTGGACAGTATACAATCAGTACGAACACGAATCGTCTGGCCAGCTTCTGACTCAAACACAGAGTTAATATCCGACCTCAAACGAGAAAAACTTCTATAAAGGGCTAAAATCTCTTGTAACTTCTCAGGTGATGGACGACAGGAGCTAAGAGCATCAGCAAAATCAAGTAATTCAGCTACATAATCAGTAACAATCGCAAAAAAGCAAGGCTCACCAATAGCATCATTACCAATACCTCTAAAAACATGATTTGAAAGCTGCTTCTCAAATGGGAGAATCCCCCGGAGGCAACAATGCACTGCTCGAATCCAGCGCATTATTTTCGCCTCTAGAACTCCCCACTCCAGCCTCCGGACATCACAGATTCCAGACTTCTCATCCCAAAGCTTTCGGAAATGTGCATACATGAAAGACTTCCTCTCAGTGACATACACATGGACCAACTTATCAAGATGCCCTTTTGCATTCATCTTCTGGGCAATTGATCTGAGATGGGCAATTTCTTTCGGACTTGGACCATGGTACCCTGAATAACTACTCTCCTCCAGAGCCGACAGGCAAAGGCTAAATGAACAAGTCGAGTCAGTGGTGGAGCTGGGATCAGTGAGGGCAGCAGCAACCCCTTTGACCTGCAGATGCAATATGTCTTGGAAATCGTTCTTGAGCCGATCCACTGCAATTTCCATAGCTTCATTTGCTTCAGCAGGAGTTTGATCAGGGGAGCTAGCGTCGGGCGACTTGGTCCCATCATAACCAAGGCCGAGATGAATTTTCTGGTAAACGGGTTCCGTTGGGCTCGACAAATCACGAGAGTTTGAATTTGAAGCTTCCATCACAGTAATAGAATTCATAGCTAGCAAACTTTTGAATTAGGAAACAGTTGGTAATTATGATGGTCAGACTAAACCCAAGTGGAAATTCAACCAAGAACGTAATTTTTTATGGCGACCACTCCACAATCAGCATAGTGATTTCAGTTAGCGGAAAGGTCAAAGGAGAGGAAGTTAATGAGGAGCAGAACCCTAATTGGAGATGGAGCGGAGAGGGGGAGAACGGAACTGAACGGAAAGAGCAGTTGTCCGGTCACTTTTGATCATCGCACGTTGTTCCGCGTCTCGTCAGCGTACAAAACTGGAAAAAGAAATATGGAAAATAACAATAGGTAATTTTATTTGCACTCCCTTTACTTTATCTGCACTCACACTACTCTATTTTTGTCTTGATAATGAAAATTGGGCACAATTATCGCTATTCTAATCTCTTCTCTTGCTTTATCTTGTGTTCACAATAGGGCTGCAAACGAGTCGAGTCGAGTCGAGCTTTGATCTAATCGAACCGAGTCTCGACTAAATTTTACCAAGCTCGAGCTCGAGCTCGAACTCGACGAGCCGGCAAATTTCGAGCTCAAGCTCGAAAAAAAATAAAAAATAATTATTTTATTTTTAAAAAAATAAATAAAATAATATTTTTTTCTTAATAAATAATAAAATATTAAGGATATATACGTAATTTTACTATAAAAATAAAAAATATATATATATATATAATATACATAATTTTATTATTAAATAAAAATAAAAATAAAAAAAATATATATATACCTAAGCTCGCGAGCCGGTTCGCGAGCTAACGAGCTTAATATTCTGAACTCGAGCTCGAGCTCGAGCTTGACTCGAGCCGCTCGCGAGCGGCTCGATTCGTTTGCAGCCCTAGTTCACATGCAAGAAAGTTGGGTACAATTATCGTACTCATCCAAAAGGTAACAAAAAATTTTGCTTCTCTTCTTCTAAATCTACATAGCTTTTTTTTTTTTATATTCTTATTTCAATTTCAATTTTGCAGATTTTGATGAGCGCAATTGAGGTTCAATTGCATCATCTTGATACTAGACGTTGCTATGCTTTTGTTGAAATATGTACTAGAAAGTTTCACTCCCTCTATAGTAGTTATATGAACTATTTTTAGTTGACTTTTTGAAGTATTAGTGTCCTGTTTATGAGACATTACAGTTATACTTAGTTTTTGATCTTTTTGAAACTTGGGATTTATTTATTTATTTGGGTTTGAAGTTTGGAATCTATTCATATTATATTGTTAGATTGATCATTTGCATCATGTAATTTTGTGAGGTTTTGTAGAAAAATACATAATACATATTAGTGACAATTTTAAATTAGTCATTATAATGTATAATGGAATAATTAATTGGTTTTAGAATGTAAGAAAAAAATCTAGTAAAGTTAACTCATAGGCAAGAAGAAGAAATTAGAGAAGGAGTAATATGGTCTTATTAAAGTAAAAATGGGATTGTTGGAGTGCAAATAACATTACCCAATAACAATTAACGCTACGTGTCCTTTTTTTTTTTTTTTTTTTGGGAAGTTTCGAGGAAAAATGTGAATGGCAGTGTGATGCGCAAATTCTAGAAGATGAACAAGGGCTTGACTTAAACTTCAGCACATTGCCCGGACTAATTAATGTACAGGTCTTACTTTAGATTAGAAGTAATCACACTCCGCGTATCCCAGAGTCTCATCAGTTTTCTTGTTTATATATATACATACATATATATATATATATATGGTAGTTCTACAATTATTTTGTGACTTTTAAAAATGGCGTAATGATTTTTCATTTTTTTCCTTTATTTGGTGCAAGACGAAATTATTACTCCTACAAGATTGGATTAGATAAATGGACTGCTAAAGAAAAAAATGTCGTTTGAGTTGTGAGCATTGTAGTGTTAGCTGCTAAGAAATGGTCTGGAGACTGGGAAGCCCAAGAATGGGATGCGAAAACCACTCGAGTGGGTTGAAGATCTTCGAACTAACATAACATTTGAGGAGTCAAAAATCAGAAATCGCCTTTTTTTTACACATCTACGGCAGGCATACTCACTCGACAGATGAAGATACTTTCTGTGTGCATTAAAAGTCCAAAAAGCATCTGTAAGGAAATTTCTCAGCGCCTCAGATCAGATGAGGGCTGGTCCAACTTCCGCATGACAGACGAGAAAACAAGTCGCCGCTAATAGTAGTAAAAGAATCAGTATATGCTAAGAGCAGGTTCTGATTTTTGCACCTGATAATGAATTATTTTACTAGAGATAAGAGCCACATTTCTGCGAATGCACCTGCAAGAGTTCCATTCCAGTCGTCAGTGATACAGAAACAAACTCCGGACCATGCTCTCAAGTTCCTCTTCTGAGTACTCGATGTATCGTTTTGGTAGTTTTCCTCTCTCTCTGTCTGTGGTTTCTGAACTGATCAAGAAACGTCCCGTAGGAAGGAATCAGTTTGTCCAAAATGGACCGTAAAAGTTTCTTACGAAGCTCGGGATCTGGCACTGCCCACATTGCCTGGAGTCTTTGAATATCTTCAACCAAAGCATTGAAGTTCTTGAACCTCCCAGAATTTTGTTCGACACCCCTGAGTGGAACAGGTGACTCACATGTGGTCCTTCATCTCTCAAGCAATCCAAGACCCTTTGCCACGTTCATCTCAAATAGCTGGTTGTTGCCTGCTGAATATTTTCCTTTAACTTGCAGCAGATATTTGTCTCCGATCATCTCAGTTAATTCTCCGGATTGCTGAATACATTGGACAATGTAGCGAACATTGTTCATAATGAACAAGTGTGCCTAGGATGCAGCTTGGTAGTTCCGGGATTTACCCTCTAACTTCAATCCTAAGGTTACAATTAATGATCCAGACCAGAGTGATTGCTAAAAGACGTCGTCCTTCCAATTCCAGGATTCGTTCCAAATCTGGAACTGTTGATTCACCTTATACCATTAATGGCTTTGTAATGATCATCTCCTCAAGAGTATCCTTGCTTGAGACTGACATAGCCCATCACACACTTGGTCAAGCGATGAATTGTCTCTCCAGGTGCCGGAACACTAGACATCTCGTTGAGCACAGCATCCTCAAAGTCCAACAAAGTCAACCTAATGGCCTCAGCAAGCCTAGAAGGTATTGATGTTCCACGAACGCGAAATGATCTTCGGTGTTACCTGAGATTTTTCTTCCAGACTCCGCCTGCAATAGACTGCAAAAATCACACTTGAGTTTATCTCCGTTTTGATTCACAGTGCCTTTCTCCGTGTGCACTTCCTTTCAATTTTGTTCAGTACCCCCTGCATCAAAAACCTTGCTGATTGATCTTCTGTCAAATTCCAAGTCTGGAGCTACATCACATTTAATTTGTGTTCGAAGCTGAAATTTTCGACCAAGTAAACTCATCCTTCGGACCTCCCAATAGCTTTTCAGAATATTCCCAGAAGTTGTAAATGGGATGAAATAATTTTGTGATACCTGAGAAAACATTAAATATTAGAGAAGCACGGAAAACTGGAAAAGGGGGAGACTGGACAAGTCTGTGAGATACATGACAAATTCAAAATGACAGAAAGGGAGGGGAAAGGGAACACTTGAGGAAGAAAAGAATCTGGAAAGTCATCTGGATTCATAAACTCAGTAGTCGACACATTTGTAAGATCCAATAAACCTTGGATTCTATTATAAAGCTGCATTTTGCTGCTAAAGACAAAAAAAAAAAAAAAAAAAAACTTATCAATTTTCTTTTGGATCGCAATAGCGTTACATTATTCATGTAAAATCATCCAGACCAATCAAATCTGTACGCTTCCAACTTCTAAGAGTCTTTCAAGAAAAGAAATGTAATCCTCTGCTTAATTGCTATTATTCCCGAAAAGAGTGGATTAGAACCTAATCGGAACTGATCGCAGTAAGTACCATATATATCACTCCAGACATTCATAAACATCATCTGTCATTTATTACTGGAATGATAAAGGTTACAAAAGAATTTGTGCAGATATTTTCTAGACGTTAAATTCAACATGAATGCGCAAGGGATATTACATGCCTGAGCAGACTAGTAAAAGAATTATTCTCACACGTAAAAGAAGGGCTTCACTGTATACCACTATTTCCAACATACAGCTTAACCTGGCATTTCATCTAATAGTGCAGGCAATTTTCAAGAACTGGAGAAAAGTTACATTCTCTGCTGCTAAATCTTGCCAGGTGTTGCATTTAACCACCTCCTAGATGAGAGTTCTCAACTGGGCCGTCTGATGATGGAGGTAGCCGATGACGCGCAAACAATTTCGTCATGATCAACTCCTCAAGGTCCTTGAGGGAATACTTAACATGTATCCTCTGGACGTACTGGAGGCACATTTTTCTCTGTTTTCCACTCTCTAAATGGCTACTAAACCTCATGAGAAAGCCCTCATAAGCTGGCATCAATTTCTCCAACATGGAACGGCGGAGCTCCTCCCGAAGCCCGAGATCTTGTACTTCCCGTGATGATTGTAGCGACCGAATCTCTTCAAAAACAATGTTTACGATCTTGATCCTTTTCCTCAAAGCACGAATTGACACTTGAGAAGTAAAACACCGACAAACATAGAGTCCCTCGTCTCTCAAGCAATTCAATAACCTTCCACAGGTTATTTCCTGATAGCTAGTCATTGCCCCTTTGACATACCCGTCTAACTTCTTCAGATAATCAGCACTAATCAACTCTTGCAGTTCCCCCGAACCCTCAATTTTTTGTACAATATACCTCACATTGTTCATCATGAACAGATACCTCAAAGAAGGATCCTTGAAGTACTCGGATTTATGCTCCAAATTTGATTGTAAAACTGCTATGATCAAAACCAAATGCAAAGTTAAAGGACTTAGACTCGTGGGGTCCTGAAGCTCCGAGTCTGGAACATTTTGACCCCTAATAGTCATCGAGGGCCTTGACACAATCAACCTCACTAGATTCTTCCTATGAACTACCATCAGATTAACATACCCCATGACGTGTTTTGTCAGCGGATGGACTCTGCCTCCATCATCTGAGATGGTCGAAAGCTCATGAAGCACAGCATTCTCAAAAGCCGAGAGCATCCTTCTGACCTCGTCCTCAAGTCTAGACAGGGTCGCAGCTGTGCCATTTGGTATAGCTTTTGCTGATTCTGACGGGAAAAGGGCACCAACATCCTGCGCAAGAGAGAACATTACCTCGTAAAGCATCAGGACTGCCTCCAGCCTCTCTGGAGATTGGTGACTCAAGCTCACAGATTCGGCAAAACTGAATAAACAAACTGCAGCATCTTTGGCTGTGTATAGGAAACATTCCTCGTGAGTGGCAGTTCTTCCAAGCCCGGAAAATATTTGAGCGGCAAATTGCTTTTCCCTGGTGAAGAGAATCTTGGTACACACCCTAGCAGCCTCTATCCAGCGCTCAATTTTCATCTTCAACTCTTCCCACAAAAACCTCTTAACGTCCCCAGCCTTCAATTCATCAAGCCGAAGCCTCTTGAATACTGCATTCACGAAAGGCCTCCTCACTGACTTGTACACCTCAATGCAGACATCAAGATGCCCGCAAGAATCCATTGTCTCCGCTATGCTTCGGAGATAACGGATCACCTCTGCACTTGGTGTTTCGTGCACTACAAAATCCTCATATCGAAACTGATAGCCAGTGCTGTCAGTTAAAGAGCTCAACTCAGTCGTGGAATTCGAACCCATAGCTGAATCTGTTTGCCTAGTCAATACGGTCCTAAACTCATGCTTGAGCCGAGATACAGCCATGGAAATGATGTCTTTGAGCTCATCATTATCGCTTGCTGATTGCCGAATCTTGACTACCGCCTGCAGGTATTGACTGACTTCAGCACGACCACAATCGAATATTAATCTTTCTCTTGGTTGCGGATGCCAGTTTGAGACTACTTCAACGGCTGATTGAAGTGATTGTGAGGATCCCATTATGAGATATGCCAGGAAAGAAAGCATTACATGAAGGAATTTTAGAACAAAGATTCAGAATCTTCGCATCAGAAAAAAGAGAGAATGAATTGGAATATTCACATCAAATACGAGATTAACCAATAAACTAAAATTGAAAATAGTTTCTGTACGAGTTTCAATGAACTCGTACTTTATTTGTATTAGTCTTCAGACTGGAAGTTTTTAACTTTCGAGGAGAAAAGCCAGGTTCAAAGAGATTTTCTTGGACAGGCAAGCGATGCTAGAGCAGGAAGATAGAAATGTAGGAATTTGGATGATGTTTGAAAAGTTCAGAGCCCACTTTTTGCCCATAGATAAAAGAAACGCGCCTACCACAATATTTCCGGGAAAATCAGAAGACCAAGACTTTAATCATTGTGTTGTGTTGTGTATGCAGCTACAATACAACCCGATGAATGGAAGCTTCCCTTCGTTATGTGAGTTCGACTTTGGTAGAAGGTTGGGGAAGAAATTTCAGAAATACATTTTTAGCAGAATTTGGGGCCCATATCATTCGATGCCAACAACCTTTTTGCTCCTCAAAATTTAAAATAAAAATAAAAATAAAAAAAAATAAACACACACACACTGGATTTTGTATTTAATTGCTGGGTTAAAAAAGGATTTTTTTTTTGGGGGACATAAAAACACATATAATAAGCTCGAGACAGTTGGCAGCAGAAGCGGTGACCCTCGCTTCCATTGATTGTTTCAGTACAAAAAATGGGGATTAACGAATAAGGAGAGATCAAACGGTATAATAGATGCTTGAGTACATTTCGTGATACTACTACTTATCAGTAATTTATCAAATAATAACGGTGGTATCTTAGATATGGTATGTTTGTTATACACGACCATAATGCGAAATTCTAGATGCCAAAAATGTAACACATTATTATTTGACAGAATTAATGGGATATAGCAGACAGGAGGACCCCCCATTGGACATTTTCATTGAACAGCTGACAAAGGCCCATAGCAGATGGGATCCCTAATTTTCCATTCCTGAGTCGCTCAAAGCCTACTTAATTCCTATACACCGGGGAGCGAACTGAACAGAGTCGGGTTTGGAATAAAAAGTTTCTCCCATTTGGGAGATTTTGAGGGTTACAAGTGAGATGACCATGAACAACCAAAGCAACAAAAGATGATACAATGGAGGGGCATCTCCAGACTACAAATCCCCCCTTCATTCATATATTGCCCGCACCAAAGAGCAACCAAAATCAAATTCACTGCCCCCCGACACAAAAACAAAGAATAAATTCAATGTTAAACTATACAGAGACTATAACCCACTAAAAGCAGCGCGACAACCTCTCTTTCCCTTGAACCAAAGGTCCCACCGGAAGGGTCAGTCGAGTTAAGACTTCTTATATTCTTGAGATATTACTTCTTTGTCCTGCAATAACACAGGGCCACAAGGACTTCCAACTTCTGACAATGGAGAAAATTGGAAAGCAGCATTTTGGAGGCAGATAAAGAAATAAGCCTCCTCCAGCATCATTTTCCTAAAATCTAGAATCGGGTGCACTACACAAAATATCTTCTTAAATTTCCTGATCAAAACGATGGCTATCAGAGCTCTCTTCCTCAAGTTCTCTTATGAGCTTTTCCATTTGTCTTCTATAAACTGGCATGAAGTGATCAGCAATCATGGTCTGGGACAGCCTTAGTTTACTATACAATGACCTAGGAGTCAGAAAAATTCCAACTTTTGGCTCAGCTGGTTGACAATGGTCCAAGCTACTAGAAGTAATGCTGTCAATTCCACAGTCCACCTCATCAGTAAGAAGTGTCACGATGTGCATTATTCTTCCCGGGGGGAAAAACCTGTGCACTTCCTTTGTATTAGGCAGTGAGCTTTCAGAGTCACTATCACTTACCTCTGCAATAGCTGCTGCTTCTTCTTCCCTAATCTCCTTCACCACATCAGATTCCTCACATTCAATCTGATCATAAAGCTCTTTCTCAATTTGTTGCCACAACTCAACTTCCGTCATACGATCTTGATGTCTATCATGGTCCAAGACATCCTCGCCCTCATCAAGGTCAGCATCAACACCGCATCTGATCTCACTTGAGCAACTTCCTGAACTCCACACCACCCCTCCTGATGAAGATACAGGGATTTCAGAGCTGTCAATGCTACTTGAGGTCACCTCAGAGGTAGCAAGGAATGGTTCAGATGTTTCTCCATGAATTGCAGAAGATTCCAAAGACTCTGCCCCATCATTAGTGCTCCCTTGTTTATTTGCTGAACGACGTCGAGGACCCATGCATGACCATGAGGATAATCGCATGCCAGGTCTTGATAATGCTGCCTGAGCCATGCTTTGGGCTCTCTTCATAACAACCTAAAGTCAACAACACAGCCAGCAACCATTTAATAGAACATCAACAAAAACGCAAGCAGGAAATTGACCAAAAATGATCTCTTCAATCAGACAATGTCAAGATGCTGGCATAGATAATACTCTGTATATGTTCTACACCAATTTGTTGAAATTCAGACATCTCAAATGGAAGACTGCCACATTCAGATTCCAACAGTAATACAGCAGAACCAGCTAAGATGTAGCAAGCAGCATACAGCGGTCAAACTTCTTATTGATTAAGGGTTCTAAAAGAACTCAACCGGATAGCAAATAAAGAACACAGAACAAGAAGAAAAAAGGGATGACTATTACATTTTCACAAATAAGAGTTCAAACGTTCAGTGCGACATTGAAGAGGCAAGGAGGAGCCCAGACTGGAATACAGCATTTATGATATTTTATATACCTGTGTACCAGTAGATACTGGGCGCAGTATTGCACCAGCACCAGCAACTTTTGCTTTAGCACTTGCCATGGATGGAAGACGAGAACCCAAGGCTGAAGCAGATCGATAAACAGTACTAAGGATTCGAGTTTGTTCAATCTGATTCCTAAGATCATTCAACCAGGCTGATGCTGTCACCTGAAACAGGTAAAATATTTTTCATTCCAAGAGACGCTACATATAATTATAAAAAAGCCCAGAGTACAAAAACATTCTAAACAAGAAAAAGCCCAACTCAAGGGGTACAAAAAAAACGAAACCGTACAGATGTCTGAAATCAGAAAATGTCATTTGTTTAAATTTACATGCAATACAACAATCTAAAGAGCAATGATCGTATGCAGATGACACTTATCAGGCCATCATAGACGTGTGAGATTATTATTTAATTTTCAAAAGTACCAGAACATTCTACCAGATCAACGTTATAGCCATCACTACAACAACGATTTGCCAAAGGAAGTCAGTCTTAATCAATGGTTTAGAGGAAGATCAAGGTTATCCAAGCTAAAAAAATTGCCACACAATTGAGGACTCATGCAGAATAGAGGTGCTTATTGAAAAAAGAGACAATCAGTTATACATTCTTAACTTTACTATCGGAAACCAACTTATTGTGCATGTCCCAATGAATAATTACACAAAATTCTACTCTTGAATACAGGAAACACTAAAGTAAACTCAAAAGCAACTCTAGATGCATAATTACCAATACTGGATCATCACTTATTGATGAAATCCATCAAAATAGATGTATACAGAGTACCCTAATAGAACTAAAATTAGTGCAAAGAGAATTTGACAGTAATATCTAAACAGAAATGAGAAGGCAGGTAGAATACCGGCAAGAAACGCATCATAAGTAAACTACATATACAACCACAAAGTCAACCACTTTAACAGAAACCAAAATACTTCATCGTTGAAAGCAAAAGGGCACAAAGAAATTCAGCTAGTATGACAAGACAAGGAATCAGATTCAAGAATTGACCTCAGCACGAAGGTCATCCACTGAAGCAGCAGAGAATGTTGGCACCAGATCAGCTCCATTTATTACAGAAGTAATGAATTCAGTGCCAGATTCAGCCAATTCCCATGTCATACAAGCAGCTGCATTGAACATTGCGTGAGATCTAAAGCAACTCTCTTTTCCTCATCATAAAGTTAGCACAATTATGAAGAAAAACAAAACGTAGCTAGAAGCAAAGAATCATTAGAAATCAACAAAAACCTCACGTTCCTGGTAGAAAAGCAAGACAATAACCTGGAGCAAATGCTACACACGTAGCTGTTGATAGTTCCTTCTGCTCACGCAATACATAAGTTAAAAGAGCTGCAGTACCACCACCCAAAGAATGTCCTACAATCTGTAACCAGACAAAACAACTTGATTTTATCATTACAAGCCCAGCCACACACACTATGAATAAGAAATTATGCCTAGCTATATGGTGTACACAGAAAGATCTACAAACTCGAGTAGCTGCCACGAATAAGTTGCAACACCAGTCATATCTTATCTGTTAAACTACAAAAGCCTTAAGAAGAATCAGAAAGCACAAGCATGAGGGGCTTGACCAGTATGAATGTTAGTGCCAAAACAAAGGCAGCAGTAACATAGAAGTCAAACTAGAATCAACCACTTCTTAAGACACACAACAATCCGGGCATGTAAGGTTTATCCTGCCAGCCTGCAACGAGATTAGTTGTGTTCTATATACAATCTTATACCTCCCAAACCCAAGTCATCACTGAACTATATTACCATGAGCCAATATTCATCCAGTATTTTGATTTTATCATATGAATAATGAAACCCAAGCAAAGCATCTATTGAGGACCAGCTTATGGAATCAAACACCATCCAACATGTCACATACCTTAAGTTTATACTCAGGATAATTGTTGAGGGCTCTAAGGAGACAAGGAGTTGCAAGTTTAGCAATCCAGCGAGCTGCTGCAACCATCCCACAATGTGCATAACCCAAAACCAAATTGATGACTCCTCCCTCACACACGACAGAGTGATGGAAAGGTACTACTGCTCCAGTAGCAGCTGTCAGAGTATCCTTGATACTGTGTGTTCCACGAATCAATAAGAGGAATGTTTTTGAATTTTGATCAACCAGAACTGTAAAAGCCGGTTTCAGTATCTGCAAAACAATAAAATGTTTAGCATTTCTTCAGGGACAAAACAAGATTTCTGTATGTCTTTCGGCTACAGTCTCTCACTTGCAAAAAAAGTGAACATTTAAGACATCAGAATACACTCTATTTCATCTATCACCCAACTGTATCAAGCCCAGCTAGATACAGGAACAACAAAAGGATAATCTTGTCAAGATGTAGAAACTATGGAAAGAAAGCAATGGCATACAAGGATCTTGGTCAGCATCGACTCCCAACTTGACAAATAGAAGGGATTTATGATTAGCTCATCACCATGGAAACATTTAAATAACTTACTCCGGCCTTAGGTTCTTGGAGAAGAACATTTTCTTGGGAAAAGCCCGTCTCCTCCAAAAACAGTGGAAATGGTTTTTTGGAAAAATGCCAACAAAGCGTCAACAAGTTCAAGAGATGTCTAAGCTCCAATGTAATTTCAGGTCCTTTGAGTTGATGGCTATCATTCCCTCCAAATACGCTTCCAACGTGTAAATTTCCCTGCAAACACATTCACATGCTCGTAATAACAACTAAAGTCCCTATCAATCATCAACTCTTTTTTTATTTCTTAAAATCAACAAGTTCTCGAACTATAGGCTTATTACACCAATCATCAATAACGGGCAAGCATATTGATGCCAACTTGCAATAAAGAACAAAAACCTTACCTGCCTCTTTAACAGAAAGCTGATTCCGAAAGCCAAATCACCAATGGGCCACTTTCCCAGAGTCTCAGAATATGTAAACCTTAGTGTCTCAGATAACGTTGAAATTGTCTCTAACCATGTTGCAGGAGCTTGTATGAGCCTATTTGAAACTCGATCAATCCCTGAATGAGTTTGTGTGTCCACACCACCACTATCTTCATCATCATCTCTCTTAGTGGTACTGGACACTATTTTTCTATTCAATGTATAATACAAGAGAGCAGCAGCACCAGCTGCAGTCGCCATAGTTGCAGTTGCCATAACTTTTCGATCCTTAAATCTTTAAAACAGAGGCAGAAAAGGATAACCCAATTAAATTGGTTGTTTATGGCCGATTGTGCTAAATCTCTTATTTATTCTATGTTTATCTTTTCCGAACTTACAATCAATTGCAAAGCAGCAAGATTTCAAACTGTAACTACCCTTTCAGAATGCAAGTACTGTAGACAGTACAAGCAAAAGTTACCTCTCATCGATTGACTACTAAACGCAATATATATCAAACAGTTAGTGCCTTTAAGGAAAAACAAATAGGCTTTCGAGCATAACTCAGCTTTTTGATTGCTGAAAAATCCAAACAAAATCAGAAAGCAAAACAATAAGCATTAAAGTTTGTGATTTCACGTAAAAGCATAATCTTTCAAACAAGCAAACAAATTTTTTGATTGCCCAAACTTTCACGCTCAGTAAGCAAGCATCTTTGAACAAAGCTCCCCAAAATTTCTGCCACCCTTTTGACCAAATAACTAAAAAATTCACAGTACCGTCAAACCACCTAAAGGTTAATTGGGATTTTTCTTTTCGGTCAAATTTAAACAGCCATCAAATACGGAAAGGAATAAGATGAAAAAAATTAACATCAAAATCTGACCTGTACATGAGTAAAATATGAAAAAGCAAAACCCTAAAGGTCCAAACTTTGAGGGACATGTAAAAGTCGATTCAATTGCGGAGAAGAATACTGGATAGACATAGGAAATAACAAACCTGGGGAAATCCGATACTTACGGGAATTTAGGAAATTTATTGGTGATGAATATTAGACGATAGCTTTGATTCCAAGGTATTCAAAATTGAAGTTAACAAGTTAAGTAACGGAATTTATATTGGTGTGTACGAGAAGACTTCCTTTCCTTTGTATTTTCCTTCTTTATTCTTCTTCTCTAAGTCCTACCCTGTCTTCTGTACTTGGATTTGGATTTGCGGGAATTTAGGCCTCGTCGGGCATTTTGAGGTTTTGACGAACCTTTTAACCCGTTTGCTTAATTCAGATGCACGGGGAATTTTGTCAAATTAATTTTTTCATTATTCAATTTTAAAATAATAACTTTAAATCTCTTATAAAATTAAGTCGATAAAATTTAGTTCAAACACATATTTTTAATAACTTTTTACCTTGAATCCATCATATGTCTCACACGTAATCTTTTTTTTTTTTTGAGTAAAAAGTTAGATTTCATATGTTATGAGACAAATGACCCAAATCATATTCATTTTTTCCTATAAAAAGTAAAATATGATCCAATTTATATTTATTTTTATTACTAAAAAAGTGGAATCTAACTTAATTGCACACAAAAAAATGATGACATATGGGTTATATAGTATTTTCAGGGTAAAAAATTGTTGAAAAGTTATATTGAAACCAAAATTTGCTTACTTGCATTTGTAAGAATCGTAAGGTTAATATTTTAAAAATAAAAATAAAAAGACAAAATGTAAGAGACACTTTAAATAAATTTCCTTTTACTTTTATTTTTTTCTTAAATAACCCCAACCATTTTTTAAATTTTTTATCTCAACTGCAATTAATAATAAAAAAATGCTAAACTAAAAGATCTACAATAATACCTAATAGCATAAATTATTAGAAAAACACTTCCCTTGAAAGGAAAAAAACAGATATAAATTTTTTTCACTTGCATCATAACTACATCTTTCAATCTTTTTTTTTATCTCAAACACTTCACCTCATAAAAAAGTGTTACAATATAATTTTAAATAATTTTTTAAAATAACCTCCTACCCAAACACAAGCATCCAAACAACTTTACAACTTTAAAGAAACTCTTATGCTACGCTATATGTTTATGTGGTAAATCCGTATCTCTTATGCTACACTATAATACTATATGCATGTGCAATGACTTTCCAATCATCTAAAATATGTCATTTATTTCTTTAAGCACATAATGGATTAAATGGTTTCAAAAGACAATACGGAAAAAAACGCGCGAGGTGGTCTATCTTCATATACTTAATGCAAAATCAAAAGAAGGTTGAATCATGATCCAAACAATAATAATAATAGTCATTAACCATGAAATTAATGTGTATATGTGCTTTTTTTCAAAGGGAAAATCATTTAAAATATTGATCATGTCTCGTCAAATGAATTTTTTTTGTTCTTTATTCTTAAGATGCTGACTTTACATCACTTATAAAATCCAATTAGCTTAATGTAGTTCCGACCTAAATTTTTGACCACTTTATAACTTATTTGAGACACCAAGGTAAAATTACATATGTAGTTAAATAAATTATCGAGTTCACATTCACTTTTGCCTGTAAAAAAGCGTGATTCGACCTCTTTGTACATACTGGTCATACAGTGCATCCAAGCTATGGGCCTGTTTGGAACCTGAGTTTTTTGGAAGTTTGTCTAAAACTTTACTATAGTGCACTATAGAAGTTTTTGAAAAAATTTTGTAGAAATTTTTGTAAGGTGAAAAACTTTTTTGTAGAAGTTTTTGTAAGTTGAAAAACTTCTTTTTTCTTTTCTTTCTTTTTCTCTTTCTCTTTCTTTTTCTTTTCTTTTCTCTCTTCTTCTCCCTTCCCCCCCCTTCCCTCCCCCATTACCTCTGCCTTCCCAGTTCCAAGCAGCCATGCCCCTACCATTTTTTTTTCTTTCTTTTTCTCTCTCTTTTTCTTTTTCTTTCTTTCTTTCCTTTTTCTTTTCTTTTCTCTCCTTTTCTTCTTCTTCTTCCTTCCTTCCCCCTCCCTCTTCCCTCGCGGTACCAGACGAATCAGCAGCCCCTCTCCTCAATTTTTTTTTTTCTTTTTCTCTTCCCCTCTTCTCCCCCTCTACTCCCCTTCACCATCCCCCTCTCCCTCCCGAAACAGAGAACCAGCAGCCATGGCACCTACAAATTTTTTTTTTTTTGCTTTTTCTCTCTCCCTCTTCTCCATCTCCCTCTCCCATTCTCCTCCCCTTTCCTACTCCCCTCCCCTTTTGCCCAATCTGGTCGTTCGACCAGATCGCAGCTAAGGAAGCGGGAGGGTGTGGCCAGGGAGGAGAGGGGAGGGAAGGAGAGGGGGAGGGGGAGAGGGAGAGGGAGAGGGGAAAAAAAAGGGGTTGACCGGCGCCGGAATAGGTGGCCGGCACTGGAAACAGCGGTAGAGGTGGTGGTGCCTGGCGGCGGAGGTGATGGTGGCCGGCGGCGGAGGGGTGGCCGATGATGAAGGTGTGGTGGATAGGGGTGGGGGAGAAAGAAGAAGAAAAGAGAAAGTTTTTTGTGTATTAGATATTTTGAAGTGTATAGGTTAAAAAATTTGATAAGTTTTTTTGGGTTTCTGTAGCTAAAATTGTTAAAAAACTAGTAGCTAAAAAACTTGACAAAAAAACTCGATTCCAAACAGGCCCTATAAAGCACCAATAAACTTAGGTTGGGATCAAAATTAGTGAACTTGATTTTATAATAGATGCAAAATCAATATTTTAAAAGTAAAGGGTAAAAAAATTCATTTGATAAATTATAAAAGACGTTTTAAACGATTTTTCTTTTTCCAAAAATTAGTTTTAGAAAGAATCTCAAATCACTTTTAAGTAATTTTTTTATATTACATACGTGTATATGCAAAAATAGATATGGTAATACCTTTTTTTTTAAAAAAAAGAACAAAAACTCTAATCCTTGATTTGTTGTTAACAAGATGAATTTACTCTTTATCATTTGATTCACAGTGCAAATTGTATTGCCATGAAACAAATTTTTTAATGAAAATTTTCTTAAATATTATTTTTCTAGCATTACAAATATATTTTTTAATTAATTTTTATATTACATACATCACAAAACAAAAGTAATACAGCAATATTCTAGATCTATTTCAAAATAATATTCGATCCAAACACATTTTGGCAATATAACTGGCTAATCTACATTTAGGTATTTAAAGCCTATATCAAAAGGTTCACAATCTCACACTGACAATTGTATTCCCGCTGGTTGTGTACGTACAATTGTCAAGTTGTCACGACTCACACGCAACATATTAGAATGAATAGCCAATAGGACTGGAGCACTTTGGCGGTCTACATTAACCACATCTGGACTCCACTACACACTTACACCACCCTACCCTCCCTTAACTTTCAATCCATTTTAGTGGGGTCTTTTTTACTTCGGTATTTACCTCAGTTTACCCTTCATTAATAGCCACCAGCCGGGCATCGGAAGTTAGCTAGGGTTTCTTCACTCCAAAGGCTTTAGCGGCAAAGAAGAAGAAGAAGAAGAAGAAGAAGGAGAGGGGGAAGAATGGGACACTCCAACATCTGGAACGCTCACCCCAAGAACTATGGGCCTGGCTCACGCGCTTGGTTAGTTTGACCCCTGTACTTAGAATCTCTGCGCATCTCCTCATCAATTTAATAATCTAGCAATTGATAGATTTGGCTTTTGTTCATCCTCTATATCTCTCTGTCTTTTTATTTATGTTTTAAAAAGAGTAGCTTTTATTGATATTCTGTTGAATAGAGCTGGTGATGATTTTATTTTATCTTATTTTTTTGGGGGTTGGATCAAATTGGTCAGCCGCGTTTGCGGGAACTCCCATGGGATAATCAGGAAGTACGGGCTCATGTGTTGCAGACAATGCTTCCGCAGTAACGCTAAGGAAATTGGCTTCATCAAGGTCTGTTTTAATTTTTTGTTTACTTTTATTTTTTAATCTTTTGATTGAGCAAGTTTTATCATTTAAGCAGCTTGTATTAGTTTCGTTAGCTCTGTACGATCTTTGTGGTTTTTTAGCTTCTGCTGATCTGAGGGTCGCCTCTGGGTGATTAAGGTGTATGTTCTTTTATTAGGTCTTCACCTGCCTTCTGCAATTAATTGCTCTCGATATACCTCTGGTTTATTAGCATACTTTTCTTAGTTGCCAACTTAAACTTGGTTTGTGGTTTGTAGAGACTCTGAGGTTTTCTTAATTTTCCCCCTTCGATACTGTGTGGTTGTTTCGTACAATTGTCGTGCCTCCTGTCTGTTGTTCTGTCCTTCTCCAATCATAGGTGGAATACCGGTTACTGGTTATGCATTGTCTCGGTGCTTTGAGGTTAAATGTACCTCACAGGATTTTTGTGGATTGGTTTATCCTTTGGCCGTTTTAGGTTCCTTAAAGTTGGGTTCTTGGTATGACTAATCGCTATAGCTAAGGAACTTAATAGCATCTTAAACGTTTCTCAGCCTAAATTTATGAGAACAATGATGCTTTTACAAAATTTTGAAGGCACCAATTATCAACATTGTGTTGCATTTAAATTGATAAAATGTTGACTTTTCGGCTGTAATTCAATTTTCAAGCCTTACCAGAACGTAATGTGTTTCAGGCTCTTTCGTTTGGCCTAATTAGGTTGGGCAACTAAAGACACGGTGAAAGTGAAGGGAATGTGATAGTCTGGCCTTTTGTTGTTGTTCTGTCTCTGATGTTCTGTGTGTGCTTCTTGCTTCAATACCATTATTTTGCATCTCAAATGTCTGTTATACTGGTGTCTTAACTCTGTGTTTCCTTTAACATTGCAGTACCGTTAGGGATGGACTTGGTGCTGTTCTTCGCCTCCATTTGACGAATGAATTTTTTTTCCCGCCCGGGGGGGGGGAATATTTTAGTCACATTGTAGTCAAACCTAGTATGAACTACCTGTGGTTTTTAAGCACAACTTGTAGGGACAATCAAATTGCCCCCTGGTTATTCTGGTTTAATTTCTGCTTGAGGTAACTGGGGGTTGAATTGATTTTCTATGTTACGAGACAGTAAGATATTATTTGCAAAAAGCTATTTGATTGCATCACAAATACGTTTTTGAATGTGTTTTTTATTTTCTCGATCACATTTTTATATCACATTACAAAAAGTGCGATACTAATTGTATCTCAAATAATACTCTATCCAAACACACTCGATATCTGGAGATTTTGAACCTGGTAATTGGCTGAACTGGGGATGCCATCTTAAATGCTTGAGGGCCCATTGCTGTTCACAGAATTAGCTCTAGGCATATCTCACTTTGATGCTGCCTCAGGGGCTGTGGGTATAGGGGCGGCGTACAAGGGGCTTTATGTGAAGCCTTGACCGTCCATGCCTTTTCTCAGGAATGCGTGCCTTGGATTAAGGGATACACTCTGTATTTTGAGTAAAAGACAGTTGTGATAGATTCGTCATTTTGTGTGCTGAAAAGCGGGTGGGATTTCGGCTACAGTTGTCCCACTGGTGTGTCCTACCAGTGCCACTTTGATGGGCAAATGTTTTGTCGAACTTGCCTGGGGATCCCAGCAAAATGGAGTGCCCTGTCATGTATTCGAGCTCCAAAACTACTAGCCTATGGTCATACACATGATTTTCTGTCCCTAAAACTAGCCTATGGTCATGGACATGGTTTTCTGTCTGGAAAAGTTCCAAAAGGGTTTCCCTATTGTGGACTGTGGTCTGGTCAGCGATTCTGTTCTTCTGAACTTCTTGATGCGCTATCGCATTATGACCCATCTCCCTCTCTCCATTGAAAAATGGAAGGCGTGAGAATTTTGAGAAACAAAATGTGCAAGCAGTTTCCCAAGTTATTGTGTAGTGAAAAGATTGAGCGGACAATACTGATGGTAATTCAGAATTTACATTCTTTGTCAAGGAATGGTTACCATTTATACTGGGCGAGCCCTCATTTTGAAGTGAATGAAGCATATCGTGGCAGTAACGACTATAATTCTCAATTCTGCACATGAAATGCAATGTACTATCTATTATGATGAATGGAAGCCGACGACAGTTTTTAAGTTGGGAGTGTGGACAGGTGCGAGCCGCTAAAACAAAAGGCTCCTCGAGTGTTGACCAAATAAGTAAATGCTAAGGCCTTGTTTGGATTGCTTGTTTCCGTCGGAAAATATTTGTCATTTTTCGTGATCACATTTCCCTATCATATTTTTCTCTCACATATATCAAATCGCTACAGTAATTTTTCCATGAAAAATGACGGAAAATGCAATCCAAACACAACCTAAATCTAGCATGATAAATTTCCAAGTGTGACCACGCGTCCATATTGTTTCTAGCTGGTGATGAATACAGTAGTGTTGAGGATTAGCAGAGGTGAGGTGATCAACCCAAGTTGAAGCGAGTCGAGGCGTAAAATGATGGTGTCTCCCTGATTTGAACTTGCAAGATTAAAGCTAATGAGAGTTAAGCAGTAGCATAAAATATGACGGAGCATTAGAATCGAGACTAGATTCATTCGGGAGCATTAGAATCGATGCTAGTCAGAAGGCGATAAGCAGAACACGTCAGCTAGTTTGTTGGATGTGTTTATCAATCAAGTGTTAGGTGAGTGACATCTTTTAAGAATATTTAACGACAAGACAAGACAAGTGACAACGTAAACTTTTTCGATTTCTTTTTGTTAATTTTTGTGGGTCGTAAAAGACAAGTCTAAAGTTAAGAAAGAAAAACATGGCACCGTAATCAACAGCGCTTCTACTGTTACCATATCGACGGTACAATAGTAGCGCTATAAAAGTTTTTTGGGATAATTTCACGAGGTTTCTGACAATTTCACTATCATCCTTTAAAGTTTTAAAAATATCGATTGTCTTCCTTATATGCTATTTGGGATCCAATGCTTATCTTATGGATGATTAAATGACTTTATTATCCTTACAATTTAGGAAATATTACGTAGTTATATGGAGAGAAACAATTGAGTCACTTGCACTAAATTAATCATGATTTGGAACATAAAAAATTTGAAAATCTTGAATTCTAAATTTTGTAACGGTAATTGTTAACATTTTAAAATTCTTTTTCTTCATTTTAACAGTTCTCGTAATTTCTTTCTCCTAAAAAATGATTAAAATTCCAATTGAAATATTATTATTTCATAAATTTTTCATACGAATAATAAGATGAATATGAAAATACACAAAAAAGAGGGTAAAGTATTAAAATATGTTTACAATTAGATTTTATTAAGTTATGGATAAAATGTAACTACACATAATCTATTCTCTCCTTTTTTTTTCAAAATATTTGGTGTTTCTTTTATTTTCTTTTTATATGTAATCCAAACAAGATTGTAAGAAAAAAAAAGTTCTATTTTGATTTTTTTTTCATTAAAATCATACACTTTTTATTAATCCAAACGTTGCTTGAGAGTAGTTTTTTTAAAAAAAAAATTACAAATGATGGAAATTTCTTATTAATCATGTGAAATAATGGACCTTGTAAGTTAAAAAATAATTCAAAAAAATAACATATTTTAGTGTATTTTATATTTTTTATCATTAGCTATCTATTGTGATGTTTTTTTTTTTCTTGAAAAGGCCATACGTCGTCTTGTTCAATTCCTATTTAAAATCTTTCAAATTCTGATACTAAATGTTTAGGAATTCTTGATTCCAAATTAACAAGTTTTCATCTCCAATACTTTGATTTTGCTATTTCATGATGTTTTGTGAAAAATAATCATTGTTACTAAATTCTATTATACTCATGCTAGAGTTTAGCCTTTATTTTTATATTTTTAATTAATATTTCCTTTTGATTCTAAGTCAACCAACTAGTAATAAAATAAGGGGTACTTTTTGGTATGAAATATTCTTCTCACTCGTGAAATCATTTTTTTATTATTGATTTTTTTGAATTGGGCTGATTTATTACAAGAACATTAATTTTAAGGAAGGTTAATGATATTTTTAAAATTTCATGAGAGAGCAGTAGCACTGTCAAAAACTTTAGGGGAGGTTTTTGAAATCATTCCAAAGTTTTTTCACGTATTAAAATTAGTATCCTATATTTAATTTTCAAATATTCCACCTTTCACTTTCAAGTGCACTCCAGAGTCACGACTCAGTTCCCACAATTATGAGTTGCTGCAACGAGGAAAATTTTGCTGTTTGTGGACCGGAAAAAGCCTTGACATTGAATTTGTCTATTTGTACGCCCAAAACTTGGACTGCTACGTCCTTTTGCATTTTTGTGCGCTGTCGAATTTCTGTTGCCATCGCCACGACACAATAGTCAATAGGTCCAGCGGTCCTGGTCCAGCCACCTTGGACCACCGTGGTCCGAATCAATTTTTATTTTCTCGGGCCGGTAGGTGCTCGCTTCTTTTAACCATTAAGAATGACAAGCCATCATGCGTATTAGCCACACATTAATCATCATTATCGGTGTGGCAGACACTAATCAAGTCTTCCGCTTGACTACGACGTACTAGTAATATTATTGCTTTGCATCACCTCTTAAATTATTCAAGTATGAGCACCGCTTCAAAATGTACTAATACAAGAAGAAAGTAAGAGATACCTCGATGTCTTCATTTATACCCTCACAACAAGGAGACTGACTTGTGTCTGAGTTAATGAAAATCGGAGAGGAGAGGCCAGCACGTAGTCTCGATGGACCATAATAAATAAAATAGAGATGACAAAGGACTGTGACTAGCTTTCTTTTTTTTTTTTTTTTTTTTTGGGCGGGGATGGGGGTAGGTTAACTCAAACAAGAAACCATCTAACTGTTTGGATTAGCTGTTTTTTGATAGTGTTTTAAAAATATTCTATTGTAGTAGTATATATATAAAAAATTTATTATAGGATGGTTTTTGAAATATTTGATAAATTATATGGATGAAATGTTGTTTTTTGAATTATTTTTATTTGTGTATTACTATAGTATTGTATTTGAAAAACTTGTTTTTAAAAAATAGGCCAATCCAAACGGACACCTTTTTTTTTAAAAAAAAATTTAACTTATGCTTGGTATATCTTCAATTGTAAAATTGGTTGGCAGGCAATTAAATATTTCAACTCGATACCTTACTTTCTTAAATCTTCACGATATCTAATTATACCCCTTTGATGAATAGCAAGAAAGCTCGTTTTAACTCCTCTTAAATGACTGAGAATATGCTTATCTTGATCACATTCAACCCAATAACCCACAAAATGAACATACTTAGCTTTGTTCATTCATCATCATTATTTTATTTCTTACTGCTCACCTAATACAAGTCCCCAAGCATTTTTAAAACATGGTAGCAAATAACCATTGACTGAAATTCTAGCGTAAACAAACTCGGCTCTCTCTCTCTCTCAATGTTCCAATACAACAGTGAAATTACATAAAAGTCCTATTAAAAGGGAGAAAAAAAAACACTAAAAAAAAGTGCTAGCATACACATATCCCACGTCAAATGTGTCCATTACCCAAAAGCCAATCACCACCAGTTAGTAACCACCACCACCAGTACATACAAGCAGAGAAGTAAGTAATACTTAATAGTAGCAGTAGACGAAGGAAGATCCTCTCGTCTTCCTTGTTTCATCTTTTTCTTCATCATTCCCACAGAAAAGAAGAGCCCATCAATGATCAGTCGCATTGAAAAAATAAATGCGTCTTTCTAGTAGCACTCTCTCTCACAACGGACGTCTACTCTGCTCCAGCCAGCATCAACTTAGTCCTTTTCCTCATCTTCACTTCTTTTAACAGCCCACGTTAACGAATTCATCCTCATCGATCTCTCATATTAACAACCCAAATTAAAAAAAAAAAAGAAAAAAAGAAAAGAAAGAAGAAATGGCGGACCAGTTCTCAAACTCAGTTGAGCTTGGTCTGAAGCTATCCAAGAGAATTTTCTACGGGAAAGAGAGTTCGGCACCGGCGCCTGCGGTAATGGAGAGAAAGTCAGAGACTAATTGGCCGCTCTTGCCCACGGGGCCGATGGTTTATGCAGTGATATCAGAGCCGTCAATGGTGGATAATCCTGACATACCCAGCTACCAGCCGTACGTTCATGGCAGGTGCGAGCCCCCGGCGTTGATTCCGCTGCACATGCATGGAGTGGCCATGGAGGTTGACTGTTATTTGGATACTGCTTTTATAACTGTCACCGGTACTTGGCGGCTGCATTGTGTTTCTGCTAGTAAAAGCTGCGACTGCCGCATCGCTGTCCCAATGGGCGAAAAGGTCTCTACTTACTTTCTGTTGAATTATTTTTATCATGTTTTCCTGGGAAGATGAAATGAACGGCTATGATGCTTGTTTAGAAGGCCAGGTAGTGGAAAGGAGAAAGCTGGGAGTAGAATTACTGAATTAGTAAGGGAAACGGAGATAGTAAGGGTCGTACTCCTGTTTTTAAAACGAACCGGTCTATATGCTATTGGTTTTTCTGTGTCTACGCTTTTTGGTTGGCCATTCAATATGTGTGTGATTAGATAGATCGTGGAGGAAATTTGTGTGTGGCTTAATTTTGTATTCTGTTGTTTCTGTTTTATTGTATGTTTTCTACTGCTAATTTTTTTGCAACTAGCTCAACCTGCAAAATGGTGTTTCTGCCAGTTTTTGAATTTCTCCAACGTAATTTTCTCAAGTATCATCATTTGGCTAACAGGGTTCAATTCTAGGTGTTCAAGTTGAATGCCCTCTGAGATCGTACTCTACACAATTGACAACATTGGAGGAAGACAGAGAAGCAGATAAAGCTAAAGATGGCTTCTTGTTGAAAGGCCACATATATACTTTGAAGATTCCTCAGGTGTACATTCAGTTAGATTTGGTTATTGATTTTGCTTTCTGCTGCTTTTAACTTTGCAGTTAAATATTTGTTAAATAAGGGTAACTGTGGATTTACTGTTGCATTTTTCAGGTTGATGGAGGATGTACGCTTTCAGTCAGGATCAGTTGGTCCCAGAAATTGTTGTGCCAAAATAATCAATTGTGCCTCAAGATACCGTTCACTTTTCCGCAGTACGTCACCCCTGTTGGGAAGAAGGTGTCTAAAATTGAAAAGATACTGTTGAATGTGAACTCTGGTATTGCGGTGGAGATTTTCTGCAATAGTTCTAGCCATCCTTTAAAGGTATCTATGTTTTCTAAATTTTAATTACTCAAATCATATACTGAACTGATTTTAATTCCCCAAACAAATTGCTTCACAGCAAGTAAGTCGCCAAGCTGAAAAACTACAATTTTCATATGAGAGGGAAGCTTCTATGTGGTCAATAAATGACTTCAGTTTCATATACAGTGTAAGCCACTTAACATTGATCACGAGTTTTATATGACTGTTTAATTGCATCGATTCTGCCTAAGCTGATCTTTGGATGATGGTGAGTTTGATTGTTTGAGATGCAGAAACCTGGTAATGAAATGACTCGTATATTTCTTCTGATGACTGCTTCAGGTTTCTTCAAATGACATAGTTGGTGGTGTGCTCTTGCAGTCACCTCCTCTGCATGACTTTGACCAGAGAGACATGTTTTGCTTTTATCTGTACCCTGGAAATACTAATAACAGGAAGGTTAGACTGTTGATCTTCTCATAGTTTATATGTCCTATCTCCATAAATGCTTCAGTCAGGTAAAAGTTTTTCCTTTTAGGCAAGTCTTTTACATTTCATGTTCATGTTTGCAGAATAATGCTTTTTGTTTGGCCTCGTATTCCCAGAACGTTATTTTCCTACTTTCACCTATATGTAGTCTGCAAGGGTATTTAGTTAAATGGCCCAAATTCTTCACTTCTGTAGGTCTGACTTTGATGTCAAAAGCTAGAAAATGTGGCAGGCAGTTGCTATTTATAGAATACCAGATGATATTAACTTTCTTCCTTCATCATGCAGGACACATACTTTTGTTTGCTTTTCCTGAGTTTGGTTTCAGATAAACTTTGTTCTTATAATTGATGCCACTCCATTAGAATATGTGACTTTCAAAGTTTTGCTCATTAGGGGATGCTTAATTTTTTTCCCTTACTGTGGATATAGACGGGCATTTATATTTGCGTGTAGACAGTGTTTGTTTTGAATGAGTTGCTCATGGTCTTCTACCCTTCAGCTTTGTTGCTAGTTTAGGGAGCCTCAGTTTATCTAGTCCGAGGTAGAATATGCCAGACTTAACTTTTTCTGCTTAAAATGGTGCTTAGTTTTGTAACAGGAATACATCCCCTTACTATCTGGTGTAATATCTTTTGTGCCTGTCATCCTCCATCTTTATATTTCATGGAACATGTGGTTGCCCTCTCTTCATTACCTTTTTTCTTATTTTGCAGGTTTTCAGAAAGGAAGTCATCTTTGTAGTTGACATAAGTGCGAGCATGAGAGGAGACCCTCTGGATAAAGTCAAAGCTGCAGTGCTAACCGCACTGTCCAAGCTAAACCCAGCAGACAGTTTTAACATTATTGCTTTTAATGGTCTTAGCTTATTGTTTTCATCGTCCATGGAGCTGGCAACCAAGGAGGTGATTGAAAATGCTAGTCAATGGATTGCTAATAATGTTGTAGCAGATGGCAGTACAAATATTTCACTTCCCCTAAGTCAGGTAGTTAAAGAACTTGGTCATGAATTTATATATGTAATTTTTGTTTTTATTTGACTACATTTGCTGAAATTTTCATTTCAAGAGATGATACAGGAAACAAACTAATCATGAAACCCACAAGTCTAGCATTTGATTTCTCTCAGTTGACTTGTTATCCAGTAGATGTTATTAAAGTTAGAAAAAGAATCTTGGGCTTTTTCGCCTAGTAAGTTGACTGTTGCTACATGACAGCCTGATGCAATTAAAACAAAACCATGGGTCACAATAGCTTATTTTGCAGTACACTTGATTCCCTCCATGAACATCCTTTGACACAGATTTAAAATTTTTACCAGCAGAGCACAATTGTGGACTTAGCTAACAATTTCATCCTCTAACAGTGCCTTTGCCCTATAAAATATGTGCCTTTGATATTCTGATCTAGCATGTATCGTCTGGGTTACCTATGTACTTTGATTGTCATCGTTTGAACAATCTCACATATATCATGTCTTAATATATTTCAATCCCTACAGTAGGGTATGTGTCTGAGATGGTTGTTGAGATTGCTTACTTGCAGAGCACATCTTCAGAATTGGTTAATTTTTTCATTGTTTGCAATTTTTTCATCTCTTGAGTATTTGGGTTTCCTGAAGTGAACACATGCTATAGTATTCCAGTCAAAATGTGCATTTACCTTTATAGCTTACTTATTTTAGGCACTAAAGATGATGTCGAAAGCTGGCGATTTGATTTCTCTTATATTTCTCATTACTGATGGGAGTGTTGAAGATGAGCGAGATATTTGTGCTATCGTGAAACATCAAGCCATGGAGGGAGGCTTTAATTCTCCTCGAATTAACACATTGGCAATTGGTAGGTGCATTGCCATATAGTTCTACCTGATTTTCTTTGTTGTTGACAATTTTATTCTAATCCCTGCGAATAGAACATGCCTCAGATTAAACAAAGAAGCGTCTTTATGTTCTTTCAAACCCTGCAAGACTTTCTCTCTAACCAAGTGTGGCACATAAATAAGCATCTCTTCTACAATCACAAGCTTTTTGTTCGCATCATTGATCATGTAAAATCATCTATACGTGTGGTGCTGCATTGTGCAGTGGTTCATTCAGACATTTGATCCTTGTTATTACCATATTACTCATTTTCATATTTAGATGACAAATGATTGAGTTGCATCTTTGCGATATTAATCTTGGTGGCTCATGGGGTATTCAAAAGATCTCCTCTTATGTTTTTGTCTGAACATTCGTCTCTGAACCATGTTATTTGACAATTTCAACATGTAATACTTCATTGGTTTTTCGCTCTTCAGGTTCATATTGTAACCACTACTTCCTGCAAGTGCTTGCCGAAATAGGGAGAGGTTATTATGATGCTGCATATGACATGGGTGAGTTGCTCTATTTGAGCTGACCATGTTAGTGATGTTTTGCCTTGTTTTAGCATTTGCTTATGGATGATCTTTGCTCTTTTTAGACAAATGGTGTGGAAGTAAACAGGAAAGAGATTTCAGCCCATCTGCTTCTTATGTGATGATCTACTTTATCATCATTTGAGTTCTTAAGTGCTGTAGTTACTTTGGAGTTAAATTTTATTTACATTTTTCAGTATAATGCAAGTTTCATTTACCATTAATCTCAAAGTTATTGAAAACATATAAATCAAATATTCAAGATCTTATGTTTTATCATCAATTTCATGTGGCCAGATTCAATTGACTTTCGGTTGGAAAGACTATTTGATCAAGCATCATCAGTCATTCTTGCAGATTTAACCATTGATTGTCTTGAACAGCTTGATTCACTTGAGGTAAGCTGAACCTGATATTTTTCTAGGCATACAGTGGTATTAGTTGCACAAGTTACATATCAGAACTCATTACAATTGGATATTTTTTCTTCTTGATCTATTTACCACCAATATTTTAAAGTTTATGCTGAACAATCTGATTTCTCCTTTTGGTACTTTTCCTCAGTAATGTATTTGTCTTTTCTTCAGTTCTAATGTGACTATATCTCTCCTCATTGCAGTTATATCCGTTTCAGCTGCCAGACCTGTTGTCCGAAAGTCCATTACTTGTGTCAGGCAGATACACTGGGAAATTTCCTGACTCTGTAAAATTTCGTGGTACATTGGCTGATTTGGAAAATTATGTTATTGATGCAAAGGTGCAGAAAGCAAAGGATTTCCCGATGGAAAGAGTAATGCTTTTGACTTGACCCATGTGAAGTTAACCTATGCT
Organism: Coffea arabica; assembly: GCF_036785885.1. NCBI lineage: Eukaryota > Viridiplantae > Streptophyta > Magnoliopsida > Gentianales > Rubiaceae > Coffea > Coffea arabica. The sequence goes on along the minus strand of NC_092317.1, from coordinate 941,792 downwards.
TTTTGTTATGATGTTTTCCTTGAAATCAGGTTTGACACTCCTGTGGTTGGTACTTAACATTGTTATAAATTGAAACACAAAAGAAAATAAAAGCATATGTTTTATTCAAAAGCATGGCTCGACTCTTTTGCAGCTAGGAGAGTTTGAATTGTTTTTGGTCCCCAAGTATCGAAGAAGTCAGTCTACCTTCTGTCTCACAGACATCCAAATTATCAAGTGCAAGAGTCATTCGAAGCAACAAAGCTTTTCCTTTTTGGAAATAATTGATACCGACTGCTCAAATTGATTACAATGTTTCACAAGTACACTGTCAAATAATGGACTTAACTGATTTATATGGATCTCTGGTTCTTTAGAGGTTTATTTTGAACTAATTGAACAGAATTTATGAGAAAAGATATCAGAAAAATGTTCATCGATCATGTTTTTTTCCTGGAGAAAGCTGCAATCAAAAGGATTTCTGTAATCTGATTACTATTTCTATTGCAGATGTTTGCAAAGAGTCAAATTGATGCACTGACAGCTAATGCGTGGCTATCAGAAGATAAACAACTAGAGGAGAAGGTTGGTCTTTACTTCTCCTTCTCATGTTTTGTAGGAAATCTCAACAGGGCAATATATTCAAAAAGTAAGGTTGGCAAGTTATAGCTAGCAGCCAAATCCTCTGGGTGGAGTTCAGTTCATTGTGGGAGAGTGTTTAGTAGCTATCTTAGTTTTGTGCATCTCTATTGGGATACTTTTATGTGTCTGGCCATGCGGCGAGCAATGAAGGCAGATTTTCTAATTCTAAGAAGCATGTTTAGTTGAGGACCACAACCCCAAGAAATCACAAGGGAAATTTTCTTTATAAGATGTTTTTAACTAATTATGTATGACTGCCTTCTTTTTGTGCTTCTAGGAGTTCAAGATCAATAAAAATTGTCAGTGTCTCTTAATGCTGTATATAGATCAGTTGTTAAAGATGTTTACTTTTTCGCCCATTCTGATCCTGGCATATTTGCTTCTTTTGTTACTTGTATGTTACTTAGGCTCGTTACGTATGGTTGCAGGTTGAGAGAATGAGCTTGCAGATGGGCGTGCCTTCAGAGTACACCAACTTGGTTTTGGTAGAGACCAAGAAGGAGAAGCAGGTGTGCGATTCATGCTTTAATTGGGCTACTAACCTATTCTTAAATTTGCTTGTTTGGTTAAAAAAGGAATGCACATTGATGTTCATTGAAATTGCTGCATGACATCGATTAAATGCGCAGCTAAGTGAATCAAGTGGCAAGAAAATAATAGTCCTGCGTACAGTGGGGGCTGGCTTTGGTAGCTTGAAGGCCACTGCAGAGAATGTTCCACCAGAAACAGCAGAACCTAAATTGCATGAAACTTCAGAAATGATAACGAAAGCTGCTAGAAATTTGTGCGGCAGAATGCTAGATTGCTGTTGTTGCATGTGTTTCATTCAGTTCTGTAGCCGGCTTAATGACCAGTGTGCAGTGGTTTTGACGCAGCTATGCACTGCGCTTGCATGTTTCGGGTGCATGAATTTTTGTTGTGAGGTCTGTTTTTCTTGTGACTTCTGCGGTTAAGAAGCCCCGCAAGAATGTATAGCTACCCTTCTTTCAGTGTACACTTTAATGAAGGGTTTTGTGTGTATATAACTATATATGTATATACGCATAGATACATACCTAGACTGAAGACGTTTCGGTTTCTATAATGTTCTATTCGTTGATCATCATCATCATCATCATCATCTCTCTCTCCCTCTCTATTATCTTGTCATGTCTATCAATTCCAAATTTTGATGGATTTTTTTTCAATCAAGATTTTGCTCAGCTTTTGATCGAGACTGGGATTACATTCATTTGGCAACAAAATATGTTGATTTGGGACCTGGATTTTCTGATTTTAAAATTAAAATATTGGGTTTCCTTTTAATTTGTGATTACAATTTTTTTTTTTTAATGGAACACGCAGATGTAGGTTTAGCACGGCAGAAGAAAATCAAGGAATTTTGAAAATTCTAGAAACTGAAAATATGAATCGTGGCAAAACTTGTAATTTGGTGATGAGAAGCGGATGCTGGTACTAGCTTCCCCTGTCAAAACAATACATCCATAGATCTGAAGTCTCAGGTTGTGGTATAACATTCGAACGTCAAGCATGCCATTATATTTATATGCTTCGAGTAGTGGGCACTTATCATCATATTCCTTCTTCAAGAGGTAGAGGAATTGTACAATTGACGCTCACAAAATCCCAATTACATTTTGAGAATTGGCATATGTCATAGATCTTGATAAACTTCTGAAAAGACAACGACTTCTCCTGATAATTTACACTAGGAGTGCACTCGAGTCGAGTCAAATTCGAATAGTGTACTATTCAAACTCGACTCAAGATAGAATAATTGAGTTTCAGTTCGAACTCGTCGAGTTTTTGAAAGTCAAACTCAAGTTCGATTTCAGTTTATTTTACTTGATCTCGAGTTTAATTAAATCTAAATTAAGTCTAATTAAACTCAATCGAGCCTATTCAAATCTAATCGATCTCAACTAATAAAAATTAATATTTACACATAATTTTAAAAAAGAATATAATTAACATTAGACAAATATAATTAACATTATAATAAAAAGAATATAAAAATTAACTTTAGACAAATAGTTCGAACTGAAGTTGAAACCTTGACAGAGTAGCTCACGAGCACAAGTAAAGTTACTTGATTTAGCTTCACTACTAATTCACATGAATATATAAGGAGATAATTGTAATCTCAAAAATATGAAGACCAAAAAAAAAAAAAGACAGAAGGGGATTTGATTTGATTTGATTGGCGGAATCCTCGGCGAAAAACAAATAGCGAATGTTTTTTCCTCTCTGACACCGCCCGACATCGTCCCGTAAACTCAGTTCTGTTCGTTCGGGAGCCGGTCAAAACACAAGAGCCGCCGCGAGTATTAACAAACAGATACTTTTAGTATATTTTTCGCCCACTTAAATTTTCCTCTATTCACAGGTAAATCACTTCTCTTTCTTTCTTTCTTTCTTTTTTTTTTTTTTCTCTTTTCTGCTCAATTATCAATTCTCTTCGTTTCTTTTTACTAGAATACCATTGTTAAATCTTATAGGCTGCTAGAATTTATTTTCCCTGGCTGCTGCAACATAGTATTCAATTTCAGCGCCTTTCAATCTTACACACGAGTCCCATTTTCATTTTCTTGGCAAGGAGATATTAGCAAACTTCTGTTCAGATACTCCATGGTTTCATCATAAGAATTAAAATCCATCCCAGAATTGATTATAAGAATCATAAGTGGTAATGAAGGCAGCAATGGTGCCAATGGGGAGATTTTGATATTAATTGTCCTTCATAAGAAAAAATGATGGAGTCGTTTGAGAAACAAAATACGTTCCGGGACTTGATGTTTTATTATTTTTTTTTGGAGCCTACTTCTAACACAAGTCCAAAGATTGACTTTCTCTGCTGGAAGTCAATTTCCTCGGTACCCATTTCAGTTATAATTACCAGCTTCTGAAGTCGATGTTGAAGAGAGTGACTTGTGTATTTTCTAAAGATGATTAAACAGTCATTTTTTTATTTGTGTATCTTCTAGAGGTGATTAAACCGTCATTTTTTCCTGGTTTTTATTAAACATAAAAATGATATATTGTACGTCTCCCGTGCAATGATCTTTTTTTTTTTGGGTATTCAATCAGTTTGATGCTGTGAAATGGATCTTCACTTCATTACGTTCTTCGAAGAGTTCAAGCTTCTTTTCCTTCTCGTCTCAATACTGCCTTGTCTTCAAACGTAAGCAGATTCTACTGTCACGAGCTGAATCTTCCCAACACCCATCCCCCCCTCTTTCTGTGTTTTCTGCAATTGCATTTCCCGTAAGTAGATACTTTATCTGTTGATGAATTTATTAATTATCAATTCTGATCTCTATGCCAACTTCCAATTAATGAGCTTTAAGAATGTGAGTGATTTACTAGTTTCCTAGGTATGAGGTCGATGAATTGTGATCTCTATAGTAATTTCCATCCAATTAATTAACTTGAAGAATGTGATTTACTAGTTTCCTAGAGATGAGCTTCATGAATTGTGATTGTTATACTAATTTCCAAGTTACGAGCTTTATTCCAATGAGATTTTTCACTTATATGCCAATATCCAAGTTGTGAACTTTATTCCAATGCAATTCCTTAATTATGCCTACATGCTAATTTTTGAGCTATGAGCTATGAACCCCATGCTAATGTAGGTGTTCTGCGGAATCAAGTACAGAAAAAGATTTGACATTTGCTATGATAAAACCAGATGGAGTGTCTGGAAATTACACTACTGCTATCAAGAAAATCATTTCAGAGTTTGGTTTTGGCATCACCAATGAAACTACGGTTCAGCTCGATGAGGAGACTGTGAAGGATTTTTATGCTGAGCACTCCTCGAGAAGCTTCTTTCCAGGCCTTGTCCGGTACATGACCAGGTATTCTTGCCTCGTGAATAATTTCAAGCCCTTTAACTTGGTAGATGGGTAGGAATTTAATGTGGTATTTGCAGTCTGCTTATTTCAATTTTTTTTATTACAAATTGACTTTGGACTTCAATTCGAATGCAAAATGGCAAATCAAGCTTGTAGATTTGCAACTGAGATTGCTCCAGTATCTTCTATTGTTGATTTATGGAAGTGATGCAATATTTTTACACGGTTTTTTAAATCTTTATCTGGTTATTTTTTCCCCTTTCAACTATTTCAAGAACCAATTGGCCTTTGCATGTGGTAATCTGAGTTGCATTGCAGTATGTGAATTTGCCGTATTCCAGACTTGAACATGATGACTTGGTCAAGACAGTCTATGTTATCAATAATTGGAGATTCCAAAAGATGGCCTCGGACCTTTTAAAACAAATTTTTTCTCCCACAACATTTGCGTTCATGTTCTTTGTTTTAGTGGTCCAGTGTTGATAATGGTTTTGGAGAAGGCAATTGCTCTTGTGGATTGGCATCTCTCTCTCTATCTCCCCCCCCCCCCCCGGCCTCCCTCCCTCCCTCCCTCCCTCCCTCATGTTCTTTCTTTGTGTTAGTGGTCCGGTGTTGATGATGGTTTTGGAGAAGGCAAATGCTGTTGCTGATTGGCGTGCTTTAATTGGACCAACAGATGCCCAGACAGCTAAGGTTACACACCCTCACAGGTTTTTTGCTGTCCTCTACTAGTCTGTTCTCTTCTGCCAATCTCATTTCTTCTCATCCACTTTCCAAGTCATTATTTGTAGAGAACTTTTCAAGCATATTTCTTGCTATATTGGTATTTATTTATGAAGTTCTTTTTGCTTCTCCTGCAGCATCAGAGCCATGTGTGGCCTGGATTTACAGAGGAATTGTGTTCATGGGTCAGATTCACCTCAATCTGCAGTGAGAGAAATAGCCTTTTTCTTTGAAAAGTCATCATCAGGTCAGTTGTGCAATTTTAGTTGCATAGCTAAACATTTTCTACATAAAAACTTTTGAATCTTAATTTGAAAGAATCCAGAAGTATGCAAAAAGAGGCATACGTCATAGGAGTAGCAAACCTAGTTGTAGACTCCGTAACATTTCAATACATGTCATTTTTATGATAAATTTGATGGTTAAGACTCCATTCTAGTACATGATCCAACATTTTCTTTTGATCTGTTCACCTTTGTCATTCTACCTCAACAAAATGTACATTAAATACAAGGAGCAGTTCTTAAACAGCTTTGTGTTCCTAGTGTTCCAGATATGGCTTGTACAACATGTTGGATATGATAAAGAAAAAACAACATGTGAAGAGAATAGCTTAATAGAAAATCAGTACTCAATGTGCATGCAATCAAGCTGAGACAGTGCTGATTGGTGTAACTTGGGGAAAGTGACTTCCTGTTCTGGTCATAGTAATAAATGCGTTAACTTGTGATCAAAGAGTTGGTAGCCAGATATAAGCAGACAGGATATGTAAACGAAATTCGTGCAGCAGGCTTCCAATATATAGTGAGATAGGTATTCTTGGATCAAGTGAATTGATGAAGTATTTTTACATGTTTTTTGCTTTTTTGGTTAATATGAAGTGACAAAAGCAACACCTACTACCATATTCGTCATGTCTAATTGGTCCTCTAAAAAACAACTTTATGGAATTCTGACGTAGCATTCTCTCGTAATCTTTTCCATCTTTCAAACATGATTTGATAGGTAATGCTTTTGAGTTGATTGCGGCACCTTCCAAACTTTGTAAATGATTGGTTAAGCTATGTGTCAGTATTTACAACCTCTGCCCTTCTGGATGAATTTAAGACTGGTTTTTTTGAAGATGCCATAAGGTTGCCTCCCTCTCTCTCTCTCTCTACTAGATATAAGCCGAGACATCATTTCACTAAATATTACAAAGAGCAGTATTCAACTTTGACAATAATTTTCTTCATCTCCTGTTTCTATATTGGGAAGTCTTTCGCATTTTGTGTGTGTGTGTTGCTTCTCATGTTTTTCATTCTGCAGGGTTTCTTCCGAAGCATGATGAATTGTAATGATCTAAACACTTGGAGTGCAATAATTATTAAGTCATCAACAGCGTCTTCTGCCAGGCTTAGTGCCCATCATTTAACTGGTGAGAGACACGTTTTCTTTTGGGCAATAGGAGCATAAAAATCTGCTTGGGAATCGAAAACTAAGTCCTTGTGATCTTGTAAAGCTTGCTTTATCAGCATGAATTGTATGAATTCTTTTTTTTTTTTTCTCATAGTGGAAAGCTTTTGACAATGAAGGTGCTCATTCACTGTAGTTTGAGTGGGAAATTTGTGAATCCAAAACCAAATTCGTATGACGTAGAAAATATCTATAGTAAATGATTACAGAATTAAGAGAAAAGAGAATCACTTGTATTGCAAGTGATTGTGTTTCAGCTGATTATAAGTGAACAAGATGTCTGCCACTCAATCAATGGGACAATGATCTACTTTAGCATTGTATGATCTTTCTTCTGTGTGCACTTTTCTTTTGTTCTATATTCTGGTTGTGGTGAATTGGGGTGGAGTGAGGGATTTTTTCTACCTTGATGTTGGAGTGTTGGTTTGATTATCTATAGGATAGAAGGATTTAAAGTCTGCTTTTCAGATTTTGAGTAGAGTCAATTCAGGACATTGCTTTGTCAAGTATTGGCAAATGCCAGGTAACAGCTATGGTGTCACTGTACATTATGGTATTGATATTTCAACTACATAAAATAAGTGCTGCTTCCACATTTCAACACATTGTCCATAGTTGTGCTGGTGAAAACAGTACTCCACATCTACTGTCTTTTAGTTCAGGTGCTTCCATATACTAATCATATTCCAGGGGATTTTTCAACTTGCACATTGAGTGGGGTTCGAAGATTTTAGTTCAGATGGTGGAAGGGTGGGTGCACTGTCCATAGACTGTTCAGAGGGAGCTTGAGCAGCTTATGCATTTTCGTGTTCATTTCTCTCAAGTTTCACATTGTTTTCGTGAAGCTAATTTGCCCGCTGACAGGTTATCTATTGTTGTGGTGCTTGATGCCTCTGACAAAGTTTATGACTCATTTTCAGCTTTTTAGATTATCACTCAATTACTCCCCCCTTAGACCTTAAAGTCTTGGGAAGAACCTTGACCTCCCACCAAACTTGTCACTTAATTGTGGCTAACACCTTTGGGTGGCTTCTTTCGACAAAATTCCCGTCGATTATACTCCCCCTGTTCTTAGATTATGTTAGATTAGATTATACAACTGTTATCGTTGTGAAAAAAAAAAAAAAAAATTCCTTGGACATAGAAAACTCCGTCCTCCACCTTGAATTGCCCTCCATTATCCGTTTGCCAAACTTCTTTCTATTACTGCAAAACGTTGGACAAACTTTTAAATCCACTATCTTTTAGTAAACGCCAAGATTAAAAGCAAAATCATATATAGTAATCCACACTCAACTTTAATGCATGTCAACGATCATATGTAGGAGACAAACGTTTTGTTAATTCTATCACGTACTCACAAACAATCGTATACAAACAGCATCAAACATATGTAATGTATGCAGCCCATGAAAACCATCAACGGCACTAAAGAATTAAGTAAGAAACAAATTGCACTCGTGTCGTATGAACTATGAACCCCCAGTTCAATCAAGGCAACAACCTGCAAGATGCAAGGAGCGAATTGAGCTGATGCTTCCATCCTGCAGCACTAACTAGTCTTTGGCCGAGAATTTTTTGTTTTTATTTTCCCCTTTTTCTTCCCTAGGAGGATTTAGGAAGGAGGCGAGTAGGGATCGTAGGAATGCTAGAAGATGGAATGGAAAGAAGTGCCAGTCAAACAAGGGAGGGTGGGAATTGGAAAATTACAAAAGTCCATGGAGGATAGAGGTCCACATCATGCAGTGCCTTAAACTTTTGGGCAACTCTTGTACGACTTTCCAGATTTGGCAAGTCTCTCGTCCTTCCGCGCAGGGTATCAGTTGGTTTCCAAACCTCTACACAATAAACTACTAGTAAATCTCATTTCTCCCCAATCACACCCTCACATGCGTGCCTCCCCTTCATACTCATTGCTTCTTCCTTCCTTCCTTTCTTTCTTTCAGGATCTTTTTTCTACTTAAAGGTCTTACATGCATCTCGAGGATAGTTCAGAATTTAGAAAGACTAGGTAGGAAGCAAGTTGGTGACCAGTAGGGTGACGTGAATCTCAATTCCCCAACCCCTCCTTCCCCCCCCCCCCCCCCTTTCTCTTTTCCTTTACCACTACTGCGCACAAATATCTATCTGAGCTTGAGCTAATATAGCATTAACACTTGGTCTTTGGTTTTTTCACCCAATCTTTTGCTTGTCATATTATATTTACACCTCACTCGAAAGAATAGGAATGCATTTTCTTGGTGCCAGTTCTTCCTTGAACATTGCCAGAAACTCTCTACCGAAAGGAAAGGCCCTTCATTTCTCGCAGCTGAAGATTCAGATATATTAATGACAATTAGGAAAACATACATCAGCTGTCTCCTATCTAGCTGGCCCTGCAAGTTTTAGAAGTAATAAGTGGTTTCTTTGATTTCTATCATCTTAATGATAAGTTGGTGAATTTGCAGTAGAGTAGCTCCCTGGCCCTTGAATATTAATGACAGAAATTAGTAGTTGTGCGTAGATAATATTTGCGTCCAAATCACAGTTAGTATACTGCCAGCGGCTGGAGCGGGAAATGGGATTATGAGCAGTTGGATCACATGGTAAGTGTCTTGAGGGGGAGAAGCACCATTTTTAATCCTCCAATCAGATGGCTTGGATTAACTAAACATTCTTCTTGAAATTACAAAAGAACTAATAAGTCCGCCATTGAATACCTCTGTCTCTCTCAATCTATCTCTTACCTGTATTATAGCATGCTTATTCATATATATATATATATATATATATATATGTATGTATGTATATACAGAGTACTTAAAGAGCAGAATCCAAGTTAAAATCTTCTTGGGGCAACAGAAGCAGAGAAAGATTATTGTTTCAAGTCTGAAAACCGTACGTATAAAGTAGCAGTAGTAGAATAATAAGATGAGACCTCGTCAAACGCTTAGACCTAAGCTACTACTGCTAAACTAATCCATCCAAGATTGATTTAGCATAGTAGAAGCATTAAGTGAGTGTTGATTACCATTTAACAACGCCAGAGAGCGAGAGAGAGCTTCCCATTGTCGTTGGCAGAACGAGAAATGAAGTCAACCCGACCCCTTTGGTACACGTGTTGATCCGACAACAATTGATCAAGTTTCTCTGTCGCGACACGTATCAATTTGTCCTTCTCCTTTTTCCATTTTTCGTTTTCTATACTTAAAAATAAATTAATATTCTTCTTGGCATGCCAAATCTATCCCCATTACGTTCGTCTACGAAATTTTCTCATCAAAATCCATAAATAAAAGTATGCTCTCGTTAAAATAGATCCCTAAATACTTTTTTTTTTTTTTTTTTTCTGTTTTGGTCAAAATGAAGTTAATAATTATAAGGTAAGCGTAATGAATGTAATGTGTGCATTCACATATTAAATTAGATTTAATTTGAGCACAATAACAAATGCCGATTGGACTGAACGCCTGTTAGAAAAAATACTTCATGTCATTCTTTACCTGCTAGATCTAAGAGGTCATTATTATTATTTTTTTTTTTTTGTAAGTAATTGAGTTGTAAGCATGTCAATTAAGTTTGTCTATAAAAGAAGAATATTAAACTTCCTTTGTCTATCAAGTCGTCCAATGGGCTTGGTTGGGCAGGAGGGTCCTCACTTGTTAATTGTTTGCAAAGCGATATGAAATAAATTAAAGAAGTTTGCACAATAGGTGTGAGTTTATGCATTTGTTTTTGAAAGTGATCATAAATAAAGCGTAAATTAAATAAATATATTAAGCAATGTCCAGTGGTTATTCATAAGAAAAATATACCATCCATTTCTTTGTATATTGCTTGAGCAAAAACATGCTAGCTCACGCATCAATATCATGCCTTTCCATAACTGTTCTTCCCTTTTAATTCTTTTTTTTTTCGGCTAACATTCTTGGGGTGGATTTTTTGACTATTTAGCTGGTTGACAATACACTAATGGTTTCAAAGGAACAAAAGCTACTGTTTTGAAGCAAACGAGTTGCAAGGAAAAACTGAGTAACCTTAGAGCGCGCGTGTTTGGATACCAAAAATTTTCTAAATAATTTAATTTTGCTTACATTACAAACATATTTTTTAATTAATTTTTTTATACTTTCAATTATTTTTTTTATTTTATATACATCACACTAGAAAAAATGTAACATTAATTATTTTAAATAATATTTCAAGAAATTTTTTATCCAACTTACACGTACTCACCAACTAACCTCAAAAATGGTGGAGGAAATACTAATACATATAATTAAACTAAAAAACTCGCACGCAACAACGCTGCCATAAAGCATATTGTGTTAAAGTAAGAGGAATATTATCTCCGCTCCGCTGGATTCCTCCGCGCACTTAACGCGTTCGGGCCGGGTTGGGGCGCCGGACTCGGGCCGCAGGGGATTAGTCGGACCCTGTAAGGATTGACCCGGACATCCCTGTGTCGAAAAAAAAAAAAAAAAAAAATAAGTAAGAGGAATATTGCTCAACGTTCTACAAAAGGTGAACCTACTAGCTAGAAAGGGGGAAAACGAAGAAAGTAAGAAAATAATTGCATAATATTCTATGCGTTCCTCCGGTACAGCGCCTCAGTCCCAGCAATTCTTCCACCTTTCCCAATGATGATTATTTGCAGTACGAACCAAACCTGAGATTAGGCTAGTCCATAGAAATGAATAAAAGTGATCATTAAAAGTTAGTAAAATCCCATGATCAATAGCTAGCGGTTAAGTGAGGTCCTAATGCAGCAACGTTTACGGCTTCAACCCCTGGCATCATCATGACCATCGGATCAATTCTTTTCGAGATCGAAGAACTTTTTAAAGAATTGCTTCAAGAAATACCAAATTGCATTCGAATGGACTTAAGCAGTGCCACGAATGCTGACTTAGAATTCAGCACAAGTACGCCCGCAAAATGCTCACCCATGTGTGGGAATACTAATAATAGAGACTAACCTAACAAATGGGCTTGAACATCATCTAATGTTAAAAGTGGATGTCTTTCTAGCCAGTGGTACTAATGTGCTGGGCTAACTAACTTCATGGTATATTTGGTGAGGATCAGTAGATTTGAGGGGATATTAAGGTTGGCAGCAAGTAGAGTGGGAAATGAGTTCAGTTGTCAAAAGGCCGCGTTTAGGAACTTGAACCAATAGGAAGGAGCTCAGGTTGGCCGTGGTTTTCATCACAACAATATCCAATATATATACATATATATATATATATATATATATATATATATATATATATCCTTATTTATCTGATCATTACTCCCAAAGCTCAGCTAGCCCTAATTGGCTTCTAGGATCTGTTAAATGTTACTATTTCTGTCAGCGTTTTTGCCATAGACCACACCTGACTCTCCTGCCTCCGGAACTCTTCCACAAGGTGGGAACAAGCAATAAGTAAACCATTTCGGCCAACGTTGTCTATGCAAAATGAAGGTGAGAATCAGCGAAAGGAGATGAGTGTTCTTGATCGATCAGAGCCTCGTTACTGTTACGTAGAATTCATTTTCTTTTTATGCCCCTTCCGCTTGGTGTTTTTGGTTTTGGTGATGGAATACTAAAGTATGGCTTGTTTTGCAGTTCTTCAACTGGATGCAAAATAAGTTGAATGGCGGACAAGCCAACAAAAAGCCAAATGCAGTTCCTGCTGCAAGTAGGTGTTTTCTTTTCAAGCTTAATTTTCCTATGCTTCTCTTGTTCTTGTTCTTTATGTTTCTGTTTTCGGAGTGCTCTTTTCAGGTCCATGTATAACATCCCATTGAGAAGGAAGAAAACTTGACTTGTGATAGTTTGTTATTGTGAATTCATGATCCCCTGATAATATGTAAAAATGACCTCAAATGCCACAGGATCAAATGTATGAACAAGTATATGTGATTTTCTTAATCTGGATCTATTACGGAGTACTCTTGGAACTTATTTTTCTTAACTTGTGTTGTTGAGTGGTTTATTTGTTATTACGTTTTCATCCCCCATCATCTTCCATCCCATGCATGTCTGCTTCTCCCAAGCTGTTCCTTCGGTCGCAGTCTAAGAATAATAATTTGAAAACAATAGATCGCAAACACATAATATCAGACCAAACTTTCCATGGCATACATTTACGTGTTTGCTGGTCATGCAGGTTAACTAGACTGTAGAGGTAGTATTTCTGTCACATGGCCGGTTGCATCCTCCCAAAAGGTTAACTAGTTCGAGGGTTAATCTTGATTACTTATTTTTCTGTTCCCTTCAGAAAAGAAAGAGAAGTATTGGAGATTGAGATGCGTTGGAAATCGTCCTGGTAAAAGAGGTTTCTACAGGGCGACAAATTTGTCTTCTTGTGATAAATGATCATTTGTCACTGTAGCGAAAGCTAAACATAATAGACTTAGGAGCTTGCTGAAACTCGGTTAGGGCATATATGATGAAGATTCATTAGATTGATTATAGCAAGAAGCTAGCACCTATGTTGCCTTGATCTAATTTTTCCTTGAACATGCAGATCAAACAAAATTTGAAGAACCCGGCAAAGAAAAATTCAGCGGCTGGTCTAACGGGTTGCTGGCGATCGGAACATTTGGTAACAGAGATCGAAGGGAAGACGAAGAGATCCAACGCGCTGCCCAGATTGCAGAAACTGATAGTCATGAAATCCTTCAGGAAGATCATGAGCAATGCTCATCTCCTGACGATTTAACAGAATTCACACCTGAAGAAGTTGGACAACTACAGAAAGAATTGACAAGGCTCTTGAAAAGGAAACCTACTTCTACCGCTGCTACAAAAGCAACTCCCCTTGAAGGATCAGAAGTTGCGGCTGATCTTCCACTGGACAGATTCCTTAACTGCCCATCAAGTTTGGAAGTTGATCGTACTATTTCGAATAGATTCAGCGTTAATTCAGATTATAGAGATGAGGAAGACATTGACCGAACTATCAGAGTGATTATCGGGAGATGCAAGGAAGTTTGCATGGAAAACAAGAAGGCGGCTATCGGAAAAAAGTCCATTTCCTTCCTGCTCAAGAAAATGTTCGTGTGCAGAAGCGGATTTGCACCAGCTCCCAGTTTGCGAGATACGCTGCAGGAATCAAGAATGGAAAAGGTAATCAATTCTCCATTTATCACTAGATTGCATTAGTTGATAGTAATACGGTGGGATTGAGAAGGCGTGACCGCCTTCTAACTAAGAGACGAACTTTTGAGGTAGCAATGAGGCGTTTTTCACGATCTTAATAGTTCACGCCTTTTTCCCAGCCTCCTATTTACAACTCCACATCAAAGACCAATAGGATAGAGCTAGCGCAAAGGAAAGAAAACTAATTTTACAAAAAAAAAAAAAAAAAAAAACCAGCCTACGACGGAAGCACCCACGACGCGGGATCTGAAACAAAAAATGGGCAACGGATCTTCCGTTCCATATTCTGTACCACTCTCTATCCCACTTTTTATTATATTGCTATTTCTCTTACATGAACATCATGTTTTAATTCTTTTTTATTTTATTAAGATCCAACAACTATTAATTGAGTAATACACAAAATTTAACGAACTCAAAAAATCAAAATGCTTGATCACAGAGCGTGATCTGCTGGAGGGTTGGGGGGAACTGCTTGATTTGCTGTATTTGGACAGAGCCTTATGAGGCCCGGCCCATTTTAATACTGAAACCTTAACCTTAGTAGCAAAACCTTGACCTTAACCATCGGACGGACCAAGGCTTCGTAGGCTGCTGCTGCTGCTGCTGCTGATGAAGCCAAGGAGTACTCTAAATTCCGACTTACTAGCAATAGCATTGACTTACTAGCATAGTAAAATGACCTCTGCTTGCTTGCTTGATGTGTAGTTACACTCCAATCCAATGCAGTGTACCCTTTTTCTAGGACTTACTTTTGTCTTTGAAGTCAATTAATGATACTTACTTGACTACAGCTTTTGAGGACAATGCTCTCCAAAAAGATGTACCCACAAAATGCTCCTAGAGCATCATCGATGAAGAGGATTTTAGTGGACCGGCATACACAGAAGGGAGAAAAAGAGGACGAAACCCGAGACAAAATACAAGAAGTTTGTAAATGGGTCAAGACTGATTCTGAATGTAAGTTCTGAATATATATATATCCTCCTTCCCAATGTCAGATGTGGCACTAGCTAACTTGGATCTGATTTTGTGCCTTGCAGTTATTGTTCTCGATTTAGATTGATCTCCTCCTCTTAATGCTTAGCAATCCCCAAAGATGCCGGGTTTTTTTGGTTGAGGAGGAGGGAGGGAATTTATAAAAAGAATAAGAGGACGACATTCTATTTAGCTCCTTGGTGAGTCGGATCATAAAGTTCCGAGTGAAGGAATGAATGGAAGAGTTTTGAACTTCATGAGCTCAGTGTCTATAAAAGTCTCAGCACTATCACCTGATGAAATTTGATCGTGATTGCTACAGTGTAAGTTGATATTCAAATTCAAGTGGACGATGGTTATGTAAGCGTCAATTGTATAATTGAAGCACCCTCTTCCTTTTTGACGAGGAAGTAGTATCTGTCCTTCCTCGTCTTTAATTTCCTTTCTGTTCCCTTCTTTTTTTCATGGTTGCTTCAGGACGAATGCAAATCATGTTATATGTAATTTATGTAGTTTGTATGAAAAATTAGAGGGATTTTTTTGGGTCAACCTGGAAAAACATTTTCTATATTTTTTCTAGCACTTGCAAACATGTTATTTTCTATATCCACCCTTTTGATTGTGTTGCTTTAAGTAAAGAGATAATAATAATATGTTTCATGATCAGCATAATGAAAAAGGGGTGTCGGAATGATAACATAAAATATATCCAATCCAACCTAGCCAAAGTTTTAAGTCTTTCTGAAATGCCACTTCAAGCTACCTACATCACATGAAAATTTCTCATAGTATTTCAAATCGAAAAAATAAATACGGAGTACTGCACTATTCTCTCTCCAAGCGTTAAAAAGCTTAATTGTTAGATTTTCATTTCATCCGAATACGATAACCGGTGTTTATTGATCTAAAATTGTTATAAAATCGATATACAATGATTTTTTTTTTTTGTTTGGGAAAAGTGTAATATCGCATTCATATATTGGAATTGCAAAACAGATGAAGAAAGAAAATAGCAAAATCATAAAAATATGAAGGGGGGGGCTAAATTACAAATACAAGTATTTTCAGGTACCAACAAACAATAAGCTTTGGGAAGGAGAAAAAGAACCGCGGGGGGGGTGGGGTGGGGGTTGGGAGGATTGACTCGTCATGAGGCTCAGCAAACGACACTCCGCCCTCAATAGTAAAACGTATTATTAGCGGCCTCCACCCCAGATTTGGGGATAGGCCCATATCCTTTCAACCTTAGGGTTTTAATTTTCCAGATCTGAACAACAATACTACTCTTAGGTCAACCAACCCCAATTTATCCCTTACCAACTGGCCCCTTTTCCTTTCTTCTGTAATTAGGAATAGGTTTTTAGACTACTGGGTCTGTGTTCCCCTCTTAAGTTAATTGTTAAGTCAAGACAGGATTTTTATTTTCTGGGTTTGAAAATTTTTTTCAGAAATTGATCAAGTAGTTGAAGGTTTTGGTGTGGGGCAATATTGGAGGGGTGAATCCTAGCTGCCAATGCAATTTGAATCGAATTGTGGGAATTTTTCGGTGATTTTTGTGATACCGAAAAACTTGAACTTTGAACACTCCATCCATGTCTTGGGCAGGCCCGGAAGACATCTATCTCTCTACTTCTCTTGCAAGCTATCTTGACAGTACGAACTACATCTTATTTCTTGTTACTTTTCTGTTCTTTTCCTATTTGTCGTTTGAACTGATAATATGGGCTTTGAGTTTGTTAAAGTTGGTGTCTTGGTAATTTTCGCTGCAGCTCTTCTGGTATCCTTTGCTTGATGATTTTCTTTGTCGAACTTTCTTGGACTGTGCTTCGGTGCCGTAAAAATCATTTTTGAACTGTTCTCTAAATAGGGGTTTTAATGCTAATTGTGTAATATATGTCCACCACTTAATATGGTTTTGATTTCTCGAGATTTTTTTCCACTGAAAGTTGTGTAGCGTGTGGAGTTAATTTGATGGATGAATATGTCTCCATTCAGGATATTTAAGTATAGTGAGGATCTTTTTGCGGTATTTGTTAGCTAATCTTGAGTGGTCGAATTAGATTTTAGGTTGAATTCATGGTTTGGCTTGTGCAATTTTATTTTTAGGACTGTTTGCCACTGTGATGAATGGTGGATACATTTCATAGCATAATCTTGGATGACCCGATACAGGTTAACTGTTGTTTATGCTTTTGCCTGATGCCTGTTTAGTTTTTGGAAGCTTTATGCAGCTTTTTTCTGAGTTTGAGAAATAGAACAATAAGGAAAGATGATTTTATAATTGTCTGATGGCATGAACATGTGAACTCTTTCTTTATGAACTTCCATCATTCTTTTGTCTTTTCTCTGCTTCTACTGCATTTGTGAAATCTATATTGGCAAACATGCTTAAGAAAGAGTAAAGGATGATTTGCCGAAAAGAAAAAAAAAACTCCAATCCTTCTTGTTCCTTTGACACTCAACATGGTAAACTTGTGGTGATTGCTATAACAATCCGAAAGCTAAGGGATTTGTATCACTTATGCTTGTAAACGCCTCTTTTGAAAGTGGTTGGCTAGAATCCAGCCATGATATGAGCTACCAAATGTTATTATTATTTTGTGGTGTGCATCTCTTTGTTGATAGCTGTGTGTTGAAAGAAGCTATCTTGGAAAGGTTTCTTTAACTTTTTGTTGCTTCAAAGCTCAGCTTCTTAGTTCTTGAAATTCATGTAGCTTGCTGTGCTGTAGTTTTAAGTACATGCACGAATTGATATACAGAGTTATATGGTTATGAGATGGAGCTTAAAATGTACTTATTTATGTTATGCACTGGTCCTATTTCTTTGTCTGTTCTGTGTAAAGTTCATATTCAAAGTAAAAAAAAAATGGCACTGTTACTGTCATCGACTTAGAGGCTGATAAGCTTTTTACATGCTCTTTGGTGTCAGCATATGTGATCCAGCTATAGTGTATAAGGAACTCAAAAGTCAACAATTGTGATTGGCTTTTATTTGGATTATAGCTTTGAGCAACCTCGCGTGCTTATTCTTTTTCTTTGTCTTACCACCTTCATGTCTTCTGAATCCAGTCTGACTACTTGTATTCCTTCCTGCCAAGATGAGGAAAACTGTAATAATAGTTCTCTTTGCTAAAAGTCATACTTTCTTTTCCTGGAGCACCTCAATGCTGGCTTGAAATATTTTGGATCTAACTGTTGCAATAAAGGCTTTGCCATTCTGACTTGTTTTCCTTTTCTCTTAACTCGGTATTTCTTCCATCAACTTTGATTTGATCAATTACAGTTCTTCGTTTCTCTCATTGCTATATTATTGGACCTTTGATTTGTAATAGAGAAATTGCTTGTTTTGCTGCGGGATGGTCGAAAGCTAATGGGGACTCTTCGTTCCTTTGATCAATTTGGTAATTATATATTCTTCTTTTACTTTTGTTGTTCAAGTTTTGCTAGCATGACCTCCCAAGGATTTTGTGAATGATGATTTCCTATCTCTCACCTGTAGCTAATGCCGTGCTTGAAGGCGCATGCGAACGTGTTATTGTTGGTGATCTTTACTGTGATATCCCATTAGGGTTATATGTTATTCGCGGGGAAAATGTTGTCTTAATTGGTGAACTGGTATGTTGCATCACTTGACCTTGTTTTCTGTTTGAGGTTTATTTTCAAAGTGGAACTGAAACCTTCCACTTCCTTCTTTTCTGTTGAATTTGATGTGATTGATCAGGACTTGGACAAAGAAGAACTTCCCCCACACATGACTCGTGTTTCATCCACAGATATTAAAAGGGTAAGTGCTACATTTGTGTTTGTTGTTGATTCGATGTTTATTTTAGGACTTTTCATGGTCTTTAACTTCATATCCACTAGTTTGCCCCGTGGTTAGATATTTCTAGTTAATTGTCTTGGAAGTGAACACAGTTATGTCCTTAGAGGTGTGAACTGGTGTTCATAGGACACCTATGATACCTTAGGTGTGAAGGACTGATCAGATGTTCAAATGTCAGGGATCTATACACAACTTCTCATGAAAACTTTAGATGTAACTACTACATTACTTAATTAATTTCTGATCATTGAAGCTTATGAGCGCCAACTTTTTTCAATTATTCAATTTTGCTTTCATTCTGCAGTCATGCATTGATAAAAGAAGTGAGACAGTAGAGAGATTTGTGATTTTTTTTTGGGGGGGGAGGGGGGAGGTGGTGATGGTGTTGGTTGAAAGTGGAAGGTGACTTTCTTCTGGGGGCGTGAGTTGTTTGCTGTATGACCTGAAGCAACTCTATACATTCATTAAGAGGTGGAACCTGGTCAGTTGTGTGTGGTTGGGTTCGAGAATGTGTCATCTTTGCTTGTTGACATAGCCTCAGTTTTCTTTTGCACTAATTCTCAAACCTATTAAGTGCCTGCTGTTATTCTTTCCAAGTTTTAGCGCTTGTGATGGATCAAAGTCAATAAGCCTAGGATACCAATGCAGGATAGCTCCGACACCTCTGGTATTCATTGTTTGATGAAAGGTAGAACCCCACCAAGACAGCCCATGATTGCTATCTTGTTTAGCTCTTTGATAAGTGTCTGCGGGCCTTTGCTTCTATTTACAGTTGCATGCAGTTTGTTATACTGCCAATGTCTTTTAGTTCTTGTATCTTCTTGGTAACGTATTGGTTTTTATTATTCAGGCACAAAAGGCAGAAAGGGAGGCTACAGATCTTAAAGGATCTATGAGGAAGAGAATGGAGTTCCTTGATTTGGATTGATGTACATGTCGCTGATGTCCAGTCCTGCAATTATGCTTGAAATTGATGCCATGTCTTGCGCAAATATTATCGCGGTAGCTGGATGCTGGCAAATATGACTAGGGACTGGACGCTGATATAGCTACCAATTTCTCTGTAGTAATTCATAAACAAACAATTAGTTCCGTAAATTGGAAAAAGGAAATGTACTAGCCGTTGAGTTAGTTTCTTTTTTATGCAAGGCTGGTTCGTATCCTCACTGTGGAGATGATGATGATGTGCAGAATTGCAGTTGATTTATGGGATTTTTTGGATATTAGCAGGCAGCACATCTGGGTTCTTCCATTTTTCTTTTATCCTGGTGTGGAAGAACTCCAGGTCTGTTTTTATATATATAATTTTTTAATGTACGATTGCAGACTGTATAATTTTAGAGGGGACTTGGGCTTTTAATGCATTCCAGACATTATTAGGTCCAGTGCTTTGATGATTTTTTTTTATCCTTCAAATCAGTACTTGTGATTGTTTAGCAAGTGTTGGACGAATATAGCGAGTGGCCGGAACAATTCCTTGTCGCTTTATTGTAGGACCGTTGGTTTGTAAGGCGATCTCCAGTCGTCAATCATATTTAGCCGGTTAACTATGTATTAGAAAGAAGTCCTCTGAAAATCCTCTGTTTGGATTAGCTGTTTTTGAAAAGTTTTGCTGCAGCAGAGTTTTTAGAGTATATTTTAAAAAATATTTTGGGATATTTAAGAGTATAAGAGTTTTTAGAATATATTTTGAGATATTTTTTATAAAATTTTAAAAAAATTTAAACTAATTTTTAGATTACCTTTTAGAGTATTTTTTAAACTAATTTTTTAAAAACACTGCAAAAACAGAGGATCCAGTTGCTCGGAATTTCATTTCAGTCGCCATCATGAGATTCCCTACCATCTGTGCTCATTCACTCGCTTGGACGGTGATGAGTGATTTTCGGACTGATAAATTGAGTCTACGACACAAGTACATCTATCAAGATAGAGGCACAATCGGGGCTTTGTCAATCAATTATGTTAGGGATCAAGAGTAAAAACAGCACTAGTTGGACAGGCTATAAATAAGAGAGAAATTAAGTCAAAAAGTTTCTCTCTTCCCTTTCAAAGGGAGGAGGGTATTTATAGCAAGAAAACTGACAAAAGGAATGATGGAATATACTACTCGTTACTTGCAAGGAGTGAGTCTATGGCGGCGGTGTTAGAGATAGGTTTGAGTATGAAAGCGGTTGCCGTCATATCAATCTGTCTGATCTTAATCAACTTTTACTTGTAGGTACCATGTCGAGTAATCAAATGAATCCAATTAATCGAAGTAGACTCACCTCGAAAGAACGGAGACAAGGATGAACACCTAGATAATTGAGGTGCTTACCTCGATCAAAAATATGTTGGATTGAGTCATCTCGACAATGTGTCGAGCCGAGGAAGTTGAGGTGAACGTCCGCGCAGCAGTGGCGCAAAGTTTTAATCTTTTTTTTTTTTTTTTGTGGGTTTTCTTTCCCCGAAAAAGACAGGAATCTCCCCACCGTCTTTTTGTGAGTTTCTATCGATGATCAGGAAGAGTCTTTTAAGAGTTATCCCGTGCAAATTCGAGCTCCTTGCAAGTGTTTTTGTGGGTTCTCCCGTATAAGTTTAGTAGATTTTTTTATTTACTATTAATTATTAGTGGTGAAGGACGTGGATTCCAGAGGGGACGGTAGGATTAATAATTAGTGGGTTCTCCCGACAGCACCGACTAGCCTGTTGTTGAGTACTTGTTTTTAACTAAATACGGCAAATGGCGGAATTGCCGACCGGACACGGCACGGAAGATGGATTTGATCCGGTGCATATTTCTCCTTGAATGAGCTCGTTAATTTGGTTATTAAACCGTGATGTGATCTCAATTTGAATAAGTTTAATTAATTTGGCCACTTATTACAAGGCGAGAACTCAACTCAAAGTGAGTACTGAGTAGCGTCCTTAGCGCGTCCACACTGCACAATGAAAGGAGGAGATTTACTCCAGCACTCATTTTAACCATACCATGGTTTAAATGTTTAGACCAACTTGACCCCACACACAGTCACACACTGAGAATAGTGAGGTGAGGTGTGACACCGCTCATGTTAGCGAGTGGAGTCGACTGCGACTTCGACTTCGACTTTGGGAAGTCATTTTCTGTGTCTTCATTCCTCAGCCAGCGCTTCCAGTCCTCAATTCTGCAGCAGTAAAGTAAACTAGTAGCAGCAGTAGATCCACCGCCATCTATCATCACTCAGGCGGGAGCAATGTTGAGGAGGAGGTCAATCAAAGCGTTCATCTTTATTGCAGCATTGTTCTGTGCTGTCTCGTTGCTTCCCGTGGAAGCTTCTGTGCATCGGTACCCCGGTGAAAAATTCGGCATCAAAGGCAATGCTTTCGTCGTCCACGGTGGTAGTGAGGGAATTTACTCTTCTCTCCCTGTCTTCAACGCCTCTTCCAAACCCGATTCTTTCATCCGGTACCCCCTCCCCTTTTTCTTTTCCTCCTCCGCCCATTGCTGGCTCCTTCCTTCTCTCACCTAGATCTCAACTTTATTTAACTCAATTTCGCATTCTTGCTTATTCTTTAGTTAGCTTTTGTAGTGGGTTCTGGTTAATTCTGCTCGCCCAGGTTGCTGCTGGTACTAAAACAAATATATAAAAACGCGGAGAAATTTAGCGGCGCTGTGACTTTTGGAGATCTACTGAGAAATGATAGAACCGCATTTGATTACATCTCGATTCGTTACTCCTACCAACAATTTGAACTTTCTCTTTTTCTTTTCTGTCCCTTTTTTTTTTTTTGGGCTGCAAAAATTTTTCCAAGTCTCTATGCAAGTCTCTGTTGATAGTGATTTCAGTGCTTGATGTTGAATGAACATTTCCAACTTCTTAACAAGTTTCAATGCAATATCTTTCGGTATGTCTCAATCTTTCTGGGCTTCCTTTAGTAGTAAAGCGAAATGCTTTTGGCTTTTGGGTCTGATTTCATGTCGGCAAAAATTCTCTATTCGTTCTAAGAATGGTTCCTCAAACTCGAGTGTTCATTGTATCTACTTCTTTTGTTATGTTGTGGCTATGGCTTGAATTTCTAAAACGTTATAACAAGGCAGTGAACTCTTTATTCAGTGTATGACTTAGACACTGGGGATCCCACAGTTTGACCTCTTATTTAGTTGATAGCAATGCTTTCTTGAAAAGCCATTATCGTTACGTTTGGACGCGATCCGCCCTAATAATCGTATGGTTATTAGCTAAGAAACTTTAACTTGAGGCAAAAACTGAATTTCGTAATGTAAATTGTTGTCTTCTGCAGACCTGGTAATCTCACAGTTACAGAGTTGGCTCTCATGAATTTTTTTGCCATTATAATTGGATTTTTAAAATGTGTACTGCCCTTTCTGCATTTTTAAGTGAATGACTCACGGCAAATATTAATGAATGATCAAATCAATTGTTTCTGCATTAACAAGAAATATTCTCTATTTATTAGCCACTAATAATAGTAAATGTAAACGGTATTCTCTGTGGATTATCTTGTTCATTTAGCTTTAGAATTCTTTTATGCAATCAGAATTGGGCTTTGTCCAAATCTTTCCATTCCCAATTCCCTGTGCTATGGTTTCTTAAGCAACTTTGTTCTTGGATTTGAGTCATTTTTCTGCTTTTAGGCCTCAAAACCAATGGCTTATCTTCACTTTCCTCTGATTCCAGTTTTGAGAAGATTGTATTTAGGAGGCCCAAAGAGTTTTCAAACTTCAGCTCGTGGCCAATTCATGCAGTTATTTTCGAGGTTGATGACAGGGAGACAATTGGGGGCTCAGCCTACGGGGGCCAAAGAGCTGTTTGTTGCACAGCAGATCTTGCAAAACTTGGAGTGTGTAAACAGGGGGATGTCATTTACCGGCCGTCAACTATTAATCCTGGTTGGCCTCAAGTGTTTGATGTCCGATTTCAAGCTGATGAGCTGGATGCAGCACTACAACCAAGTTCCATCCAAATAACTAAAACTGGGATGTACAATCTCTACTTTATTCATTGTGATCTGAATCTGAAAGAGGTCACTGTAGAGGGAAAAACTATATGGAAAAATCCTTCTGGTTACCTGCCTGGTAGAATGGCCCCGCTTATGAACTTCTATGGTTTTTTATCTCTTGCATTTGTTGTTCTTGGCCTATTCTGGTTTTCACAGTACGCAAGATTCTGGAGAGAGGTTTTGACATTGCAAAATTGTATTACTCTGGTGATAACGTTGGGCATGTTCGAGATGGCTTTATGGTACTTTGACTATGCAAAATTCAATGAAACTGGAATCAGGCCCATTGGAATAACTGTTTGGGCTGTTACCTTTGGTGCTGTGAAACGTACAGTTTCACGTCTCATCATTTTGATGGTCTCAATGGGTTATGGTGTCGTCAGACCAACTTTAGGTGGCCTTACATCTAAGGTCCTTATGCTTGGAGGGACGTTCTTTATTGCATCCGAGGTCCTTGAACTGGCAGAAAATGTCGGTGCTATAAGTGATCTTTCAGGGAAGGCAAGATTGTTTTTTGTTCTTCCTGTTGCAGTATTGGACGCTTTCTTCATTCTCTGGATATTTACATCTTTGTCTGCCACTCTGAACAAGCTTCAGGTAATTCTTAGGGTTCATTGCTGGAAACTTATTTAACAATGATAATGCATTGGTGGAAAAATGTTTTGCTAGTCTTGTATGATAAACAAGCCCAGTTTGTCGTTGCTGCATGTTTATTGTTTGGTGTCTATGGCTAGATAAGCTTTTTGAACTCTATTTCTGGTGCAAAACATGGGCAGTTTACCAACTTTGCTGACATTGGCTAAATTAGCTGATTTTTGTCAAATTAGTTTTTTATTAAAAAAAAAAAAAAAAGAATTTTTGGAGTATATGGATAACAATTAAGCTTCTTTTATTATTGAGGTAATAAGGTAGAGGTTTCTTCTTGTTGGAGATAACATTTGGAAGCATCAAAGAGCTATTCTGCTCTTGCATGCTTGACTTCTCATTTTCTGATCCATGTTAAGTGTGTCCTTGCCTGATTTTCTATTACAGGCTCGACGAATGCTGGCCAAGCTTGACATTTATCGGAAGTTCACAAATGCATTGGCTGTAGCAGTTATTGTGTCTGTAGGCTGGATTTGTTATGAGGTAATAGTTGTTTTGGTCGATAATATACGGCTGATTGCATCATGATTCCCCTTCCACTGTCCATGCATTCAATGAATGTCATAATTTAAACTTTCAAACCATGTCAAATTGACATACCCCAACTTTCATGTTGCAGCTCTACTTCAAGTCAAGTGATGTGTACAATGAGCACTGGCAAAACGCGTGGATCATTCCAGCTTTCTGGCAAGTCTTGTCATTCTCTCTACTTTGTGTCATCTGTGCTCTATGGGCTCCATCTCAGAACTCGATGAGGTACAATACCTAGCTCCACATCATGATTGCTGTATTTGGTAATTGTCTTGTTTCATTTATAAGTCATAAATGGGGGTTTCCTGGTCAGAATCTAAGTGGTAACTGGCATAACAACTGCCCTGCTTCATTGTCTTTGAAATTCAACTTGGGATGATATCTTAAACCAAATCCATAATCAAATTTTGGCAAGCAAACAGAGTAACAGGAACATGGCGGTATTTTTTTTTTTTTGGGGGGGGGGGGGGGGGGGGGGGCTGGGGAGGTGGTGGGGATGAAATGATCATGTAGGTCAAGGGAAGAAAAAGCAAATAACGTGAGAACCTAGATTTGAAGTAAGAAAGTGTTGCTGACTTTTTATCGTCTTTTCCACATTTGGTTACTCCTTATCTAAAAGACATTAATGTCATCTTTTGGCAAAATAGTAAAAATGGTTTTATATCATCACTTTGGATCTAATCAAATAGTCTTATTTTATGTCTCTGAAGGTATGCCTACTCTGATGATGGAGGCGACGAGTTTGACAAAGATGATTCTTTGACACTCATAAAACCTTCCCTTATTCCTTCGAAGGATGTAAGAAGTGCACCTGAAGTGAGACCAGCGCATGGCGGCAATGGGTTATCAAACGGTGATTTAGAAGAAGACAAAACAGAGTAAATGTGGCATATGCCTCATTTGTGTTCTCATCAAAGAAGATAAACTCCCACCCTTAATGAAGAATCGTGTACGAGGGTTGAACGGTTAAAATCCACCCAGGGGATATTTATAGATGATGGTTCGGTTTTTTTTTTTTTTAAATTATTTTAAATTATACTTTTTTTTTGTTTTATCTACTTGGTTCGTGTCCTTGATCCTTTGTTGTTTTTCTCCCCCAATTAAATCTTGTTTTTATAAAACAAATTTGTTTTATTGAATATAATTAGCACACAGGAGGAGTCAGCAGGCTGGCATCTAAGCTCTATTTTGTTGTAACATTAAGTGGGAATGTATGATCGATCATTCAGAGCTGTCTTCATTTAAATAAATTTTCCAATTTCTTCTTACAAACTAATGAAAAAAGAAAAAGACAACTCTCGCTTTCATTGTTGGGCTGTAAGATTTTGAGATGCCTAATGTGAAAATGATGGAAGCCAGGAGTTTGAACGAGATGACTTGTCGACGATGTTCATTATCAAATGCTGCTGCAAGAAGTGCGCCTGAAGTGAGACCAGTTCTTCGTGGCGGCGGCGGCGGCGGCATCGGCATGGTAATAGGAGGTTATGAAATGGGTGATTTCGAAGACGACACAACATGGTACAGTTTGAAGGCGGCCGTGCTTCGCTTCACTGCGTAATATAGCTGGAAGAAACGCTTGCTGGCTGGGGATGGGTGAACGCTGAGAATCCATCCCATCCAGGAATGTGAAACGGAACATCCTTTCACCTTTTCCCGCTACTCTTTTTAGCTTATAATAATATTTAATATATGTAGGATTGTTAGTGATCTAGCGATTACACTTTGTACTCTCCCATCATTTCTCTCAGAAGAAAATTATGAACGGAAGACGATGACACCAAGCCCGCGGGAGTTGCATGTATGACAGCTTTCCCTGTGCGTGTACAACTGATTCCCAAGTAAACATCATAGCATCATCCGCTCTTAATCCTCCTTTCCGAGTCCTGATTTCAGAACCTATCAATCATATGCTCCGGTAACGTTTTCCTCCGTTAGCTAGCTAATAGTACTACTGTTTTTGGTTATGAATTTTTATTTTATTTTTTTCAAAAATCATTTTGCCTGCATCATCATAAACATAAACACGTTATCAAATCATCTTTTTATATTTATTATCACTCTGTTTCGCATAAATTACATCATAAAAAAAGTGCTATAATAATTATTTTAATGATACACTATCCATACACACACACAAACACAAGGGTCAAGTGAGGTAAAGGGATGATGATGCCATTAGTGATACCGGGAGGCTCAACTTTTGGAGATCTATGCGCAGCCAGAACAGTGTTCTTATTCAGACAAATGTTGGCGCGGACTGCTGACTGCTGCTGACACCCCAATTCTGAATTGGAAAGGTAATCAGAAAAGCCAAGGGACTGGTCCATTCTCGGTAGCGTGATTTTCTCAGAATTTTTCCTTTTTTCTCTTTATATTTAGGATTAAAATACATACAATTCCCTTGTACCTTACATGATGCCACATGACCTGACTCTCACTGCCACTCCAAAATTTGAGCTACAGCCCTCCGACTCTACAAGCAGGTACAGCGGGCAGAGGAGGAACAAAATTGGTTTCGCTCATAAGACCAGATGCCAAGATTTCACCTTAAAGCCCTAGACAGCAAGTATATTTCAATTGTCTATCAAGCCTAAAATGCTGCAGAACAGGTCTATTGATGACAAATTTAAGCAATGCACAAAACAAAATATAACTCTTGTGCGAGAAGATGCGTGCTATAGCAAATGTAACCAAAATAAACACAATGAATCAAATGTCATTGTGATACCTACTCCAACAAACTGCAAATTGCAGCCCATTATTGGAATCAAATGTCATCCATCAGGAAATTGATATGGGATTGTTAACCTAAACCTGTCATACAGCAGTCCTCCACACATCTCTGTTAAATAGATCAAAAACTCAGCAGAATTCAAGCCTATAAGCAGGAAAAGCAAGTAAGCTTGTGAAACCAGCTAATTTCACTGGAAAACGAATTTTACTTATTTTGATTATCTCGGTAGCTTAATGAAGTGCTTCATAATGCAGTTACAATCATCAGATGATTTCTTGCACTGATTTTAACTGTTGTAGGTCATCAAAGAGATTTGGGGCTCTGTTTCTGTGCTAAAGTTATTAAATGCATGAGAAGATATTCAAAAATAAGTTACAGCAAGTCCCATATCAACAAATGAAGCGATCTAAAAAACTAACAAGAAATACAAACAACACCATGCTTACAGAGATGAAGCATTCAGGCAGAGGTTTAACTGACTCCGAAGAAGTACAGCCGGTAGTCCTGCTTCTTCAATGTCACCAGCTCGTCGCACAAATTCAGGACTCGACCTTTCTATACCATGTGAGAGCTAACCAAATGTAAGAATAACCAGAACCTCATACCCAAGCACTCCACAAAAAATTAAAAGAATAGCGTTCCTAGACTCTAAAAGGTGTATTCATCCACCCCAGCTTTCACTGAGATCTCCTCCTCAAGTGCTGAGACACCGGGTAGCCCTCGAAGAAATCCAAGACGGCATTCTCAAGATCCTCCACAGAGTATTTGATATAGTTCTCCGGATGCCTCCCACTCTCAATGTGGCTCCTGAATCGTCCAAGAAATGATCGATAAGCAGGTATCAACTTCTCAGATATTGAAATTCGAAGCTCCTCTCGGAGTTGTACATCGGGGACCAACCATGTAGCCTGAGTCCTGTGAACCTCCTCAAACATGGCATTGAAGGTCTTAAACCTCTCTCTCAGGGCACTCTTGGACACACCGGATGAAAAGCTTCCACTCACGTGTAACCCCTCATCCCTCAAACAATACAACACTCTTACCCAAGTTGATCTCTGGTAATTAGTGGCCGCCAGCCTGAATTTCCCCGTCAATCTCTTCAAATAGTCATCCCCAATCATTTCCCTCAACTCAGGTGACCCTTTAATCTTCTGAACAATATAATGAACGTTATTCATCATAAACAAATGGGACAAGGATGCATCTTTATAATGCTTAGACTTGGCATCCAAATTGAATTGCAAAATCACAATGATCCAAATCAAATGAAGCGCCAACGGGGTCTTCCCTTCAAACTCCGTCAAGTCCATATCCGGGGTATTAGGATCCCCTGAATACCTCGAACCAGTGGACGGCTTCGACACAATCAATTCAATCAAAGTCTGCTTATAATCCGAAATCAAACTTATGTAGTTCATCACGTACCTAGTTAAAGGATGAATCGTCCCTCCGGGGACGGGAACCTTGGAAGGTTCTCGAAGCACAGCGTTCTCGAATTCGGACAATATCCCCCTTGCAGCCTCGGCTAAGCGGGACAGTATCTCCACTGCCTGCACCCTGATGGACTCGGACGATTTGGACTCGAAAACAACCTCGATATCGGGCAACAAGTCGGAGAGAGCATCATGAAGATCCAATATCTTAAACAACTTTTCGGGGGATCGCCTGCTAATGCTAATAGCTTCAGCGAAGTTAAATAACTGCACGGCCGGACCCTTGATAGTCTCCATAAAGCAAGCATCATCGGAGGCCGTCCCCAGACCTTCAAAGATTTGTTCGCAGAGTCTCTTCTCACTAGCAAACAGTATCCTCACGCAAACTTTGGCGGCCCGTATCCACCTCCGAATCTTTGTCTCGAGACTTTCCCACTCCAGCCTCTGGATTTCTCCTATGCTGAGCTTCTCAATCCCAAGGCTTCGAAAATTGGCGTCCACGGCAGACTTGCGTCCGCTGCCGTACACCTGAACACACTCCCGGAGATACCCAGCGGCTATCATCCTCTCGGCGATGCTACGGAGGTCGCAGATGGCCTCGGGCGGTATCAGATCAATTTCGCGGATGCTGTTGGTGGATCTGTAGCTGGTGCTGCTTCCGCTCTCCTGATGATGGAATTCTTTCCGGCGGGGGGTATCGGAGGCGTAAGTTGAGGAGCTGGTCTCGGTGAAGTCGTCTTCCTCGGTGTGCGGCGGCGGCGGCGGCAAGCTCAAGTGGCTGTCGCTGCTGCCAATAGAAGCGGTGGAGTGGAAGGAACAAGAGCTGGGATCGGTCAGAGTGTCGGCTTCGAGAGGGGAAGTTTGAGCAATGAGAATATTGCGAAACTCGTCTTCCAGGCGGGCCATGGCGATCTGGATCGCGCTGTTGGCCTTAGCCGAGTCGTCTGAGATGCTGGCGGATTCCATTGACCGTTGGATTTCATCCACGGCTTGCAAGTATTTGTCGATCTCGTATCGATCGCCGTCGAAGATCATTCTGTCCCTGGCGTCCTCGGAGGCTGTGGAGTCCCAGCGGAGGATGATTTTCTCAGCTGACGCAACAGCCACGGCGTCGTTTTCCGGTGGCTCCATAGAGGGTAAATGTGGAAGGGGATGGAAGTAGAGGGGATGACGAGAGTTGAGGAAGCTTGGGGTGTTATCGTTCGTTGGTAAAGGGTCAAAATTTTAGCTACTGGAAGTCAG
Organism: Coffea arabica; assembly: GCF_036785885.1. Classification (NCBI taxonomy): domain Eukaryota; kingdom Viridiplantae; phylum Streptophyta; class Magnoliopsida; order Gentianales; family Rubiaceae; genus Coffea; species Coffea arabica. Next base: position 911,635 of record NC_092317.1, on the reverse strand, counting down.
ACGGACAATAGGTTGATGTCTTCTGTCCTGATGACGATGATGATGATGACGATGGATATTGCAAAACGGCCCCAAAAACAAAATAATACTACTCACTCTACTTGCTCAACAATAATAATGTATTATTGATGGTACCGTGATTTTTATTTTCTTTTTTTTTTAAGTGAATGAGTTTTGTTTGAATCATGAGAGGATTGTGAATGACCAAAAAAAAAAAATTCCCTTAAGGTTATCGAATTGTATCAACAACATTTGATTAAGATGATTTTTTTTTGTTCCGTCTTTAATTTTACAGATTATAGAGTGTTTAGCAGCCATACCGTTTCTTATTTTACGGGTTTTTTTAAAAAAAAAAAAAAAAAAAACTTTTCAGCTTCACCATTCTCTTCATATGCCAAAACAAGGAAAGCGTTAAGGATTTGATGGGATCCTCTGTCAAATATTTTGCGTTCACTTTTCTGTCCAATGCAAAACTATATAATTTCACTTATTATATCTGCTGATGTGGCACATAAAAAAGAAAAGCCCTTTGGCTGCCTTATGTTTCTTCTTCTTTCTTCTTTTTTGGGTTTCTTTTGTTTATATAACTTTGTTACAATTCTCAAAACCTTATTGCTACCGTTACAATTTCCAAAACCTGTTGCCACCGTTGTCTGCCTAGAAGACGAAGGAAGTTATTTAACAAAATAATTTTTTTCTTTTTTGGTGTAAGTAAAAGCAAACAATTTTGGGAACCTCTGTACAATAAGGCAGCCAAACAACCTTTCTTCTTTATGTGCCACATCAGCAGATATAATAAGTGAAACTATGTAGTTTTGCATTTGATAGAAAAGTAGACACAAAACATTGGACAGAGGATCCCGTATGGTTAAGGATATCGAAGTAGTAATTAAAGCGTGAGGAGATGTTATCACAAGTTCAAGTAGTAATTAATATGATATAAGTAATACATATATAGTTTCTTTTTTTTTAATTATTTTCTACTCAATTTAGTTGAAAGGAGAAGGATGTATATACTCAAAAAAAAAAAACAAAAAGAAGAAGAAGAATCTCATCTCAGAGTGTAAAAGACCTGTGAAAATTGCAATAAGGAAGACATAAGTTAAAAGTTAACATTTTTTTTTATTTTTAGAATAAAAAAAAAATTAATGCAAAGAGAAAGGTTAAAAAGCCGCACTATTACTCTACGGTTGTTTACAAATCCCAAACTACGAATGCTCCTGTTTTATTTTTTTTAAGGAGGAAAACTGCATTTCGAACATCGTCATTTTTATGGGCAAAGAAATGTACCAAAAGGCCAGAAAGAAGATCTCCAAGTGTCCAAATTTGCAGCTTAACTTCTATCTCTGGGCTTCTTTTTTTCTTTTTTTTTTTTTTCTTTTCTTCTCCTTTTATAATTTAACTGGTATTCCTGGGACAAGTATTATCTTTTCTCCAGGTGTCTTGCCGAGTAGTTTTAGCTTGTTGGATCATATGGCAGTTGTATTTTGTGATTGAGAATAGTTTAATAACCCTTTCTCAGAGTCTAATAATCTTTGAAGATTCAATGCCCTTTTTTTTTTTTTTTTGTTTTTTGGGACAAAACAGAAAGAAAATGTTAATAAATAGAAATTTAATACAGCCTCTCAAAGCTGAAACAAGATTTTATGCTAATTTCTGTGCCTAAAACAGTGGTGTGCAGATTCGACTTCTTTCATTGGGTAAGTAAGTAGTCTTGAGAGAGAATCTGCTGTCGTACTAATCCGAAAGGCATAATAATTTGCTGGTTTGAACTATATCACTAATTTCTATATTACTACTATTCGGCTGCATCTTGTTCTTATTCTTCTGCACAAGTTACCGATAAGATTTTGATCTAATGATTAAGAATGAGATTACAAAAGTCGAAAGTTCTAGATTCAAATCCTTCTTACTGTTTTTCGTTTCTTTAAATCTCATCTTTTCCTTGTTAGAAATAGAAGGGGAGGGCGGGAACCGAATATATTTTTTCATCCCTTTTTTCCTTATTTTTCTTGTTTTGATTTAGTTTGGGAGAAATAAAAATTAATACACTTTTTTTTTTCTTTCTCCATTTCCGATGCCTCTCGATTTTCTGTACTAGTATAAGGACTAATTGAGTAAAGCTTAAATAAATGCGTACTTATTAGTAATCAGGTATCATTCATCATTTCCGTTGGAAACTACTACTACTAATTAGGCGTGGTTGATTGGTGGCTGTTCGCCAATCGCCATGCATGTTACGGGGCCTGTGTGGGTTACGTTATCATTCCATCCATTCTCCAGCTGTAATGACGTACTGCATGCATCACGTCACCATATACACATGCGCGCGCCCTGTCTACAACATCAAAAATAATTGTCGATTAATTAATAATGTGTACTATACTACTGCTTAGAAGTACTCCAAAACTTCAGAACTGTCCCAAGGGTTTCAGATGGAAATTAATTACTACTTAGGATTAAAGAAATGTATTTATCCTCATCTGTAGTAAACCCACTAAGTTTGAATTCACAAATTAGCCGCCGCGCTGTGAATAATCAACAAGCAACTTTAAGAAGAAGAATATGCGCTCGGTCGAACAGCAATGCTGTACTGCTGCCCGGAAAGGAAAAGAGGTAAAAGGGACCCTCCTCTTTTTCCTGTGTCGTGTAGCTCATCCAGATTCGGTTTCTAGACCAACCGGTTACTAGTCCATTAAGATGATCATGCTCAACTATCAAAGCTTACTTCTTCCTTGGTCCGCCCCCCGTGGTGACGTGATCGAATAAAAATAATTGGGAATTCAAAAAATAAATTGATACTCCTACTCCTAGCTAGTTTTGACATGTATACTTTTTTTTCCCCTGTAAATACATAGGGAGTAATATTTAAATGGTTTAGGTTGCAGAATTTTTTCTAAGCAAATATTTATTAACTGCATTTAGAAAAAAACAAAAAAAAAACTTTTTCAAAATTTAGGACACATTTTTTATGAAAATTATATCATGAGGAATGAGGTCCAACTTATTTTGAAGAGAGAAAATTGGTACCGGTTATAAGCATCTAGCATTTCCAATTCATCACCCTAAAATAGTTGTATAAAATTTTTTAAAAAAAATAAAAAAAAAACAGTAAAACAGAGCTTACAGTTTTGGAATTGTCTTTGAAACCTTCGACTCGTAGAACCATTTCTCTTTGACAATCTAAGACAAAAAATCGTTGGAAATGTTTCCAGAGATCAATAGTCTTGTTCAGCATCACGGTAAACGGGGCGTCATTGATCACTCTTTTTCAACTTTGCTTCCCTCCACCCCACAAATTACAAAAAACAGAGAGATAAAAGAAAAACTGAAGGCAACAGGTGGAATCTGGCCAAGCAAATTAAAGATCAAATGCATCTTTCGGCCGGTTACATCGTGCAAGAAAGGGCCATTTTTGCGACTGGTCTTCAGCTTGCCAATGCCGTAATAAATGGGGCAATCCTAATTACCTGATTCATCTTCCCGATGAGCTGAGAAATTAACAGCCAAAAGCGACCCTTCACAATCTCAATCGAGGGCTGTTAATTTTTCATCCACATTCTGTTTCATTCTCCTGCATGGCGGCGAAAAGCAGATTTTTGGGAAGAGTCCAATACTAATTATGCTTCAAATGGACTAGACACTGTGTCAAAGGCAAAACTGTCAGTTGTTGTCCGATGGCCTGGTCTGTCCTCAACATTGATGCTGTTGCGGCACTGGTCAGCACAAACACGTTGTGCATTTAGCTGTTGGGATTGCGATGCATCGGCTGATTCTGCACATCCATCTCTTAGTGACGGTAGTACATTAAAGGATCTAGCGCTCTGATATCCGGCTATTTGTATGTCCTCTATTCTCCTAATGGCTTCTCTAACATCCAGCCGTTGCTCAGGGTTATTTTCTGTGCATGCCGCACCAACGTGGAGTAGTTCTTCCATCTCACTTCGGGAATTGCTCGAGCTAGCGATCTCTGGATCATATAACTCGGCCTCTCTTCCCTCAGCTATTGCTGATTTTGCCCATTGAACCACATCAGTCCCCCCAGTGCCACTATTGGAATATTGGGATGGAAACTTGCCTGTGATCAGCTCAAGAATGAGCACTCCAAGACAGTAAACATCGCATTTGGGGGAAACCTGCTGATATTGTACAACCTCAGGCGACTTGTATGCTAAAAGGGATTCTCTGGCCTGACCGCTGATCAGAGAACAATAGCCATAATCTGCTACTATTGGCTCATACTCGAGAGTTAGAAGCACGTTGTTAGACCTCAGATTGCCGTGGGGCACCTCAAAACTGGAAAGTTCGGTGTGGAGATAGCCCAACCCCTGGGCTATCCCCTGAATTATCTTGAGACGTGTAGGCCAATTCAGCTCAGCATGAGAAGGTCCTCGATCCGCTGAAGAATCAAAGCAAATATGTGACTCAATAGTATAGTGCCCAATTTCAAGATACAGGGACTGAATCATTCTGCTGATTGAATCTAAGGTGCACGGTAAGGAGTAATGGATTGGATAAGAGACAGATCAATTATCAAAAGTTAATGTAGCAGGGGAAAGGATTTCATACCATGCAAATGATAAAGCAAACTGCCTCTAGGAATGTATTCGTATACCAACAGCTTTTCGTCTTTCCGGAAATGATAAGCTAATGGTGTCAAGATGTTTTTGTGTTTCAGTCTCCCTAAACGCCTGATGTCGGCGTCAAATCCATCCCTTCCAATTTTATTCATCTCTTTTATCCTTTTCACCGCCACTGCCAAACCATTCGACATCACTGCCATGTACGTGGATCCAAGTGTTCCATTTCCAAGCACTTCTGCTGAAGCCTTCATCAAATCTGCCAGCCCAAATTCACCCAACTCATTGTTTACCATTACTAGATCTCCAATGCGATTGGATCCTCTGCGACTGGAGCCGGTACTTTTCTGGCTTGCACTCAGTTCCTTCTTATTTGCACTTGATATCCGTACCCCGACACTTCCATCAAGATCCTCATCCGCCATTACATCGGATTCCGTCTCTTGTTTACGTCTGAGCACATAAATCCCGGAACACATGAGCAAAAGCATGACACCTGAGGCTATCAGGACTCCATAAGAGATCATTCTTGAATCGTCATTATTATCGCTACTTGGCACCGTTATGCCACCGCAAGGATTACCTAATTTCTCTCCACAAAGTCCAGGATTCCCCCGGAATGAGCTTGCATTAAATCTTGATAATCCCTGTGGAATTTCTCCGTTTAAGTTATTGTTCGAGAGGTTTAGTGACATCAATGTTGGTTGTTCCAAAGCTGGGATTGTACCTGAAAACTGATTTCCTTCTAGATGTAATTCAATTAGGTGACGCAAATGCCACAGCGACACTGGGATTGCACCAGTAAATTTGTTACTAGAGAGCCAAACTTTCTTCAAAGAATCCATTTTACCAAAATAATCTCCCGAAATTTCACCTGAAAACCCATTGCCCGTCAAGTAAATAGCCTTCAATGCACCTAAGCGATTGAATTCCGGAATGGGACCTGAAAAGGCATTGAACTGAATCCCCAGGGTTCGGAGTCCAGGAATCTGGACCAGGGCATCGATATCTATTTTCCCAGATAGGTTCAATCCATTCAGCTGGACACCAGTGACAACGCCATTGGCACAAACCACCCCGTCCCACCTGTTATCCTCGTCGCAGGATGTCGTCTCTGGTCTCCAAGAATCAAGAGCTTCTGCATTGGTAAACGATTGCTTAAGTTTCAACAGGGCCTCAGAATCTGTAACCGAATTTGTCATTATCGGTATAAAAATCAAGGGAACAAAAAAGAAATTGGATGGCCTAATAATGATATTGCGAAGAAATATAATGGCCATTTCAGAATCAACCAGAAGTGTCGAGATCTGGGATTGGTCTTACACTATGTCAGGATTTATCTATGGAAAGCACAATCTTAATTTTTGATAATGACGTTGATAATCAGATTCATGGCACTCCGCTCCAGGATTTTACTAATTTCTTGATCAAAGTGAAGCGGGAAGTGGGAAGTGTTAGGAAGGAGGAGGAGAGAAGGTGGGGGCAGTCCGGGAAGCTTAAGGGAGTGAGAGAGAATCACTTCAGCTGTCCTGAAGAAATGAATGGAAAGCCGTTACTGTCGTTGCTCCTGTCCTGGTCTTGGTCCTGCCACGGTGCCACTCCCTATTTTCCCATGATTTTGGAGGGTTGGAGCATTGAGGGGACGGTCCCGTCAGAAGTTTCGATTGTGATGGATTCAACCCTTTTCGATTTCACACCCCTTAGCATTGCTTTGCCCGATTCGATTTCACCAATTTAGTGACCTTCTCCATGGGTTAAATTAATCGGCTATGAATTCTACCTACCGGTTGGTGACTAGTGCAAGTAAAAATCCGTTTCTTTTATTTTTTTTATTTTTTTAAAGACATTTTTCTTCCACCTTTAAATGTAAATGTAAATGTAGCACTTAGACTTATTATTTGATGATGCACCAGTAGAAGTTTGTCTTGATCTTAGAATGTGGTAACCTTTTCATTTTTCAACTTGCATTTACAAAAAAAAAAAAAGGAAAAGAAATTATTTCCACGTTATTAAGATTGGAATGCCTTCAAGCCTCTGTTTTAAGTAGTTAGTATTTTACATTTCTAGTCTTGACGGATCATCAGCATGAAGCCCAAAATTCAAAGTTAACTGTCGACTTACTTTTTTTTACTAACAATTTGAAATTGTATTCTAGTTTAACTAATTTATATATAAAACTAAGCTCAAATGAATTTTTATCGAACCAAATTCAAATATTTTATTAAGCAAATTTTAAAATTTATGCTGATCAAATTAAGCTTAAACCAAACTTAAAATTTTATCAACACAAAATGTCAATACGATATTTAATTTGATTATTTGGGGAACCAAATCCAAACGACGCCTAACTAAATCAAGCCTTTATATCTAGCAGCAGACTTGCATGCTGGCTCAACTTTGTGCCTTCTCGGGGCGGCCCGTAGTTTCGAACGGAAATGTTCGTCATGTACAACTGCAAGTTACGTTTTGTTTTTGCCATCCAAGAAAAATCTAAATCCTGCTGTCACGACTCACGGCGCACGGGACCGTGGAATTGGACGTTTTTAAGGCATGCAAAATTCAACTCCTGCTGCCACGTAGAAGTCGAGCTGGAATGTAAGCAGAAATTAAATGTTAAAATACACGACTAAGTTATTGTACTGGTTTCACTGGCTCATTTAGGCTGGCTTTTTATTTACTTTTTTTTTTTTGTTTTTTCGGTAGATCCGCAATATACTATCAAATATTTGCCTCAAAAATATTAGACGAAAAGGAAAAGAAAGCAGCAGAGAACTTGATTTAAAATTTTACTTAAAAATTTAAGAAAAAAAGGTGAAAATTGAACAAAAGACTTGTGCTTTTATAAATTTTAATTGGCTCGGTTCCAATGTTTGCATGGGCAACACTTGCTCCCTAATGAGATCGTTTATTAAATAAGGTATTTTAGAGAACTTAAAAGTTAATTGTATTTTTGAACTGGAAGTTTGGTTATAATTTGTGAGGGATGAAAAAGAAAACTAAAACTATCAAATAGGACTCAATGAGTATTGAATGCGGTCAACTCTTACACCAATAATTATTTTGATATATGTTTTAAATGATGCAATATAGCATCATTATTGTTGTAATAATTAATGTAAATGAATAGTAATTAGTGATATTTCTAATATTAATATAAAAATACTTACTTTTTAAAAAAAATTAATAAAATTTTCTTAAATTATGTGAGAAAAAAAAATCGAGACTATCCAAATAGGACAGATGAAATATTGGAGTTTATGAAACCAAAGATGGACCGAAATGTGGACCGGTTTCCTGTGATGGGGTTGGACATTAGCAGTTGCTGCGAAGTTGCCAAGGTGAGTGGTGGGGGGGGGGGTGGCGGGGCATCTTTTCTGCAACAGAAATCTCAGAGATTGGCCGAATGAATTTTAAGTTTACTGGGTCAAAAAAATGAACTGACTGTGATTAGGCCATTGGACCAGGCCCGTCACCCGAGTCTTCGTCTACTGCTCAGTTGCTGAAAGTTCCACGAGAGTGACTACAGTACTGTAGCCTATAGCTACAGGTGTGAAGTGGGTCCGATTCCACGATCACCTTCATTGGATCTTAGCCATCCACCTGTTGAATGAAGAAATGAAAACTCACACGCGCTTCACATGCTAGATCTATCGCATTAAATAGACAACCTTTATTTACCTTGACTAATTGGACGTGACTAGTCCACAACAAATCCATCTTTCCCCGCTCCCTCCTGACGATTGACGAAGGGCCCCTGCAGCAATTTGCCCATTGCCACGCAATTGGACCGTAAAGTATAAACACTCAAATAATAGTAAATAAGAAAAATCGTTCAAAATATATTTCAAATTTGGTCAAATATTTTTTAAATTTTTTGGTTTTAAAATATTAATTTTAGGTTCCTTATAAATTCAAATTAGCAAATTTGATTCTAACCATTTTTTTTTACTTGAAATCAGCACATGATTTGTATGCAGCCATTTTTTATACTCCCTCCGTCCCAATATTAGAGACGTTTATAGGGAATGCAACCTTTTATGTACAGTGGTATCATTATTGACAGCCAAGCCTTTGTTCCAAATTTGCCCCGTCGCAAGTACAATGGTCAGCTGCACTTTGTGTTTTTTCATGGAGTAATGATTTCGTGGGTCCCATCTTAACCAAAAGCATCCCTTTGAATGTTAGAGACACGCCCTATTATTGGCCTTATAAAGTGAGAGTTAGTCTCACGTACTCCTCTTGCTTCTCCAAATGGATAATAAATAGCAGGTCCCACCAAATTTATTTGGATTTTCTAGCACATGCACTATGAGGGCAAGGACGGAACGTTAGAAGGAAAATAGTGTAGGGTGACTCTAATTTTGGGACAATGAAAAAGGTGAAACATGACATTAACAATGGGACGGAGGGAGTATATAATAGGTCAAATCTCTTTTTTTTTTGAAAAAATGAATATAAATTAAATCAAATATCACTTTTTTAGAGAAAAATGAATATAATTCATGTTAGATCTTACTTTTTAAAAAATACAAATGAATTCAGATCGGATTTTTATTTAACTATAAATGAAATTTAACATTTTTACTTCTAAAAAATGATTATATGTGAGTCACGTGATAGATTCAAGACATAAAAAATTAAAAATATGGGTTACGACTGAACTTTATCAACTTGATTTTTTAAAATATGTTGGATTGCCATTTTAAAAGTGAGTGACGAAAAAAATCATTTGACAAAATATAAGAGAAATTTTGAACGAATTTTTCCTAGTAAACAGAGATATTAAAATATCGAATATAGACGTTAACATAATTTGTTAGCACAAGTTTCAATAAGCAACAAAATATGATGTGTTTTTATATATTTTTTGTCTTAGTATCTATATTTATTGTTTTAGTGTATGTATTTATTTTGTTAGTATATTTGTACTTCACCTTGTAATTGTAACTAGCAACTAAAGAGGCCCCTTTGCAGACTTCAGTAGGCGTGCTCTTCATTAACGAAATCAGCAGTAGTATTTAGTGCTTGTATTCTCCTCAACGAACACTACTGTATTTGGCAAATTCCAGCCGACAGCAACTAGAGCTTTTAATGGACTGACCTGTTTGCAAATGTGTCCGTATTTTGCTCGTTCGAATTCGACAAAAAACTTCAATCCTTAAATAAAGGAATCGATTTCGAGCATAACATTAGACTCGTTGTTTAATAATCGAATCGAATTGAATTTAGCTCGTATCATTTAATGAGTTGAGCTCGAGTTTAAACTTAAATATTTATATAAATAAACGAATCAAATTCAAATAATATTTATAATTTATTAAGATTCGAGTCAAAATTAAACCCCAGAACATCAAACATTAGACTCGGTCGAAGCTCTAACAGTAACCCTCAAGAACTGAACGTGCTCTATTGCGAGTTGCGTGGAAATTCAGAAAGTCCAACAAAAATCAACTCTCTATTGGCGGTCTGCATTACCGAACTTTCAACTATTGCACCTGTGTGGACTGTCGGCCCTCTCCGCTGTACACTTTTGTACTAGCTGTCACCTATGAGCTAGGAAAAAGGAATAAAACGTGTTTTTGTGGATACGTGAAAAACGTTTACTTTTATAGTGCTGTTATCTTATCTTGACAAATTCTTTGGCCGCAATGCCACGGATGTCAAGAAATAGAAATCTTAGATTTAAATTTCCCTTTTTTCCCTTTTTACTGCCTAAATTCAACCGTTCCCCTCTTGCTCGATGTTGAATTCATTAACCTTTTCCGTACAAGTAGCTTACTATAATCACGTAAAAGATGAAAACAGAAAAAACTCTTCATATTTGTAGCTTTACTTATAGACTTTGTCCACTTGTGAAACTTGTCTATAAGATGCTTGTAATTACTTCAAACTAAAATGGTAAAACGTCCCCAATATGAATGATGAATTGCCAATTAAGGATTAGTGAGTTTGACTATAAAAATATGATTGAAAATCATGACATGGTTATGCGATATAGATGCGAACATAGTTAAAAATTTTGGAGATGGTCATCTTTTGAGATTAATTTATTTTCCTCGCATAGAGTTGTATAGCATATCATTTTTCTATGTCTAGAGGTTGGATTTGGGAAGAATGGGGGAGGGTTAGAAGGGTCCAAGAAAATATTTTATTTTTTTATATATAAAAAAAGAAGTAAATGTTGTGTTGGGTGGTTCGTATTAATGAACGTATAGCTTCAAAGGAGAAGGCATTCCGTTAATGTGTAATATGATTGAATTCCACGTACTTTTGTGCTGGTGGCTCTTTCTATTTTAGCTTATTACATTCTTTTAATAATTAATTAATTTTTTATCTTTTAAATTAAGCTAACGGTTAGGTGGTAAGTTGAAAGGAGCTGTAAATCTTTTATCTTTTAAATTGAATTAACAATTGAGTGGTAATATAAGAGAAAATATAAATAAAAGATATTGAGTTTAAATCTTTAAAAAAAAAAAACTGTTTACATGTAATGCGTAACATATGGCGAGGAAAGATTAAAGAACGACAATAAGTGATGGGCCACAGCTCCATTGAAAAGGTATAAGATTAAAAAATACTTAGTTGAGAAGGCCAAACTATTACTGTACCCTCCGGAAAATTGAAGAAAATGTAAGGCCTTGCTTGGATTGCTGTTTTCCATAGAAAAATTTCGTCATTTTCCGTGAACACATTTCCCTATTACCTTTTTTCCTCACATACATCAAATCGTTACAGTAATTTTTCCATGAAAAATGACGGAAAATGCAATCCAAACGGGACCTAAAATTAGGTGAGATCTAAAATTCCGATTTGGTGTGAAATGAGGCAGTGATCACGAGACGAATTCCAGGGCTGCACCAATGTTTTGAAAATCGAGCCGGACCAGTCAGTTGAATCATGAACCGAACATGCCTTCGGCCCGGTTCAACTAAAAATCCAAAGAAGTACTAATAAAATCGGGAGGTTCAAGGGATTTTTATTAAGTTTTTTTTTTAGATAAATATTTTAGTTTTATTATAAATTTTAATACTAAAATGAATAAAAATTATTAAATCTTTGAACGGGATCAAATCAATTAAACCAAAGATTTTTCAATTCACTCTCTGATCCGAATTTAAAAATATTGGGCTGCACAAGCAATGACCAATACATTTCGCGGTAAAGGTCGTTCAAGGTGGCTATGCAGCAGTAAACGTAATTGGCCATTTGTTGCTTTCATACGGCCTTCTGATAGCTCTTTCAACTCCTACCCGACTTCCAAGAGAAACTCGAATTTTGTTATAGGATTAATTCCTGTTTAAGGGGCCCATGCATCTCTTTTTTGGTATAATCCAAAGGTATTCGATGAGATCCTTGCGGGAAAAGCTTTCCCAACGTAATCCTTTACATTTTCATGGGTTTCAAACTCGAAGTCTTATGATTAAGGAATGCAAGTTTCATCCGCTTACGCCAACATTCGTTGGTCCCATGCATCTCCTTTTTTGGTATAATCCAAAAATATTCGTATTCATTTTACGATCTATAACTAATCCTGTTCAAACTGTGTCGGATTATTTGGGGAAAGCTCTCCCAATGTTATCTTTTATATTTTCATGAGTTTCGAATAAAAAAATCTTATGGTTAAGGAATGCAAGTCATTTTATTTACACCGACATCCGTTGGTCCCATGCATCGCCTTCGTATACGAAAAGAAGAGAAGCTATGAAGAAATTCTAACCAACTAGTCAACGTGAAGAAATTCTAACCTAGTGGCTCTATTCTTGTGAAGCACCGACACTAATTCATTTTATTGATAAGGATAAAATACTCCTTTATAAAATATATGTGTTCAAAATTTATTATTCATGTAATGGCTATATTGATGAGTGATTTGTAAAAATCTCTTGAAACGATTCGTGATTCTAGGAGTATGTCTTAACCTATAGTGATTGTTGGAGTCAAATCTACGAAGTAAAGAAATTTAGTATTGTTAGATATTATACATTGACCTAATGAAAGGCAAATAGAGTTAAAACTATCTTTGAAATTTAAAAAATTAGGCCCAATCAAAATTGCTAATTTTTGAGAAAAAGGTTGTAAAAATATGTTTTTTGTTACATTTTTTTATTACTTTTTTATCTCATATATATTAAATATTTATAATGTGTCATGTACATTGAATGCTGATATTACCTTTTTTTTGAACTCAAACTTTTCCTGCAATCATCTTTTTGATCTTACATTCCATGTCTTGTTTCGCCGCTACAAATAATCATAATCACCTCTCGAGGAAACAAGGGATCCAACTAGGGAAGAAAAGCCTTAAAATCTCTCAAAACTTTAAAAATTTAGGAGAAAAAGAAGCAAACCTTACAAGAATAGGAAAACAAATTAATCGCGACGGCGCACTAAAGTCTAAATAAGCTGGCGTGTCGAGCCTCAAATCAATGGGAAGCTTAGGTTATCATTAGACGCAAGACCCCAAAAAAGAAAAAATAATCCGTAAAATGTGTAAAAGTTTATGAAGTCGCTGTCGACCAAGGATGACTTTTAGGACGAATACTAAGCGAGTGGCTACTTACCGCATTATCTTAGCTAACAGTATACCAAAAAAAAAAAAAAAAAAAAAAAAAGAGGCACGTAACGTTACGCTGCACTCAAACGCAAACATATTAGGACCAAAAAATTTAAAAAGAAAAGAAAAGAAATTTAAAAAAAATGTGTGAATTGGACCCACGTAAATTGACTATTGTTCCCATTGAAATGGTCCAGCATTAAGTAAAGAAAGTGTTCCTGTGCCGAAGGCTGCTAGGATTTATCCAACTCCACATCATTTCTCTTTCTTAAAGGGTCCAGTCTTTTTATCCAGCAATGGCAATTAACACGTGCTATAACACACGTCCATCCATCCCCCCCGCCCCCACCCCTGCTCTCTCAAGCGGTCAAGCCGCTCTTTTTTTTAACAAAAAAGAAATGAGGACCACACAGACCACAGCCAGACCCCGATTACCAAGAATAGTAGAATAGGAGAGCGGTAAACCAATTGATAAGCGTCCTGCCGTACCTTCCACTCTTCCATAGGTCCATTGTCCTCTTTTCCTCCTCCCACTTCCTTTTCAGGATATATTCCCCTAAAGGCCAAAACCAAAGACAAATCTTTCGCTTCAAGCTCTCGAGTTTACGGGGGGGAAAAAAAAAATAAAGAAGTGAAAGAAGAACAGCTTGACCAAGAGAGTTTTCTGAGTGTCTTGGAACTTCAAAGAGCCAGACGCTTCATAGTCTTGATTCTAAAGGCAACAAACATGTCTGCTTCACACAATTCCTTTGTCAGCAGCAAAGCCTCTGGTAGGGGTAAAGCACTGGAGAAATCAAAATTTGCCCACACTTGCAACCTCTTGAGTCAGTATGTTAAAGAAAGAGGTGGCTTAAGAGATCTAAATCTTGCTGGAATCAGCTGTAAGCCAGAAGCTATAGGTACATGAATTCTTCCCTTCCCCCCCGGGGGGCATGTTCTGATTTATCATTAATTTCGGTCCGTTTGAGTCTCAAATCTGAATGTACTCCCTCGTATTACTAGGATTTTCCATTGAAATGCGTTCAAGGGAGCTGCTTTCCTTGTCCCTCTTCTTTGTTCTTCAGAATTTCCAGTGTGCAAGCAAAATTGGATTTTCTTATTCCTTGGCCTTTGTCCGGGTTACAAGAAGGTTTTACAGCGACTTGAATAATTGGAAGATACTTCAGTTATAAATTAAATTAAGCTGATGGTTAACTTGAATTTGTAGCTACAATTGTTTTTTTTTCTTTAATTAAAAAAAAGGACTTAAATTTGTATCTGCACTTGCTGTGCTTTGCTTTACTTTCACTGATTGGTAACTTCCATGTATAGTAGGAGTAATAATTGGCAATGAATACTTCAATCTATAGCCGAACTAAGCGCTTCCGCTTTGATATGCTTGTTTTCAGCTAAACCAGAAGAACCTGAAACTTCCACCTCTACGCTGAACTTACTCAACAGCATGGAAATTCCGGATCAGCCCTCGTCAGAACAGAGCAAGCCTGTTGATCCCTTATCTCGATTTGCTCCCTTGGTCACTTCCAATACTCCGGAGGATGCCTCAAGAAATGTTAGTCCTAGGTTCGTTCTTCTCTTTCAAGATTCTGCCTTTGTTGTGGTGCGTTCTGTGATTTCGAAGTAACTGTCTTGAGGGTAGGATTGACTGGTAGCACGCTTTTGGTTCATATTGCAGGGAGGAGATGACAGGTGAACCCAAGAGAGCCCAGATGACTATATTTTATGCCGGGGATGTAATCGTGTTTGACGATTTACCAGCTGAGAAAGCTGAGGAAATAATGCTTTTGGCTAGCAGTGGAGGATCTGGTAATGCTAATGCTAGTGGAAGATTCTCGACACCTAATAACAGTGTGGAGAAACTCTGCTCTGCTGGTGCTGTGGCGTCCGGATCTAAAGCACCGGCTGATCCAGTTTGTACTGCTGCTCAAGAATCGCCTAAGCAACCACAGCCTGAAGCTAATACTTCTGGTTAGTCACTACCTGATATCAGTAGTTATCTTCTCCGTTAAATGCTTGATACCAATAGGATTGTTGTTTCCGTGTTTCAGAATTGCCAATTGCAAGGAGATCATCACTTCATCGGTTCCTTGCCAAGAGAAAAGATAGGTAAGGGTGGATATAATTACTTTGCTACTCTTTCAGAATAAGTTTGGTTCTCAGTTTCTTCATTACCTTGATTAGATACACTTAATTTACGAGGGATGTGTTCATGAATGACAATCTGAGGGTGCTTGTTTCCCTTTTTGCTATTTTGTTTGATTCAGGGCTGGTGCAAGAGCACCATATCAATTGCACAACAACAACAACAACAACGATCGACCAGAATCTTCTTCCAAGGATGATCAGGAACAGCTTGAACTCAAATTATAGCTACAACTTCAGAAACTTCTGAAGTCGTGTGTTTTAATTGGCTTATACAGGCTCTCTGACATACACGTATATACGAGCTCAATTTTTTCTGATCTGTAGCTGTTATCAGCCTTTTTGGGCGCTACGGATTCAACTTACCCTACTGCAGTCGACTCCAGGCGCTACGGATTTTTCAAGTTCTACACTTGTTTTTTTTTTCCCTCTGAAGCTCTTGATTTTTGTAAAATGGCAATTTTTTTTCCTTGGGTTTCAGTAGCACTGGTAGAGGCCTGAGGGACGGGGTTCCATTTTTGTGGGAGCTGTACTGGACGCTATTGTTTGCTTTGTTTGAAGTATTACTAGCATATTTGACATCATTGTTTAGGGAGGGGAAAAAAAAAAGAAAACCCAGAATCCACCAGTGGCAGAAACCTTGATCTGCTGTATTTCAAATAATACGTAGTTTGTATCATAAACACATTTTCTAACTGATCTTTTTATATTCTTAATCATATTTTAATTTTACATACATTATATCATAAAAAATATAATAATAATTATTTCAAATAATACTCTATCCAAACAAATCATTTATTATGCAGGGGTTCCGGGCTTTGCTTAGATTAATGGTACCCAAGAGAGCGTGTGCGCTCACTAGTGTAGCTGAAGTGTCAGAGTCTATGAAGAAGAATCAAATTTATTTTGTTAGTATTTTTTATTTTTGGGCAAGTTATGCCTATGTATAAATTATGAGAAGGTATACTACACATAGACTTGTATAACGGATGAAAAAGTATAATACACAAATTGAAATGTTAAATCTTTAGATTAACATAACAAAACAAATTCTCCAAGTTCCAGTATGTGTTGGCGATTTAAATTAGTGAATGAATGAAGGGAGTGTTTTCTCGAAAAATATGGAAACAAAAATTTTTCTATTATAATTACTAACGGTTGCGTAATTGTATATACTAGTATTTTGACCCGTGCTATGCACGGGTCATATTTCAAATCAAAATAATATTTTATATATTTATATATTGTGGTACAAAATAATAAATATATATATAGACTAAAAATTTTAAAGAAGTGTATGCTTAATATTTTTTAAAAAAATAATCTATAATGATTTACATGATAAAAGAATTGTTAACGCATTTAAGGAGAGGGTTAGGTTGGGTAGTAAGGTGAAAAGAGTTTTCTAAAAAAAAGTCAATTTATCAATATTCGACAAAACATATTATATTATACCCATATATCAAAACTTATAATATAAAAAAATAAATTATAACCAATTTATTTTCTTCCATTTTTAGAAAAAAAATCTTTCTCCTATCTTGTGCCCCTAAAATTGTTGATTGCATTTAGATTAGCATTTTTCATAAATTTTAACGTATATTTTTAAAAAAATTCTCCATAATATGTGTTTTTAGAGTTTTCAAAACTATTAAAAATCACCATCATTTCCCTCTTCTGTTATATGCCAGCTAGTTATCAGATGCCTCCTACGACTTTCATATTTTTTATCATGGTACCACCCTCTCTATTATTATTATTTTTTTGTCATTTCTGTTATATCCCTATAATCCCCTTTCTTCTTCTCTACCTTCTCCGCCCATCCTTGTAACTCATGTTTTTTCTTCAACCTTTCCTGCTACTTTTCAACACCTCACCATTTTCTTCCCTCCTTACTTCCCCTATACCTAACCTCTAAATTCATATCCCTGCGACCCAACATATTTAACTTTATCTATCATAATGAAAATATAAAATTGAAAATTAATTACAATGGTTGCAATTATTAGTATCTAAAAGTGGAAATGAAAAACTGATAATATCTATAATATCCTCAAGTACTACAATCAATATATATATATATATATATATTTAACATAGCAAATACATATTTGTGAGAACCCATAATTGCCCTAATAATTTTTCTAGGATTTTTCCCCTTTAATTGCATGTTTTCTGCATTTTCTGGCCTAGGAATATTTTCTTGGTGGATTTTATGATTAATTATAGTTTTTAGATGATTTTTCTAGCATTGGGTAGTTTTTGAAAAATTACGGATCGATTATGGACGTGGGCCCCACTAGTGCATAAAGTTCGGAAAAATTCGGCCAATAAGATTAAGTTTCGGATACTGTGTAAAATTTATCGGGTGTTAAGAGATAAGTAGAGGAGTGTGAGGTGATTGATGTGAGAGGTGACCAAATGATAGAAATGCATTTACTAGTGTGCCAAGTGTCATTTTTCCATTGGGTGGACTTTCTGACTTACTATTCATGTTTTTGACCTTTTGACTAAGTGGTTAAATATCTAAAAATTACCTCAAAAATTCATTATTTTCACTCCTTGGTGGCCGACTTCCTCAAGCTCAAGAAGGAAGAGAATTGCTTCAAATTTCAAGCTTCCATTTAGCTCAATCTTCCAAACCAATTGCATCAACTAGTTTCTACTTCATAAAAGCTTTCCATTAGGTGCTAGTGAGTTGCTTAGTGAAGTTTTTTGGAGGAGCTAATGTGGTCTACCACTTCCTCTCTCTTGTTTACTTGGTAAGTAGTGATTGACTATCCTCTTACACCTAATGATGTTGAATTTATGCCTAATGGTGGCTATTGTGTTAGAAATTGTGGTTTATTTCTTGGTTTGAAGTGATTTGGTTAAGTTTTTATTTTTTTGAGGAATTTTCTGGTTTTATGTGATCTTGATGGTGTGGTTGTTTTTGATGGTTGGTAATAAGGGGCTATGGCTCTAGTAGGTGCATATGATAGGAAATTGCAATCAATTTTGGGTTTGGATTGAAATGAGAAAAGTTAGGGTTGATAACCCCCAATTCTGTCCGGTTTTGGATCATAGGGTTAGAGGCCGAATTGGACTTTGCTCAAAACATGAAAGTTGTAGGTATTGATGAGTTTGAAGTGCCTGCAAAATTTCAGGGAATTTGGAGTAGTGTAGAGTGAGTTATGCCGTTTTTACTGTTGCTGTTCTGGGTGATCAGAATGTGCGAACTGTGATTGTAATCGTCTATTTTGACTGGAATTGGTTTGGATTTTGTTATTGGTGTCTTCTGATGAAATGTAGCTTGATGTCTTAGCTATCATATGCCTTTGGAATCAATGCATTTGGACCTGTATAGACTGAATTGGACTGATTACAGTTTTGTGTGATTTGGGAACCTGCAATTACGGTTCTGGGTTGGTTTTCTGCATTTTTGACCTAGTTGTGCTAGGATTTGGACTGAGTGGCCTTCTACATTGTTGTAGCCCTGTCTCTTAGCTTCGCGATGGTGGGTCTTACACCCTTATCCGATGAGCGTAGCGCATTTTGTGCCATTACCGCATTTGGAAGCCAAAACCTGTTTTTGTTGTTGGGACAAATGAGTTCCATTTCTTGATTTTCTGGTTTGCTTATATACTTATATATGCATATGAAACCCTATTGGGGTTGTGTTGGGCTTGGCTTTATGACTCGTTATCGAGTCTTATGGTATTTGTTTACATGTTCTAGGACGTGACGTTAGTGCACGACGTACTAGGGACGACGGTGCATGAAACCTCACTTGCTTAATTGGTGAGTATACTACTCACTTGGATTTATAATGTGGCTTTGCTATATGTGATTGTGATGCCTTGAAGGCTTGTTTGGCTATTGGAAATGATTAGGGTGAGGGTGTACTTGACCGCCCTCATTCCTTTTATTCTTGTGACCGATTGTTTACCGTTTCACTGTATTACTGTACTGCTATATGAATTCTTGGATTTCATTCATGGAAATTGTTTGGGTGTTGGTTGGACGAGTATCCAACGGCCCTACTGTACTGAGCTCGACCCCGTTGGCATTCAATTGAATCGAGCCAGCGAGGGCTTGGTCGTGAACATTGACTAGCCACGGGGACTGAAATGGGAATCTTGTGATAATGAGACGCTTGGTTCCGGTGTACTCGAGTATCACCTAAAGTTACTGCTTGGAGTGCGGGCCCGGTTGGGGTATGATGGGTGGAAGGAATGGAAGTGAAGTGAAATCTACGGTTTGATACTTTTAATATTGACGGAGGGTCAATGAGGTTGGATCAAGAATGTAAGCGTGGAAATGGGCTCTTGAGAGCCGTCCGTATCCTTTTACCGACTTGTTTTGCTTCTTATCTGAATATTTGCAATGAACGTTTATGCTTAAGTGATCTTGGTTGATTGTGTGATAGTTGCTCACTGAGTTTTAGCTCACACCATTCCATTTGTTTTCCTTACAGGAAACTAATCACTTTTGGAAGCTTACACTTGTTGGTTGCCAAATTGAGCCATGTATATGTCTATTTTGATAGCTCTTTGCATGAAACCCTAATGTGTATTGGATTCATCTTTTGAATGGCAAACCGAATATGTGTATCCCTTATGTATAGCTTTTGACATGCCGTTTTGGTTGTAAATGTTGAATTGCTATGTATTAATGTTTGGTGGGATTTCGGATTCTAACACTCCAGGCATTATTCATCGTTTTCATTTTTCTTATTATTTTTGTTATTTTGGTTCTTGTGGCGTGGCCGAGCGCGCTTTTACTTTCCCGAAACCTTCTAGATCGCGTGTAACTGCCCGTAGTCCTGGCGAGAGTTGGGCAGGCAGTCCGCTAACCCCTTTGGTTCGCCTTAGGGGAAGGTGGGGCTGTCACAATATTTACATATGAAGACAGCAATAAGAATACAGAAAATAATTAATGATACCAAAAGTTATCCTTAGTGTTTGGATTTTGCACTGTTATTCAATTCTAATGTCAAATTTGGGCTAGATATATACAAATTAAGTAGTATTTTAGGGTTGAATGTTCTATATCTTTCTCTTAAACTATAATATTACTTTTTAAACAATTTTTGGTAGAATTGGTATTGTTATTATCATTATTTTTTTATCAAAAATGAATATTTCAAAAAAAAATTTCCACGTTAAAAGGCTAGTAGTACTTTATTTTTTATTTAGTGATTTCATAATTTGAATTTCATGAATGGTACCATTCTTGATTTTTTTAAATCCATGACATTATTTTCTTTTTGTTTTCTATTTAATTTTGCCCTTTTATTTATGATTACTAAGCTTAAAGATAAAATATTATCAGTTACTTTTTTACTTTTACTAAGTTTGGCAATATTTTCTTTTTATTTACCCTCCTACTAATAAACTTCAAACCAAATTCCTATATAAGCGGAGCTACTACTTTTAAAATTATAAAGGTATGGGGGCCACTTCTTACTTAAGAAAATGTTATTTGCACTCAATTTTTTATTATTTGTAATTCCACCATTTGTTTTATCATATAGTCTAATTAATGAAAATTATATGATCAAAATGATTATTGAAGTATGAATAACAAAAATGGAGTGTAAATAATCTTACTTATTTAAATTAATAAGAAAGCATGAAAGGATGTTATATTTGTTATCTCTTCTTATGGTCTTATAGAAGTTTTAATTGTTGTAAAATCATAAATAACGCAAGACAATCGGTAACGTGATGGGTTGAAGTTCAAATAGGATAACATGCACATTAACCAACAATTTGAAATGAAATGATTTTAAAAAGTAATCAACAATTTCAAATGTGAATAGTAGATGTGGAAGTTGAGAGGAATATATTTTATAAATTAAATTAAATGTGAAATGTTAGAAAAATGGAATTGGTAGTGGGAATTGGTTATGGCATCAGAAGAGTAGAAACGGCAATATATGACATTGGCAAATTCGCAAATTCTTGATTGGAAGGGTTTTAATTGTAGTGGGAAGGTGTGTGTGGAGTGAAATTTAATTTGAGGGCTAATAAGAATAACAACATGGAGTGGAAAGAGAACTTGCGCAATCTTATGATGGAATTGGAAGAGTTTTAATGTAAGTGAAATTCTTGATTGGAAGAGTTTTAATTATAGTAGGAAGGTGTGTGAGGAGTGTTAATTGGAGTAAGGTGTGTAAGGAGTGTTAGTTGGAGTTAACTTCTTGTTTGAGAGAAATGTGGGGGTGTTAGTTGGAGTTAATTTCTTATTTGAGGGAAACGTAGGGGTGTAATGTGCCCATGATGTTTTTTACAAAATAAATTAAATGTAGGATGCTTGAAAAATAGAGTTGAGAGTGCGAAAGTTTGTGAAGATTTGTTGCTAAAAATTCCTTCTCAAATTTATATAGATATAAATGATTTAAAAAGAGTAGATTGATCAGTTTCAGCCCTCAATTTAGCAGATTTGATCGCATTGCTAATGAGAATGCTTTTATGCTGAGGTGTCTTCTTTTGGTCAATGTTTATGCTCAAGTCTACACATACATGATGGAAAATATGTTAATTAGTAATTAAATCTATTTGGAATGTTCACATAACATTAAGGTACAAATTGTTCGAAATTAATATTTCGAGTGTACATTGTCAACGATCCAAAATTTAAGGACTCAGAAGTATATTAACCCTAAAACATGTACAAAAAAAAAAAAGTCACTGAAAACTTTTCATATGGAACCGCACCACCAATAGGAGTACATCAGCATAGGACTATGGGACATAAAAGTAAAGATGATTTTTTTTTCAGATACGATAAATTATATTCTATACCTATTATTACTCTACGCTAAGGGAAAGGAGTAGATCCAAGAGAATCAATGGGGAACCCGAAAAGGAACTGAACCGTCACTGGACCAAACAAGTGTCTTTACTCCTGCTGTAAAATTTTCAAAAAATTTTGAATAAGAATGCAGGTCGAATTCCTTGACCTGCACCCAATAAGAGTTTTAAATCTCTCCCTAGTGAAAGTAAATATGATGAGAAATTTAAAATGCAAAGTTCTAAAATAAGTCCAGGAAGGAGACAGAGACAATTTCCTTCAGAAACTGTTTGGATTGAGGAACGGGAGGGAAATAAAATGAGAGCCCTAAATGGGATTTGGTTTTTCTTGACTATGGATCTTTTGTTACACCTACAAGTGTTACAGCTTATCCTAGTATGGTGATACATGTTCTTCTTTAATTATGATATAGAACTTAAGTCTAACTCTAGTCAGCCAAAAAAACTGTGGTTCCATTCTTCTCTCTATCAAGGAAGATTCTTCTTCCTTTTTTCCCCCAAATCACCTAATTCAACCTCATAGAAATTCAAGTATGAATAATCTAAAAAAAAAACAAATTTAGATTATAAAATTTATCTTGTCAATGTTTGAATTGAATAAAAGTATTTTAGAGGAAAACAAAATAAAAAACTGGGAGAAAGATTAGCCAACTTGAAAGAGAACAAGGAGAAGGCCTGCCTACAGGGAGAGAGGAGAGAAGAACCCCAACTTGCTTATTTTTTGTGCTCTCCGTTGGAGATAGATCATCAATTGTTGCTTGTTGCTTTGATTAATATATATAAGAGTTCAAACTTAATTAGAAGGCTTTTATAGTTTAAAGATGACACATGTCACTACATTAGGATATCTAATTGCTGTATTACATTTTAGGGTGTAATAAAATACTTCTTGTTGTTTTTTCTTGTGGCTATGATTCGTCTATTACACTTTATTTTGATGAAAAGTGTCTTATTTAATAATAACATCTCTAGTTAAGTTAATTCTTAGATTTTTTTTTTTGGTAAGTTGGAGGTTTTAAATATAAGTCTCCTACTTACATTTTCTCCTTCTTATCACCCAACCCAACCGGTCTTATTGGGTTAGTCTAAATAATCATTGTTTAACAAAACATCTCTTTTTAATATGACAATTATCCTTCCTCCTTTGCCATATTGCAAATCCTTCTTAAGCAAAATCCCTCATTTTGCAAAACACATTAAATCTCAAGAAAAATCCACCGCTGCCAATTACTTTAGTTATCCTGCTACATCACCAGGAGCACGAAAGTTATTCCGTCAGGTACAACGCTATTTCTAACAAGTTGCTTACACAATAACTAAAGCCTAGTGACCTCTAAGTAGCTCCCAAATCTTGTATATTACTTTGAAGTGTTGATAGGGATGAATTGCAGAAAATTGGTATATCAAAATTCACAAGAATGGTACCAAGATATATTGTTGAAAAATTGTCTCCTCCAAAAATTGGTGAAAATGGAGGGAGAATCGAATTTAATGTTTGGATAGAGTATTATTTGAAATATTATTTGGAATAATTACTGTAGCACTTTTTTTGTAATGTAATGTATGTGAGATAAAAATGTGGTTGAAAATATAAAAAAGCGGATTGGGAAATGTGTTTATGATACAAACAAAATATTATTTGATTTTTTTAAAAAGATCATTCTCTTTTTTTTTTTTCTTTTGCAGTTAATTAACACTCAATATTTTTCTCTTTTTTCTATGCTTGGTTGAGTCAAAATAAAAACGTCCAATGTTTTCATTCTTCTCCGTTCATATTTAACCTAAGCAAGACGGATAAATTAAAAAATATAAAAGCCCGCTTTACTCTACTTTCCCTAAAGCAAATAAGATTTGATGAAAGCTGCTTTTTTTTTTGCTGATGAAAGCTGCTTTCTACTTGACCCATTTTTTCCCTTACTTTTCCACCGGTCCTTTCTATTCCCTTCCTTTACTTCGATCCCAACGATTCCTACGTAAGCCGGAACCGTTACGTTAAAAATTCCGGTGCGGTGGTGCACCCCCGTTATCCTGGGAAGGTGTGTCGTGATCTAGGCTTGCTCTCGGGCTTGGTTAAACATGCCCGTTGTGTATTTGGGCTATTAAAAGTGGGCAGGTCTGGTTTACCTTGGGCTCTGCTACGTAGGCTTTTATTGTTTTAACGTCCAAAAACAAATAAAATTGGCGACGTCCAACATATTGGGTCATAATTTTCTTATGGATTAATCAAATTACAGATCAAACTCTAGATTTTGGCCCTATGACACTCATCCCCTGTTCCTCCACAAGAATTTTTTGGAATTCTATGCTTCAATGTTTTAATTTTGCTATGCTTTTGTCAAGTTTCAAGTGGAAGTAGATGTTTTGTTTGTGATGTTTCAACTTAAGGTTTTATAAGAATTGATATAGGTTGGTGACACAGTGACAACAAATGATCAGTCTAAATTTAACTTTTGTGTTTGATTTCACTAATTTGCTGAACATAAGATATTGAAAATTGATAGCCATGAAAATGTAATTGATAAGAAAAAGGAGAACAACAGAGTTTGGGGGATATTAGATTCTTTTTTTCTTTTTAAAAAACACAGACACATCTACTGTCAATAGATATGATTTAATGGCGAATTACGAGCAGGAACCGTCACCTTCAGGCACCATTCCTGAAGGTTGATGATAAGGATTGGTTAAAAACAAACTGAAAAAATTTATATATTACATGTGATGTTTTTTCCATAGACAGAAATAAATACACGCATTTAATTAGATTAGAACGCTCAGAAAGTCATCGCCAAATTGAGTCAGAGAGACTAATACAAGGGTGACTCACAAACCAACACTATCCAGTCAATTGGTTATATTACATGTTGTATTTCATTTTAAACGCTGTGTGTAGGGTCACAAATATTTGCTCTAAATTTAATATATATTGTGTTCAAAATGATTTACATGACCCCAAAAAAAATGTGCATCTTCATTCAATTGAACAAAATAATTTTGAAACCGTTTCATTAGCCACTGTTCCTGCCTCGTACGCTTAATGGCAATGGTTGTAGCTAGCATAGACTTACTGTTAGAATGACTGAAATACAGAAATAGGGACCTTTTTTGTAATTTGGCTGAACCTTGAGGATTAATCAGTGATTTAATTAAACCTTAGGAGAAGTAAAATGTAATTACTGGTTTACTGCATCTGTCTACGGTACGAGTACGACTCGGTAAAAAGCGTCCTATAAATATCCGCGTGAGGCGAGTTAAATTCCTCCCTTTTAGATAGGCCTCTCTTTAATTTTCTTGTCTTTTTTCTTTTTCTTTTTTTCCTTTCTTTTTTTCTTTTTTCTTTCTTTAATTTTTTTTCCTGTTTCTTCTTCTTCTTCTTCTTCGAGGCCCTTTCCTAGCTCTTCTTCTCACTCTCGAAACCCTACCCTCCATCAAAGTCTCTTCATCAATCAAGTCGATCAAATCGATCGTAACCCTAAAATGCAGCATCAGAGGCTGAAGCAACAGCAACATCAGGCGCTGATGCAACACGCGCTTCTTCAGCAGCAGTCTCTCTATCACCCTGGTCTTTTAGCTGCTCCTCAGGTTCGAAACTGTTCAATTTTTCTATTCTTTTTTTTAAACCTTGTGTAATATAACAGTTCTATCTCTTGATAGATATGTTTTCTTGTCCTTTGAGTTCCTCCCCCGCTTTTTCCTGAGAGCTGTTTTTTATGCCTGAGGATGATGAAATGGCTTCATTTTTGAAGAATCCCATTCTTTACTATTGTTGGAATTGACCACAAAACCCTCTTTTTGTCTCCCTTTTGTACTTTTTCTGTTATATTCTCCTGGATAAATTGAATTGAATGGTTTGAAATGGTAAATTTGATAATTTGACCGCTGTAAAAATAAGGTTATGTGTTGTCCTTTTTTTTTTTTTTTTCATTTTCCTGTTTGACTTCACTTGTTAATCAAGAGGCAATTGGAACTCTTTTCGTTGTTTTATAGTCCTTTGGGAGTGCCTGCAAGCTCTGTGTTTATATTTTTGTTTTGCCTTGTATGTTTATCTGTTCAGGTTTTACTACTGTGGGTGTTATTTTTCCATTGCATGATGCTGTCCATTGGCTGTAGACCAGAAAGATGATTGCTTTTTCTTTTAAACATAACTTTTTTCGTTCAAGTTCACGGATATGGCTTTTTTATTTTTCTGTTACCTGGCTTTTTAGGAAATTTGAGAGGATTTAGAGAGTTTTATAGGTCACTTAAAGCACCAGTCTTTACTGTGAAAACGGTGGTTGTCAGTGAGGATTGCAGCTCTGAATTTTGATTATTCTTCTAGCTAACAGGGATGTAACTTTCTAGTGTTCCATTGCTTCTGCGTACTATTTAGTTTCTTTCTTCCTTTATTTTCCGATCTATGGTCAAAGTGTACAACAATTCTCATTCTTTCAAGATAAAATCTCATCTAAGAAAATGCAGCAGTTGGTTCAATTGATGGATTGCCATTTTGAGGCATTTAATCCAAGAAGGTAGCGGAGGCACTGGAAAGGTAGAAGTGTTATATAGACAAGCAGGGCTTTTAGGAAAGAATTTATCTCTCATGGTGCAACATTTTTTTACCCCCACTGATTGTGTTCACTAACCGGATCTGTATTATGAAAATTTTAACATTTTGATCATTCCCCTTTATATGTCAATCTTCTTTACACGTCTTCTTTCTTCTATTTGTATTTGGTATATGGGTTTCTTCTTGCCCTGTATTGCAGAAGTTTTGGTAGTGACATGTTCGTGCTGTACTTGGTCAAATCATTGTGTTCATTTCACTCGCCTGTACTTTGGTGGTTTCAGTTGTAGAGATACAAAGCACTATGATTTTTCTTTATTTTTATTCTTTTTTTTTTTTTAATCTTTGCAGATTGAGCCAATTCCAAGTGGAAATTTGCCTCCTGGTTTTGATCCAAGTACATGCCGCAGCGTGTGAGTGCTGTTTGGAGCCTTTTTCTTAGTAGATGTATATATTGTCACATAGTGGGTTTGCTCCGTAGAAGTGAAAGCAATTTTGCAACTAAGAATTCTTATTTCCCATTCAATGTGGTATTCTATTGTCTTTGTCCCTTTGTTTGCCCTTCATTGAATGTCATATTGAGTTATAGATATTCATCCAATGCTTATTTATGTGATAAACTTAAGCATCTTTCTTGTGCCATTTGTGTGTACTTCTGTTCATAACATGCTTCAGTAATCAAAGGAGATTCTTATAGATTCATTTATTTTTTTTGTTTTCTTTTTCTTTTTAAACCTCTAGGTTTTTTATTTTTGAGAAATTGCAGGTATGTAGGAAACATCCATACCCAAGTGACTGAACCACTCATTCAGGAAGTTTTCTCGAGTACAGGTCCTGTTGAAGGTTGTAAACTTATTAGGAAAGAAAAGGTAGTCTACTTTTATTTTTTCTATACCCCATTCTGATTTTATGTTATCATACAATTGCCTGGTATATGTTTTGCCTTTGTTCACTGACAGTCAAGTCCTTCCACGCACTCCCTTTTGCTCCTTGCAGTCATCCTATGGATTTATTCATTATTATGATCGTAGATCTGCTGCACTTGCTATATTGTCTCTTAATGGGAGGCATCTGTAAGTAAACAGTATGTATAGCACTCACTATAGTACTTGCTTGATTTTTCTGCTTTACTTATGTTATGGCTATGCAGGTTTGGGCAGCCAATTAAAGTTAATTGGGCATACGCCAGTGGTCAAAGGGAGGATACATCAGGTATGGTAATCTTTTATGTTTGATGTTCTTGTGATTCTGAAGTTATAAGAAGATGACATCATAACATATTCTTTGGTTAACTGCATGTTTTTTCTGTTGTTCAGGTCACTTCAACATTTTTGTTGGTGATCTTAGCCCTGAGGTTACTGATGCCATGCTGTTTGCTTGTTTTTCAGTTTACCCTAGTTGCTCGTAAGCATCCCCCCCTCTCTTTCTATCTCTCTCTCCATGTTGTTGGCTGCACTGATTATAATGCTTAAACTTGTGCCTGATTGGACCATAAAGTTGATTATTTGAGCTGTTTTGTTTATATTACAGTGATGCAAGGGTTATGTGGGATCAGAAGACAGGCCGTTCAAGGGGTTATGGATTTGTATCTTTTAGGAATCAGCAGGTATGCCACTTTCTGCAACTATCATTTGGATATTTGATGCGCTTCACTGGTTTTATTCAATACTCAGGACTTCATTTTCTTTTCAGGATGCGCAGAGTGCAATAAATGACTTAACAGGTAAGAAAAATTGATGAAATGGGTTCGCTTCCCCCCCCCCCCCAGCGGGGCGAGTGGCATGTTTTATCACTCACAAATCATTAAGAAATTGTCCATATTTGAGATGGGGTTGCTTTTCTGGCTGTGATTATTTGCTCATGTTCATATAGTTGGTTACTTTTGTATCCCTCTAGCTGCTGTTCGAATGGTTGCATCTTAGAGTTGTTGGTTCCTATTGTTTCAGGAAAATGGCTTGGCAGTAGACAGATACGTTGTAATTGGGCTACTAAAGGTGCTGGTGCTAATGATGATAAGCAGAGTTCTGATGCTAAGAGTGTTGTGGAACTGACAACTGGTTCATCAGGTGAACAATCATATTCAGAAATAAGAAAGATATATTGTGTATAGTCTTTCCCTTTCTAATGTTGTCTTTTCGTAATTTTAAAAGAGTGAAACAAGGAGAACTGGCGATTTCAGAGTTTACTCTGTTCATTAACAAGAGTGCTATATTTCTCACCAAGGATTTTTTTGTTTTGTTTTGTTTTGTTTTGCAGAGGATGGGAAGGAGGCAGCAAATAATGATGCTCCAGAGAATAATCCACAATTTACCACTGTGTATGTGGGCAATCTTGCTCCAGAGGCAAGAATCCATCCCTTCTGCTTGTTCCCTTCCCCAAAGGATTGTTACAAGTTTACAATCAATGAACAGAATTTTTAAGTTTATAAATGAGAATGTTGCCTGTTTCATTTACTTGTGTATATATATATATATACATACACACACACACACACACGTGTGTGTATCAGACTTTTTCTTCTTTCTTTCTTTTTTTTTTTTACTACATCGAAATAGTTGATTGTGGAACTTGCGAGTTTCTGGCAGGCACTTCAAGAATGTGCTTTTACTTTTTGCAGGCAACCCAACTTGATCTTCACCGGCACTTCCATGCTTTGGGTGCTGGAGTGATTGAGGAAGTCAGGGTTCAGCGTGACAAAGGATTTGGCTTTGTAAGATACAGCACCCATGCCGAGGCAGCTTTGGCGATTCAAATGGGCAATACCCCGTCAATTCTTTGTGGGAAACCAATTAAGGTGTGCCTTTCAGGTTCCTCTGACACCTATTTTGACATTTTCTTGGAATCATGAACTTACTCATCTGTTCCCTTTTATTTTGCTGGGTTACGGTAAGGGAGCAGGGTTTGAGTACCTCCGAATATGCTTTCTTGTTTCCTTACCTTAATCAAATCCTTTGGTAAATTGTAGGCAAATTTGGTTGCTTAGGTAGTGAATTGCGCTGGGATTTTCACTTAAAATTTAGACTTTTTCAAATTTCCTTGTGTCTTAGTGTTCATGGGGAAACAAGCCAACTCCACCAGGAACTAGCTCAAACCCACTTCCGCCACCGGCTCTTGCACCCTTGCCAGGCCTTTCGGCTACTGACCTCTTGGCCTATGAACGGCAACTAGCTATGAGCAAGATGGGTGGTGTCCATGCCCTCATGCACTCTCAAGGGCAACATCCCCTGAAGCAAGCATCTATGGGGTTGGGTGCTGCTGGAGCTAGCCAAGCAATATACGATGGGGGGTTCCAAAATGTTGCAGCTGCACAGCAGCTTATGTACTACCAGTGATGCAAGAAGATCAGGCATTGTAAACCCACCTAATTATCCTGCTCTACTTGCTGTTGTTTGAGGCTTGGATTTTTTATTTTTGTTTTATGTTTATTGACATTGACATGGATGGGTTTGTTAACCCATCCTTTACCTGCTTGCCATGTGTATCAACATATAGAATGTATGCTTTTTCATTGGTTTTGTAGGGAATGAAAGGCTACTAATCCTATTAGTGTTGGACGGAGTTGCCTTGCTTGGTTGCTATTGTCTTCTGTATACCCTTACGATGAGACACGGTTGCTTTTGAATTCTGAGGGCTATATGTATGGCGCTAGCAGTGTTGGGGCTGTCGAGACATTATTGCTTCCAAGTGGAGAAAACTGTAAG
This sequence comes from Coffea arabica, assembly GCF_036785885.1. Lineage (NCBI taxonomy): Eukaryota > Viridiplantae > Streptophyta > Magnoliopsida > Gentianales > Rubiaceae > Coffea > Coffea arabica. The sequence continues at coordinate 881,321 of NC_092317.1, read as the reverse complement.
GCTCTCCCGCTTAAAGAAGTAACGAGTTAAACTTGTAAAGGAAATATAGGCCCCCGATGCGCATGCCAAGAGAGCGTTCCAGGGAAGTATTACTCAGAAAAATGTTAATTGATCGCTTTAATTGTTAAGTCTGACTCTTTGCTTCTGGCATCAAAAGCAAGCTTAAAACCTTGTGATAGTGAGAATCTGAGCCATGGAGCATTCGCTCATTCGAGCTGTATCGTTCTGGTTGATCACAAATTGGCGTGTGCATATAATTGTCTCTTATTTGGAGATTGTCATCTCAAAGAGAGAAATATTTTGGGCTACCACGCCTTTCCCGTCTTTATACTGGATTTCTTTAATCGGGCATTGCTACGTTTTACTCCAAATGCCATGAACCCTATAGACAGACGCGGCAACAGCCAAACAGAGTTTTAGTATTAGAGAATGTGCGTGCGTTGCCAAATAGGTTATTATAAAATGGGTCAAGAAAATATTTTTAAAAACATTTCTACCCAAAAAAAAAAAAAAAAGGCACAATCCAAAGAGGCTCTCATTTTAACCAACTCCACAGCAGCCAGCCTATTGTCGAAGCAGCGTTGGAGATAGTTTCCTCCAATCGGAATAGGTCAATAAAGGAAATTTTCAACGGTTTCAATTCTCGGCCTCATTTTCCCCGGCCCCTATGGAGCTCCCTTTACGTGTCCCAATTTATCGAGTAAATCTCACAATTACTGAAGCAATAATTGCAAGATACTGCATTAAAAGATATAATACTTTTTCCATGGGATCATGATTCCGAGAAACTAAAAATAATAACCGTTTAATTTTCCTTTGGTGTCTACACACTTCACCCATTTAAAATGATATAAGAGACCAAAATAATTTTTCCATACTACTCACTCCCAGCATCTACATATAATGGGTTTGCTTCATCTCTTTTCTTGTCGATTTAATCCCCATTAAAAAGCATACACCGTTGATTCAATTCCCATTAAAAAGCCTTCCAAATTAAGTTATTTATTTGGTCTCAAAGCATACACTATTGATTCAATCCCCATTAAAAAGTTTCTTTTCTTTTTTTGTTCCTCTCAATAGCAAAGTATACAAGTAGAATTGATAAGGAGAGCAGATTTACACAGGCAACAAAAAAAGAATTCTGTTAGTTTACAATTTAGTTCAAAATATGAGGTGTCGTAATATAGGATAATGTTTTTATACACAGTTAGTATATAACTAGTTTTGTACCGTTCGTTGAACGGGAATCTTCGAAAAATAATAAACTATTTAGTCAATTTTATAAAAATTTCGATATGAAATACAAACTTAATGTATATTTCATTATAATCTTTCTTAAGTATATTACTATATGCACATCATATATAAAGTATTCTTATAATATAAATTTGAACATCTAATTCAGTAAATAATAATTCAAAAATGGAAAAAATAACATTCGACAATACCATAGCATTCAAAAACTTGAAAATAAATAAAAAGTGCAGTAAATAGTATCAAATAATATTCTACTCTTCAGAAACTCGTTTTTGTTTTTCTTCTGTTTGAACATTCTCCTCGATTTGTCCGTGCAAATCAGCATTTATTGATTTTCCATTATCACTGCATGATAGCAAAGCAGGATAACTAAGTATAAAAAAAATAAATGATTTATCGCATTCAAGATTGTGTATAACAATACGTAAATATTATAATTTAAGAAAGTAAAATAGTATATTAAATCTACCTTCTCATGCAAATCTTTTTATGAAGATTCCCTTCCTCTGTGATTTTTGTTGATGAGTGATTCATATAAAGTGTATTGAAATGTTGTTTATTAGAATCATCTGTTATACTAGTTGGGATCTGGGAAGAAGATGCTTTAGGTTGGTATTGATTGTCGATTCCACCAATTTGATAATGATTTATCAAAATTAAAGACAAAAATATTATGTGAGATATAATATGTGAAATATAAGAGAAATTTATTACTAATTCAAGATATATTACTAATCCTATGTGTTCATAAAAAAAACAGAAAATAAAAACAAAAAAAATAAAATTCAAGATATGTTACTAAACTTTTACAATTGAAGATCAACATGCCTTTTTTTAAAAAAAATATGTATTGAAAGAAGATGTACCTAATAATCAAGAGGAGTGGAAACCCAAAATCGATACTTTAATGTGCCAACCGCTTGCACTGAAAATACCTAACCATGAATTTGATACTTGAAATCAATATATTAGAGGTTATATGTAGTGTAGGCATAAGAAATAAGAATTGATAAGAATATAAAGAGATATTGATAAGAACATTAAAAGTAAGTTTATCGTGATTTAAGTTGTTTAAAGTACGTAACTTTGGGTAGGAAATAAGAATCCTATAATATTAAGAATTCTTATAAGAAATAAAAGTGCGTTCTCAAGATAGATTTTACTTATCTTGAAAGACCACTTCAACTATATCGAATCCTTTAAGTGCATGGACTCCTATGGTGTGGGTCCACACACTAAATATTCCCCACCATCTGAGCAGAGATGTATTATGAATTCTATAACCTAACAATGAGTATAACCTGCATGTTTTGATTAACAACGAACAGGTTTATAAGAATTTACAAACCCGTGCTCAAATAGGAATTTATATTTGACCATACGGGTCAAATACATATAGTTAATTGGATTCAATTAATTTTTTCTTTTCCATAAATTTCGTGCTATGCACTATGTCTTGATAACACACTTAATAATAAAATTTATTAAGAATCCTATTTCCAACATCAGATATTGACTTCTGTTATTAATGGTTCATTTTGAAATTAGTTAATTTTTTACTTTTTGTAGTGATAACAATTCTTATTTACTTCGGTTCCCTATGCAGTACACAAATTATTGGCATGAATTTGGAGATATATCTAATAGAGATATTTATGTCTCTTTTATTTATATCGCATTACTTTCCAGTTCCTTTTTTGGGTAGGAAATAAGAATCATATAATATTAAGAATTCTTACAGGAAATAAGAATTGATATATATCTAAACAAAAAAGGAGCAAGTCACGTAGGAAATTACTTGTCGTCTCGTTAAACCACGTAGGAAAGAGAAAACATGAAGGGATAAGACTGAGAATACGACTTTATTATATATATATATATGATTTTCTTAAATCGCGTCATATAACATGAATTTAAATTTGAAATTCAAATCATCCATACGTGCCATACATCCATAGCTGTTACTACTGTTAGTATAAAAAAATTGCTATATTGTTAGTGTATACAAACCCTAATTCTTAATAATATTATTAGGGTTAAATGTACTAAAACCTCTCTAAACTTTACCAATGTTGTGCATTACAGTTACTATTACACCCTCCTAATTTACAGTACTCTGATTTCTGATTTGTGTTGTATTGGGAAAAAAAAAAGTCTGATGTCCTTTACACAAATAACAAAATGAAAACATAAAAAAAAAAAATTGTTGGTACTGCAATGCAGCTGAAGACACTGTCTACTGTTCACAGGTCTGAATAGCTCCGTTCGTTGGAATTAAGCAAAACCCTTCCCGCGCGTAAAGACGCTAGGCTAGGGTTTAAGCTACACAATTCAGGCAAAGCTCACTGCTACCATCTTTCCGTAACAGATTAGGGTTCGAAGCTTTAATCAGAATGGAAGATGTGGATATGGAGGCTTCTCCGAGCTACTTTGACCCCGAAGATCTCAGCATCAGAGAGCAATTTCGTCGATACGGGTAGAGCATCCCCTAAGATTATTTATGCCCTTCTCTACCCTGTTCTATTTCTCTAATGTTCTGGCGCCACAAATTATTGCAGAGTGGTTCATGTAGTAGCCCTAATGTTTTATGCACCCCAAGTTCTCTATATGTTTAATGTCGCCACCACAAAATCTAAAAAGCTACAAAAGGTTGGGTGTGCTCGTATTTCAATTCAACACAAAATTATGCTCGTTGGAATAATCAAACCTAGCCTGAGCACCATAATGTTTGGCTCTCTATATTGGGGAACATCTGAAAAATACGTTCTTTGGCCTATAGCTGATTTTGGGTTTAGATAGTTAACAGGCAATCCTTTTTTCCAGGCATTTCTCCATAACTTATAGTGTGTTTGCAAAGTTGATTGGTTATATGGGGTTAAATGAATTTCTACGATGCAGGAAAAGGCATTCAGGGTCAAGCTTATCACCTCAACATGATAGCGCCGCTTCTAAGCTGAGCGAGATCAGGTCAAATGCTGCACTTTTTCTTGAAGATATAAAACAGGAGGCTGAGGGCCTTGACATGGATGATGGAGGAACACCTCTTAATGCTTTTTCCAAGAGGAGATCGTTCATTGATGATCAGGGACCATCTGAACTGGACTTTGGAAGTGGAATTCGTTCTCTACAAACTCTCAAGCAGGAAGAGGATAGACTGGTTGATAGTGGTGACACAACCTTTTCTCTGTTTGCTTCTCTACTTGATTCTGCACTTCAAGGTGCTTGACATTTCTTTGCTGAATATTCTTACCTTTTTATTTTATTTTATTTTTAACATGTCATTCTAAGTTCATCTCTTGTTACACTCCTTGTTAGTAAGGATGTGCTTTCCAAGCCTGCCAAATGGTGCCTTTAGTGTTAAAACTATTTTTTGAACCTGTTATTGAATTTTTTAAAATTATTTAGTTTGCGAATTTGTGCATGATTTTGAACTTTCTCTGAAGAAATTTCAGATGGGTTTAAATCTTTTGTGAAAGCCATAAAGTATGTTTTTTTTTCTTCTTTTGACTTGTGGATAGGAGCTGCCTAAATGAGATGATGTCATTGGAAGAAAGCTTGTTTAGACTTTGCCTAAAATAACATTTCTGGCCTAGTTTCTGATGTTGACAATTGAGTTCCCACATTGTCAGAGTTACAAATGAAAAAGCAACAAACTTAAACTTATATTTGATTACGACCTTGAACTGATTTGTTGTTCAATATCAAGAGATGCTAATTTATGCCGAGTGAGTTAACTGAACTCGTAAGCTTCGTCCTAGTGACTACCTACTCAAGTTTCTGGTGGGACTCGTAACTGTAGGGCTCTACTATTTGTAAGTATCATTCTGGTCTCACTTAGCATTCTAGTAATCTCAAAGATGGTTTTCTCATTTATACTGCCCATTAAAGTACCCATTTTAAATCAAGCAGTACTCTCTTGGTTGTTACCAATTATATACATATTTTTTTTGGAGTTCATTAAAACTTTGCAGTTAATGCTAGTGGTTTTAGTCTGTTCCATTCCTTTCTAAACTGCCCAGTTATAGGAGTGCCTACAATTCGGCTGTATGTCTGGTGCAGGGTTGATGACTATTCCTGATTTGATATTGCGATTTGAAAGTGCTTGTCGTGAAGTTTCAGAGTCAATCAGGTTTGTTGAACTAATGAAAGTCACCATGTACTCCTGAAAATGAGATCTTTTAACAAATTTTGATGGGACATGTGAATTTGGCTTTACCTTTTTGTGATGTTGTGTTATATCCTTTCCAATCACCTGATAAAGGTATAGACATCATGATATGAAAAATTCTGGACGACAATTCATATTTTGTACAGAAATCTACAGGCAACAGGTTGAGATTTCATTTGATGTGATTGTTTTTACTCAATTAGATTAAGATTTTCCTGGAAACTAAATTTACATACAGATCACATTTCATTATCCCAAAATTGCAATTAGTATTCATGTCTTTTGAGTTCTTCTTATGCACTTAAAATGCTACTGGTTAACAAATAGGAAATGGTAAAATTAAAGTGGAGACTGTCTTCTCTAGCTTATCATGCAAGATAGCCAAAATCCACCAGTTATGGAAGCTTATACTCAACATGAATTCTAAGTGGAATTTAATAGGCATAATTCACTTCCATTCCTTTCCTTTTTACTTGTTTTATTAATTCTACTTTTCCTTTCTGGTGTTATAATATTTTGCATCTATTCATGTATTTCTGCTCTATGAGGTTGTAGAAGACAACTATAACTCGGAGGTGTTTATTTCTGCAAAGAAACTAGTTGAGGATTTCCAATTAATCATCTATTTGACCATTGAATAACATCTCATAGTTTTTTGTCTTGCAGGCCTGGCTCCAATGAAAGACTTAGGATTGTAGAGGATAAACTGATGAGGCAGAAAGCCAGACTGTTGCTTGATGAAGCTGCTTCTTGGTCTCTGCTGTGGTATCTATATGGAAAAGGAAATAAGTCTCTGGCCTTTCTTATGCTATATGTTAGTGGAGACTGTGATTGAACACCTTGCTGTGAATCATTTGCTTGTTTTCAAATTTGCAACATGCACTTTTGAACTATACATAGGATATTAGCACATGGTAGATTGAAAAACATTAATTGCAATATTGTGCATGAATGGTTATATCTACGTTGTTGGGAAATTTGCATATCCAGTTTTCCATATCCACAGAAATAAGTTTGTAAGGCCTTTTTCTTTTCCACTGCAGTTATATTTCCATGACCACTTGTAGTTCTTATTCTTCTTGTTTTTTGAATTGAGGTTGTTCCATGTAAGCATGGGAGTCTTTTTGTTTTTCTTGTTTGGACTCCATGCTTCTTGGAGCCATGATTGTGAAGCTTTTTATGCTTTTGCAGGAAGTGAAGACATTCCAGAAGATCTAATCCTGGTGATGAGCTTTTTATACTCTTGTTTTATTCTGAAACATCTATTTCTCATTTTTCACATCTTGAACGCCCTCTTGATTAATGACAGTTCCCAACAACTTCGCATTTGGAGGCTTGTCAGTTTGTTGCAGCAAATCATACCGCGCAGTTATGCCTCCGGATCATTCAGTGGCTTGAGGGGTTGGCCTCCAAGGCCCTTGATTTGGAGAACAAGGTAGCAAGTTTGACAATCTTTATCCTTATTTGAAGGTTGACTGTTTTTCTTTTAGTGTGGGATGGGGGAAATAGAAAGCATTTGCCAATGGTGTTAAAAAAATATGGTGCAACTCTGTTTGCAAATCATAACTTGTTTTGAACCTGAAATAAGCTTGGGTTAAGCTTGTGATAAAGAGGGAGTCTGACATCTGGTGACGAATATAAGAAAAGGGAAGTTACACTTTATTGCGTTTATGAATTATTAGCTTCGGGGGCCAAGGTTTGGTCTGTGGTATTAATGCCCATGCTCTCTCTCTCTCTCTCTCACACACACACACACACACATCCATGCACAGACAGGCAGACAGTGTAAACCTTGAAAGAACTTGATAAGAATTTTTTGGTGAAGACTTAAGGTTGTAGGTATTAGAAAAGTTATTTTCATGTTTTTATTTGTTCTGTCCACATGCAAGCATTTTTGTTACATTGCTATCTGTTTTTTGTCATAAAAGAGTGCTCTTTTAACTTAACAGTAATTCCACTTACCTATATGTGTGTAGTTTTTTGTCTCTTGTTTTCTGCAAAAGAGTGCTCTTTAGCTTAGCAAAATTCACTTTATTCATCTCCATTTTATGTATTTGCAGGTCCAAGGTTCTCATGTGGGTACCTATCTTCCTAAATCTGGAATATGGCATCATACCCAACGGTTTCTGAAGAAAGGTGCCTCAAATCTAAAGACTGTTCATCACTTAGATTTTGATGCTCCAACACGTGAACATGCACAACTATTACCAGATGACAAGGTAAAACAATGAACATACTGTGATAGCTTATCACCTTAAATTAAAATACTGAGTTACTGTTCACCTGGGTTCGTTATTCTTGTGATGTATATTGGATGCCAACTCTATTTTATTTGTAAGGAGAAGCCTTGATTGCCTTTTAATATGGGATACCACTATTTTCACTCTGGCTTTACATCTGCATATCTGGCATGGAATATGTGTTGTATCCTATGAACTCAGGGGAAACAGATTTGAAATGACAAACTAGACAAACTACTACTTGTTCTACTTGTGGTAGCTATGTGTTGGTATTTGCTTATTGTGTATGTGCATTAGTTAATGTCCTAAGCAATTGCTTGTACAAACAGAAACATGATGAATCTCTTCTGGAAGATGTCTGGACTTTATTGAGGGCAGGAAGACTAGAGGAGGCATGCAACCTTTGCCAGTCTGCCGGCCAGGTATGGCTGTCAAAAAGTTATTCATTTCTTCTTATCTTCTGATAAAATTGCTAGTATTTTTAAGAGATTCATTCTATTTTTTTTTTGCCTTTTCTTGGTGTCATAGCATTTATTCTCTTTGAACAGCCATGGAGGGCTGCAACTCTCTGCCCATTTGGAGGATTTGACCTTTTCCCATCCATTGAAAGCCTGGTAAAAAATGGCAAGAGCAGAGTCCTGCAGGCCATTGAATTGGAAAGTGGTATTGGCCATCAATATCGCCTCTGGAAATGGGCTTCTTATTGTGCATCGGAGGTAGATGATTAACATTATAAGTAAAGCTTAGTTGTCAAGTAAAGCAACTATTGTGTATTTTTAGTTCCTATCTGAAGTATTATATGTTTTTTCTTTTTCTTTTTCATTCCTTTGTCCTGTTTATGATCTTTTAAGGTCTTGCTTGATTTCTTGAATGTATCTTCTTGCCTAAGCTGTACTGATGCTTTATGTGAATTGATGTCAATACCATAAAAGTTGTGAACAAAATTAGAAGTTTTAGTACCTATTTTCTTGACAGCCATTGTTTGCACATGATAAGCTTTAGCATTGCTAACTATATATATTCCTTGCTTTCATTGTGTTGAAGCAAATTGCCAAGCAAGATGGTGGGAAGTACGAAATGGCAGTATATGCATCACAGTGTAGTAACTTGAAGCGCATTCTTCCAATTTGTATGGACTGGGAGGTATCTATGCTCTGCTTTACTGGCTTGCAGTTGTATTAATCATCTTGTAACTGGATAGATGACAGGCAAAAGAAGCCTTCCATTATCAGTTCACCTCTTTGAATTGCTTTTATTGTCTAATTCGAGATGACATGGGTGAAGAACCTAAATCCCTAGCTATTTTAATTTTTGGTTTCCTTGTATTTGTGGTTGAACAATTATGAGATGCAGTTAGTGTTATGCTTCTGCAGTCTGCCTGCTGGGCAATGGCCAAATCTTGGCTTGATGTCCAGGTTGATAAGGAATTGGCACGCTTGCAACCTGGGGGAATGGATCAATTTAAAAGTTATGAAGAAGCTATTGAGGAAACTCCAGAACAAGGGGATGGTGGTCAGCAAATAGCTGGACCAGATAACTGGCCCCTTCAGGTTTTAAATCAGCAACCCAGACACCTAGCTGCACTGCTTCAGAAACTCCATTCGAGGTTAAGATTTCATGTTTATCCATTATGGGTGTTTTACTGGTATTCTTTGACTATCTCAATTTCCAAGTTCTGCTCATACAGTGACACTGTGCATGAAGCTGTTACACGAGCATGCAAGGAGCAACAGAGGCTAATTGAGGTAATGATCTTTCTGAAAGGAATTCTTGTTTCTGAGAAGATAGCAAATTTAACCTCAGGAATCATTTGACAACTCTCCAGTTTGATTGACAAAAAGTATTGGGGAAAATTGATAAACTGTATATAATGTCAATAGGTGTTCTACATCTGCTGCTACCTCTTACAGATTTATGTTTTCTTCCTCGGTTGTGGATTTGAAACTTCTTTGGTATTCAGAATAGCTAGATTTTTGTGGTGTGATCATCCAATGTGTTGAAGGACATGTTCGACACAAAAAAACTTGCTTATGTAAACTATGGGTCAACTTGTGACTGGCAACTGAAAATTGGATACTCATTTAAAGCTGAAACCTCTAAACAGTAAATCAGAGAGGTGGAATAGGCTGCTTATTTAGGCGGTTGATCCTGTGAAAGTTGATTTTTTCTGGATTTTACTTTCATATCCTAGGGGCTTGTATAACCTTGTACAAGTTCTATTTGGCACAAAATAGTAGACTTGTGCTGCTAACGCAATTCAAGCTGCATCACACACTGTTCTACTTAGATCTTTTTGTGATGTGAGATGTCATTATTCCTTCTTTCCTGCAGCTCTTCCAAGCTGTGACCTTTCCCCATATTTTAGATAATTAATCTTGTTTTCCACTGTCCATTTTTATCATTTTTTATAAAGAGGATCAACAGTGGTTCTCCACTTAACCCCCTTGATGACTTGAAGCTGTGACCTGTCGGTTACAGGTGAAGCGTCTTACCGACTAGGCTACACTTCGTTGTCACAGTCCATTATGTTGATTGTTTGCAAATTCAGAAAGAAAGCAGCCTTTGCGATGGCCAGAGCTCTGCTCTTTTTCTCCTTATTTTTGGTCATAAATTGAAGAGTCTTGTTTTAATGTCTTGAACACTAAATTCTGCTCGAATGGTTTTACTGTCATTGACCAAGCTTTTGAACAGATGAATCTTATGTCAGGAGACATGCCATGCTTGCTTGATCTCATATGGTCATGGATATCTCCTTCAGACGATGACCAAAATGTCTTCAGGTATATGTCCACTATATAAGCTAGAAGGCTATGTATAGACCTTTCTGCTTTATTCCCACTAAAATTTTTCCCTCTCTTTTAACATGATTAGTTGTCTCCACCTTCTGCAGGCCACATGGCGATCCCCAGATGATGCGTTTTGGGGCACATTTAGTGCTTGTGCTTAGATATTTGCTTGCAGATCAGATGAAGGATGATTTCAGAGAGAAAATCATGACAGTTGGTGATCTCATCCTTCACATGTAAGTCATTATTTTCCTTTTGTGCTAATTATATATGAAATGCTTTTGAACCACACTTCTAGGTGTCAGAGTGCATAGATTAAGAAAAAAGTGGATATGTTTGGTCACTTGGTAAAAATTTTGGATTTCAATGGTTCTTCCCCTAAAACTATAAAGGTATACCTAGAAAACTTATATCATGAGAATAGTATTTGATGCTCGGTTGGTTTTGTGATTAAATTACTGGTCCTCTTAGCATGTTACCAACTTCATTTAGTCCCCTAAATAAACTTTAGATCATCTGTTTCTGTGAATTATATAATCTGGGATCTCTTTTTTGGGTTAATTTAAAGGCCATTTGAGGATAGATGTGTTCACTTTCATATTGCTGTTCAGGTATACTATGTTTCTATTCTCAAAGCAACATGAGGAATTGGTTGGGATATATGCATCTCAGCTTGCACGCCATCGTTGCATTGATCTCTTTGTGCATATGATGGAGTTACGGCTTAATAGCAGGTCTGGTTCAATGAAGTGAAGATTCTTGTTTTGCTGAGTCCTGGTCTGGTGTAAATTTCGGTCCTTCATTATTAGATAGAAAGTTGGCTGACTATTGGTTCCTTGCCTTGCATCGCATTTTCTGGAGAAAAAGTGGGCAGGACTTTAATCATGCCTTGAACCCTTTTATTGCATATGATTAGCTGACTTCAGGAATATGTGCCTGATAAATTAGGCCATACTTGTCTTCATTCATGCATGATGGATAATAATCTTCACTTTAGATACATATCACAAGCTCTGGCCTGGCAGTTAATCAATAGCTGGAGAAAATATGCTCTTTCTCTCTACACAAGCAAACACGTGTATTATGAATGATAGGTCCATTTACTTGTACTTGTTTTCCTTCAAAATCTTTGCTTTCTTCATGTTCTACTTCCATTATTTTGAATTTGGCAGCCCTTTGCTTATATGAAGGTACGTTAGGATGATTTGTCAAATTTAAGTCTGTTTGAGCTTTTAGGTTTGTTGGTGACTGTTATGCTGCCTAAATGACATTGAGGCATATTCTGCTGAGCTTTACCGCAGCATGCTGCATATGATGTATCCCTTCTCCATTTTATGAGTTCTTTAAATTTCTGGTACCAATTCTGGTTCCCAGATGGATTTCTCAGTTCCCCTTGTTCGAAGGAACTGCTACCCTAGGAGGAGCTGCTTTTAGTCTATTAGCTTTTGAGAAATTAATTGTAAGTGCTTACTTGCCTTTGACTTGTTATTCAATGTTTTACTTGCCTTTTTTCTCTCAACAGCGTGCATGTCAGGTATAAGATATTTCTTGCTGCCATTGAGTACTTGCCTTTTTCAGCTGGAGATGACTCTAAAGGCAGCTTTGAAGAAATCATTGAGAGGTATACTTATTTCCTGAAGAATATTTTTGTGTTGTGTAAAGTTAGTGCGAAGGATGCTGTGTTCCAACGGCACAACTGATTCATTGAATTGTAAATTCGTTGTCAGGATTTTGTTGAGATCTCGAGAAATTACAGTTGGAAAATATGATAAACTATCAGATATTGCAGAACAGCACCGTTTGCAGAGTCTTCAAAAAGCTATGGTTATTCAATGGCTTTGCTTTACACCTCCCTCCACAATCAAAGATGCTAAGGATGTTAGTTCCAAACTTCTTCTCCGGGCATTGGTTCATAGGTATTTCTGTCTTTTATCTTCCTTCATGGGTGTATGCTTACACTAACAGAGGCAAGACTTGTCGTGTATAGGTCTTTTCCTCTTTCAAGTCATATTGGTGCACAAAATGGATATATTGAAGCTAAAATCTGTGCAACTAATTATTTCTGGTGCTTCACTTTGTGTATTTTTTATTGTTGGTTTTTCAAGTCCTGTTTATAAGAGTTTTATTGCTTTCCTGCTTTAATCGATGTAGATTTTGGGTTTAAATTCTTCTTAGTCTCTCAAATAAATTGATTTTTTTTCTAATGTTTATTTCTGCAATACAATTACATGTTTGTCAAGATTCGTAAGATACTTCTTTTGCCAATTTTCTCCCTTCGGTTTGTTATTTTCTCCGTATAGGAAGGGGATATGGGAGATGAAATATCATATAGAACTTCCGGATTTGTAGCAGGAATTTTTTGGTCACTGATTTTCTTTTTTCTTTTTTCTCCAAGAATGATGTTAACCTATGATTACTTTATAGCAACGTTCTGTTTCGGGAATTTGCTCTCATCTCAATGTGGAGGGTTCCAGCGAATTCAATTGGGGCCCACACACTGCTTAGTTTACTTGCTGAGCCCTTGAAAGAGCCAACTGAAACTCTCCTTTCTACAGAGGATCATCATCTTACAGAGAATTTGCGAGAGTTTGAGGACTGGGTACCTTTCTGATATCGTAGTTTACATTTCTTCTAAGTTTTTCAATTGAGTCATCATCATTAAGAGTATTATTTTCTTTGTTTACTAATTTATTTGTTTTATCAATTAGAATGAATACTACTCGTGTGATGCAACATACCGGAACTGGCTAAAAGTTGAGTTAGAAAATTCAGAGGTTCCTCCCCGTGAACTTTCAGTTGAGGAAAAGACAAGGGCACTTACAGCAGCCAAAGAAACTCTGGTGTCATCCCTTTTATTGTTACAAAGTAAGTTTTAGTGGGAAAGAGCATTCTGAGATCAAGGATGCAGGTTGATATAGATGCACTAATGTTGTCTGTCATTTGGATTGGACCTAGCTTGCTTATTCTCCTGCTTGCAGTGACCTCTACTATCTTGCTCATCATATTAATTTACTTTTGAACTGGTTTTCTAATAATGAATATCTTTTGATTATGTCTTCAGGAAAAGAAGCTCCTTGGTTGGTTCCAACCCAAGATCGAATTTACGAATCTGAGGAACCTGTATACCTTGAATTACATGCCACTGCGATGCTCTGTCTACCCTCTGGTGAATGCTTGTCTCCGGATGCCACTTTGTGCACAACCTTAACAAGTGCTTTGTACTCTTCGGTGAGCGAGGAAGAAGTGTTGAAACGTCAACTCATGGTACATTTACCTTTAAGTCCTGATTTCCTGGTGAATGAAGATGACAATTAAAAGAATATAATAACACCATTAATATTACAATGAAAAAAAATGACTTATGGTTTCGTGCGGATGCTTTGATCTCCACATGGTTTATTGGCTATTACTTGGATGGCTTAGTACCTGCAAGATGCGATGATTGAGTAATCTACTCCAAGTTTTGACTTTTTCATTCTACTGTAGATTTTAAGTGGGGAGGTCATGGTTGTTACGTCTAAATGTTATCATACTCTTTTTGGGGGATGCCTATCAGGTTGTAGTGTTGCTGTACCTGATAGGCGATGAATGTTGTTTTGGTTTCAGGTGAGTGTCTCTAGGTCAGCGAGGGATGAGTACTCCATTGAGGTGATACTACGCTGTTTAGCAGTAGCAGGCGATGGGCTAGGGATACACGAGGTCAACGATGGTGGTCTCCTATCTACTGTGCTTGCTGCGGGCTTCAAAGGTACTGACTTGCAGTAGCTGCTTTATTTACTTAATATTATATCAAGTCTGGTTTGTGCAAGTCGTGCAAATTTCTTTAATTTACTTATCCCAAGGGTCATAGCAGTGCGTTGAACTGGTTACTGGACGCCAAGCTACTTGGACCACTTCCAGGGGCTACTGCTCTCCCCATGTATGTTTTTGTGCTGAGGATGATACGAACTTGTAGAGGGTCTGAAATTTTATTTCTGGTACATGTGATGGCAATAATCCTGATCTTTCCTTGGGATAAGACTCTCTCTATTCCCTGATACAACTGCACAAATTTGATTCTTGTCCATCAACGACTTCTTCAGCACAGCTTTTATATTTGAAATTTCTAAATACTGCTGTTTAGGCCCATTGTCAGAGTTTGGCTGTATCCAACTAGTATAATTGCTGGTCCAACTGTAAGGACGATTACAATCCAAATCAAGGAATACAGATGTTAAATGAATTGCACTATTATTGTGGTTGATTATGCTTATTCTTTCCTGCAGAATCTTCTGTAGTAACCATATCTTTCGTTACAGGTGAGCTGGTTAGGTTTCAAGCCGGAGTAACTTTGGAAATCTCTAGATTAGATGCTTGGTATTCAAGCAGTCTTGGGTCTTTGGAAGGTCCAGCAACATACATTGTTCGAGGCCTTTGCCGTAGATGCTGCATTCCGGAAATAGCTCTTCGGTGTATGCAGGTGGGCATAGGGTGAAACATAATGAAAAGAAAATTATGAAATATATAGAACTGTGAACTAGCAGCCAGAGAATTAATTTCTGTGTCCTTTTTTGAGTCTCTATTTTGGTAATTCATAGGTTTCCGTTTCCCTCGTGGAGGCCGGCAATCCAGCCGAAAGCCATGATGAATTAATTGATCTAGTCTCATGTGCTGAAACTGGATTTCTTCATTTATTTAGTCAGCAGCAGATGCAGGTGAGCACAGTTCTTAAATTTGTCTCTTTTCAATTACAAGAATTTGGACCACAAAGGATCTTCTGTCCCACATTTTGTATCATTTCCTGTTCCAACATCTATTAAATTGCCATATATCCTTCATGAGCATCCTATTATAATTCTTTTTCTTGTGCCTTTAGGTTCTAACACTACTAAGAGAGTTGAATGTAAAAGATCACAGACTAAAAAAAACAAAAATTAACTAAAAAAATGTGGTTTTAATGAATTTTTTGATTTTTTGTTTCTCTATTATATATTTTTATTTAGTTTGTTATCTTTGTATTCTACCCTGTAAAAAGAATTAAAATGAGATGTTCCAGAAGGGTATATGACAATTTAATAAATGTTGGGACAAAGAGTCGTATAGGAAATGAGATAGAAGACCCCTTGCAAATTTCGACAGGGTAGTTACTTGCAAATGGCTTCATTAGTAAATAGAATTTATTGGGGTCTGGTTTGCTTCCTGTTTTGTCATATTAATTGGTTATACCAGTATCTCTGCACTTGCTTTTCCGTAAGTGCTTTGTGCAGAAACAGTGGGGCTTGTCGTCTCTCTTTCCTTATGCTTTACTTATGGATTAAATACTGAGATACAGTTAGACTTAACTGACATCCAGCAGTCTTGAATCTAGAACATCTAATTCCCTGGTCTCAAGCTTGGTTTTTTATCATCAGACCATTGCCTCATTGGCGATAGTCAAATTACTTGAGATTTGAAAATAGAATTAAATGATACCAAATGCTTTATTGTTGCTATTGTGTGTGTGTGTGTGTGTGTTTTAAATTTTTTCCCTCCTCCTTAGTGCCAATATTTATTGCATGTTCAAGTAGTGTCTCGAAAAGCCCTTGTTTTTTTTGTTTTAACCAGATTCTATCCACACTTATATGCTAAATTTTGAAATGCGAGCGTCGAGCACATCACTATAGGAACTTCTCGTGCTTTTGACATTTATTAGTTGGAATTAGGTAAATATCACTTTAGAAACTATTTGAGAGTCAATTGAAACAGAAGCCAGTAAAAAACCTTAGCCTTTTTTCTTCTGCTTGCGTTTCTGGTTTTTGCATTCTTTGTTACTCGCTTGATTGTTAACAAAGAAGGTACCGAGCAAGTTTCCCTCTGGGTTGATTGGTTGTGACCGGCACTGACCAAGCTCCTCTTGCAGAAGTTTTGATTTGTATTATTATTGCTGTGCCCATATTGCGTGCTGCTGACTGGTTTGGGATTTGGTTTGCTGCAGGAATTTTTGTTATTTGAAAGAGAATACTCAATTCATAAAATGGAGCTTCTGGAAGATAATTTTTCCTGACTCATTTCGACGGTGCAAATGGGAATGGGATCTTAAGCGCTTGGTTTCCAGTTTGGTGAAAAAAAAAAAAAACTCTTGGGTTCCGCCATTGGTGTACCATACCCTGTGCACTGCTGCACCGTTCTTGATGTAGATCATGCTGTGTCTAACTTATTGTGATGTATGTGTATACGCAGAAGCAAAAAATGTACCCCTTGACTGCAAATACCTTACATAGATCATCTAACTAGTTATGGGGGCTTAATATCCGAAACATCTATCTTTCCCATGTCAATTTCTCTTGCAATTTATTTTAACACAATTACTTGTGATGCTGAAACTCGTTTAGATTGCTATTTTTTTGGAGTTTTTGTAAAAAGAATATACAGTAATGATTTGACTTAATGTATGAATGCGAGGTAAAAGGATGATTCGAAAATACGATTACGGAAAACATAAAAATTTTCTTTTTCTAGGAAATATGGGAAATAATTGCAGTAGAGATGAATGATAGCGAGCCATATTGTATTCTGGGTTCCCTTATTTATTTACGTCTCAATGACATTGGGGTTGGCATTTGAGCTTAGTACCTCTTTCAGGCCAATTTCTTTTACTCACTCGATTAAAAAGGCTGGAGATTTTCGCTTTTTTTTTTTCCCCCGGAATTTCATAACGGGTTGAACTTTGTGTTTAAGCTTGCATTTTTTTTTTTGGAAATAATATTTAGTAATACAAAATTCTAGTACAAATTAAGAATTTACTATTAAAAAAGGAAAAAGTAAAAATCGAACCATTTTAATTGAGTTGACAAAAGACATTTGACCTACTAAGCTTAAATTAAAGTATCATTTCAAATAAGCAATTTATTTTATAGGACCAATTTAGCGTTGAACTTGAGATTTTCCATGACAAATAAGTTCAACAACTTTTGATATCAAACGCAGGTCGAGCTACATTGGAAATCCTACTAATCACAAATTTCCTATTCAGATTTGGTTTAATTGATTGAACAATGAATTAATTTTAAAAATTAATTAAAAAAATTTCACTTTAAATGAGCTAAATATCTTTGTAGACGGACAGTTCATCCAAACCGAGCCTCGACTCTGCGGTCGGCTGGCCCAAACCCAAAGTTCTACAAAACCCCTTCCTGCCTTCTCCTCACAAAGGAATTTTTTTTTTTCAAAAATATAATAATAAATAAAAGTCTTCCTTCCCTGATCGTCCCTCGGAAATTCGGTTCCTCCTCACTAACTATAATGCAGTAAATGTTCATTGCTGCTGAAGTTCTGCGACTGGAAAAACTTTTCAAATTGCAGTGGTTTTATTGCCCAATACCAGCAAAGCATTCGCCGGAGATGAATTGTTCAATTTTGAGATGAGAAGATAACTGTTCCCCATTAGACACTGAGAGATTTAATAAGCCATGGGGATTTCGTTTAAGGTTTCCAAGAATGGTAGAAGGTTTCGCCCCAAACCGCTCCCTCTTCGACCCGACAGTTCCTCCGTTCCTGCTCCCTCCGATGGAGCAGACGACGTCATCTCCGTTCGCACTTCTAAAGATGCCAATCATATCGTCGGAAAAACTGAATCTGCTTCCATGTCAACTCCTAAACCCGCAGTATGCCTTCTCTTTTCACAATTTGCTTTTTGGAGATTTATTTTTTCTTTTTTTAGTGTTCAATTTTTCATCTGTTATCAACTCAGTTGGTACGGTTCAGTATTGATGCCTTTCGCTCGACAACAAAAATAATTTTATTGGTTCGAGTTTGTTTTGGCAGTGAAAGTTGCTAGTGTCTTCTGTTTCATTAAGTTGAAAATTTTAAGTTCATTCGGTGGCTTAATGAGTAGGGAGAGATTTTACACTTGTGATCGCTATGCACAGAAATGGACGTTTTATGAAATATTCTCCTTCTTGTGATTCAGCTTTGCTAATCGCCGAAACTGATAACAAGGAAAAGAGCAAATAAATTAATCAATAGATAAACAACTACTATTTAAATGATAGTAACAATAATGTGGCTGTTCCCCCTCCCTCCCCCAACATCTTTGGTTGAGCATATGATTTTGGGAATGCATTTAGTCATGTTATAAAACCTTTTCATTGGAGTCATTTGTTGGATAATCATAATATTTGGAGAGGAGAGGTGGTAAGGATGACTATAGTTTTGATTTACTTAGAGAAAATGGATTAATCTTTCATATACTGTTAGCATTGGATGAATGACAATTATGCAAAATTTGAATTTGAAATTCAACTTTTGCACATACGTAATGCATCCAACAGTGATAATGTATACATTGTCAGCGTATATGAGATTTACTCAAAACAAAATTGCATATGCAGATATTGCTCTTTCTAACCAAACAATCATATCATGCTTCCTAATACAAGAGCAAAATTGGGAGATAATTGGGGATTTTGTTTTGGTCACTATGAAGGGAGCAAAATGGTATAGTCGATATCTATTGAAAAGGAAAAAAAAAAAAGCTATCATTTATTGATAAAAACTCTCTTGTTTGTTTCCAATTTCAATATTTTATTTTGTGTACAGGTTGACTTTAGCGAGAGGGACAATGACACTTCTGGAACCTCAGGTATGTCAAATTCTTCTGAAGAACTTATAGATGATTTCTTTTATTTCTGCAGCAGTAGTATTTGTATTAATTGGTAACCTTTCTCTTTTTGTTCCAATTCCACTAGAAACTGAAGTTTCGTTTACACTGAGCCTTTTCCCAGATGGATATTCTATTGGAAACCTCCCTCAGGTTTGTTTCAATATCTTTTATTTGGAAAGCATGCCAACATAACTGCTTGAATAACGAAGAAAAGAAAATTTTGGCACACCTAGTGCTGTATATAACTATTGGAGATGATTATTCTTTCCTTAGTTTCAGGGTGAATCTGGGCATCAGCTATCTGCTGAAGTTCCAAAATATTTGCATCCATATGATAGAGCATCTGAAAGTCTCTTTTCAGTGAGTACATAGTTAATACCTTTTGCTTTACTTGCAAATATTCCTGTTCTATGTTTTTTTTCCCTTGAATTGATATTTCATTTGTGCTTATTTAACGTATTATTTTTTTTTCCATGTAATACTGTTTTTATTGTACAAAAGTGACAAAAATGTTAATTAGCTATTTATCATCTTTTTTTACTTCTTGATGCATGAAGTAAATTTGGTGCCTTTGAGGTCTGGTTTTGTTATAATCATTTTGTCTCTTGCCTTCTGGTTTATGTAATCGAGAATATCTTGATAATTGAATGGTTTTTCTTTCCTTTTTTCCCCTCTACATTCTTGTGTATGAAGGCTATTGAATCTGGTCAGTTGCCTGGGGATATTCTGGATGATATACCATGCAAGTTCACAAATGGGATGCTTGTTTGTGAGGTAAGTTATCTCGAGTTCATTGTAGTTTTTGGGTAACTCTGTATCAGTTATATGATCGGTATGGGGATTTTTGGAAAAATTTGCATGTTGGTGTGGGCATTTGCTGACATGGTAACCTCAGTTTGAAAGCAGTTCAATTCTGGCTTTCTGTATCCTCTGGCTTTGTGTATCATCTGAAAAAATGGGAAAGGAAAAACCAGCTAATAATTTCATTCTAACTTCTGTATACACTGTGATAAATATATGTGACAGCCCAGACAATTATGTTCCCTAATCAAACTTTTGTTTTGTATTGCATCTCCATCTTTCTCTCATCTGCGTGTAAAAGAGGGACATGTTGTGGTTATCTCTTATCTTTCTTCATTTATATATGCCCTTTTTCTCTTAATCTGTTGTCTTCTAGTATCATGCTCTTGTTTTGATTCTCGTATTCTGGCTTGCCTAATACATCCATCATAGTGTGTGAGTACTTTTGCTATTTACACCTTTAAAGTTATGAATAAGTTAGTGATGAGGTGGTTGTAATCCTTATTACAGGTCCGAGATTATAGAAAGTGTTTATCTGAAGCAGGAGTTACTGTGCCTTCTGCCAGTGTTTCTCCAATTATTAACAGGGTATGTCTTAGGATGTCTCTGGAGAACGTTGTCAAGGATATCCAATCAATCTCTGACAGTGGTTGGACATATGGTGATTTGATGGTTAGTATGGTTGTCATTCTTATGTCAGCATAAGAAGGAAATATTACCTAATGTCGTGCAATCATTTGCCTTTGGATAGGAAGTGGAGTCTCGAATAGTGAAAGCCCTACAACCTAAACTCTGCCTAGATCCAACTCCAAAGTTTGATAGGCTTTGTGAAAATCGAACTTCCACTCCCATTAAGGTAATCCTGTTGTAACTTACTTCAGGAGATGTTTTTGTGATCGGACACCACTAAGGTTATCCAATTTGTTTCTGCAGTTAAATTTGTCTCTAAGTAGCATGAGGAGGGAAAGGTTAAAGCGTATTCCAGAAGTTACAGTGACATCAAATAAGAGTATCCATGGGAAAAAGATATGCATAGAGAGAGTTCCTGAGGGCTCAAGATTTGGAGATTCTGGAACTGCACTGCAGCAGCCTATCCATGATAATCTGCAGATTCAAAATAATGGTCCAAACAGTATGCTTGCCCTTAGGTCTAATAGCTTTGGGCCAAATGCATCTGTCCCATCATCTCCTTTGGTATCTCAGCAGTCAAAATACCAAATGGGGGTTGGTAGCCCAAGATATATGCAGGATCATAGGTCAGGAGCTGTTTCGAATGCATCAGGTGGTTCTCTTCCTGGGCAGGACATGATTATCAATTATGCTGATAATATGAGCTCTGGTGCTGCTATTGGTGGGAGGGACAATCAAGAAACACAATCGAATTCAAACAAGAGATCAAGACTTACTGCTATTGGTGCTCATGGAAATCAACAGCAAATTGTAGGATCACAAATGGAGAGCTTCCATGGATCGGATTCGCATTGGAAGAATACACTTTTACAGCAGCAATCACGCATTCAGTATGCTACTTCTGGAATGCAGAAGTATCCACAGCAAATATTTGAAGGGGGTTTAAATCAAGAAGCTGGGGCAGCGCCTTTCTCCCAAGGAATGAGGTATGGCTTAAAGGAAGAGCCAGTTGAGACAGAGAGATGGGACAAGCCAGAGCTAGGACAAACTAGAAATGAAATGCATATGCTGGAGTCCGAACTAAATCAAACAGATTCTCCGCAGTCCCGACTTCAGCAAAGAGTACCACAGCAACTTGTTCGATCTAGTTTTGCTCAGACTCCTTGGAATAATCTTAGTCAGCCTCTTGAAAGTAATTCTAGAAAAGAGGATCCATACCACAAGAGGAAGGTAGTGCAAAGTCCTCGTGTTTCTGCTGGAGGCATACCTCAGTCTCCTTTGTCATCAAAGTCTGGAGAATTTTCTAGTGGTTCAGTAGGGCCCCAGGTTGGAGCAGCTGTAACAAGTGGATATATATTATCCCAAAAGGAGAAGCCAGGAATCACATCGGTTTCTCCAATTGGATGTACAACTTCTTTGACGTCAAGTGCTAATGATTCTATGCAACGTCAACACCAGGGACAAATTGCTGCAAAGCGAAGATCCAACTCTCTTCCCAAAACCCCGGCTATGAGTGGAGTTGGTTCTCCAGCTAGTGTTAATAATATGAGTATGCCAATAAATGCTAGCAGTCCTGTTGGAACTCCTCCTTTGGCAGATCCAGTTATGATTGATAGGTTCTCGAAAATTGATACGGTGACTGCCAGGTATGATGCTGATCAAAATGCTATTGCACTACAGCTTGATTTGTTTGGCATGTTTTTCCAGGAAATTTCCACAAACCTTCAGCTTACTGTTTCTCCATATTACCCTTTGACGTATGTGTCTAATATCTGAGTTCAATTGCTCTAGATTTTGACCTTTCCTTTTCTTACTGTATGAGAGTACTTGAATATTGGTAAAATGCAGAAAATCATGTTTCGAATGATTCACCAAGGGTCAATGTTGCAGAGCTTTTCACATAGCAAGGATGTCGAATATGGACTGACCAATATCTTACATTGCAAAAATAATTGCCTGTTCCAAGTTTCACGAGGGATTGTAGCCTATGCGTGCTGCTATTGTATTAAGCAGTTTGTTATGCTTTTAGTTCTTATTTATGTTAAATGTCCTTAACTTCACTCTTCTTTGATCAACAATTATGTTTGCTTAATTTTCGGAGTACTTGTGAGGAAATTTTCGTGTCAATCACTCAAAAATCTTTGTTTTTGGGATTTGCTGATATTTTCAGATTCCAACTTAATTGCAAAAAGAGTAAGGTGGATGAGTACCCTATGAGGAAAACGAATGTATTCCCTGCTCAGCAGCTGTTGGCTCTTCTCTCAAATGATTCAAGCAATGAAAACTTCAAGGATGAGTCACGTAAAATGCCATTGTCAACCTCACTTGCAGGTGGGAACATGAATGTTTGCAAGACGAGGGTGTTAAATTTTATGCTGACAGAGCGCATAGTTCAAGGTTTGTTGGGACTGGAGTTTTAGATTTTGATCTTTACTGTGGGTGTTGATCTGATTGATCCTTTTGCTTACAAATTATATCCGTCAGGGAATGGTTATTCTATTGTGCCCAAGGCTCGGACTAGATTGATCATGTCAGAGAAGCCGAATGATGGTACTGTAGCAATTCATATTGGAGAGATAGAAGATGCCCAGTACTTGGCTGCGGAAGACTACCTTCCTACCTTACCCAACACGGTGAGTTTCAGGATTATCTTTCAATCTGGGTGTTTATTCCTTTCCCTCAGCTGTCTGCCTGCCTTGCCCCTATTTGGAATGATACCGAAGTCCGAATATCTTATTCTTATTAAACAATTATGTATTGCATACTTCTCATTACTGTGGTTTAAGAATCAGTTGGCTTTCCTCCTCTGCTAGCCTGTGCATTTCCTTTCATGGTTGAACTAATGAAACACCCTAAATCAAGGAGGAGAAACAGGAAGTAGAAAATGAAAATGTTGAAGGAAGAACAAGAAGAAGGGAAAAAAGGAAAATTAAAAAAACCATTTTATACCTGTAGGCGTATTAAAAAAAAGGGGGGGGGTGGGAAATTTATATGCCCAGAGGTGTATAAAGATCACATGTTCAGAACCAATAAAACTAGGTCCTGCTCATAGAACTCGGGGGCTGTTCCTACCTTTTTAAGCTGCTGAAATCCCGGTCGCACACGCCAAAAGTTTTCCGCGATAGATTTCCTTGTAGTAGTTCCTTATGCTAAGTGGCTAGTTGTTTGAGTACTGATTCTTCACATTTCATCTGCACCAGCTGAATTTTCTTTCCATCCTTTAGTCCACCAGAGACAAAATAGCATCTCTGTGCCTTTGTAGATTGTTTTGTAGTAGTTCTGACATCAATTGTATGGTAATTGTAACAGCACACGGCAGATTTGCTTGCAGCACAATTCTGTTCACTGGTACGTTACTTCTAATGTTCATATCACTCTCTTTTTCTTCTTCCTTGTCTTGTAATGATCTCATCCTTTATCCAGATGATACGTGAAGGATATCTTGTTGAAGATCTTGTCCAACCAAAACCAATTCCAACAACGAGTGCCTCAAGCAACCAACCTAGTGCTCCAGGAGTTCTTCCTAATAATCCTGCTGAAATGCAGCAGTATCCAGCAGGAGTTTCAGGTCCTCCATCAAATGACAGTAGTAAGCCATCAAACAGTGGAGCTCTGTCATTGAATCCATCCAATAATTTACAAGCACCGAGAATGCTAGCTCCTGCGAATGTACAGGGAGTACATATCTCCCAAGGGCTTCTGCCTGGGACTTCAATGCCATCCAGGCCACAGCAACCTGACCCACTACCAACTTTGCAGCAGCAGCAACTGCAGAGTCAACATCAGTTGATGCAGCAGCAGCAGCTCCAAAGATCACCCCTCATGCTTGCTGCTAATCCAATGTTGAATACTATGGGGCAGAATTCCAATATGCAGTTGGGCAATCACATGGCAAATAAACCTTCACCCCTCCAACTTCAGATGCTGCAACACCAGCAGCAGCAGCTGCAGCCACAACAGCAACAACAGCAGCAGCAGCAGCAGCAGATGCAGAGGAAAATGATGATGGGTCTTGGAACTATAGGTATGGGAAACATGGCAAATAACATGGTTGGGCTTGGAGGCCTGGGCATGGCAGGTGTACGGGGAGTTGGTGGAGCAGGAATTTCAGCACCAATGCCATCTATTGCAGGAATGGGCAACTTGGCTCAGAATCCAATGAATCTTAGCCCAGCTTCAACTATAAGCAACACAATTAGCCAACAGTTACGCTCTGGGGCTCTTACTCCAGCACAAGCTGCTCTGATGCAAACAAAGATAAGGATGGCACAAAATAGAGTGAACATGCTGAGTGGCCCTCAATCAAGTATTAGTGGTATTACCGGTCCTCAATCCAGTATTAGTGGTATTACTGGTCCTCAATCCAGTATTAGTGGTATTACTGGAGCTAGGCAGATGCATGCTGGAGCTACGGGTCTTTCAATGCTAGGTCCTGCTCGAGGCAACCTCAATCCTATGCAAAGAACTATGGGACAAATGGGTCCACCAAAGTTAATGACTGGGATGACTCCTTACATGACCCACCAGCAGCAGCAGCAGCAGTTGCAACAGTTGCAACAGTTGCAACAGCAGCAACAGCTTCAACAACAGCAACAGCAATTACAGCAACAACAAGAAACTGCTTCACCTCTGCAGGCTGTTGCTTCTCCTCCACAGGTAGGTTCACCATCTAATATGGGAATGCCACAGCAAATAAATCAACAGACTAACCAGCAGCAGCAGCAACAGCAGGCCAGCCCACAGCAAATGAGTCAGAGAACTCCAATGAGCCCACAACTAAGTTCAGGGGCTATACATACCATGAGTGCTGGTAATCCAGAAGCTTGCCCAGCAAGCCCTCAACTGAGTTCTCAGACTCTGGGTTCTGTCAGTAGCATCGCTAATTCTCCCATGGAGCTGCAAGGTGTCAACAAGAGTAATTCAGTTAATAATGCATAGAAGAATGTGGAGATTTTGATTTTGATTCCCTGGCGGTTTCTTTTAGCTGCCTTGGTCCACCTCAGCTCCTTAGCAGCATATCTGATTGGCAATATTGTTGTTACTTGGCGTGTAGTGTCTATGCCTGATGTCGTATTGTGGTGCCTTGTAAAATTTGTACGATTATATGTATGTATATTAGTAGTCATCTTAGTTTTTACAAGTATGTTCAGTCTTGGTGTATTAGCACCTTTAGTTTCTCAAAATAACACTTCTAATTACAATTTATTGCTTGCAGGAAACTTAAAATTCTGCAGCAACAAGAATTTGTAAGTATAGAAAAGTGCTTTGGTTATTGGACGGTATTGTCAAATGTTTGTTCTAATCTTTTCAGGCAAATAACAAGTGGTGCTTTGGTTATTGGACGGTATTTTCAAATGTTTGTTCTAATCTTTTCAGGCAAATAACAAGTGTTAATCATTGCGATTAATTGACCATTCTAATTACTATAGTTACTCAAAACAAAATCTTGAAATCTTTAAAATTTTCTTCCTTTGACAAGTTTCTTGTATCGTGTTATACACATTAGATAGGCAGTACTGGCGTCTATAACCATTGATCCAATACAAAACGGTCCCAAGACTCACGATCACGGTGCCTTTTCGTGTTGGTCTATCATATCCTATGTACCTTCATATTTCCCGCTACAACTACTAGGAAGGGATGAAGAATTGCGGAATACATGGATGCAACGTCAGATGTACTTAATTTGTTTTACGTCATCTAAAATGTTAGGGTTAAACTTGCAAGTTATTAATACTAATTCGAAGATGAAATTTTCTGTCTGAAGGAGAGCACCAAAGCACCAGATGCATCGGAAGCAAAGCACAGAAGACAAAATAAGACGGAGCAAAAGAAAAAAAAAACACGCTTCCGGATCTCCGAGCCCCTCACTCACTGTTTCATAGAAAAAAAAAACAAAAAAAAAGGGAGGCCTCTGCGTCTTCAACTGTTTTTGTTTCTAATTAATTACCTATGAACCCCAAATTTCTTCTTTACTATTTGCAATTTCTCAACTTCGTAGGCAAATGCTGAACACATCCAAGGATTCCATTTGTCTTGAAAATCCATTTGCTTCCTTTCATTTATCAGAGAAAGTAAAGGACAAATCCATGCATTCCACCGCCCAGTTAGTTACCCGAGAATTAGCTGAGACTTCCCAGCAGTTTATAATGCAAGCACATAGTCCTGCAAAATTTGTTTGACAAGAAAACATGGACATTTGAAGCTACTACACCCCAAAACACAGTAAAGGAATGCGGTTGAACAAATTCTTAGATTTTGCATAGCAGTCTATCATGTTGCGTCCTCACGTGGCCTCGAGTGATGTCCTTCACTGTACAAGTTCCAGCAAGGGCCATGCTTAGCTCTAGCTCCTCCTTCAGCATGTTAATGACTCTCTTCACCCCATATTCTCCCTTTGCTGCCAACCCAAAGAGAACTGGCCTTCCAATCTATAGCACAATTCCAAGCATACTGAGGATACTTCATATTTGCAAGAAAATGCATGGCGACACGTACAACAGGAGAGAAGTGGTGCTTATCAGTTTAAGACGAATTAAATGATAAAACAAATTTTACCATAACAGCTTGTGCACCAAGGGCCAAGGCCTTGAATATGTCCGTCCCTCGCCTCACACCTCCATCAAGCAGAACAGGAATTTTCCCTTGAACAGCTTCAACCACCTAAAATCGTATGACGCACAAACGCACAAGATGTTACACCAACTACTAATGGCCACCCGGTGCAAGAGGATAGGATGATACAGATCAAATTTCTGAATCTTATGAATGGTACAGTTGGGGGATAATGTGTAAAGACACTGTTCTGTTAGTGATCAAAGAGAATTGACATAGCGCAACACCTCCTGTTTAATTAAAAGTACCACACTTCAAAGTAGTCCTATCCTCTTATCTACAAACATCTGGAACTGCCTTTTATCTTTCAAGAATGGGCGAGTACACGCCAAAACAACTCAGAGCTTTGGATAAACAGCGACAAAGAAGAGCCATTGGGATTTTGGAGTCTAGATCAAGTTTCAGTCATTCTTGAAAAATCATTTCTTTAGCATAAATCTAATGCAATACCTTTTGCTGATCACCAACATTTGACAAACGTAATAAATCATACATGTTTCTGGAGAGAAACATTCAGAGTTAAAAAGTAGATTAAACTCTGTAAATAACAAAACAGAGTTAGACAAAACACTTATACTTAAAACATCGTAAGGTATTTCTGGTCGAACACTAGAAGTTAAAACACAGTATCATACTCTTTTCTCAGTGCACAACCATCACCAATAATTTGGAATACTTTAAAATGGGCTAAAACTTCTATCCATGAAGTACAGACGCATAAAACCATCAGACGTATGAGCTTAATGTACCTACCTCTTCCAAAACACTTATAGTAGCTGGAGAATAATCTAGCTGCCGAGCTCCATGATTAGAGACAATGATGCCTGAAACTCCTACTTCCAAAGCTTTTATTGCTGTAACAATAGCATTTTTACAACAGAGAAATTGAAAAAAAACTGCAAGGACTTTTTACCATATGTGACGTTGTAACCTATTGTGTGTCATTGGAGTGATGAATTTGCAACCTTAAAGCAGATTGACTCATGAATAGGATATCCAAATTCCAAGACCAGCTTTGATCAGATAACAGAAGAATTAGGATGTCAGTGGTACTAATCTCTGGCTATTACGTTATAGAGGTGGCAGTGGTGATTACATCAGAAGCACCTTGATGGACATATGGAAGTAGGAAAATTATGCAAAACATGTTCATTCTGATGTTTCAGAATGCACATATCTATAGGAATGCAGGAAATCAATAGGGGAGTTTTAAGCTTACCATCCTCAGGAGTGAGTACGCCCTTGATCAGAATGGGCAAATTTGTAATGGACTTTAACCATGTTATATCCTGCAAAAGGTGTGATCCAGACAAGCAATAGTTCACTCAACAACTATAGTTTGTCATACTCATCAAGTGGGTTACAAGTTTCTTGGATGTTGGAACAGAGGGTGTACACTCCAAGACTAATGCTTCTGAAGCAAAACCAGAAATGCATGTAGTTAATACCTTCCAACAGACAGAAGCATCCAACATAGCAGATGCATAAGCTGCGAGTTTTGAACCTTTATCCTTAAGAGAAAAATAAAAAGAAACCACATCAATAATCAACATAAAGAAGAACTATGTACATAACTAGGGAGATATGTGAAACGACACTGGAAGAACTAATGGGATGTGCTACCGCAACTTGAAGATTTCTAGCGCATAAAAGCACACATGATTCTACTGTATCTAAAGACCGGATTCTGCATATGATACAGAACTTGCAAAGCAGAAGATGGAGAAAAGAAACTTGATTAACAAATTAAAAATCACCTTATCATGTATCCACGGAAGTCCATCAAAGGTGTCATTTATGCAACATTCCCAGATAATAGTTAGACTTAAGAGACCTAAAAACCCAAGAATGAATGTTTTTCTGTTTTTTTTTTTTAATATTGAATTTGGTAAGTAGAAGTCAAAAAAAATATGATCCATCTTCATGAACTTAATCATACAGCGAGAATTCCTGCTAAAATTTCTGATGCATCTATCTTCAAAAATAAAATCAACGAATTTGGAAAGGTTGCTCTTTTTCTTTTCTGAACTATGCCTCCCATCTATTACTCTGATTCTCTTTCCAGCTAATTAGATTACTAACACTAGCTACAGATTTTTTTGCACTTACAGTAACAACATCAGTTGAAATGAGACCGTCAAAATTTCTCACTGGAGGTGCAATCATCCTGCAAGAATGATTATGCTAAAAGGGTCAAATATGCGATGAGAAAAAGCACGTCTATGTTTTGTGCAAATCAAAGTAAACTGTGACAAAGATTCTACTTGAGAAAATGGCATATATTCATGTTACTCACTTGTTTTTTATGTCAGCCTCTCTCCGACCAAGTCTAGGGGTATCAGCAGTAAGGATGACAGCCTTGAATCCACTTCTTTCCGCCCTTCGTACCAGTAGAGCAGTTATATCCCGCCTTTTGTAAACCTAATAAGAGAAGAAGACCAAACCTGAATCAACTCCTAAAGCAATAGCATAACCAAATATTTCCCACTTGGACATTAGAAATCTTTTAGAAAAACAATAAGATCTTAGTAGACAAGGAAGGATGGATACATATAGTTGAAAGAAGCGGATGGCATTGCAGCTTGAAGCAACCTCCTCCAATGGGCGGGAAGACGAGAAGGACACAGCCTGATATTGACAAAAAAGTGTTAAAACCTAGAGTTCATATTAAAATCAATCGCACCCTTCAAAAAATGAATACCATAATGGTGTCACATGCTGCTGCTGCTCTGGCAGTTGCAACTTCCCCTGGAAAAAAACAGTTTTAATAGTCAACTTAGAAATACACCAAGTTCCATGACAAACTGGTGAAGAAATACACACACCTTCAGGGTGTGCCAATTTATGCCCGCCAGTTGGGGCAATCATAAGGGGTGCTGAAGTTCTATAGCCCAAAATACTAGTTGAAATGTCTATTTTGCTGACATCCACAAGAACTCTTGGCAGGATGCTGAAGTGATGCAAAATTCATGTTAAAAACCTGTCATAGCTTGCAGATACTGAGCAACTGCAAATACACCTACTTTATTCTGTGAAATGCTTCCACATTTTCCTTAAGTGTATACTGGTCCTCAGCACCACCAGCATAGTAGTCATAATACATCTTTGGAAGGGCTTGCCTTGCGAGTTCTTGAAATTCTGTGACATTTACTGGTTCAGCAGCCATATATCCTTTAAAAAAAAAATCAGAACAACTTCTCATAATGCAATTCATGGCAACTGACATTACATTATTTCCATGTGCTTGATGTTAAAAGGATCAGTAGATTTTGACATACTTCAAGCAAATAAGATGACAAATACTTGTTCATCTTTCACGTCTGACAGTCTGAATTATCAACCCACTTTCTCATTTACATGAATAGGCTTAATTCAACATGGTGCAAATAATTACACTGCTCCCTACTAGCTTAGAGTATATATGGAAACAGAAGTAAGTGCAAGTCCTTGCTTGCTGCAATCATCGCAATCAGATGAAACCAATTGGCTACCACGAAATAATCAGTTAAATTTTGTGCTTTGCAAATCGGCTACCACAAAATAAAGTTTCACTCCTAATTGCCAATTAGCATCCCTAAACAAAACTCAGATTGACCAAAAAAAACGCTTGTCCATATTACGAGCATATCCAGTCAGAACAATCTTTTAAACTACCAACTTCAAATGGAATCACAGATTTTCATCCTTGAATTTCAGAAACTACGCCATGTACTTGTCTCCTCAACTTAATACTCTAAAAAGGAAGACACAAAGTAGTAAGAAGCAGATAAAAGCTTGATATTGACTAACAAATGAAATCAGACAACTGCCAATAAAGCCATTGTTTCAGCATGTCTATGTCTAAAGTTTTTTTTTAATTAAAATAATATAATTATTATCTATATCTAAAGTTATTTAAAGTTGATATGTAGCACTCAAAATGGATGATCCAAACCAGTTTGGAAGCAAAACAAGATGCTGAATTGCTGAATAAATCGATACAACACTAACAAAGCAACTGAATTTCAGCATCCCAATATCTTCGTTATTGGTAAAGTTGATACTGACTGCCAAGTTTGCCACTTGAAAGCTAGCTAGCTACTTTCATACAGAAATGCTCCAAGAAACTTAAGAAAAGCAAAGATTTATATTTTTAATTGGTGATCCATAACCATGCTGCCCCAGGTTGATGACGGGCACAATACTGAGAAGAACACAAGATGCTCGCTCATTACTGATACGCTAGATAAATACTGATACCACTCTGGAGAAAGTAAGAAATTGAGCAATGGGTTTATGAGAAGACTGATCAAACCATTTATTTACCGTTAATACCAAAAGCAAGATAGTATTGCACCAAATGTTGTGTACTTGCCTCCAAGTTTCTAGAGTGGAGAGACAAAGAAAAAGTTTCAACAATGGAGTGAAGAACAGACTGAAATGAGTAATTGAGTGGTCAGAACCCAAACACTTTTAACTCCAGAGGTTGAAAAATGGCAAACTCATGGTGATTAATGATCCAAGTACAAGTGAACAACTGCTGACTAGTCAATCCCCGACTCCATTTTTTAACTTTCATTTTCCATTTTTCTTTAGAATAAATACGAAATCACGGTCTCATACTTTACGTCTGGTTATCTTTTTTTACGTCTGGTTATCCAAGTATTGTTTATTAGGAGTCACAATCAGATTAGGCCGTGGGTTGATGGGTCGGGTTGAAACTCAAGTATTCTAGATAACAAGTCAATCCGAATTCGATCTGAAATTTTAAATGGGTTAACTTTCGTGATCCGAACGTGACTCGTTAATTTCGCGAGATACTAGAACCCGACCTGAATAACTCATTTACTTTAACTTTCTTTTTATTTTTTTAAACCTTCTCACTTTAGTAGTATGGTGGTTTTTTTTTTTATTAATGGAGTTTCCATGAGAATATAGAAAATTGCAATCCAATCTAGTAGTAATTTTTTTATTTTTCTTTTTATACAAAAAAAAATCATGCATAAAAACAAAACTATGACACTTTCACAAATAAAATACCTTATTTTCGTATAATATCATGATTATGTTCCCGTAATACTAATTTATAATTTTAGTTAGCTTTCTTTTTATTTATTTATGCCTCTAATTTATTAATTAAATTATAAAATTACATATTAAACGGATTAGACGGGTCAACTCGTGTTGACTTGAGTTGGATCTGTTTGCTTAGCGGGTCATTCGAGACTAACGTGAATTTGATCCGAATCCGTGAAAAGTAAATTCATACCCGTTAATTTCGTATTAGATTCGAATCGTATTTTTGCGTGTCATCGAGAGTTGCCACCCTTAGTTTATTTGATGGTTTGAAAAGATTCTTCTTCAATTATTCTATACGTGTATAGTCTAATGTTGTTGTTTGTGTCGGGACTGTTGATGGTCCTCAACAGGGTTCAACTGTTAACTATGACGATTCCTTCTTATCTGTACCGGGCTATGAACAGTTCCACAATTATGAGATTATGAGGTTGCCAACTCTTTTGAGCTTCTGCTTTCAACTTTCTGCTTTAGTTCATTTGATCGTATTGCACCAAAAATGACTCAAAAATAGTCACATTCATACCCTTAAATTGTTCAGCAATTCAATTTCATAATATGTTCACGAATACCACTCACTGCATTATATTTCTTAGTTGTCAAAATAGCCATAAGATACTTGCCAAAACTTTATCCGATGTTTAAAATTGCTGCTCAACTGATGCTAAAATCACACGAGCCCTATCAGAATCAGGAATTGACTTCCTTATGTGTTTTACAATTTTGCTCTTAATAATCATTAGACTTAGTCGGTTGAACCATTCGTAATTATCATACATGATCCTTTCCTGTTTGATGCTTTCAAGAGTAGGCTACGCAGGCTTATCAATACAGAGGTATAGATCTAAGTCTAGGCAATCCAAGGTGATAAACACTTGGTCACACCAATTAGAAAAATTGGACCCATTCAACTCCTGAATGTTAGCTGCAATTCCTAAAACTAAAGCTGGAGTAATAGCTGTGAATACAAGTCAAGCCATGAGATACATATATAGAGTAATCAAGTGCATTATCGTATTTTACCTTTGGACTAGAATAACAACGTCATGCTAACAATAGTAAATGATAGCAATTATTCACTTACAACTTTAATAGAGATATCATATTTCTTTGGATAATATAATAACTCATGACTACAGAAATTAAAACTTTCTTTCCAAAATTGTGCACATATCAATTGTCGTTGACGACGGACACTATGAAGACAAGAAGTAATAGTATATGTGCATTAAATAATTTGGGTTTCAAAAATGGTTCGTTATGGCATAAACTACTGCAACCATTAAAGTAGTATACAATCAATTATCCAATCAACCATCATAATTCAAAGCGTGAATATTAAGGTTATTGTAATAGAGCATATTTATCAGCCATATGTAATTGCTCATAAATGATGTTTTAGTTCAAGTACCATTTACGCATTCAAATTTTATTTTAATACACAAAAATCTTTTATGTCATAGAAGTAATTAAAATGCACATAATATGGTTACATTTAGAACCATTAGTAAAAATTTTGGGCACTATAACCAAACAGACATCTAACTCTCCTTAATTTCTTGCGGTTAGATGTTATTAAGATAATAATTAAGCCTTTAATAATAATATTGAATACTTTTCCAAGGATCAGAGATATGGCAGACCAAACGAAATTAATTGATTCTCATAATCAATTAGGAAGCAAAACTTCTATTCAGTCATTGCCAATTCCGCCATCCAAAGCCAACTAACAACACAAGTTGGTGCATGTTTCAAACTGACTAGAAGAGTCAATTAATTGGTCCGAAAATTATTATTGTCTATGTCGTTTTTTGTGTTCTTACCGATGTCCATTCCCAAAGTCCGATAATATGATTAATCAAGCTTTTCTTTTGGCCCATGCAATAGGCCACTTAAAGTCGTACAGATATAAGCAATTGCATAGTTGACATTTGACAATCAATCATGGGATTCATAATAAGCATATATATATATATATATATATATATATATATATGATTAAAGACATCTAACTATCACCCAACCATAACAATTAGTGAAAATATTGTCAATAGCATCGATACGTCATACAAATTTTATCGAAAATTGAGTTCCTCCATTACTTGAAATTTTAACAGTTATCGTTAGCGGAAGCAAAATCAAGACCGTCAACATGCATATGTGGTACGAAAATAACGAACCAAATTTTTGAACTCTAAGAATTTTGTCTTAAACTTTATTGCAAAATAAATCAAAATTAAGTGTGACATAATTAATTTACAAGTCATAAATTTTAACCTAACTCTAATGCCACTTGTTAGACATAAGAAGCAAGGTTTTTAGTATGATTTGTAAATTAAAATTAAGAAATAAATTGTAAATTGGTGTACCTTGAGACATTTTGGAGAAGAATTTCACAACTCTTTATCATCAAACTTTTCGATCACCAATGTTGTAAACCATAAATCTTATGCTATTTAACCTTCTCTCACTAACTCTCTGTTATATTATTTTAGTGATGGGTGAAAATAACATATGTCAGAGTGGTGAGAGAAACTAGAAACTCTAAAGTATTTGTAGAGTCACAATCGCTCCCGTAATGATAGATTTTAATATTCTTATCGTACTTCATTTGTTAAATATAATGATAAGATACAATTTAATAATCACTGAAATTATCAGATAAAGTATCACAATAAATATAATACATCCACATACAATGAATATAAGACTCCCTACTTCCTCAAATTTGTCTATCCTAATGATTATGTAACTATCAACGTAAATCTATTTACGTAGTTATTTATTCCATGAACTAGTGAGGTAATTAATGAACATTGGTACAATATCATGTGATCGTGTAGGCTACACTAATATTCCAACAGGAAAGATAGGCAATATTCAGGTTTTATTAGACATCTCCAAGCGTCAACATTCAACACTGAGAAAGAGAATCTGTTAAACCGCATTATTGCGCAAATTGCAACATGTGCCTGACGTTAACTCCTTGTGCTGGAATTGGATCATAGCTCAAATAGGTGCAAGCTTTGAACAAATGGCAGCCTGTTGGAAATTAATTTGTCGAAATGAAACAGCAATAAAGGAAATTCTTTGCAGATTAGACTGCCATTTCTTCTCGGACACAAGGCAAGCCACAAAAATGCATAGAGACAAAAATGCGTTGACAAGTTGGTGAAAGGTCAACCATTCTCCTGCCGGCAAAATTACAGCTTC
Source organism: Coffea arabica (assembly GCF_036785885.1). Classification (NCBI taxonomy): domain Eukaryota; kingdom Viridiplantae; phylum Streptophyta; class Magnoliopsida; order Gentianales; family Rubiaceae; genus Coffea; species Coffea arabica. The sequence goes on along the minus strand of NC_092317.1, from coordinate 845,936 downwards.
TCCTGAATTAGAATCGGTGTCACTCAACCCAGACTGAACTACGAGTTTGCCTGAGTATCGCTATAGCCTCTCCAGATTGAAGCGGAAACACAGATGAGTACAAGCCGAGAGCAGATAAAAAAAAAACTAGCCAGCTCCGTAGAAAATTGAGCAGAGTGGACAAACTGGTCATAGTAGTTTCTAATTTTGTTAAACCTCGTGCAAATACTTGCACTTGTATCCATAATAACACCTTCCTTGAGCATAGTACCTGCACAGCTGCTTCTTTTCCTTTAAATGTCCTTGGACTATATCCCTGGATGCGTCAAAATTCTCAACCCAAACATAAGCACGCATCTGCTCTGAACTCTTCAGAGGATTATTCATACCACAATTTCTATGATAGAAATCCTTTTGCTGTGCATTCTCATTTTTGGCATATACATGGCTTTTTGTTGAAGAACTCAAAGAATTAGTGCTGCTAATTTCACAACCAGCTGGGGCTCTTGGATGATTTATAACACTTCTGTGGTTTGCGTGTCTGGCATTTTTTACCGCCCCGTAAACTGAGGTCGTTGAATTCTTGAACTTAGTTTGGTCCTCATGGGTTTTCATCCAAGAAGGATGCCCTGGAAGATTGCAATTCATACTGGTAAAAGGTCGCCTAGAAAGATTCCCTTCCAATGGGACATTAGCATCCGTGCAAATTTTAGACCTCATCTGCACATACCCTGGATCTTCTTGCCTAGCAGAAGTTTTATCCTTGAAGCTTCTCAACTCCCAGCATTCCTTCTTCTTAAAATGTTGAGATTGGCAAGTGTCCTGCATGTCCTCTGGCTGCTGTTCAGGTTGTATGTTGTTGTTCAAGGGAATGGAGAGAGAACATTGCATTTGTTTTCTATTCTCTTCCTGTTTTCTAAAACTGTGTTCTTTCTTCAGTACCCTGACAAAAGGATGAGAATGATGGAAGAGGATCAGTCAGAGGTTTAGATAATATAAAAAAGTTCCTTCTATCTCATCATTTTTTACAAAAATGCAAATTTTATTTTTCATTAAAACCTAAGAACATTGTTACCTATCTGACTTCAGCACTTTCCGCATGTCTCTTTCTAGCACACGAGCTTCCCTATTTGAACGAGCAACAGCACCTCTAGCATGCTTTTCTGACAAGATCCTTTTCCTTTCCTCTTCATCTTCCCACCTCTGACAGTAGGAAAACAAGGTAAAAATTGATGCCTGACATATGAATGGAGAGAGATTAAGATGCTTTATTGTTTGCAAACAAACCTGTCTCATTGTTGTTAACCTATAAAGATTTCTGCCCTTGATGAGAAGGGGATGAAGTGGGGGTAGCGATTTCTCTCCTTTGCTCCATAGTACTTCAATCTGAACAGATTAGTCAAGCAAGTTAGATTCACACAGCATGATAATTTCATTTTGAACTCAGATACCCTGCAAATTGTTGTCTTACAGCTGGTAAGCATGATGAAGCCATACAGGAGTGCGGCTTTTAGAACAATAAGAAAACCATTTCTTTTGATTTAATAGGATTCCAAGGTGAACAGTCAGCCCCTCAATTTAGTTGATATCATACATTTTCGATCAGTTTCCTAAGCCTACTACTCCACCAAGTTGAACAACTACTCAGCTCACCGTAAAGGTATGTTGTTGCTTTGCAGCACCATAACTCTCTTTTACTATCCTGCCAGCAACCAGTCGAGTCCCGCAAGGGGGCCCACTTGCACTCCTTGAGGCAATGTTGAACCTGAAAAGCAAATAAAGACCAAGTCTAAGAATCTGCATTATTCTCAACACACAGATTCAACAGAATTTATAGTAGGCATTATATAAATATCAAGTAATACATTCTCTGCTGGGTTAATTAAGTGAGATACTACTTGACTAAGTATTTTCCTGGAGTAATCAAGGTTAAGCTCAACAATTCTGCACAATTAAGATTGCCATACTGAGAAATAGAAGTATGGACTCCATCTCTTCAGAGGGCTTACATTCCATATACAGTTTGTTTGAACAGGATGATGTCACCAGTGCATGCATCACCTGCATGAGACAGAAACTTAAACTCAAAAACAGACAAAAAGATGATTTATGTTATCCAATCCTTAATACACACATTAACAAGAGAAATGCTACCCGTTAAAATCAAATCGTAATCCATTATAGGAAAACTAATTAAAAATGGCAATAAAGTTGGGAGCCTTTCAAAGTTCAGTGCAAATTCATAATGGTAAAATCAGCTATTATCATCAAGAATATCATGATCTCTCTAATTTCTAATATATATATATATATATATATATATATATATAAGCTAATAACTTACAACTATCTAAGTAACTATAAAAGCAAAAATTCTGATGGTACGCACCTTTGCAGTTCACAAGAAAACTAGAAGCAGGGTACTTTTTCTCCCCTCCACCATTGAGGATACTGAAACATATGCTAGAGCTGGTAAATTAGACTTCTAAACTAGGAAAACTCAAAAATGGTTCAACATTAAGTAGCTCATTCAATGCGGGGACACAGGTATGAACAAAAAACAAAAAAAAAAAAAGAAAATGGAAAGCAGAAATTACTCAAGATGTTCTCTAATACGCTGAATAAGGGTTTCTTTGTTGCCCGTTAATCTCAAACTATGTTTCCTCAGATACACCTTGCACTGATCCACTTTAAGCTTCTCCAACTGACCAGCTGCCAGAAAGCATGTATCAGTATCAGCACAAACAACGCATGGAACAACATATAGTCCCGAAATAAATGGACTAATTATCATGATTGCACTGTACTAACCTCCAATGACCTTTTGAATAGTCTCATAACCTTTTTGATCTTTCTCATCAAGTCCGGGAACAACCACTTCTGTAACATCTGGGTCACCTTCTCCCTCCGCATACTTGATCATTTCCTTGTCAATACTAGATTTTGACAGGAACCCGTTTCGAATACTCAGGAAAGAGTCAATAATGAAAATGTGATTGACACATTTGAGCAAACACGCAGTAGGCCAAATAAAGACATCATTATTGTTTTTATTCATGGAAAATAGCAAAAAGGAAAACGAATTACCCAAGATTGGATTTTCTCCTAATGGACAGCCCGGAAAAGCTGGATCGACTTTCTTCAAGAATATCAAAATCTGGGTCTTCTTCGGAATCATCAGAATCATATCCATCACTATGGTCTGATTCACCATTGTAGTTTTGTTGCTCAAGAAGCGCCATTTTTGGTCTAATATTTTCCTTTAATCAGTATCAGCCGAAGCACTTCTAAACAACGTTATCTCTTGCAATGAGGGATAATCGTAATTGGGGTTTCCACCGGCCTGCAGAATGCAATGAAAATTCAAGAAAAGGTGGGCGCATTCATCTCAGGATTTGAATACAGGAATGACCGTTGCACTGCACATCAGAGCAAATCGCAAAGAATGGGGTCCTTAAAACCGGATTGAGTGGAAGTAACAGTGGTGTCAAAGATATAATTAGTTAGAGATTAGATTATTCGACAAGATGGGAGTGTTGGACTTGATTATTGCTTTTGGGCCAAAATGGCTAGGCCATCTTTTTACGGGGTTGAGTATCTGAGCCGAATAGACCGAGGTGACTGGTTGAAGCATCAGCCGGCCAGCATGAAATGATCGGTTCCACCTTTCAGGCCTTCCATCTTTTTCTTTTGACCTTTTGCTAGTACCGGTAGGATACGGACTATGGTGTATGATGTACGTACCAATTTGTTTTTAACAATGAAGGCGAATTTCTCATGTGATCAGCGCCAATCATCTGATTGGATAGTTCTTCATCTTGTGATCTTCAATATTCCGTTGGAAAATTCCAAGTTGCAGCACATTCATACTCAGAAACACAGCCATGCAATTGTGAATTCCCAATCGCAAAGAGAAATGGGCTTCCTTGCTATTCCAATTAGATGCTATGCTTTTAAAAGAATATCCTGGGCCACATCACTATACTACTCCACTAAACATAAACCACATCACTATACTACTCCACTAAACATAAATCACATCTAGCGATCATTATCACCTTGTTTCAGACATTAACTAATGGTATTAAATATGTTTAATGCCAGTGCTATGAATATATACCATTTAAACTTGCAAGTTTCTGAAAAGCAATATGAATTAGTACCACGTACGTGTAGGTTTGTTACTACTGAGCTACTGCGAGTTGAATGAGGCAAATAGAGATAAAGAGTAGAGAGCTGATTTTCAAAGTCAAGTGCTACTGCCGCACCTGATATGAGTCTCTTAAGTCCTTTCTATTCTAACATGGATTAATTTTTCCTAGCTCAACTCTTGATTACTAGGCTAAGGTTGTATCGATTAACGTCTCAGGCTATTATTACTAGTAGTAGTTTGTATAAAGACTGATTTAGGCAGCTTTCCGAAAGATTAATGTAACAAGAGAGACATCATTTTCACACGAGATTTATAAATGTTTTTGCTTGGTCAATTGGACAGCGCATTGTGAAAGCAAGCAACGCATACATATCATTAACAGACAAGGTGCCATTAGAGCCTATTACTTTTAGCTAAAAGTAAGAAAATTAAGGCTGTTACTTCAACTTCAAGGTTAACATTCTTTCCAGCCTATTGTCCTCGTTCCAAGTTAACACAAAGATATCCTTTTCTCCTTCTGAATAGAGTAATATTTTTCAGAATCAGATTTGTGTTTTCGAGAAAAGAACATCAAGAAAGCTGAAGCAAAGGGGGATATTACACCACAAGAAATAAATCGATTTAGGGAGAAAATAAAAGCTTGCTATAGAACTGCACCTTCCCTTTTTGCTCGACTTTTTGAAGCAGCAGAAAATGTGACAAGTATATACAGAAGTTTCGACTATGAAATTATTAATTGAGAATAGTATGTTCAACAAATTTTGTCAATCAAACCAGCACTTTTAGTTTCTTTTTTTTTTTTTTGTCATTTATATACTTCGAATTCAACAGTAAACTAAGAATAGCATTTCAGATTTACGTCTATCTTCTTAGTGGTTTGTGACTTTGTGGACGCTTTTTCTCTTGGATCTACTCTTGGTGAAAGAGAGCAAATATGTTTACTCCAGTTCATTCTAATCTTTAATTAGATAAATGTTCTGTTCTCTTGGGCAGAAGGACATGCTGTTTTCACTTTCTATGACCAAATCTCTATGCAGTCCGAGAAGATAGGGAAGTTAAGACTTATACGGTAGATGGCGAACATAGTGGCACAGTACCAGTTGATATATCTAATTTGTGGAATCAAGGAATTTAATAATTTCCAGTCCAAATCTAGGAAATTTCTGAGGAATCTAAGCGCAAGTTTGGTCTTACCAAAGTAGACCACCAAGGAGCCTCACAATCTTACCCATAAAACAATCACTTTGTGATGGTACCGTGTTTGGCTACACATAGATCAATCTGTGCGTCTACTCCTTTGTCATCTTCTCTTTTCGCAAGTTTCATTTGTTTGTCCAATACTGCAACTGACTCAGATTTGCATACACTAGCAAACACTCCGTAACTGCCCTGCCTCTTCTTAATCTATGACAGCTCCTCTTCGTATCAAAACCTTTCCCCTATTCTATCCCAACCAAATTATCCGAGCCCACCTCTCAAAATCACTTTTTTTGGGTGAGGTACTTCTCAAAATCACTTGAAAGCCAAGAAATTATGTTATCTTGATTGAGATTCAATTAACAGGGCTGTATTAATTTGCTTCAAAGTCTCATCCTCTCTGTTGAATTTGCATAGTTTACCAATGATGGCTTCTTCTGTTGCCTCCCCACTTTGTACATGGCTGGTTGCAGCTTGCATGTCTGCGTCCTGTGAAAAAGATCACTTTTTGAAGTTACCATCGATTTTTCGATGTTCGAGAAGGCTGAGTAGGTCTGCAAGAAGAAGAAAAGTGGTGGTGCCTCAGTTCCTAAATGCGGGTGGTGCTGGTTTGGTTTCTTCGTTTTGCGCTTCTGGAATCCAAAATTGGTTGAATTCTTGTCTTACTTTTGAGCCCTGTGAGGAATATTATAATTCAGAGGGACTGGCTTCTTCTCTCTCTTGTTTTAGTGAGAATGCATTTTCACTTTTCGGGCACAAGGCAGAGCCGGTGACTCGCAGGCAAAGAAGGATGAATAGAGCTGCCATTTCTGGTAAAGAAGCACGAATTTCTGTTGCAGGTTTCTATTGATGTCGTCATCGGTGGTCTTAGTTTTTTATGCATGCCTCAAGTAGTCGTCTCTCGAGGCTTGTTTTAGAGATTCGTTTGATAGATTCTGTGGTTGGATCATGCTTTTACCATGAACGTATGAGACTAGCATTCAAAAAATGGCCTTTGGAATGTGTTAAATGTGAAGTTCAATGTGTAATAAATACTTCACCTTTGCTTTGAATGTATATTAATGGGAGTACGAGAAAGGACAGAGATAGTGATGCTAGTAATTTGGACCACTGGACACCATATAGGAAATAAATGTTCGGTAAATCTTGATGGTAAAGCTTTTTATGCCTCAAGAAAGTTGCCTGTCAAAGCAAAAGGAAGTAATGCACTTGTCTGTGCTATAAAAATGGAAGTTTTACTCCAGTGAGATGTTGTATTTTTCCGTGATTTTAAAAAAATTAAAAAAATATAATCCATATCATACCAACCAACTGAATCAGCTCCTAGACTGAAATGTTTTTGTTCTAGGCAAAGCGATGGCTGTTGCAGTCAAACCACAGAAGGACACCATAGCAAAGAAGAAATCTCTTACTGAGAAAAGGAGGATAGTGGTAACAGGGGTTGGTGTAGTATCCTCTCTTGGTCATGATGCGGATATATTCTATAGTAATCTTCTTGAAGGAGTTAGTGGAATAAGTCAGATTGAAACTTTTGATTGTTCTGAATTTCCAACGGTAAATTGTGCATCAAAGCAGAACTTTTTATGTGTTTCTTATTTATAGCACTTCTTTGGTATTGGTTTTTCTGTTGACAGTATATTTTGTATAACAGAGAATTGCAGGGGAAATCAAAGATTTCTCAGCTGATGGGTGGGTTGCTCCAAAACTTTGTAAGAGGGCGGACAAGTTCATGCTTTACATGCTAACTGCAGGTAAAAAAGCATTAGCTGATGGTGGCATCACAGAAGATGTCATGGAGGAAATTGACAAGGCTAAATGTGGTGTTTTAATTGGCTCTGCCCTGGGTGGAATGAAGGTAACTTACTAATAAGCATTTTTAGAACCTTGAGAATGAATATGTATTTTGACTCGAACATGCCTCTATCTTCCAGCTCAGAGTGAATTCTTATGAAACTCACACAAGTGCCAAGTTTTAACTTGTCCTTCTAGTCCTCAAATGAGGGTTCATTGTATTGTCTCTCTCCCATAACAGTTATTAAACTAATTATGGGCTTTTTGCTGTTTTGCTTCCTATGCTCTTTTGGCTTAACTGAGTAGGTTTTTAACGATGCAATAGAAGCTTTGAGGGTGTCATACAAGAAGATGAATCCTTTTTGTGTACCTTTTGCTACAACCAATATGGGGTCTGCAATGCTTGCAATGGATTTGGTATGCTGCAGTTCATTATTTGCCAAAATTTCAATCGAGTTAAATCAAGATTATAATCCTGTAGCTGTTCTCTAATTGCTGAAACTGTAGGGATGGATGGGCCCAAATTACTCTATTTCTACAGCTTGTGCAACAAGCAATTTCTGTATGCTAAATGCAGCGAATCACATCATTAGAGGTGAAGCTGTAAGTGGCTAAATCCTCCTCTCCCCCAATTCTTGTGACATGTAGGTACTTAACAGTCCTTTGAAAATTTTGTAGCAGCTGATCTAGTATTCTGTTTCAAATATATGGAAATCTGCAGGATATTATGCTATGCGGTGGCTCAGATTCTGCAATTATTCCTATTGGTTAGTAATGATTTCAGTCTGACATGATTGAAGTTGTACCTTGTTTACTGTTAATGAAGCTGTCATTTTAAAATATGATTACAGGATTGGGAGGATTTGTTGCATGCAGGGCACTTTCACAGAAGAATGGTGATCCAACCAGGGCTTCACGTCCTTGGGATGTGGTATTACAGCAACCTATCCTGTTCTCTCTCTCTCTCTTCCTGGTTCTAGTTCTAAAAAAGGGAAATCATGGAAAATTTCATCCAAAATGTCAATCTGGAAAACTTTTTCTGGACACATTTCTACTTGCTCAAGGAAATATGTGTTAATTTAGTGATGCTTGAGTACATGAGGTACAATTGACACTCCATGTCTGCAGATTTTACTGCCTATACTTATTGGCATTCAGAACTTGGTTAACCTATAATATTGCAGAATCCAGCAATCTAAAGCGATATTGATCCTTAAATCTTGAAAATATTCTTGCTAGTCATGGATTTTTCTGTACATTAATATCTCTCTCTCTATCTCTGTGTGTGTGTGTGTGTGTTTTTTTTTTCATGTGAGGGCTCAATACTTCTTTATTTTTTTGTGGTTATGCAGGACCGTGATGGATTTGTTATGGGGGAAGGAGCTGGCGTGCTACTTCTGGAGGAGTTGGAACATGCAAAGGTATACCACTTTTGTTTTCTTTGGGGAGGGGGGCAGGGAGTTGTTTCTCTCAGCCTTATTGAAGCTTCTTTCTGTTTCCATTCTGATTAATGCACTAGAGAAGAGATGCGAAAATCTATGCAGAGTTTTTAGGTGGAAGCTTCACTTGTGACGCTTATCATATGATTGAACCCCATCCAGAGGGTAAGCTTGTGTTTTTTTATTTTTTAACAACTCTTCTACCTTCCTTAATGGACTTTTTATTAGATTAGTGATTCTGCTGATGTGTTTAGATCCATATCCCATGTTATAAATGGAGTCAAGGAAATGGATTCCCAATTCATGAGTTATCTTGATCAATAATTACTTTTCCATTTAGGCAAGCAATTGCCATAAGCTTGAGGGGGTCTTTGACATGTCATGCAGGTGTAGTAATCTTGTTCTAAAAGAGAATGGGCAATAGTGCTTGTTAGATTGATTGTTTAACCCTGGACCTTTGGTTATAAAGGAGAGCATGAGTTTTCTTATAAAACTTGATGTTTGGTTTCAAATAGATGCTAAATCTGAAATTTGTTTTGAAATCATAAAACAGGGGCAGGAATTGTTCTTTGCATAGAGAAAGCCTTAGCTCAATCGGGTGTCGCTAGAGAAGATATTAATTATATAAATGCACATGCAACATCAACTCCAGCTGCTGATCTGAAGGAGTTTGAAGCGATAATGCGATGTATTGGGCGGAATCCTGAGGTAATTATCTAAAAGGCCCTTATCATAGTTCCGTTTGCTGTTCTTAACATGTTCTAAACTATTACAGCTCAAGATGAACTCTACAAAGTCAATGGTGGGCCATCTACTTGGTGCTGCTGGTGCAGTAGAAGCTGTTGCAACAGTTAAGGTAACTGGAGTGTTGATTATAGTGGACAAGAAGTTTATAATTACATTAGATTGAACTGGACATGCTTTTTTAAGAGTTATATATATATATATAATTTTTATAATTTTTCTTTCTACTTTTAATTCTAGGAAATCTTTTCTAGATGCATATAACAATCATGTGTGTTTAAGTAAGAATGATTTGCAGGCTTTACTCAAGTTCTGTTGTACATTGATAGTTATAATGTCTAAATTTGTAGTTGTTGCATCTCTTGATTGCATGTGTATAAATGGTTTTTCTCATGAACATTTTTTTTTTTTTTTTGTTTTGAAGGGAAGGGATGGGAAGGAAGAATTGTTGAGGGGAATGGGACTGTCAGATTTTTAGAAGAACACAAACTTTTAACTGATGGGCTGCATTCGTTTCTCACAGTTGTATCCGAAAATGCTTATCTATAACAAGTTCAAACATGTTAAGATTTGAAACCAAATTGGCTGCAATGGAAGTTAGTGAACTGCATCTTGAGTGGCTTGTATTGCTGTTGAGCATTACTCCATGCTTTCATGGTTTCTGGGAAATCCATTTTTCAGATTTGGTCTTGTACTTTCTACTACCTAGCATACATTCAAAGTTTTAAATGCTATTGTTTCAGATTGTGTGTGACTTGCTTTGGAGAGCCTCAGGTGAGTATTTAAGAGTCAATGTCAATGGTTTATTTGTTTACTTATTTATTTATTTTTTTAAATAAGCAGGGGGAAGGGTGGGATTTAAGAAGCGGGGTGGGGGAAGGGTGGATTTGGACCTAAGACCTCTAATTCTTGGAACTTCAACCTTAGCCACTAGACCAAGGCCTTCGCAGCCAATGTTAATTGTTACTCAGTCCCTGGATGAGTACTCTCTCTTCCATGTGAGGTTTGAGAAGGCGGCGCGGCAATAAGCCCTAAGTTTAAGGATCCAAAAAATGATCCTGGAATACACCTTACATTTGGAATGACTTTGTGCAATTTTGCCCTGTTTATTCCCTTCGTCATTTCCTGCTGGGGTTCTTGTATACAATGAAGGGCAATTTTTAGCTTGAGCATTCCTGCATAGAGAAGTTCTTGCTTCGCGAAGGCTGAAGGGCCTATTGAAGGCTCTTATTTGAGTTGATATTAGATAATTTATTATCACATGAGCACTGTTCTTCGTGACATTTTGTCTATGTTCTTATGCCCTCTTAGCTGCTCTTTTGTCCAAACTCTTGCTGATATCTGGGACTTGGTGCTTTTTAATAGGCCATACAGACAGGATGGATCCATCCAAATATCAATCTCGAGAATCCTGACAAAGGCGTGGTATGATTTTGATACCCTTGTTCCCTTGAGTTAAGCTCTTAAGTTGTATTCTACTATTAAGGTTGATCATCTTAGAAAATCTATGAGTGGTTTCTTTATTTAAGTGACTTCCTTCGTTATTGATATATCGATCCTGTAACAACCTAGTGCAGGACACCAGTGTGCTTGTAGGCCCGAAAAAGGAGCAGTTGGAAATAAAGGTGGCACTATCCAACTCTTTTGGCTTTGGAGGACACAATTCTTCCATTCTCTTTGCTCCTTACAAGCCAGATGAGGGTGACTGAAGTATTCTTCCTTATGACTGGGCAAGTAACTATCAGTTATGAAGTCACCCCCACAGAATGGACTGCTTTCTATTTTTATGAAGCAGTCATTGCTCTTCTTCAGCATTTTTCTCATTGGCTAGGATATCCTTCCAACTTAATTTGATTTCCCTGGAAAGATTAGTGGCAACTCATTGTATGTACGCAGTTGATACTTCTTTCTTCTTGAAGTTGTGTATGGTGGCTTGGAGCAAACTGCGGAGTGCTTCCATTGGAAGCACAAGAAATGAAAAACTGGAATTGCAGACAAGCTCAAAATACATGAACAAGTCCATGAAAATCAGCAAAAATTTTAATGGAGTCTTCTATGACTCGAAAAGTCGAGCGATTGCTTTGGTCCCTGGTGGATCAAAACTCATTAGGTTATTATTCTGATGTTCCTTCCAAACGTTTTTTCTTGCCCCATTCCTTCAGATTGCTGTCGGATTTCGTCCGTGTTTATATTTATATATACACACTGTCCCCTATCATTAGCAAATGATATTTGCCACGATGAGAATTCTAATATCAGCAATTTTTTTTTTTTTTTTTTTTTTGTATCAATTGTCAGAAAAATGACCTTTCCAGTCAACTCTCCTGGTCATGAGTTAAAATTGACTATGGAGGGTATTATGACCTTTCCAGTCACTTTCCATTTGCATCTGTTTTGTTCGTGGATTTCTCACTGGGCATCAAAAAATTTCCTCTCATTTACCTGAATCTTTTGATTGAGAATGATGCATCGATGCAAACCAAATTACTTTAAGTTGCGTTTAAACTTTAAGCAGCTGCTTTAACACGGGAAATTCATACATTTCTATAAACAAATTTGGGATCCAACAGCATGAACATGCTCTCAGCAACCTACAAGAATTTGTCCAGCAATGCCAGGCTCCACCTCACTCCTAAACATAGTACACCGGCACCCTATATAAAAGATACGCCTCTCACATGTTTGTATTACTATGGGCCTGGGAAACTCGGCAACGTAAGCAGTACCATTTCATGTTTATACACACGCACGCACACACTAGCGCAACACCATAATTTTAAGCACTTCTTTTCACTTCACATTCTGCTTCGGACCCTCCGCAAGAAAGAATTTGACCAAATATCCTCCAAATTTCTCGCAATTGTCAATGTAGGAAAATTTGATGCAAGAAGTGATGAAAGGACAAATATCAGATAGACAAGGTAATGAAGTCTGTACGAGCCCTACAATGACAATGAGCTCCCTAAAGTTGTCAATAATAACTTGCTTCTGTTTGTATCTTTTGATTCTCAAACAAGGGGTAAAACCACTTGAGATAAGCCAGTATAATGGAACACGTGAGAGATGACTTTCTTCTGCCTCTGTAGGTGGCATCTTCATGCAAACTAAGCAAAGGCTCCCCGACATCCATCACCAAATCTTCTTCCTAACCCAGAACAGGAGGATTACAACGCCGAGCACTACCGCTACAGGTGCCCATTTACGAATCAAGGCCTATAAAGGAGCAAATATCAATGCAAGGTGAAACACACAAAACTGAAAAAGCCCAAACACATCTTAGGACTTGATGCAGCCACCAACAGATTATACAATTTCAAAAGATAGGATGCAGTCAACAACGATTAACACAACAGGCTCCAAAAGAAGAGGCTTATATCAACAAGCTCATGAATCACTTGAAGAATAGCAATATACCTTTTCTGCTCCAAATTAAACCATTAATTTTGCTTAACAAGCATTCCAAGGAGTGGTAGTAAATCAAGATGTTTATTATGTTTACCCTTAATTTGACCATATATTGGCCACCCTAGTTAAAAATCTCACTTAAGAGAGAAAAAGATTCTATACCAAGAAGTCAACTTAACCAATGTGGGGAAAAAGTAGTGGTCATTTCAGTGTGTGCATGGTTTTATTTATTTCTTTATTTTTTAATATAAGCTTCAATGTTTTGACCTCATATTGAGGATTTCACACTAAGCTGTGTCACAGTCATGCAAACCCAGGCCCTATAATCAAGGTAAACAATTGGCATTTGCCTTCTAAACTTTGCCATTTGACCAATCTGACCAGTTCAAAGCAAGAAAAATATATTCAAAGCTAAAAACAATTTAAAAGAAACAAAATGAGAAAAGCTTACAAAAATCCCAGCTTGTCCTGTTCCTGTTTTGGTCAGATTCTTATTAACTTGAACTGGATCATGCACATGATTGGTCGAAACCATTGATCATGTGTCCAGTTTTGATGGCATTAATGCAAAATTATTTGCACAAAATTTATTTGCTTGCATCACAAATACAGTTTTATCTTCCCAACCACCTTTTTAACTCACATACATCACATCACATCACATCACCAAAGGTGCTACAGTAATTATTCCAAATAATATTTCAAATAAACTCCTATCCAAACACACTCAATATTTGTATGACAATTAATCTTAAAGCAGCATTATTGCAAGACACAAGAAAGGAGAATCAAGCATTTATAAGAATGAGAAGCCAATTTCAAGCATCAAAAGAGTTGGACCAGCAACAATTGTCCTGAACAATACAAAAGCATAGACACGCTAAAGCATAAAGTGGGTCAAGCTTGCAAATCTAGGACATCATATTATAGCAAATCAGAATGGTAGGCATAGGCAATCAGACGCTTGACCGACAGAAACAAAACCATCTTAATGCTTGATAAAACTAACCTGGCGATTCAAATCTCTTGCCTTTTCAGCATATATGCGAGATTCAGAAGTCAAACGGCTAGAAAGCTGACTCACCTCTGCATGATTGGCATATTAAACGTTTACTCAAAAAATAAAATAAAATAAAATACAATCAGATATGAAATGAAAGAAAGTACAATAGCAGGCACCAAAAAGATTCTTAGCTTAGAAAGGGCAAGGGAAGCTGAATAACAGTAATGGGCTACTGCTAACCCCATTTAATCAGTTAAGACGCAAGTAAGAATAAAGAATGATCCACTACAATCTACGGAATGAATTATCAAATGCTCTCCACCCCCAAAAACTACAGAGCCAAACAACAATATTCCAGACCGAACAATAATGTCGCTCAAGTAGGATAATGGTAATCTAATATAGTAAGTTGGCAATTGGCAATTGGCAATATTAGTTAAATAGCATTGTCATAGACTGAGGTTGCCCATATGTGACTTAATTCGAGATGTAAAGCTGAACAACAAAATGCATACCTACTAAACCAGCCCTACATAAACATTATTTGCAATGTTGTTTTCCATCTTTGGCAAGTCACTAGCTATAAATAGCTAATACTAACAGGTCAAAGACTTCATGTTAATGACTTGACACCTACAATATTCAAAAAGGAGATCAAACAAAAAAGGGAATTGGAATAACTCACGGTCCAATTTTTCCCCGACACCAAGAACTTCTTGTACATTGCGAGTCATAATCTGGTGTACTTCATAAAGTTCATCATTCAACTTTGCAACGTTCCGCTGGGTTCTTGTATCCTGGTATAGTTTCTTTGTTTTCTGTATGAATGTATCTTCCAGATACAAGGAAGAAAAGAACGTATTTAGCTATGGGAAGAGTAGAAAAGCTGGTGAAAAAATTTTAAAAAAAATAAGCGACAGAAATATTACCAAATTTTATAAAAGCATAAGGTCTGGCAGCAGTTTCGATTTGACTACCATTTACACGTTCAAATTCATTCTTAAGGTCTTCAAGGTATTGAAAAGCAAGCTTCTTAGGATAAGCACGGTCACACATTGTCAGATAACAAACTCGCCCTTCAATGATATAACTGGGGATCTTTTGTCAAGGAAGCACAGTGATTCATATAGCACCAAAATCACCATTTGACCAAACAAGAAATGCATGTGACTTTCCCAAGAAATAACTAAAGCAGCATAAAATACCAAGATAGTTGTCCAAATTTCTATCCAAACTTCCTAAAGACCATTATTATACTGAAAAAAAGTCATAAATACAAATTTCCAGACCACATAAAAACTGCCAACTGCTGCTCTAGTCCTCCATTTGAAGATATACATGTGCAATCCTTTCAGGATTCCAGTATATTTACCAAATCCATCCAATTGCAGCATCTTTTCATAAAATCCTCCAAGAGTTTCGGGTGTTTTTAGGTTGAAATTGAAGGAAATATGTACTCATGCACAATCAGAAGCCACATGTACAGTTCTCTCAATGTAAAACCATACCAAATAAAATATTAAGGCCAAGAAATTTATCAGTTTGGAACAAGGAATGCAGTGGGAAATGGTGGTTTAATCACTTGTCATGACTAAGACAGCTTCAACAGACATGCACTGACAGACAGTGAGCAATCAATCACTCCTGGTAAAAGCCGAAGTGTCCTAGTTATATCCCAAGACCAGCACCTATGGCATGTTCAATTCAGGTTTAAAACAAAGGGGTCAACAGGTTTTTATTTAATCCCAGCTCAGTTAACTACACTAGCGAGCAGTGATTAATCAGAAGCAAATCTCTTAAGTTAAACAAATCACAAATTTCAACAACATAGTTTGCAATGTTAGGGTTTAAGATCATTATCACACCAATTGTCTTCCTTCTGGGCTTTGGCTACCAAATTTACTACAATTTGATAGTATAAGAACCATAAAGAAAGGAAATTAAACTACTTTGTGATATTAGAAATATGCCTGGTGGCATAAAGTAACAAGAGCACACATAGATAAAATAATGCCTAGCGGCATAAGCAAGAGGATACTGGAAAACATAAGGACCGGTTTCAATAGACATTCTGGAAGCCTCATTCTGGCCCCTTGACAGATTTGTGAACAACGCCTTGGCCTGCTTTTTGTAGTAATCCACGTCTGGCATATCTCGGCCATCATCCAGCCCCTCCACTAATGGAAGGCCATCAGTAACACGAGCAATCATAGTCAATTTCACCATTTTTCTTCCTGGAACTCTATCCTATAAGACAAATGACCTACAACGTTATTTCTGTAAAACTTTAACAACAATGCCAGAATAGCCCTCTTCTCAAGAATTTTTTTTAAATTAAGATAAAATAACATTAAATTAGAACAATGGCAAAACGATCCTTTGAATTGAATCAGTCGATTTGAAGCAGAAAACAAAATCCAGCGGCGAGGAATGTTAATTTTCAGTTTATACAACGATAACTAGTTTTATTTCACTTCAGACAGATCATAACAGCATTAAAACCAAAAGGATGCAGGACTGAGTCGAAGAAAAAATATTTATTAAAAAAAGGAAAAACAAAAGGATTGTCAGCATCCATTACCTGAGCCTGAATTAAGTGAGTCGATCAGGTTCTTTTCATACGCATACGCGGCTCCGCAATAGGTAGACGCACACGTATGTGGAAGGTATGTAGATTTCGATCCTCAATTCGAATTGGCAGCAATTGTAATCGGTTACAGCTACAAAATTCCGATGATCCGAGCTAGGGCTTGCCGGAATGACGCGAAATTTGGGAGATCCGATGGTGATTAGGGGATACGCCTGCGACAAGTTTTCCAAAGAGAGGGAGAAGGCCAGACTAGATGGGGCTGGTTTTTTTTTTTTTGGGTCTGTTTGGTTTTAAAAAAAGTACTACTCGTCGTATTAAAAACTGGCGGAAGGAGCGGCTACTAGTACAGTACTACGGAAATACTACTGCCACTAATTAATGGGTTAATTCCATTTTGTCCCCTCAAACTATACACGTAATCTCACTTCAACCCCTGAACTTCAAAATGGGACATTTAAATTTCTAAACTACAAAATATGTTCCAGTTAAGTAAAATTAGTGACGGAATAAAAAAACTTGACGGTGTATTGGGAGCGTGAAGAGCACCCTCCATTAGTGTGACTCTGTAATAAACCAAAAGAATAGGAACATAAGATAATTTTACCTTTTTTTAATTCCTTCTTCTTTCATCCTTCCATTTTCCTTCTTTTTTTTCCCTATTCTTCTTCTATCCCATCCTCCCCAGTTGCATCCCCACCTCTGCCACCCAGCATCCACCACCATCACTCTCTAACCTCTCCCCTCCCAACCCCCACCAGCCTGCTATTTCCAATCCCTTTTCCACCCCTATATCTTGTTGGTCACCAAAACTCATCACCGCTAATCCTTTTTCACTATTGACTCTCCCCAGCCACGGATTTAAGGGGGGGCTGGTGGGGGCTTAAGCCCCCCCCCCAAGCCACCGGAAAACCCCCTATATATAGGGGATTCCGGCGGCCAGCCCAGCCATTCCGCAGAGGGCAAGCTCAGGCTCCTGCTTGATGATTTTTTCTTTGTCTGATGAGGTCAGACATTCCGCAGAGGGTTGCACGTATCCATACCCAAACCCTATGGCAGAGTTGCAATAAGTCTCTACGGTACCATCCCTAGATTCTAGGTTGATGTTGTTCAGCACAATGTGGCTGCAAGGAACCGTGTCGCTGCATGCAAATTTCATGGCATTTTTGCTTTTGGAAGTCCCGCTAATGTTCTTGTACATGATTTCACTTATTTCAACTGCAGAACTCTGGATATAAAAAGTCGTTGTCAGGATATTTTAAGGATGAGTAGATAAACAATTGCCTGCACTTTTTTTTTTTTGGGTCGAATTTTAGTATCATTCAGAGTTTATTCACCAAAGAGAGCAGAAAATACAAAGTCCGTCTGGTTCCCAATTAACCAGCTATTCTGGAAAACCATGAAGCTAGACGGTGAATCATACCTGGTTCTGGCCAGGCGTCGGCGAATCACAGTAGAATTGGTCAATGATAATGGGATTTGAAACGTCATCTACTCTCACATTCTGATATCGTACCCCTCGAACATACCCAGATCCTCCCTGCAGAGCTACCATTTTTAATCATTCTCCATATAATTATATGTTTTTATTATTTTTATAATTATTGATTCTAAATTTTACTTATTAAATATATTTATTTCGTCACAAAAAAAATTTTTTAATACACTTCGCCCCCCCCCGCCCCCCGCCCCCCAAAAATAAATTTCTGGCTCCGTCCCTGACTCTCCCCTCTTTCCGATCATGGCTGATCTCCACCCGCCTTAGCCATAATCGAATTTCCTACTTTTCTATGTTTCTTTTCAATATCAAGATTTCAGGGATAAAACATGCATCAAGAAGTTAAAAAAATTTTCAACTTGAAGCTTGAAATTTGTTTCTGGATCTGTTCGTATGGGATCTTCCATGGAGATTGCAGTGGCCTTGAAGGTTTTATTGAGTGAAAGAATATTGCAAGAAGAGGCAAGAAACTTATCAGACAGCAATTCCCATAAATTTTCCCCTTTACCAAACCATACTAACCTTCTGTATTTGAATCCGATTGTGATATCAATTTCGAAGTCTCATCCAAGTACCCCTTCAATTTGTTTTCATATTTTAGCCAATTTAGTTCACATCCCTGCTTTGCAGTCTAAATTATACATTCAACTTGAAATTTTCCTTTTTGGCCTGACGATTTTTTACGATGAGCATAAAGATGAACTAAGAGGCCTTTCCATTTTACTAATGCAATCCAATGATTTCACTTAGCATATTACTAATGCAATCCAATATTCAGAGTCAGCATGAAATTAGTGAAATTTGCGTTGCCTAAGCCTGTTTCTGAACTCTATTAAATAGTCCCTAAACTTTACAACTGGAATTGGATAGAAAAATGGACTTTCCATCGCCCAAAAAAAAAAAAAGTTATGTGAAACAAAAGAAAAATGGAGTTGCGTGAATTTCTACAGCACAGAATTCAAATTCAATTATAAATTCTAGCGTTAATCATAAGAAGTCCCCTAAAGTTTGGTATATTTTGCAGTTTATCTCCTAACATTTTATGTTTCTCATTTTATCCACGCTATTAGTCCATATCTCAGCAAATGGGCCGTTTAAATATTGCAATTGATGAAAATACCCCCATTTTAACCGTTAAAATTTATAACTAAAATGGTCCTCATCATGTTCTATAAAAAAACGGTTTTTGAAAGTTTTCTAATATGTTTTGAGCATTTATCACGCCAAAAAAATTTCTCTCCTTCATTCGCAATATTTACAACTAAAATAGAAAAAAAAATGTCCCAAGTTTCTTCAAATTTATTTCCTTACTCTTCCTCTAAATGTTGTTTTATCACACCATATGGAAGAAATCAATTCAGGAAACCTATGAATGTAGTAAAAAAAACACCCCTTGAGAAGATTTTGAACACAAAAAAAAAAAAATTTGGAAGGAGATTTCTTAGATGTTCAAATTATAAGGTTTGATTTTTATGGTAGATTTTTTTTTTTTTTTACTTTTTAGAAAATAGTTTGAAATGCAAAATTTTTTTATCTAAAATCATCATGCACGTGATTAGTTTAAATGATTAGACTTGAAACTTTGCTACAAAGGAATAGAAATATGTGTTATATCTGACCCAAACCTATAGGCATTTATGTTTGTTCATTGTTTTTTTTTTTAGAGATATCATTATCCTTTTTATATCAACTGCGAGCACTATTACTAAATGTTTGCTTTGACTATCAATCAAAGGAGTAAAGTGAGAAAAATAAAACGCTACGAGATAAATTACAATAGACCAAACCTTAAAGGTACTTCTTGTGATTAATCCTAAATTTTAATAAAGAATCGAAAACGACCTTTAGTCCATATAGTGCATCGTGAGATTAGTGAGACTTTTTGTGTTGCCTGAACTAGTTTCTTTGGAACTATATTGGTGGAAAAAAAAAAGATTGACATTTGGAATTGGATTAGAAATGGACTTTTCCTAAAAAATACAAAAGGAAAAAAAATGGAGTTGTGTTAATTTCTATAGCACATAATTCCAATCCAATTCTAAATTTTTTGAGAAAGAACAAAAAAAAAAAAGCAACCTTTATTCGATATAATATTGCATGCTACAGATACTTAAATTCATAATAATGTGAAAACATCGGGAGTGGCGTTGATCTGAAAGGAAATGATGGGGCTTTGATCCTTGGTGTAGCTCCTATTACAACTATTGATGCGGCGAGGTCAGCTCGAACTTGACCCGCTCTATAAGAGAAAAAGCTAGATAAGCCTATAAGTTTGGGCCTAAATATTATTTTCAAATTAAATATGAATCGAGTTTGGTCCTTATTAGATTTAAACCCGATAATCAGTATATATATATATATATATATAATTATATATAATATATTCATATTTTTGTATATACAATTATATATTTGAATATTAATACTAATACTTTATATTTATGAATTATGTGTCAAAATATATTAATATATATAAGAAATATTAAATATACAAAATTATGTCAAAAGATTCAAAACATAAGCAACAATATACAAAGCCCTAAATATACTTATGAGTTGAAATCAACAATTCTATTGCTTTCATGAGGGGTCAATAGTGGTAACTCATAACTTAAATTCTAACTTTGTTTTTGTTTTAGTAAATTTTTGTGTTTGTATGATGTTGGCTACTTCTTATACCAAGTAGTTAGATTATTGGTTTGATTGTCTTAATGTCTCTGGTGTATTATCTACATGCTCACTCACTGCCTTATATGGGTAATAGTTGCTTGTATTTTGACTAAGGATACATGGGTAGTTTTTAGCAGCACACACATGGGTAGTTTCAATGACAAAGTATGCCTTTTGTACCCTCCACCAGTTTAAATTCCATTTTAACTCGCCACCATTATTTCTTGATCTGTTTTATTCTTTTTTGTAGGTTTTTATGTAACTCATGAGTCAAATCAATTTATTTACTTCTATTTGGATTCAAAAGTTGTGCTTTTATACAAATTGGTCACTGTGAACAAATGGAGTGGACAAATCTTAATACAAGCAAATTAAGAACATTTGAAAATATACTGACTGTTGATCATCTTTTATTACTATTTTTCATGTACTTTAAACTAATTAGATATGTTAAAAAATTCTTGATTTATGTACTTTTTAATGAACTATTATTGGTTCGTGTATAATTTTAATATTGTGATCCTATGAGTATTAAATTAATTTTAGAACTTAATAGTTATAGTAACTATATTAAGAAAATTAAGGAGTAATAAGTAAGTTTATCCTAAATTTGAATTAATCTCATAGGTCAAATATTGCGTAAGTCAAGTATGAACTTCATATCTATCAATCTGAAACTCATAACCAGAATCTTGATCTCTGATACTTACATCAAAAGAGAAGAGAGAGAAGGAAAGCTTCTAGATTTACGTGTGTTTAACATATTAGGAGAAGGAAAAATTGCACAGACTGTCCCTCAAACATCACTGATGTGAAATTTTAGTCCCTTATAATAAAAATGATCACTTTTAGTTCTTAACAAATTGAAAATGATCAACTTTGATCCTTCATGAGCAAACCACATGATCAATTCTTAAAAGGTAAATGTGGCACATCAGTGTAATGTTGATCGAAAATATAAGGACTATTAATTCTTTTCTTTCCAAAACCCTAATTTCCCCAAATTTTCATCTTCAATCTCTTCAAAAAAATTATAGACCAAACCCAATAAGAATGGGGGATGTGGCAGATAAATTGGCTTACATTCAATCAATTCACAGGGCTTAAAGACCCCGATTTATGCACAGAGATCCTCTCCGCTCATGCTGGTACCTCAAGCAAACGGTTTCCTGTTTTACCTCCACCTCTAATCTCCTTTGACGAGCCCACCACCGCTAAAGATACTTCTTCTACCTTCGTCCCTACAATCACCTCCTTCAATTCTAACACTGAGGAAGCAATAGTAGTCTCAACTCTTATCCACCATAGCAGCTAGAATCGATGGGGCCCTCGATTTGGTTTGAAAAGTTGTGACTCTCCCATTCTCCATCATTTCCAGTAGTCCAAAACAGTAATATTGGCAGCAATCGATCTCGGGATGTGGGCCACTCGGTTTGATACAATGGAAATGATGCTTGGTTTGACCACGATGAAGAGTTCAAGATGGTGCTGTTTGGTTTGACCACGAAAAATGATTAGTGTCTTTGGATTATAAATTATTTGAGATATTTTTATTGTAGTATTTTTTTTGATATGATGAATTTGAGATAAAAAGGTAATTGAAAAATGTGTTTGATGATGTAATCAAATCAGAATCTGTAAATAAGGTGTAAATATAGTGAAATAATCTTCATGCAACATTTGAGCTAGAAGACATATTTTTGAGGTTGAGATTTCATGCAACATTTGTCCGGGGAATCTTGCCAAGGTTGTTAATTGTTGTTTTGTTTCATTTTGGCTTTTTGTTTATTTTGTAATTGAATATTGGAGAAAAATATAGTCAAACTTAAAACAATAATTTGAGATTTTAGTTGGTTTCTCATCTATGCAGAACACGAATTACTTGTTTTTGTTGTAAGTAATTCATAAATTACTTGTTGGAGTATATTTTTTTGTGCAAATCTACTTTCTCTATGATGCAATTTTTTAGTATATAATGAGGTTTGGGTTCATGATATATAAGACATCATTCCACTTATTTGGAGCAAAAGGATTGTACTTTTGTTAGTTTTGGATGGAATTAGATATTTGTTCAAAATCATTTTTTTTTGTTGCACAATCCATGTGTTTTTCACAAGGTATTTTTGGAAAAATTTAATGTAAAAAAGTGATTAGTCATTTTTGTATAGTGCTCAATTGAGATATAGGACTTTTAGTCTCTTATATTTTCGGTCAACGTTACACTAATATATCACATTTACCCTTTAAAAATTAGTCACGTGGTCTACTCGTGGCTAGTTCCGGCTAAACTTCGAATGGAAAAGTGATAAAGGACCAAAGTTGATTATTTTTAATTTGTTAGGGATTAAAAGTGATCATTCTGTTCTAGAGGATTAAATTTTCACATCAGCGATATTTGAGGGACAATTTGTGCAATTTTCCCTTAGTAGATCCACCTTGTTTTTTATTTTTTTTTTTCTGTCAATCGTTACTTTTTATCTATATCATACTCTATCATAATCTAACAAGGAAGGCTCAGTTCCTACAAGGGGTCGAGATAGGGACAAAATCACCATCAGATCAAATAAATACATTAGGCACCCGTCTGAATTTTTTAAAAAACTACATAATGTGATAATTGATGGAACCCTTGCATCCCACGCTACCGAAGCCTTAATGGCTTGGTTTAGGCCCCCACCCCACCAAAGCCTTAACGCGTGCACCTTGTTTCTGGTTAGATTCGGGCATTTATACCTGCATAATTTTTTGTCCCTGTGCGCTGTACCGATCTAATATCCTACTGCAACGAACATCAGTCTTGGGAAGAGAAACGATCAAACAAGACTAAAATCCATCGGGATTAGGATATCAGAGAAGATGAAGGTGGAAGTTCTCTTTGGTTTTCCCCACGAATGAAAGGTTCTTCAGGGCTGGTGGCTTCTTCACATTCTTCAGGGGTGGCTTTACCACATTCCACTCTCGCCAAAAAGTCCAAACCTGCTTAGCTGCTCGTGTCGCGGGACAAAATGAACTGCCGTCGGACCCTAAACGTCGAAAACCAGCAGCTCAACACACCCAAACGCCCATCACCATCGCCTTCTCATTTTCCCGCCAGTTATCGCAGCCCTGTAAGTTCATCTTCTACCTTTTGATTTGGATTATTTGTTTAATCTTATCAATTTTTGTTTAATCTTATCAATTTTTACTATGTTTTATCCAAGGTAACCATCTCTAATCTTTCTGGGATGGACTCCTCCCCGCCCCCAACCACCAAAAATCCCTCCCTGTTATTCTATTCTTTTCTTGTACTCTTTCTCCAGTCTTATTTTTTACTCATGGAATCTTTGCTACATAATCGACTTGGTTAAAACTGATTCTTGCTTTCTTTAATTGAATTGTTCTGTTTGTGACTTGTTCCAACTCAAACAGAAAAAGGTTTGAGTTTTCTCTAGACAAATGGGCTGTGATGGTCAATAAAATACCCTTTACATGTCTGCATTTAGGCCTTGTTTGGAACCTATTTTTGGCAAGTTCGTTTGCTACAAGTTTTTTAAAAACTTTAACTACAATAATATCAAAAAATTTCTTAAAATTTTTAAACTATACATTTTAAAATATTCAAAAATTTACACATTTTAAATTTTTTTTAAAATTTCTACAGTAAGATACAGTAAAGTTTTAGACAAACTCCCAAAAAACTCACCTTCCAAACGATTTTTAGCCTAGTAGTGGTCAAAACTCTGTGGAGAATGGCTCTAATAGCTTTTTTTTTTTTTTTGAAAAATGCTAATGCATATTATTTAGAATTTTTTGTAACCCCCGTGGGCCTATATGTTGCTATGAGCCATTTTGCCTTTGCATGTGGATATTAATGGTAGCTTGTTTACCTTTGACTTTGTGTAGTATGCAAGAAAGTTATCAAATCAAACCGAGGAGATTGCTCTATCGGGTTATGCAGTTTTAATATACCGTTCTCTTTGACATCACTGTACGCTCTTATTAGCATATTGAGATCATCTAGTATCATCCACATATCTAAATACCGGAGGAGAAATTTATGATGCTTAAAATCACTTCACGATGTTCAAATCCCAAACATTTAGCAATTTTGACCCCACCTTTAATTTTCTATTTCTACATCATATTGACTGTTTCTAATCTTCCAAGGTGCCCCAGCTGGACTTGTCTGGAAAAATGGAAGAATTTGCATTCCTACTAGTTATAACATTATTTGCTGTTATTCAGGTTCTAGCATGGTATCTAATTTAATTGGTGACAGATATAAATAAGCTAGTGTTATTTATCCATATGAGTCCCTGCATCTAAAGGTATCACCAGTCTCCATTGAACTAACAGGTCTTAGAATGGTGCAAAAGGATTCTCATGTTTGGTCGAATTATTTCATTCTAAACATTTCAGGATGAAGCTTGTAGATCTTCTGATCATGCACTACTGGCGCATCCTGGTGGATTGACGGAAAGTTCAAGAAAAACATCTACTTCTGGCACACCATGTCAGTTTGATGGTATGCCAGCTTCAGATCAATTGTGCAAGCATAATCATCAGCAACACTTGCCATTTGACATGGGAAACCTTAATCTGATGCATAATTCATCAGTACAAACACATGGTTCAGGTCACTCACCATCCTACAATTCCAATTTGGAGAAGGCTTTTGCTTCAAGAGATACTTGGATTGATCCCAAGTGCAAGCCCTTACATGTGAGGAGAATGCAGAGGGACCAAACACAGTATGCAGAGGAAGGAGATTCTAACTTACCAAATTCAAATTCCTCTAGTGTTTCTGATGCTGCCAGCATTGGCAAATCATCTCCATTAGCTAATTACATTATAAAGGGCAGCACTTTTGAGAAGGGCAGTAACCATGAGGAAAGTTCTCATGGGAAAATGGGTATGAATGACATACCTGAAGATTCTAGATTCCATTTTGACATCTGTCCATCTGGATCCGTTATCAAGCTAAAAGCCCCGCTTCATCTCATGAATAGAGAAAAGAGGAATGAAACTAAGCGCAACACAGGTGGACTCTGCATTACATCATTGAGGCCTGGGATGATTTTGTTAAAGAATTACATTTCCTTCAATGATCAGGTGCAGTAATGTGGCTTTCTGACTATTTGTCTACATATCTTGTGGTGTTCCTTCTTGACGTGAACTTCTCTATTTTATGTCCATAAAATTTTTCAGTCCTTGTAATGCATTAAGTCTCATTATTATGAATGAATGCATCACGTTGATTTGAATTTTTATGTATCCAAGTACTTTTCTTTCTGCAATTTTATTTGCCCTCATAAAATTGTCTTAAGATACATTAGAATTCGACAATTGAAAATTCTATTTCATTCACTTTGCATCTTGCTTCTGGGAAATGCTTCTACAACTAAGCCTAGATTGTGGAATAAAATATGTATCCCATCCCTATCCAACTAGGTCAAATCCAAATTTTGAGCATAAATATAAGGAACCACAAAAAAAAAGGGAATATTGCTTTACAGATGAACTACTATTTTAGCGAAACAGTAATTAGCTGATGAAAGGCTTTGCTCTGTTTAGCTTGACGGTTTTATATCAAAGGAGAGCCATGTCTGTGGCATTCTTCTGTCAATCTGCACAATGCTAAAGAATTACAGCTTCTCTGTGAAAACAATGATAAGTTTTACATGTTTTCATGGAATTAATTATTAGGAAGTTAAATTCCATTTTTTCATGAATAAATTTTTTAACACAAGTTCCATGGATTTGGGTATTTGCTACTCTCTAGCTTCCCTTCTTTGCTGATAGACCTTTTTATTTGTCTGTCTAGGTTAAATTGATAAAGAAGTGCAAGGATCTTGGACTGGGTCCTGGAGGCTTCTATTTACCTGGCTATCGTGATGGAGCAAAGCTGAACTTGAAGATGATGTGCCTTGGTAAAACTTGGGACCCTGAGACAAGTACTTATGGCGATGAAAGGCCTTGTGATGGCTCCAAACCTCCCATTATTCCTAAAGAATTTTGTGACTTGGCTAAAAGGGCTATAAAAGATTCCCATGCACATATAGAGAAAGACTCCAGAAAAAGAAATGTGGAAGATGTTTTACCCTCGATGTCGCCTAACATCTGCATAGTCAATTTCTACTCAACAAGTGGCCGCCTTGGTCTCCATCAGGTTCTATCTTAGCTCTCTGTCCTATACCATTACCAATTTTCTGGACCAACTCTATGTAGATGCGACACAGTTATTTGCTTTCAAAAGTATACTTCGGACTTTAATGGCTCAAACAATGAGAAAAAAGATGGTGATTCTTTATTTGCTTCGGCCTATTATAAGATTGCAGAATAATGACATCTAAGACAGAGGCAAAGCAATTTATCATATTCTCTAGTTGAACAACACTAAATATATTTTTTGTGCATGTCACTTGCAACTGTACAGGACAAAGATGAAAGCCAAGAGAGTCTTCGTAGAGGAGTGCCCGTGGTGTCCTTTTCAATTGGTGACTCTGCAGAATTTTTGTATGGTGACCAGAGAGATATTAACCAGGTGGAGAAAATCAGACTGGAATCCGGGGATGTGCTGATATTTGGTGGTAAAGCTAGGAACATATATCATGGTGTCTCAACTATTTTTCCAGACACAGCTCCCAAGGTTCTGTTAGAAGAGACAAATTTGAGGGCTGGCCGTCTGAATCTCACTTTTAGAGAGTACTGACGACATTTTTTGTGGGTTGGAAGCTGGATCAATTCTTTGAACTCAACTGAATTGTAAACTTAAATCCTTTCTATGTCCTTTGATGTATTCCTGCAAAGACAGGAAATTGGTAAATCGCCAAAAAGAAAATTTGCAAGAACTTGAGAAAATCATGGTTGCTTAGATCTAAAGGAAATCACGTAGCCTTCGGTTTGCATGGCTGCCAGACTACCATAATTGTGAAGCTGAGAGCATCATATGGTTGTTTTCTTTTTTTGGTGCAAATCTGCATGACATGCTTATTGACTGATAGAGCCATAGACATTAATTGGGGAGATCTATAAGAATAAAGTAGATCAATCTTATGCTCGAGTCTGGAGACTGTTGAAAGTGTTGATACAATGCACTGAATGGGCTATTGTGTGGCAGAAGCTTTTGTCGGGATTACATTCCACTGGTTGCATTGTAGGAGTTGGAATACTCTCTAGAATAATATACAGGAGGTCCCCAGCCAGTGAAGCTGTTCTTTTGGGGATCAGGAGTCAGCTAAATCCACCTCATGCTCGCGGAAAATGAATAAACACACGAAGCCTAAGAGAGTGACAGCTGAATCATGAAATGTTGGACTTGTGCAATAGCTCAGAGGTATGGGCTTCAGAATGAAGCTGACATACCAATGTAGGGGTCGACATTCAACACCAAAGAAACCCCTTCTTTCTTACAAATTTGCATGGGTTTAAGACCTCAAGCAACGCGAAGAAGAAAATGGTAATAAAAATGTGAACTCATAGGCTCACCTTATAATATCAGTAATGGCGCTCTTACCTTCTTGTTTTTTTTCTTTTTGGTACAAATCATAGGTATTCGCACCTATTTTGCGGTCTGCGACAAATTTTATTCGAGTCGGATAGGGCTCTTTTCAGGGAAGGAAAACTCTTCCAATACTATTTTTCTATTTTTTATGGATTTCAAACCCAAAATTTCATGATTAAAGAATGCAAACTCCTTCCACTCCCACTTGCGCTCTTTCCTTCACGGTTCTCATCACGGACTTTCTCCTTCTTGTCTCAGTCACCATCCCATTAGTTCAAGCCGCCAATTCCAAAAATGCCTTGGCCTCTCCCTCTGTCCCGTTGCAACTTACAATGTGATAAAACGATGATATGTTGGATGTTTTGTGTTGAAGTAGCTCCAGTTCAAGAGTGATATGATCGCAAACTTCTGACGGATTTTTCAGGGACATACTTCTCCACGATGTCTAGTTAAATGACCACGGCAAGTGCTATCTTAACAGCCCCCAATGGCTTCCTTGAAATGTCTAATAGTAGTGCTTAATACGGTTGATGCCTTGGTTGGAAACCCTACTTGTGCTGCTCCCTTGCTGCATGATCAGAGAAGAGAGAGCAAGCGAGAACTGAGAAACGATTACCATTACAGAAGAAGTTTCACATAAATGCTTTTCTGCACGTTCTTAATTCTTATTTGTGCTTGTTTTATTATGTCTAGGCAAGACGCTAACCAAACGTTTGATTGATCTTTGATCGCTGTTTGCCCCCCAGTTTACGTAGTAGGGCTGTCTTCCATAATGAAAATTTTGTCTGCCGCTACATGTGTATATATTGAGTGGAAATGAATCTGTTATTGATTTTTGATGGAATGATATCACGTACCATCAATGGACAGCATTTCCAGCAAGTTTTGTTTAGGTAACGTTTTATACCCAATGGAAAACTAAGAAAGTCCCTGCGAAGTGGGAATTTCAGTTTCAGCACAGGCTTTCATTTCTATCGTACTGCGAAGTGTGTATTCCTTCCTCCGTGTTTCTGATTTTCGTTTTCCTCTGTTATGCGTCTTTTATTTGGTCATTCAAGGATCTCATGCTAAGTGCTTTGGTTAAGCTCTTATATTCGGCGGCGACTCTTAAGCTTACAAGATTTTCTGCTAATATTTTTAGCCAGAGATGCCGCGGCAGTCTCAGAACAATCATTCTCCGATGCATCTATTATGGGCTGCGGTTGGTGACCGGCCTTTGCTTCTGTAATGCTTGTAACGACTAACGAGGGCACTAAACACATCTGAAATATTAGCGTAGCAGATCGAGTAGACCACAGGACCTCCAGCTCCTTGCATACAGTGAACTACTTGCTGCTTTATTGACTCCCTTTTTGGCAGCCAAACTTCAACAGTCCCCGTACCAAAATCGCCGGGCAAAACTTCCATCCATGCATCACTGTACATTTGCTTGAAAAGGAAACCATTTGCTCTTTGATTGATTCTTGTCTAGTAGATTACACCAAAGCAGCAAGATCAACTACCTAGCCAACCAACGAAACACAATTCCCCAACCAACAATTGTCTTTGTCTACGCATTTCCTAGACAGCAATATATAATTCATAAGTGCATCATGCACATACATATTCCCTCGGCATACAACTTTTCCTGCGGACTTCGGACCGCAGAGAAAACATTCTTGGTTCTACTGATCGTGTCATTTCCTTTAACCATTTTTGGTCCTTCTTTTAAAGGATTTGGTATTTTGTGCCAGAACTAGAGGAAAGATGTCGAGTGAGACGAAACGAACTATTCAAACGGTGATCAGGACAATTTTTTTTTTTTTTTTTTTTTTATTTGCAGTTGGAGAGGAGAAAATCAAATACGGGTAGCCCAAGGTGGAGAAGCAGGGCACATGCCAAATTTCTGGGACCTTGATAGAAAATTTTGCATGTGCCCTGATCCTCCATCTTGGGCCACTCCTATATTAGGCCGTGCAACTCCAAAGCCAGCAGTTCAGCAGAAATGTTTTATTAGTAAAGGTCAGTTTTTAAACTTAGCTCACATTGTAGTGCATTGAAGCTATATCTACACACTACAACAATATTAAAGCACTTTCCTCCACTGACATTACCTTGTATGTACATAATTGTTGAAGGAAGAGTTTGCTGCCAGAGATGAATGGTCAATCATTGTGACCTTGAATAACTTATTCAGGTACATAAATAGTTGTGCTTGGCAATCAGATAGATCAAATAAGAGTTGATAGGGTGAAATTTAGTACATGTTCGACTTACTCTTCTTTCATCACTTAGGATCTTATCGGCTTTCCAGAGCTACTGCAGCTGAATCGACATGACGAAGCAAACAGGAATAAATTTTTTGCTTCAATCTATCAACAATTTCGCCCAACTCCTTTTTCTCTGAGTCTGCATCATTTCTTAGTTGATCCAGCCATTCGTTCGCATGCTTAAGCTGTGACAACGTGAGAGCAATCTGGTTACCAGGATCTGTTTGGTTTATAAGATAATCCTTTCCCTTTTTGTTCTGTTTACCCCCTTGGAAGCCTGAATCAAGTGCCTCTTCCAAGAACTTCAAGAACCAAGCTTGTGTTTCATTTAAAACAATCTCTCTTAGTTCCTTGATTTCCTTTGAACCATCTACATTTGCCCATTCGAGTTTATCGGTGCCAGTCAGATCTGTGGAAGACTTTGAAAGTTTCATCCTATCTCTACTAACTGAGGAAGATATCCTTTTGCCATATTTGTCTGTATTTTGCATGGATGAGTTGACGGTGAAATGATCTGGTGTATCCTTTGATGAGTTTGTGGCATTTGGATGTTTAATAAGCTGGTGGAGCGTAAAGAACATTGAAAGATAGAGATGGGGGTTCGTTGGTGAAGCGGATGAGCAAAGATCAGCAAAGATACTGGAAACACAGAATGCATTATGTTCCCAGAAAGTCTGAAGATGATCTTATGTAATTCTTAAATAAGCAAACATTTTAGGCCTTCTGTCTACTCAATTTACGTACTTAATGTCGAATTTATTTTTATTTTTGCCAAAAGCAAAGAATAAAAGGAACAATTATCTGTAACTACCTGAGGCACTTTACCAGATTTGCTGCTGTGGAAGCTTCTTTCTGGGCTTCAGCTGCTACTGAAGAGGCCAAGTTTTTCCTCCGAAGCAATCCCTAGGTGTAAAAGTTGAAAATGAGAATTATATCAAGATGGTAAATTGGTACTATTTTAGCAATTTTTTATCTGTATGGATTATATGTTTTAGCAGCTATATCCTATTACGACTAAATGCCTTCTCTCTGTAGATAATTCGCATTTTAATGATAAAAACATCGGATGTTTGAGTTCATACGAGTAATCAAAACTATGAAAAAGGAGCAGCATATTGGGCTACTAGATAGGGTACTTGATGTGTGTGTGTATATATATACCTTGCCAGGCTTCAGCAGGTTTGCAGGTAGATTTGACCAACATATTCCCTCAGAAGATTGGTGTTTGTCTCGACTGTTAGGCAAGCAATTCGAGTCGATGTTTTCTTGTTTGCTGCTGGTGTGTTTGATAGCTGGATATTTAGAGGATGCAAAGGCCTCCTTGCCGTTTAATGTGTCAATGTCTGAGTTTGTAGTAAGTCCATCAGGGCGAGTTCGTGAAGGAGTCAGAGTTCGAGTCTGTAGGGCAAATTTCAACCATCAGTCTTGTCCAGATTAATGAGCATATGAAAGTGAATCCAAGGTTGAAGAAAATAGACCTTATTCTAACATACTGATTCTCGTTTTCTGTCAATTGTATCATTTTAATCACGGACGTTCAAAGTAGGACTGGTACAGACAAACTGCTAGATTGCAATTGTTCCCTCACGAAGTATGATCATTAAGGCATGAATTTCCTTGCTTCTTTCTCATCAAAGCAAAACTAGAATCCTACCGAGTAATGCAATTAATGTTTACTCTGTCATCCAGACAAAGCACCGGAACAGAGAACATACGCTACAAATTAGAAAAGCACGTTCATCACATGGTTATTTGGTGGTGATCAATTTCTTGTAAATCTATGCATTCTCAAAGCAGAAAATTTCTTATGAATTAAGACTGTCAAGGGAATTCCTAAATTTTGAGACAGTAAAAAGTCAGAAAATACACAGATGGTTCTAAGTTAGTGATGTCAAAAGAAATGAAATGCAAAGAACGATTGTACTTGTACCCCATTACCTCTTGCTAAGTTGGATATAAACAACTGAAGGGCAGTACACTATGTTGGTAAGGAAATTATTTATACCTGAACCTTGATCTCTGCTTGTTTCCCTTTCAAAAATCCATTCCTCTTTCCTGCTACAGCATTCTCACCGCCAGGGTCAGCTCCATTTGCTTTTCCATTTGGTGTCAAGACACCCTGCATATACCTTGAGGAGACAACAGCCTTGTCCTCTTTAATAATAATTTTCTTTCTTTGGCCATTTTCTTTTGCTCCTGGCGGTTCAACTGATACTGAACTATCTTCACCTTCCTGATCAACTTGAACAGGGCCTTCAGATGGCTCTAACACCTGCATCAAATCCTTGGGATTACCAATGAAAGGATGTCGGCCTGGAAGCGGTCTAACACCAACTAAGACGGGAACTGGAGTTCCAGCCTCCATCCTATCAACATAGAAGAACTGCCCAAGCTGCAGCTTGTTGTTTAAGATAAGTTCATTGTCATCTTTTGACAGAGATACATATGTTGAATGGGAAGAGTCGGAGACCTTTATGAAAAAGCCATGGCAAGGCCACAACTCTGATCCACTTAAGGCTGGGACAATGCTTATTACTTGTAAAAGGATAGACCTATATTCACCGCGAACCTTAACAGATGAGTTTATAGTCTGCAGAAGCTTAAGCAGCACTCCAGGTGTAAGGGATGCCATCTCTTTTTCCTTGTTCAAGGGGAAACTGAATTGGCTCGTGCAAATCAGCTTGAAACTCGAGACCTGTGATTAATAGGTGGTAAATCAGGTGATTTTGCTGGTCATGATCATTGAAGTATTGCTGCTGTCAAGTGTTGATCAAACTTATCAACTATGTAAGTACTAAAGGAGGGTAGCAACTAGATTCATTTGACTCTTGGTGGATGAAAAATAGGTCTCATCAAAGTGCTTGAAACATGAACTGGGGCTGCATTGAGGTTGGTTTTTGTTTTTCTCTTGCTGGATACCCGATTTGAATTAGGATAAAAGGTTTTCCAGTAAGTCGATGGTTGCATTTCTTTGATTCATTGTCTTCGTTGTCCTAGTCTTTGATCAAGTTAAATGCACAGTAAAATCAACTCTAGGAGAACCAGAAAGCAACAAGTGTTAGCGGAGAAAGACGTTTTCTGTTTGGAAACAGTTTTCCTCCAAAAAAACAGACAGGCGATCTATATACTTCGCAAACCAAAAAAGAAATAAAACGACCCACAAAACTGATTATCAGGAGTTTTTGTTTAAAAGACGGAGGTAGGAGATATGCACACCTGAAAGAAGAGCCAAGGATACAAAAAACACAAGAAGGATATAAAACCAAGCGTCAGCCTTTGAGGGAAGTGATAAAAGAGTTCAAAATGTTAAAAGGTAATGGATTCCAAACGAGGTGGAAGCGGACAATGGAGTTAGCTTCATATTGCAGGCACGTAATCATCCAAACTTCACTTCCCTTGGCTTTGAAGAAAAGAGACAATCTTTCTCGAGAATTAAATGTCCCGAGGACATCTTTCCTCAACTTTGAATGACTGCTTTGCCCCCACGTCTAAAGTAAGATGTTGAAGACGTCCTGGACGATGCTTAATGTGGCTAATATGGTAATGTCAGTCATGATACCATTCAATAAACCCATTATCACACACTCAGGCAGAGGAAATGGAGCCATTTGGAAAGGTAGTGGAATTGCAATATCTTAATCTCCTCTGAGATAAAAAAAGCAGATGAGTTTGACCAAATCACGTAAATTACTGTGTTTCTCTGTTTGATTTATTTGTTTTGTTATTATTTTTATTGGGTTGTCAAGAACCATGTTGGTGTCCAATTACTCGAGGCCAAACATGATTTACATATTAGAGAATCATTTGACTTTAATGTTCCACTATTAAATGGAACAAAAAGTTTGACTTGTTACTCTGCTTTTCCAGTTTCGTAGTTGAAAAAACCTCACCTTTGAGTTCGACTTAAAAAAAATGCAAGATTCATTGGTGTCCAAACTTTATGGGCCATGTCATTTATGTTATTGCCCTTTAAGTGCACAAGGCGGCACAATACAGTTTCCAGCCATACCAACTTGCCGCCACTTCTGAAGGAAACGAAAAGGAAAAGATTGGTGGTCTTTCTTGCTTAGGATTTTGCAATCTGATGCATTGAACTCCTCGTCACCATCAAATTTTATTGCTTATTCTGCATAGTATAAGTGGGAGAGGGGAAGCAGGTGTTTGGGCGCGCAGTTGTTTCTACGAGACAGGGAAAAATAGAACATCAACTTGCCTTCGTGTGTTAGTTGACAAAACAGAGAAAGGTCTTCAATGGTGTAACTGTTCTCTACGGCCCACCTTGCCCCTGGTCGAGTAGAATTAGATTACTCTTCATAGCAATTTCAGATGAGAGGGTCGCATATCAAGTTGACAACTCTTACAGAGCTTTAGTACTTATTGAGTTTGTGAGTTGTTTTAAACTCAACACTTCAACATTACTGTGTAAATGTTCCTTGCAATTTCACTGAAAAAACTGTTCTTTCTGCAATCAATATAGAATTTTGAAGCATGTTTCAGTTTTCACTGCTTATGAAAATGCTGTTGCTTCCAATTCTGCACGAACCAGGCTAGCGTAGACACCATCAAGGTGGGAAGCCATAAGTTTTTCATGGCTTCCATATTCTGCCACCGCACCATCCCTCACAACTGCAATTGCATCTGCTTCGCTGATTGTTGAAAGCCGATGAGCCACCACAATGGTGGTGGCTCTTTTAGCAATCTTCTTGAGTGCATCTTGGACATGTTTCTCTGATTCCAAGTCTAATGCACTGCTAGCTTCATCTAGTAAGAGCACTTTTGACTTCTTCAGTATAGCTCTGGCTATTGCGATCCTTTGCTTCTGGCCACCAGACAACTGTATCCCACTGTCTCCAACCTACAGCAGGACGAGAATTCACTCAGCTACACAAGTCAGTTGATAGAACAGCAATAGGATGCTTAAGATTTATTTTTCACTTTGCAGTTATTTTTCATTGAGTGTACTCGCAGAAATTATCTCAGCTGAATGAAGCGTAGTAAGGCAAATCATCCAAGTAAGTTGCTATTTGCACCAGCTCATTCCTCTAATATATTGTTTTTCAGTGTTGAGGAACATTTGAATCTTTACCTGCTGTTAAAAGGAATTCTCTAATATCATTACAGAATGTTTTCTCATTAACTTGAATTTTTGGTCATGCATTTAGGCTAGATTAAATATCAAATCAATACATGTTCAACTCAAGAGATCGACTGCATCAGCTACCCAGAGTACTATTTTCGTCACTTTCTAAAGTGTTTCGGTTTAGTGTAAGAGAGGTCATATAATAGTAGACATACCTCTGTCTCGTAGCCTTCAGGAAGGCCACTGATGAATTTGTGAATGTAAGCTTCCTTGGCAGCATCTTCAATTTCGGCCCATGAAGCGTTAGGATTGCCAAATGCAATATTCTCTCTTATGCTTCCAGCAAATAAGGCAGGCTCTTGACCAACTAATGCCGTCTGCCTTCTCAACCATTTCAAGTCAAGCTCCCTAAGATTAACCCCTCCCATCAAAATCTTCCCCCGAATTGGATCATAAAACCTCTGGACCATCCATATTACTGTTGATTTTCCAGATCCACTTCCTCCAACCAAAGCAACCATTGTCCCACCTTTTATCTTCAGACCAAAATCTCTCAACACGATCACATCAGGCCTAGAAGGGTATGCAAATGTCACCATTCTGAACTCAACATCAAATGGCTTCAACATTTCTATCTTGCTGCCTTTCTGGCTTTCATCTTGTATTAATGGCCTACGACTTAGTATATTAAGAACAGCTGGAACTGCAGTTGGGGCCAAGTAAGTGTCCGGTGCAAGTCCTGCAAGTTGTCCTACTGAAAATGAACTCAAAACAAGTATCAGAAAAATCTTGTACACATCCCCGAAGTTGGTATAGCCTTCTTTCACAAGATAAGCACCAAAGAATAAAGTTAAGGTATAAGCTCCATACATAGCACCTTGAGAAAACCCAAGAGCTAAACCAAGAATTTGTGTTCTTTTGACTGATAATTTTTTTGGCTTAGACAAAGCTTGATCAAAAGATTGAACTATGCGTTCATGAGTTGAGAAAGTGGCCACTGTTCTGATATTGGACACAGCATCTGCAGCAATATTGCTAGCTTTGGCATAAGAACTATTATCTAGTTTTGGTCCAACATTAATTATCAAGCTGAAATAGCTTGCACCAAGAGTGAATGGTGTAAGAGCAGCGGCCAAGAGAGTCAATCTCCATTCAAGAAAAAATGAAAAACCGAGGCCAACTGCTGCAGAACTCAACCCCATTAACAGCACTGAAATCTTATCGCCCAAAATTGATCGGAAACTAACACAATCACTTGAGAGCCTTGACACAAGTATCCCAGTGGAATTCTCATTAATGTCAAACCAGCCAGGTTCTTGTTTTAGTATAGCTCTGAACAAGAAATCTCTGACTCTCTTTGTGAGTTTGGTACCAGCCCAACCACAGAGACCTTGTTGGCCTGTCATGAATCCTATACACCCAAAGCCAAGTCCAACCAGAATCAAGCAGAGCTTTCTAATTTCTCTTTTCAAATTTTTGGTGTTTGGATCAAAGTAGACATTAAGTGCTTGGCCAAGAACCAGGGGAAAGACTGATAGAATAGCACCTGCATGCATACCCAAAAGAAGCCCCAATAACAGTATCATGAGTTCTGGTTTCTGTAGATTCCATACCTCTGAAAGTTTATATTTCCTCAACTCGGATTGTTTATCTTCTGCCTCTTCAACTTGGCCCACATCTTGATTGGATTTCAAGTACTTTGATCTTGATATCTCATATACATTCTCTGCTTGTGAGGGATCCTGATTCAATTTGGTATGGAAACCAATTGCAATATCGGATTGTTGCAACGTTGGTTTTGAGACAGCTTCCAAAGCAAGCTTAACCAGGTTATAGTAGGATCCAGAATTTTCCATGAGTTCATGATGATTTCCAATCTCCACAACAGAACCTCTATCAAGCACAACTATGGCATCCGCATGTTTGATTGTTGCTAGCCTATGAGCAATGACAATGGTGGTTCTACCCATTGAAATTTTATCTATGGCTTTTTGAACCACTGTCTCAGATTCAGGATCTAGCGCACTTGTAGGCTCATCTAGGAGAAGGATCTTAGGGTCCTTGATCATTGCTCGAGCAAGGGCAATACGCTGCTTCTGACCACCAGACAGTAAGGTTCCCCGATCTCCTACCTGCCCATGAGGGTGGGATTAGAATCTGAAGAGGGCAAAATATATTGTTGTAGATGTAACATTTGCTCCTATATAAATTGGCCTAATTGGATATGTAAAAAAATCAAAACATTTTACCATGGTTTCATAGCCTTGTGGAAGTCCAGAGATGAAACTGTGAGCATTTGCAGCAATGCAGGCTTTAATTGCCTCTTTCTTGGTGGCATTCTCCTTTCCCATCATCACGTTTTCTAGTATGGTTGTTGAGAAAAGAACTGGTTCCTGACCAACCATACCAATCTGACTTCTCAACCATTTAACTTGTAATGTCCTCAAATCGTTACCATCAAGGGTAACAATACCTGTCAAATTACAGCAAAGTTACCAATTTTTTTCTGTACACCAAAACCAAGAACCTTCATTTGTGATCGCTTATCACTGAGTGTAAACCTTTTTCTTTGTTATAGAAAGAAACAAGTATTTATAACAGACCAACCTTGGGTAGGATCAT
Organism: Coffea arabica; assembly: GCF_036785885.1. Lineage (NCBI taxonomy): Eukaryota > Viridiplantae > Streptophyta > Magnoliopsida > Gentianales > Rubiaceae > Coffea > Coffea arabica. The sequence goes on along the minus strand of NC_092317.1, from coordinate 808,036 downwards.
AAAATCTCTCTATGAGAGCAAAAATTGTTGACTTGCCGCCTCCACTGGTACCAACTAATGCCGAAGTCTTTGAAGCTGGAATAACCAAGTTGAGAGACTGGAGAATCTGGATTGTAGGGCGAGAAGGGTAGGCAAAGGTAACACCCTTGAACTCTATCTTCCCTCGTGGGTTGGAAAGCCTCTTCCCCTCAGCACTATAGGGATCAATATCTGGAACTCTGTCTATAACTTCAAATACTCTGCTTGCTGCTACGGTTCCTTGTGCAAATTGAGCAAAATATGACAAGGACAAAGCCAAGCCCCTGCACAAATGGTTTATTTGTTTACAGGATTTAAATTCTGGTTAGACATGGTAAGGTAAACAAATGTGATTTTAAAGTTCTGGAGAAGTCAAGTTTACTAGTTTCCATAACAGCAGAATGCTTTCATTCTTTCATCAGAGAAAGAGAGAGAGGAGTCTACCTTCCCCCTACAGTAACGCCAAAGAAACATGCAATGGCTTCACCTCCCTTTATCTCTTTCCTTGCAACTAAGATTGATCCATACCAGAAAGCCAATGCCCATGTAGCATATGTGACCAAATAGATAACTCCAATCCCTGCTCCCTTGGCAAACCCAATCTTTATCCCTAATGGCACCGACTTATCAAGCACATCAACGTATTTTTCAGCTAAAAGATCCTCTGCTACAAATGAGAATACAGTTCTAATTGATGATATGGCTTGCTCTGCTATGCTGCCTGCTCTACGGTAAGAGTCCTTAAATACACCATCAAAGAAAAAGTCAGCAAAGAAAACTAAGCTTCTCAGAACTTATAGAATTGTCACCGGAAATTTTTTGTTCTTTACCTCTTCTTTTGCAGCTAAACCACCATATATTGCCTTATAGGCAATGCCACAGAACATAGTCAATGGTGTGACTGCAAAGATTGCCAGGGAAATCTTCCATGATCTTAAGAATCCAACAGTGTAACCACATATGAATGTGAAGATGTGATGCACAAAATGTGCCATCTGCATTAAACAAAAGAAATTAATTGAAACCAACCCTGGAAAACTTAATGCATGATATGGCTACTGTACAAGTATACTACCACACAAATGGTCACTGTCAGCTGATCCAGGAATGTTAAGGTCAGTATTTGAAATTCAACTCATTCATACCTACATTCACGTCGCTACATCTCTGAATATCTCAGTATGTGGCAAACCATCTAGAACTTAACTAATTCACCTCATTATGTTGCAACTCTCCTTAGATTGCTTTTATTGATGCAAATTGGTGTTAGTCAATGCAAGTCATTAGAACAATAACCTAAACCTATCGTCACCTTCTCTCCCATCACTTCCTGGATTTGTGCAACATCACTTGAAATTCCGTGCATAATGTCACTGGTACTGATATCAGTGTCAAAAAAGCCTATATCCTGTCGCAAAACTGCTCTTAGATACTGAGTTCTAATTCTGAGGGCAGATCGTTCCCCAACCATTCTCCAACAAGTAATTTCTACCATTAGAAAAAAAAATTGCATCAATAGCGAATACTATTGCAAATTGAAGCGTACAGAAAATGGAGAAGAAAGTATCTAGCCTACCCATATATGCTCCAACTACCACGACTGCAGCCAATCCAGTCATAAGCAAACAAATCTGAAATAAGAGAACATATTATCAGCCCATCGTTGCATTCTCATATTGATGTATGCTCACCTATGTATCTGGTGTTATGCATAATGCATAACAGCATAGTTGTATTGTATTTGCAGCTAGAATATTGACGGAGGAATGCCAAGTAAACTTGGTCATACAACATTTTTTCTTCTAACCAGTAATTAAAAATTGGCAACCTTACGTTAGAACAACATCCTACTTCTGAGTGCCCATCACATTACCAGATACTGTAGTGACAAAGCGCGTACCTTTTCCACATCCTTCGTCATCTTTTGTAAATCAGTTTTTGATTCCTTCGCAATTTTATTTACAAACCGTCCGAAAAGATAGGAATACCAAGGAAGAGATCCCCCATTTATCAAAGATCCCAAACAACCTAACAGCACAAGTAACAAATCAAATTTGGTTGAGTACTTGAACAAACCAAACAGTCCGACTGACTTGGGCGCCCCAACATCATCGTCATCAAAATCTTGTACATCGTATGCCAATTCCTGGTCAACATCATACCCACTGTGACTGTGAGTGCGGTACTGATGACTTGTAGCTTCATGAACTCGGTGATTTGGAGTCTTATGATCATTATTAAAAGAATACAAGTCATCATTGATGTTTTCCAGGGCATGCGCTGTATGATCGTAGTCCCCAAGACGATATGGCGCTGTAGCCAATGATGTCGTGTGATGATAATGACGATGATTCAGTCCATACTGACAGTTTAACTTCCGATGGCTTTGTGCATCGCCGCCATGAATATGGTGGGTGGTGTGACCAGGATTGCGAGGACCATGAGCACCGCTATACAGGTCATCTTCTGTTCCTTTGTGCTTATAAGCGTTTGATATTGATAACCAACTAGGGTTCTGGCGTTGGAGGTGACCTGGATCAGTCTCTAACAAGTTGATTTGATGATCTAAATCCTCCGGTGCATCATAATCAACTAAGCTCAGCTCGTCTTTGTCAGCCAAAGGCCCACTACTTGCAGCACTCCTTTTAGTAGCAGCTGACAAGTGACGATGAGCTCCATGCGGCATAGTTGGTTCACGGGGAGCAAACCTTCTTGCAGAGAACGCGTCTTCTCCATCTCTGGCAACATAGCTCTGTAGCTCAAGCCTTCCAGACGGTAATGCTTCATAATGTCCGGAAGAATGATCATAGTATGGATTGGTAAAGCTACGTAAACCAGCAGCAGCAGTAGTACGTGAAAGAAAATAGTCCTTTGCTGATCTCCTGAATATCCTACTGCCACTTGAATATCCTACTGGGCTCAGTGCAGCACTAAAATCGCGATTGTCACGCCATCCAGTAGGGTTGAACTGCCATGACAGCTCACCTTGCCATGACCTGTCATCATCAGCTGCAAAAGGGCTGGCTGGAGTGGGGTTTCGAGGCCTGCGTGAGCCAAAAGGAAAGTCGTACGAAGTGGAAACTGAAAATGAGGCGGATTGAGGTTGAGATCTCGCAGGGGTAGTGTGGTATTGCCGGTGAGAATTACGTGGGGTAGCAGGTGTTGAGTGCTCAATTTCGGAGGAGTATGCAATATCCATGAATGGAAGACTACTGTACAAGGCTACAAGCAGGAATAGAAGGTATGCAAATTTAAAATTTCACTATGCTACAAGTTGAGTACCACGCGAAGGTTTCTAGAATAGAATGAGGGTTGCTAATCCATCGTGACTGGATTTGCTCCTAGGAAAAGCTGTTACGCGTGTTTCTCGATGCAAATCCAAAGTTCTTTCACGTCACAAAGTTTGGTTGCATGTGAATGTGTAGCATTGGGGTTCAAAAGATGCTACTGGCTGATTGCTGGAAGCCGGCACCGTGCATTTGAAAAGTGAAAACTAGGATTGCCGGCATGACACTTCTGGTTGATTAATCTTTTTAGAGATCTTAAATAGTAGCTTTAATGAATAGTTTGTTGCTTCTTAAGTTACAACGGCTGGGGTACGTGTTGTTGCAGCTTGCTTGTCCCTGCCCTTGCAGTGCTAGCCCTGATCATCTTCTTCTTCTTCATTCGTTTATATATTGGCCATCGGCCATCATCATCCTCTCAATGGCGATACTCTTATGCCTGCCTACTGTGAGATTTTGAGAATGACTTTGCCCAGTAAGCATCTTGTCCTCCGAAGGACAAGTTAAGATTCAAACCAAAAAGACAAATAAACCAATGCTAAGATTAAGTTTGACGCGGTGCTGCATAGTCGGAGAATCACATTTAGTTAAGACAAATAAAGTATGACGTGCACCTTCAGGTGGACTTTTAATTTTGATTGCAGTCCGAAATGTCAAGAACGTCAGTCATTCTCCTATGAGGTACCCGGCTGCGAATGATTATAGCTAACTTCAACTCAGGATACCGGGGTGTCAAGAATAGGGTACAATCCGGTGGTTAAACTTTGCTGTTCTCGTCTGTAACAGTTTCCGTTTGTCATTTTGATACGAGAAATTATTCTGTCTAAAAAGAATAACGAAACCAGAGACCTTTGTCCTGTCTACACCTTCACTTTCTAAAAACCTGACCATCTACATATCACGAACCCTCTAACCGGAGGGCCAGAACTCTGACTACGACTGGTTTGAATATGATCTGTATAGAATATGTTCACCTGCTGTCGGCCCTTCTCTAGGGCACGACTCCTTCCAAATGTCACTTTTTGCAACAACAGGCGTGCAAGTCTTCTGGTCGCAAGTCTCTGGTATTAGCGGATGATGGATTTGTCATGTTTTTGTGTCATTTGTCCAAGGGGAAGTGCCCCGGCTTTAACAGTCAAAACAAAATCGATATAGAAAGGTCTATATATTAAAGAGAGAGAGAGAGAGTGAAAAGCTGAATGTGGAAAGACAAAAGTCCATTGCTTGCTGGGATTATTGATCAGAAGAACGTCCACTATCAAACTATCAAGAATAATGAATATGAGCAGCAGAACGGGTCTACGACTACTAACAAGTCATGTAACCACACAAACAAGTGGCTAAGTACAGAGTCCAACACTACTACAATCATCCCTCTCTGTTTTATCACAAAGCATAACCCAAAAATGACGCGCCCATGTCCAACATGCAAGATTTCAAGAAATTAGTCAAACAAAGTCCATTGTCTCCTTGGCGACTGGATTCAAATGAAGCGGAATAAAAACACATTTGCCGTTTTGTTCTCCCTCTTTTCTCTGGAAAGTGGCTTACCATTTCCAAAATCCTTGCCTAGATCCTATTTCTATAGATGTACAATACCATTTCCGTAATTATTGACTAGATCCTATTTCTGTATACGTATATATAGCACAAGTTATCTTTTAAGTTCCGAGGAGTTAACACAAAAATTCTGAAACAGCCTCATAATTCCCACATTAAACTATCAAAATGAAAGAAAATACACGTGGCCTCCATTTTTGGCTTAAAACATTGCTAATTATGACAGTAATACAAAAGCTTCCTGATCCATATGACCCAATCATGCTATCATCAAGTTCATGGATAATCCCTACATTACATGTACCAAAACGTCACCTCTCCAAGTATTTGAATTTGTGTTTTCATTCTAAAAATTCTCAAGCTAGAAAACAGCCAGTTAGTAATCATAAATCTGTTTCCACAAGCATCACTATGGACGTCAAACTTAGAATGCCTAACATCTGTTTCCAGACGTTAACACAATCTTCACGGCTGAAATCAGCTTTGTGGCTTCCTTATCCATATATTTGGATGCAAAAACTAGGCAAAAATACAGAAACATACAAAACAGGCATCATCTACAGCATATCACAATCCATGAATAAAGTGATGTTCTTGCTTTGGATTATCTTAATATGCAATATGTCCAATCATGCGAATTCAATGTAATGTTCTTAAGTTATCTGGATCTGTAAATAGGTCCCTCTTTGTCTCTCCCTGTACATTTGTGTGGTTTACAAGAATGTAAAAATTGCAAATAGCAAATGTTCTCATATCAAGACTCCAGAAGAGTTACATTTGGTATGGCATCAGCAACAAATAGTCAACGAAGATGTATAGACATTTTTGTGCTATAGGCATCTTATACAAGCTGTTGCATCGCATAATCACATAGTTCTCCTTTAAAGCTGTCCCATATGATTCCAACAAGAATATAACTTCTGATATACATTCGGACAGGTGTGATACAAATGACAAGATTATAAAGAATGCTTTTACTACCAAAATCACATTAGCATTCCGCCAATTGGAACTGTACTCTCAAAGATATACATGTATTTAAGCACTACGACCTGAAAGTTGGGCAGGCCCAATCAAAGTTCACTAGCTCCATCAAGTGTTTGAAAAACCAAACAGACCTTTCATTGCATGGCACCTCCTTGACAATTGCTCGTTTGTTCAAACATCACATTGTCGATCATGGAAATCACAAAGATTTTATGGAAGGGACTTTCTCACAGAGACTCAATCATCTAGGTTTTGACTCACTTCCTTTGCTCCGGAATGATGATAAGGAGAAAAATGATCTTGGTGCTGTAAATTCATGGGATGTTTTAGTCAAGTTAAACAAGAAATCATTTCTTAGAAAGCTGTACGCAATAATCTTTGCTAAGAAATCTGACTAAAGGCAGCTACATAGAATTCATTTAAATTCAATGATACTATAAAACATTTGCTTTAGTTGTTAAGGATGAACACCAATCTCCTTCCTCAATGCCGAAGTTTCCAAAATTTTTTCATGCTTGCAGCAAGCAACTTCTCAGAAGCAAAACTATCACACACGAGACCTTTTTCTTTCTTATTTAGGCCCCTTTCTTCATCAAATTAGTTAAACTAAAAAAAGTGATCAAAAGAGAAGCCACTAGTGCTTCAGAGCACAGGTCAACCAATCTATGCAAATAGGCATCGAAAATCTTCCCAGTTAATAATCAAATCCATCTACATACATCTATGAGTGCAACAACAATAGATTTTTTTTTTTACATACAACAACACTAGAATCAATGCAAATTCAGTTATCATTTCCCTACTTTACAACACCATGAGTTTGGACCCATAAGCAGCCAAAGTATGAAGTCAGAATGTTGCCGAAAATGCAGCACAAACGAGTACCTAGTGAGACTTTGAAGAAATATGAATTCTGAAACCTCACCACATAATATCAACAGAAAGTACCCTCATTTGTAAAGTAACAGGAAAACCTATTTGACAAACAGAGTGGGACTTCAGATCACAGAACAGCTGTTTGATCATCAACTTATACTGTAGTCACTGAGAAGTTAAAACAGAGGCCTCTTCACTCAATGCTGATCTAAATCGGCACTATGTAAGTCTAATATTTCCAAGCACCTAAACGTCTAAGACAACTTGTCAAAAATCTAAACCATTCTATTCAAGTGTTCAATATCATGCCAGTACACAGAATTCAGTAGACACGTACTCCACCATCTCATGACTTCAATCCACTTACTGGCAAAGAAAATGACAAAGAAGCAACATTATGTTGTAAAGAGTCACCTTTAATTGAGCTCCCAGACACATGGTCCTCTCTCAGTTTAAAGTTTGCTGGAGGTGCTGGGATAGAGCTCCGCAAGGATTGAACTGTTTTAATTAAGAGCATGCACATAAGAAACTTGATAAACAAATATACATATTAAAGAAATAGGGGCAAAATGCCAAAGATATTTAAAGAAGAAGCTACTTGATAGATCAGAAAGAAACTCATAGAAATGAAAATAACAAGCCATTCCAAAAGTCCATATATGATCCTGTACTGCAGAACTTAGGAATTGAAGTTTTGATGACTAGAGTCCTTATAGCTAGTAGAGTAGCTATTAAACCGAATCTCTAGAATAAATTTTCTAATGAAACATCTCAATCATCCAAAATTTCTACTGGCATGCATTTGTAAAATTTCAATATAGAACAGTAAATTTGTGGAAACCATCATATGCACCAATCACAAATAAAATTGATATAGGCAGAAGAAAAAAAAACTAAGCTAAACTAGTAACTAACAGTATTTAATCAAATAAACAATATCTAGGCGAACAACTGTCAACTCAAACAACAAAGGACTCTGCTACAGTTAATCCAACAAACAAAAATGAAGATATCAACAAATAATTAAAAACTACATGTGTGAGTGTGTGTGTGCGTGTCTATGTCTGTATGTTAACCTTGTTCGTTGAAAAATTCGCTCTCATTGAAGCTATCATCTGAAGGATGTCCCTGCGATGATCCCATTCTTGACTTCCTAAGGTCTTCTGATGACCGATTGGCAGTATCACGCCCATCTTCTGTGTCATCATCTCCCTCAGATGTGGTAGCAGAAATCCAGTCAACAAGAGTTTCTGCGCCACGGCTTTTCCTTCCAAATTTTAGTAACCTTTTAAAGCCTCTAGTCATATCCTTGCGTGACTGATTATTGGAAGAATTACCAACCAGCATTGGTTTCTGAGCTGCTCCCCATTTCTTCCTCATCCGAGCTGCATCAGTCTCAGTTTGACTCAGAGAATGCGAATTCCAAGATGCAGGACTCCCAACAGGGGAATCAACAGAGGCATCAACGTCAGACGTCTCATGAGAATAAGCAAATGAATGATGAGTCCGTGAATTCCACGACACAGGGCTCTCTCCTGGTGAATCCTGTACATTTTCAGAAGGATGAAAACCAGAAGGAACTGCAGCAGCTAATTCAGCCACTAATGATGAGTCCACTTGCGCAAAGGATCTCACAATACCATTTTCTGATCCAAAATTCAACTTCAGCGACTCCTGCTCCAGCTCTGGTTCACCCTGATGTTTAGTTACCGCTGTCTCAAACTCCTCCTCCTCTTCATCTTTGACTAGATCCGCTGAGTCTTCTCCCTCAAAGGCCAAGTCATCAAAGTCATCCTCATCATTAGTGATATCGGATGCCATTTTGGTATTCTGCAAAGCAAAAGTTGTTCTGGCTCCAAGATCCATGCCACTGGCCTTCTTAAGGAAAGATTTAGACTCTGAAGTCTTTGAATACTTGAAAGAAGAATTTTGCTCAGTCTCGTCCTTGTAAAAGTTTTGTGTTGTCAAAGAAATGCCCTCGGAGTTCAATGGAGAAGGCTCTCTGCACTCAGCTGAATTTGCTAGGCTCTTTCTCAGGGATTGTGATCTACGTGACTTTTCCTCCTTGACAAATGAAGTGTCTTCATTGGCACTTTTGCTGCGGGTATAATTTCTCAGTTGTGGCCGAGTTGTTCTACTGGCTGTGAAAGAAGGTTTCGTGTTTTCTTTCCTCAGATCAGAGAAATTGGGAACGGATTGTGCAACAGGATTTTCCGACTGCATCTTACGCCGGCCAGAAATACTGGAAGCTCGAGTTGCAGATCTTGGAACAGGTGCTGCAGTCATCCGAGGTGTGGATGAAGACAAACTTTTTGTAGGTAAACTCTTCTTACTCTTAGGTAAACCATCTACAATGGATGTCTCAGTGAAGGACCCATCCTCACGATACAATTTCTTCTCTGGAAAATCAGATGCACCTTCATCGTCGCTTTGCCCAAAATCTAACTGCTGCTGCCAAATGGAAACTTTTTGATGGTTGGTAATAAATGACAGGAAAAACTCCAATCAACACCTAGAACAAAACTAAATGTTTTAGTACCATTTATAACCAATTAAAAGTAAAACTATACCTGCTCCCTTCTCATAATTGATCGCGTATTAAACGATCTGAGCCTCTCTGCACGTCTACAAGCACTGAATACTGAATCCTGTCTATCAGAAGATACTGAAAATTTAGCCTTCATCTCAGATTTACTACGCTCCAGGCTATCCTGCATTGCCTTCAACTTGGCTTCCTTCTCTGCTCTATTGGAACTCCAATCTTCCCTAAGCTTTGCATCCCTTTTCTGCATATATCTCTCATAGAATTTCCCTCGAGAACCATCTGGAAAATTAAGCTCAGAAAATTTCATATTTTCAACATCATTATGATCCTGGCCACCAACCACTTTCACCACAGGAACATCACTGAATTTGGCCAAGTTTTTTGAACTCTCAGCAGGCTCAGATAATGTGCCATCATGAGACAAATGGGCAGTATCGGTATCTGCAGATGATTTCCTACAAGGTTTTGCAGGTGAGTCATTTTGCCTGTCAATAGGCCTGGTCCTCCATGTAGTATTAGATTGATCTCCAGGAGCCCGCAGTTTGTGCTCAGCAAAGAGCTTTTCAAGTTCATTAGCTTTCATTTTCAGCTCATCATTCAGCTCCTGGTTTCCTTTTGATTGCCTAACCCTAACATGTTCTGGAGGTGGCGTTGAAAAAGAATCAAACCCATCCTGATTCTCAGTAGCTACTTTACTATGGAAAGATGCCATATTACTTCCATAAACAGGAACACTATCATCCTTCCTGCCCTGGGTTTTCTTGATCAGTTCAGAGGCAGTAATTTGCTTGTCGAACTTCATCCTCTCGGATCCAGTTCCTTCAAGTTTTATTGCAGTAACACCACCGTTCTTCTCAGCTGAAGCCAATTCTTTCTTTTGAATATCCTCAGTCTCCAAAAAGGACTCAAACCTCGGATGAGAAGATGATACTTTACCTGCAACTCCTTTGTGCTGAGCAGCAAAAGCATCACGTATTCTTGATCCTGAACCACCTTCTTGTGGTGCATATTCACCCACTGGCCTCTGGGGGGCCCTCGAATAAGTTTGTGCTAAAGAACCATCTCTTATTCCAACTTCCTTTTGATCTGAAAGTTCAACTTGACTAGGTTGGTATGGACCAATAGCTGACCTTGTGTCACTGCCTTTTCCAGCAAAATATCCAAATTGGGCCTGAGAAGTACCCTTCTCCTTGTGGCCAGCAACCTGTGCCTCAGAAAGTACTTGCCCTTCTGTTTTGACAAGGTCATCCCTCTTTTCAGGACCCTTGAACTTGGGTTGATTGTCCGAACGACCTTCCTCAGCTTTTCCACTTGGCAAAGACCTGAACTTTGGTTCAGAATTTGCTAGATCATCTAATCTGCTATCCTCAGCCCTGTTAAGAAATGACCTTGACTGAGTCTTCCCACGTGTTTGATCTTTCCAAGCAGTGACACCAATAACGCCTACAGTAGAATTTGACTTTCCTCCTTCAGAAGCCTCCCCTGACTTATCAGAGGAAACTGTAGATTGCCTCTCCTCAACAATCTCCTCTCTCCCAGAACCTGCACTATCATCTACCCGCTGAGGAATGCTCCTAAACTCCGGCTTACCAGAACCTGCCATATCTTTCTGATCCTCAGACTTGGAATGTGAAACAGAAGACGAAGGGGTGCAAAGAGGGCTCTCAGTATCCCTCTTTTCACCACTCAAATCAATGCTCATGTCACTAGCACCACTCCATCTCCTCAACACCGCCTTCTCTACAGCAGCTGCAGATGCAGATGATGACACATCAGAAGAAAGTCTCTTGATCTCGATTGATTTTCCTACTGCAGGCTTCCCACCAGAATTCTCCTTCTGCTTATTCTCAAACAAGTTAATACGATCCTGCACGCTGAGCCGCCTAGATGGTTGACTCACTGCAATTGACGGGGCTTGATCAAGAGCAGAAGGAGGAGCATCACAGCTACTCTCTTGTTTCTTCTCTTTCTCAGTAGCGAGAGGGTCGTTTTGTTTGCTTCCTTCTTCTGGTTCTGTGCTTGCTTCTCCACTCTTTCGTAGAGAAAAGGATGGTTTCAATGTGGTGGCAAGATTGGGATGTTGATACTTTTGGGATGTGTCTGTTTCTTGTTGTTGGCCGGTATGCTGCTGCTCATGCCTCGGGGGTTGGCAGGACCCAAAGCGAAGGCTGTCTGGAGAAGTGGGCTCGTCATCTATGGACATATCCGACCCATACGAGGATCGGATGGCTGGGTCGTCCCCTCCGGCCTTCCATGTAAGGATCAAGTCCGGCCGTCTCTCGCACAAGGATATGAATTTACCGCATGCTTCGCTGCAATGAAATTGTAGTTGAACAATATTAGCAGTTAATTGAATTCATAGTAAATACTTGACCAAATATTACATAATGATATTTTTTTTTTTGGAGTTAGTACCTAAGGATAAGCTTTGTATGACATTATGTTGTTTAGCTTGTAAAATTCAATTTCCTCCTTTGCTTATTAATTTGAATTTTTTTCTTCTCTTTATTTTTAAATTTTTAAGTTTTTAAGGTGCACAATCAATATTTGTTCGAGTAAAGACATTTAAGTCCAAATCGTCGGGTAGATGATGTCGACTGCAGCACTACTCAGGGTGCTGGGACCAATGGCATCCAGGGAAATTGGAGCTTTTCATCTGGCCCTGTAGAGAAAAATTCTATACGAGCCCATTCACAGTAGACTTTTTCAGCTAGTTCACCAGCCCAATAAAACATACTGACATCAATTCAACTGCAGCTTGTCTTTCACCATGCCATGCTAATGAGGAGTAGAAGCCTGAAAGAAGAGCAAACCAGCTTAAGGTATTAACTCTGTTACTATAACGTGCAATTCTGCTTACACAACCTACGACCCTTTCGTTTCGAGAAACCAAGATAACCCTCCAATCACAGGTCTTCATCTTCCTCCAGGACCAAAGCCACATTAGCAAACTTGCTAAATTCACAGCAGAAAACCTGTCTTTACAAACTTCTTTTGAGAAATAAAACCCCACCAAGTTTCATTCCACCACAAGAGCCAGAGCTTCTCTTTTGCATGGTTTTAACATTTTGAAACACTGCAGTCTGCACCTCCACCTCTCTCCCAAACAATTACAAAAAAAAAGAAAAAAAACTAGAGGAGCAAAGGCAATTAATACAATAAATATCTGACAGAGCGCATACACCAAAATTTGGCAGTTGACTTGTTCATGTACCATCATACATAAAGCCACTGACCACATAAATTAGGCCAAGACACATCTTATTTTCTAACCAAGCAAACAGGGAATTGCACGAGATGTCCTTCAATAAAGCATTGCCTTTGATCTATTTCTCATTTTGATCTAACCCTCAAAATCTCTTTCTCCGGTTAAATTTTACTTGTCAAGACACGTCATAGACATCAGTAGTCAGTGGTCTGAAAACATTTTAAACCAAATCCTAGAACTGGAAAAAGACGACCATGGCAAAAGACGACCATGCAGAGCATTTTCTATCCATCTTTATATACAGCATAACCAAACATCCGATCCTCATTGAAGCTTTGGTCTACGCAGCTTTTCATTTCAGAGAAAGTTATAAAGATTTTCCAATAAATTCAGTGTACAGCTTACTCTAACTTGGCATTTTCCACCATTTCTTTAACTAAGCAATTGTGAAACATGAGATCAAAACAGTACTAGCCCCCCCCCCCCCCCTTTTCTCCAATTATGCAGAAGAAATTAAATAAGCAAGCTGAGAACTGTAAGCTATACCTGATGATCTTGCAGCAGTTTAGACACAAAAACAAGCTTCAGCTTCAATGTCTTAAAAAGTCTACAAAGAACCTTTTTCCTTAATTTTGCCTTACTTTAAATGCTTCACATTTGTTATCTGGAAATAAGCACATGCCTACATCTAAACACAAGCACATCTCTGCAGGCATGTGCAATGTGGGCACAGACGGAAGAAGTTGGTAAGGAGAGCAATAAAAAAAAATGAAAGGTAATCAAGATCTTACTTTAAGCGTAGGGCACCAAAATGATCTGCAAACATTTGAAGGTCCAAGACTGTGTCTGGATTGAAACCGGCAGCAGTAGCCCGAGCACAGGCTGTTGTTAGATCCTGCTGGACTGCAAGAAGCCGCACATCAATGGCTCTCAACAATTCTTTCCTGTTTAAACAGGAACATGTTCAAATCAAAGTCAATAATTACATACTCCTAAAGCCAAAACCACAAGCTACAATTTAGCATTTTATTGGTGGAAAGTAAATAAAAAGAGACACATATATCTTTACACACAAGGCACAAGATCTGTGAGTGTTTCAAGCAACAACCATCATTTCTACTAGCTGGATATCATACATTTGTGTTAGCATTTTAATCTAGTCGATTAGTACAATGTAATCTTTCTTCTTTTGCCGTCTATCACACTAAGATTTAGATGCAATGCCACCTATTCACTAGTCCATTCACCATATAACCGGTAGAGTGACCTCACAGGTTCTATTCATTAGATCAATCATCTAAGTTCAAGTCAAATACCACTTGACAAATCTTGTAGACAAAAAGATGCTCTTCTATACTTTCATTTCTAATTTTTGACCTAGCCATGGAGGCAAACTGGCAACAGGAATGGTCTGTTAGATAACAGGTTTAACCATACGGCAGCCCATTATCAGTTTGTTAAATACGTAAAATTGCCTAATATGAAGACATTCATCACACTGCTATAACTAGCAAAGTAGCATTTCTCCCTTTCAATTTTCGACAACATAATATCTCATTGTCGATGCATTAAATGAGTTTTAGATGAGAATTGAGGTGTATGATATTCCAAGATGAATTGAGATTATGGGAATTTATATGGGTGACTGAAGGATTACATGTAAACCCATAAGTTATCTCATAATCTTAAACATTGAAGGGCAGTTCACAAGGCCCAGTTAACATTGTATGCCAGTTGTCTTGAGCTGGCTTTACAAGGTAGCCAGTGCACAAAACTGAATGGTACATATAATATGCTATGGAGGAGTAACATAAACTAATGCTTTAGTAAGTAAACTAATAGGCAAGTTATTTCTAGTAAATTGATAAAGCCTTTAGAACCAAAATGTTTCCAAGTCTTTGAGATGAAACCTCAATAATTCATTGCATCTCATTTTCGCGTTCTACACACACAAGTAAGACCTAGGAGTTAAAGGAGCAATACATGCTAGCCAAAGGAATATCAGTAATAGGATTGCAGACAATTTTAATATGTTACAATAGGAGGTAGAACACATTCAACACAGATGCAGTCTATGAATTTAATATTCCTGGAAAAACCTTCAGATGACATATGCTTCTAATTTCTCCATTCTGCCATTGTAGTTCTCTTTTTCTCCCAATTATCCTGTCATTTTCTAGATAAATGTTTTAGAAACAAGAAGCACAGACCTAATTAGGGAACAGAAGAAGCAAAAGGCTGATATGAGATATGAATCTACTGCTTTCTTTTTGGTTTTTCTATCCACTATCCTCTGGCAAATGTGTATGCTAGTTAATGTACATTAATATCTGTATATCTTATGCATGGCAAAGGTGCCAAATGAGCCATTTCTCTCTTAGGATTATGGACTAATTTGATTTAGTAAACCAGCTAAATAAACCTTTAATAGAGTTCTTGCACATGCTGCATATGTCGCATGCACGGATGATTAATTTTCAACCAATATCATAAGTTTTGTAGCATCATTAGCCACAAGTTTCCAACACTACAGACACATTTTAGGCTTATATAAGCCATTTAAAAGTAGGCCAAAGAAACCTCTCCGTTTTGCAACAAAAGAAGACGGAGGTCAAGGCTTGAGCCTTATTTAAGAAGCTTTCTTCACTTCTAAAATACATTAGTGATACCAGTAACCATATTAGTGAAACCACTCTTGGTGGTGTTACTTTAGCTCAACAAAAAGCAACTAAGGCACAAATCCGTACTATTGAAAAGGAAACTAAGAGCCAAATAAAGAAATGGAATCGAAACACTGCAAGACAGAGAAGAATCAATGGAGAGAGAGAGAGAGACTCATTACTTTGTTGCATCAGCTGCTGCTGCGGCTCCAGATCCAAGCCCACCTGCATCAACCCCCAAATGCATTATCAATCCAATAGAGTTTTGAAAACAATCCCTCAAAAAAAAATCTGAGGGCAATTAATGCTTCTGATTTACAGCTAAACTCTTAGAAATATATATGCCTTGTGGCAGAAGTCCATGAAGCTAAGCACAAAGTCAACACAGCAGATAGGATATTACAGCAATATCAGTGTGAAAGCCAAGATAGTGAAGCTTCCATGTAGATAGGACTCCATTTGCTTGTCTTGTTGCACTAAAATGCCTATTTACATAGTTCTTGCTACACAGAATCCTTAATGCAGGTGGGCAATCATGCATATGGCGCAATATTTCAAGTCTCAATCACCTATACGTGTCAAATTACACCCAGATAACCCTTAGTGCAGGTGGACAGACATGCATAAGGTGCAATATCTTTCCAATCTCAATTTTCTATATCCGTCGAATTACAGCCAGATTCAACCTTAAGACAGAAGAGAATGTACAGGAAGTATTAGGCAAGAATTAGTTGATCTATTAACTAATTCTTCACCAGGAAATGGCCACAAAAATTAAATGCTCTTTCATTGCGCATAAGTGAACTCTTATAATCTATATTTGCAAAAGTGACCAAAGAGGAAACTTGCCCCATACTTGAGAGGAAAGCTAAGAACAGCTTGCAGGGAGAATGCATATCTACAACTAACAATAAACTTGACAGACAAAACCAAACAGTAGGCAACAAAGCTTACCAGAACCAGAGAGCTGTTGTCCAGTACCCTGACATTTTAGGGAGCAAATCATGAGACCTTTCTAACTTGGTGGGAAAGCTGGCAAGTAAAATCCTCAATGTACTTATCTAGAAGCATGAAAGAGTTACTACCTGCGAATATATTCTTCGAGCTGATTCCAACTGGGACATCTCTGTATCAAAGGTATTGGCCAGTTCCAAAATCTCTGGCGTGCTAACAAACCGCACAAACCTGGAATGAGGGACCCCCAGCATTGTTAAAGTGCATCTGTCTGGTGAAATGAAGTATTCATCTGCAAGGTGCATTAGTACCTCTCGAGTGTTCCCTTGGTGAACCACATTTCAGCATTTTTCTGCCGCTCAACTTCGAGCTTTATAGAGTGAACTGACATAGCCACCTGCTCTTCTGCAACCCTTAAATTGGCAACAAATGGCTTCACCAATCCTGAGGCCAATTTCTCCGTGTTTCCACCACTGGATACAACCAACTCACATCTGCAAAAGGGAACTTCAGCAATGAATAAATTGAGGAGCTAAAACCTTAATAATCAGACATGAGAAAGGGAGCATCTCACCGAGACCGCTTCGGTGACAGCTGGAAGGCAGCATAATCAAGAGGGGTGTCAGACTTCATCGCTGGGCCTTAATTAGAAAACTCACAACCTTTGTTGCTCTTCTTTCATATAAAGACTCAGCGCCGCCAATTAAATCCCAGAGTTAGATCATTCAATTACCTTTCCTCAAAAATCTTAACCCATTACTATCTCCTCCTCATTCTGCCGAATAGGTCCACGAAAGGAAACCCCGTTGTTAAACGAAAAAGTTTCGGCACCTGAAATTTGATACTCCAAAGTGTAAAATCAAAACACTGGTTATGTAAATGACAGATCCTATAGTTCAAAATCCTGGCTTCGTCAAATGTACCTAAAATTGGAGCATTTAGCCTACAGTAGAATTAAACTAAGAATTCCTTCAGATCTGATTGTAGACCCAAAAAAAATTCAAATGCCAACCAAAGCAGGTAGCTAAACCTACAACTAAACTTAAAAACAGTGCCACTATAGTTGGCTGAAACTTAGTTCACAGGAGAATCAATTCAAAAAAAAAAAAAATCATCAAGTAAAAACAAAAATGGAAGCACAATTA
Source organism: Coffea arabica (assembly GCF_036785885.1). Taxonomy (NCBI): domain Eukaryota; kingdom Viridiplantae; phylum Streptophyta; class Magnoliopsida; order Gentianales; family Rubiaceae; genus Coffea; species Coffea arabica. The sequence continues at coordinate 790,799 of NC_092317.1, read as the reverse complement.
AGAAAATGAAGAAGGATAAATAGAGAAAAATGCGGGACGATCGTGACAATCGAAGCCTACCATGGAAACTGGGATGAAGAGATCTTCAAATTCCGGTGCCGGATCATCCAATTGCGGTTCGCATCGAAGCCCGCATTTCCGTTACCGTAACAGAAATGTGGCAGTAAAGATAAACTTTATCCTTTTTTTTTTGGAAGAGGGGGGGGGGGGGGGGTTGGGGATATGTGTGCGTGGGTTTTTGCGGAGGGGAGGGAGAGGGAGAAGGTTTTGGTGGGTTTACTCTGGGCTGGAACTGGAAGGAAGCCCTAGAAGGGGAGTAGTAAGATAGTTGTTTTTGCGGTGTTTTTTGGGTTGGGGCGGAGGGGGTGTAGGTAGCTTTACTCCTCCTTGAAAGTTGAAACTCAAATGTTGTAGATGTAGTACCACTGAGTATCTTTTTCTTTCTCTCTCTAATTCTTTGAGTTTGAGGAGGAGGTGGGGTTTGTCATTTGTGGGGAGGAAGAATGGAGAGTGGGAGGGAAACGTAGAGAGACTACTGCTGTTTGTCGTTTGATGAATGAAAGTGCTCCTCCTTCAGACAAAACTTACAACCACCTCGTCCTACTTTCATTTTTACTCTCCACTCCACTCTGCAATTAAACCCATCCCTCTTTTTCTAAATCACCTCTTTTCTTCTTTCATCTTATAATAAATACATCCTTAACGGGGGGTGAAATTGAAACACTTTCGATTTAAACGACACTGCCGTTGCCGGAGACAGACACCGCTGTTGGATGGATTTTCACTTTTCTCTTCTTTTTTTCTCCCTTCTCCAGTTCACGTACCACCAGTTACCATTTTGTCTCTTTTCGATAGCTTATTATTATTATTATTATTTATTTGGCAATTTTTTTTTGGTATTTTTTAAATAAATCAAAATCAATTACATATCTTTTTAGTTTTTAACTAACTGTTTATTACTAACAAACACGTACGTCACATCATCGAATCCCAAAAACTCAAAAAGTAATGTAATATATTAAAATAAATGTAATATATTAAAAAAAAAGTAATATATTAAAATAATATCCGACCCAAATAGAATAGGGTAATTATTCTTTCTTTGGATGCACTACTGCTACCCGAGGCAATTTCATCATACATGCATAATCCGCCGTCAATCCTTATCTTCATTTCTACCCCAAAAAAAACTTAAAAGAGAGAGAGGGGGATGATGGTAAGTACTGCAGTGCATGGTGAATCATCATTTCCTGTTCCTAAAATCGAGATGTAAACAGCAAAACACTTCACTAATAACCATGTTCTAACCTTTTTTTTAGCTGCCTGCCAATCAACGTTCTTTGAAACATCAATCAGTACTCAGTAGTAGTCCGTGACACTTTTTGATGTATATAAAAAATAATAATTAAAAATGTGCTCATAATATAAGTAAATAAATTTTTATAAGTAATTCATTATCCAAACAATTTTTGCACGTCCTAGTGCACATGTATATCCTTTTTGTGAACTAAAGATCACACCGTGAATTTTTCTTTTTTCTTAGAAATCGATTATATAGTTCTCATATATCATCAAGTTATCTACGCCGAAGGAGAAATGGATCGGGTAATTGTAAGAGTCCCAAATCCAAACCATCTCATTTACACGTATTAAAAAAAATTATTTACAACTTCCGCGAATAATCTTTTAGTCGACGTCATAGTCTGAAATTTTATTTTGGTCACTCTTCTCATACCAAATATTAATTAATTGCTGTTTATTTATCGGGTTTTTTTTGTGGGGGGGGGGGGGGGGGGGCAGCAGGTATTGCCGGGTATAAAAAGGCAACGGAAATGATAATTGATTATGGGCATTGTCAACTTTCTTAGCCAACACACTACACATCCCAACTTGGTAATGTTGACAGAAGCTTTTTTTTTTTTTTTTTTTTTAACATGTAATAAGAACATCTTGCACGACGACAAGTTTAATAACTAAATTATCTTTTTTTATATGTAAATACCCTACACTCGTATCAGTAATATACCTTCGTACACATATTTTAGTTACAGATATCCCCCCTTGAGTTAACGTTTCTCACAAATAAACAAAGAAAAAGGTTTTTTTTTTTTCCCCCATAAAGTAGAAAACATTTGCCTTGGATTTGAATCACTAGTACCAATTCCCGCATGCCAAATTCAAACATAACTAGCCAACATTGTCGCCTACTCCCATCAAACCTTTTTGTCATTTGTCATACAGACACACCCAACAAACACCAGGACCGGTTTATAGTTCTCATCTGGCTTTAGTCTATAAAAAAAAATTATTATTATTTTTTTTTTTACAGAATTCAGATTTGATTTGTAGAGCCCCCTCCGAAAGCATTACATAAATATTTTTTTTTTTAAAAAAAAGTTCAACCAATAAAGGGTTATTGGTCGAATTACTTGATCAAAACGTCAGTTTCTTTTTTTTTTGTTATCTTTTTCCAAGCAAAAAATTAGTTCCATCTGTGGATTGGCATTTGGCATGCTGAGCATTGAGCACTATGAATCGCCCAAAAGATGGACGGCGCGCGCTTCAGAAAAAAGAATGCCGTGTAGGTGATACAAGGAACTTTGACAAGATCTGCTGTAGATTCTGATTTTAAAATTGAGGTCCGTTTGAAAACGACGGGATGAGCGTCCCCGTTCCTGGACGCGAGCCAGGTTTTTATTCTTTATTCTTTTTTTTTTTTTTTGAAAAAACACACTACTGTATCACTTTTTAAATATATTGTACGTGAAATTAAAAATTGATGATACAAATAAATAAATTTTTACAAATTGTGCGAAGAAGTTATTTATAGTGTGAGCTTTTTTATTTGGTTAAATCCGGTCAGAAAAAAAAAATGCATATTGGGTTGGGTTGTCAAGATCTCACTTAATTATATTCACGATGAAACCTACTAATTTTCAAGTGCAATCTTTTTATTAATTTTTCTAATATTGTCATTGCCTTTTAATCCCAGGACTTTGGATTAATCATTCATGCGAGTTTTCAAAAACATAGGAGGCGTCGTAGGATTTAAGGTTATTTTTTCTTGGCGCAAAATAGAAGTAAAAGCCTGCACGATGTGCATGCACGAGACGAGCATAAGAAACTCAAAAAAAGGAAGTTCCTGGGGTTGCATAGGGCCCCGAAGGATGGTTGGATCACAAATGTGGAGTGGAGTGGACTTACTACATTCTTCATTCCAGCAATTGAACTTAGATTTGAATTTAAAGGCAGGCAGAGCCAGAGACAGCTCCCCATCCGTGCAGTCGGTGGGGCACGTGACTGCAATTCTTGACTTGTGATAGCGAAGACAATTGAAAAGTCGTTATAGATGTCTCAACATCCTAGATTTCATCCATCAGGTCTTGCGTTAAAAGTTTTACTATGAGAAAGAGCTTGACATGGGTTGGCAATTATTTTTAGGACAGCTTAGTTTGGCTACCAGATTACCGCTGCTATTTGGAGGTTGAACGAGTCACCGCCATGTGCTTCATGCCAATGAAGCAAGCAAGTGAAACAATCCCATCAACACAAGACTCTTTTCGAGAAACTTCTGTGATGCTGCTTTGACATTGACGTACTGTGATATAGTTTTTTTTTTTTTTTTCAAACCCAGGGAATATCTCAGTTTTGCCAGACTAATCTCCCTGAACCTGGAGTACCCCGCCCCCCAAGAGCATCCCGGCGATATGTGAAGCCAGACTCGAACCGCGTCCCACCACGAGGAATACCCTCGAAGATTCACCGGTTGAGCTAACCCCTAGGGGTACGTACTGTGATATAGTTAAGGCAATCATAGTTTTCTGACAACCCTCGGGTGTGTTTGGATTGCCTTTGAAAAATTGTTACTTTTTTTTTATATATTTTTTAATTATTTTTTTATCTCATATATATTAAATAGTTACAATAATTTTTCTACAAAAAATCCATAAAAATGCAATCCAAATAAAGCCACTTAGAGAGACTGGATGGAAAATTGTTGTCTAAAGGTACCATTTTTTCATTTCATCATGCAGTCTTGAGAGTTTAGTTTATTCATGGGCTTACTGGAAAATATGTTATGAGTAGGAACATCATTTTTCCTTTTCAATTGCTATTATCCATAAATAAAACCCTAAAAGGCTAAAACACAGCCCTCTATAAAAATTTTAAAAAAATATTTATTAGTTCCTTTGGTTATTTATAACTATTTTATATATCACAATATGTGAACTTTGGTTGCTATAAATAAAAAATGCAGTATATGTTGATTAGTACATTTGAATTGTATCTATTTTATTATTTATTAACAATTATTATTCTATTTTATACTTATACACTTCACGCGTCTAACTTTACTTTTTCTATACACTAACACTTGAACCCATCTGACATTCATATCGTATGAATATTACGCCACCAAGCTCATGCGTAGTATCAAACCAACTACTTTGGCATATATTCAATGGTTTTGATTGGCTGAATTTCTTGCGGACAAAAAATATAAATTCCAGAAAATACAAGGGTTGTTCGGACTACTAACAAAGCCAATCTAAGTATATAATTTTGGGCAAAGTCACGAAAACTCACACTAACATTTGTGGTGTTTTTTACTTTATCCTCTAATATTATCCTTTTGACACGTTATCCCCTTAACTAATAGTCAAAACATTGAATTAGTAATAGCGATGAAGGTTATAAGCTAAATAACAATAGTGTTCTTGATAAAATAACGGATAGACAAAATTTGCCAATGAATCCTAGTCAGGAAATATTTTTTTCTCAAAAAATACCCTTCATGGAGGGAAAAAGCCTGCTCTTGCTAGTGTATTTTTGTCCCCTTCATTTTTTTGCTTCAGTCTTGCATGTCTCACTTCTAATTCTTCATACTCCCTTTGTAAATATTTTAGCTTCTCTTTTTTTGTTTTCACAATTCTTGATTATAGTATAGCATAAATTTCTCTTCCGTTGTCTCAAAGTTCGAGGTCTATCCACTTAAAATAATCACATGCTTAATGATCCCATAACAAAGCAAAACATAAATTTTTTAAAATTATTTTATCTAAAAGTTAAAAAAGACATTAATTTATCATACAAATCATACCTTATAATTTGATCATCCAAGAAATTTCCTTTCAAAGGAAGGTGTCCATGGCCTTCTCAAGGTGCTAATTGACCGCATCCACAAGTTTTTTAATTTGGTTCTTATAGATGCTATGATGGATAACATCTAAAAGAAAACAACAAAATGAATTTGAAAACATCTGGGACTTTTTTCCCCCTTTTTTGCTGCAAATATAAGACTTGAAAGTTTAAAAGCTTTGTTGAATGATGAAATTATAACAAAAATATTTTTGGTCTTGGGAGGAGACTTTTCTTTATATACAATGGAAAGGGGCATTTTCGTCAAAAAATTTGAACATTTTAAATGGGTCATTTTCATCTACCATGATATTTCAACTAGGGTTGCAAACGAATCGAGCCGCTCGCGAGCGGCTCGAACTCGAGTTCAGAATATTAAGTTCGTTGCTCGCGAGCTTGAGTATATATATATATTTTTTATTTTTATTTTTATTTAATAATAAAATTACGTATATTATATATATATTTTTTAGTTTTTATTTTCATAGTAAATTTACGTATATATCCTTAATATTTTATTATTTATTAACAAAAAAATTTATTTTATTTATTTTTTAAAAAATAAAATAATTATTTTTTATTTTTTTCGAGCTCGAGCTCGAGCTTGAAAATTGCCAGCTCGTCGAGCTCGAACTTGGTAAAATTCAGTCGAGACTCGGCTCGATTAGCTCAAATCTCAACTCGACTCGGCTCATTTGCAACCCTAATTTCAACGGGTCTTTTGCTGAGCTGGATTGTATAGGATAAAGTGCCAAAAAAATACTAATATATTATAGGGTAAAGTAAAAAACACCACAAATCTTAAGGGGATTTTTCGTGATTTTCCATATAATTTGTGGTGTTCGTAAAATACTTGCTACTTGTATTATCCGTATCTTTATCCTTATAGGCTTATACCATCACAAGCGCTATTAGTAATTACTGCTCTTAAGTCTTCTCCGGCCCCTGACTCCAGCCGGAAACTAAACGGAAACAATTTGAATCTATTTCTAGGGCCTTGGTTACCTCCGAAATCTTCCTGAAGACATCGGATACAAATTCTTACGGCATTATACTTCTTCGTTTTCCCAGGTACGCTCCCCCCCTTTCCTCCTGTCTCTCATAAAAATAGTTATTTGAACAATGCATTTCTTCTGTTTGGAATGGTTTCGTCATTAAATTCTGCAATTAATTATGATTTTCCCTTTTTCCCCTGCACCTCCATTTGGAACGTAAGAGTTGTTAGCATTGCCAAAAATTCACGCTTCCATGTCGGTGATTTTAATTGCGCCAAATTTCATATTGTTTTCAGGTTATGAGTAACTGCAATACTAGGTTGCTTAGCCTAAAATCACGCTCGTTATGATACCCCTTTGTTGTACTTAATACATTTTCTAATAGCATCTATTGCCCGTTAAAGAACGTCCCTTTCAATATGCTGTACTACTAATTGAAAAAGAAAATGTCAACAGTAGAACTTCTCAAGTACTGTTAAGCTCATTCGTATAGCTATATGCCTGGTTTTCTATTAAATAAAAAATGTTTAGGGGAGAGGAAGGGGAAGAAGCCTGGAGGAATGGGGGCATACTTTTTCTGATCGTTATTTTGAACTTGTTCACTTTGCATTTTCATAAAAGTTAATGCAGCTGAACTTGTTGATATCAAACACACGACCATCCCGTAAATACAGTGTAAAGTAATGTCCATCTGTTTAATAGTGCAAGACTGATTTCTTTTGTTTGGGCGGTTATTTTTTCAATAGCGTTTTTTTATTGATTCAGTGCCCATCTTGAATCAGTTTCATCAATATATCTATCGAACAAAAAAGTTTCATCAATAAAACGACTTGCTTATTCAAGATCGCAGTTCTTTTTGATAGGTTACTTATTTTTTGTTGCTTACACGGCTTTTGGTGTTAGATAACAGTAAGAATAGTGTGGGATGTAAATAAGGCTAAGGGCATTGGTTAAAGGTTTAAGTCATGAACTTTTTCTGCAGCAAGTTGGATGTTGAACTTTTCTCCAATTATGTCATTCAATGAGTCGGCATGCAAATTATGATTTGTACTAATTGGTCGTTATGCTTTTCTCCATTGTTTTTGTGTGTGGTGATATCTACTCACCGAAGTTTGTGTTGGATGTTCCTTTCCTGAGTATCATACATGGATTGTTGCTCTGGTGAACTGTGGAGATCACCAACTCAGACAGATTTGATATCTTTTTAGACGATTAAAGATTTGAAATTCCTATTATTATTTGTTTTTATTTCCTCATCATGTTGACCCCATTTGACTTTTTGCACCATTAAAGAAGCAGTATACTTCATTATCATTTGATTAATTTCCATTGATTGGTTTCCAATTCAGTTTTTTAAACTTTACAACCTCAAATTCAGTGAAGCTGTTAGGAGTTCTTGTCACAAACTCTATACCTTGATTAATGCATGAAGTCTCTTCTAGAAACAGGTAAAAGAAATGCTTTACACCATTTGAAATATTCCAAAAGGGGATTAAAATAAATGATGAGTGCATATCATAAGTCAACTAGTAATGTTTTGGCTTGTCAAAGGATTGGAATTATCCTTGCTGAACTGTGGGAGACATTACTTGATATGCCTACCACTGTACTACCTTATTAGTAATTCTAGCCCTGATTTCCAGGGAAGAAGTACCTTTTTTTAGGGCCTTCTTTTCTTCCTTTGGTAAATCTTAAAGATTCCTGATGTACTGTGTCACTACTTTGTCTTTACATCTTTGAATTTACTTTCCCCCCAGTGTATCAATGCGATGAGTCTTCTTCTCCTTCTCCTTTTTTTGTGGCCCCACTCTTAGATGAAGATTGCACTTTAAAAAAAAAATTAAATTGCACAGGCCATTTGACATAATTTTGGGACGAATTAGTCTGAAATTTGGTGTATTATGCGAACTAGAATAAAGAAGACCTGTTTCTAACTTTGTGCCTTACATCAAAATGTCATAGAATTGCTGAATTTTATCTAAAGCAGTGGCTTAAGGTGGCTTTGGAGCTTCAAGAAATGATAATTAGATTCTTGGCTTGACATATTAGATGACAGTCCAAAGATGGAGTTCTTTTCCCGTTAAGCTGAAAATTGGATAGAGGAAGTTAGAGAGATCTTGAATTGCTCGTGGACTCCTTGTACTTCTACTGTGGTTTGGGTTTGATGGTTGGTTTTGGTAATGCGAACATGTTATCTTTAGCTGCTTTTTCCTAATTTCTCTAGTATCTCCACGTAACTTAAGGAACAAAAAAAGCATATGAATCCTCGCAATCACTGATGTACTGGTTCCTTTGTTATCAATCTTAGCAGATAAACTAAACACAATAGAAACGTATCAATCCCTTGCTGGTTTCTGATTTCTAGTTTCTAGTTGATTTGCATTGGAGTATTTGGTAGATTAAATAAGTGCTAAATTCGTCTGAAGAGCTCTTTTCCCTATTGATCTTCCTCTGTTGTAGATGGTGTTGATCTTTTAGTATTACTGCGCTTCTTTTGGGATACCTTCAGAATTTAGAGTCTGATGTACATCTTTATGGCTTAGGCACAAACCATATTAAGCATAACGTCACAGCATAAGTCTAAGTGCTTTTCTCTTGCTTATAAAGCATAATTTTACATGTCCACACATTAAGTAGGATTCTGGAACCCAACCCAGAGAGGTTTATTTTAAGCGTTAACTTGTAACACCAGACTGCCCCGCACTTCTACAGCACTAGGATATGGTAGTTAACATAGGCCAATTTTGATTGCGATTATGTGCTTCAACTCGCCCAATTTTCCATGTTTGCAAATTGCAGGTGATTGATGGACAAAACTTACAGCTTTCCAGGGGTTTGGTTTGAGTACGTACATTCAGAAGCTGTTCATGGCTTGCAGAGATTGTTGATGACATCACTTGAAAATCCAGTACTGGAATGATGCCTTGTTCTTGCCTCTGCTTGATTTAACTTCCTCTATTGAGCTGATGTACCTCTTTAAAAGCTGTAGCTATTTTATCACACAATTAAATCAACAAAGGGGCCAACTTCCTCATATGAAATGAGTGGAGGTCGTGGAATATTGTTCCAAACTTGTTGAAAGAAGCTTCATAGTTTATCGCAAGATGATCTCAATAAAAGTTTGAAGCAGAGGCTTCCTGAGATAGAGAAGGAAAAAAGATGGATGCCCTGAAAGAATTAATTTTTCATTGATGTTTCTGAATCAAGATCATCTTTTGATGCTGCCAGCATGACGAGTGACCCTCATTGCCGCCGGAGCTGCTCCCTTTGCAAAGCTTCTTCTGATGAGTCCGAGTTTCAATAGATGATTGAGCATGGTCAAGGAGCTGCCGGGATACTCGCTTCTAAGATGTGCTCGCAGAGGACTGCTGAACCATTTTAGTAAAAAGCTTTTCCATCGAAATGAGGACTGCTGAACCATTGCTTTGGGAAGAAACTATGGACTTCTAAGATGCGCTCGCAGAGGTTGTACAACTAGTACTCGAGTTGAAGAATGTGAGAGTCACGGATATGAATAGCTTCCCCTAGCAGGGAAGAAAGGTATGTACTGGATAAAAGCCCATCTGTTGCAATGAGTAGTTCTAGTCCCAGGTTAGATGAACTTGCAAATGTTACCGGAGGCGGCCTTCCTAACTGTATACATCTGGCATGATTGAACTAGTTGCTAAGAAGGCTAATCTCTCATATGTTAAAAGAAAAGATCGACAGAATGTTTTTTCTAATTTACCCCATATGTTCATTGCAATGACCGTTCAGAAACACGAAATGCATTTTTTTTGAGCTGGCAAATGCAGGAAAGAAAAGCGATTGATGAATCTTCAGTTGGGCATTTAATAACTTGTGTAATGGAGCATTGTGCTGTATCATAGAGTGAATTCTTGAAACTGGTTACACAGAGGAAAGAAAGAAATGAGGATGGAAACTAGCAATTGCCTTGATACAGACACAAATTTCTATTCAACAACATGGGTGCTTCACCCGGAGATTCAACCCAATCTAACTTGAGTAAATCTAAGTTATATATTCTTCTAGTTACTGCTATCACTATGGTGGTTGTTAGTGTGGGTGGTGGCATTGATGTTATTACTGCTGTGATGGTGGTGGTTATTGTTCCCAACTCTCCTACTACTACTGGTCTTGAGCTGTGAGAGCTCCAATTGCGTTTTCATGAAGAACTGCATTCTCTGCAATTCCAGCTCTTTGGCAAACTTCATCCTCTGCTTTTCCATGTCCACCAGCTGCTGCAGCTTCGAGCTCTCAGCTTGCTCGTAAGCTTCCCCAAATTTAAGTATAGCTCGAGTCAGCTCCCTCACTGAATTCCCCCAATTCTTCCCCACAACAACACTTGCTTTATCTGCACCTCCCTCTCTCCCCCTGTTCGTTCCAGGCCCAGCAGGCTTTACTCCTCCTCCCAAATTCATCGGCTCCCGCTGATTCCTCGGCCTCTTCCTTTCGTACGTTGCAGGTGGAAAATCATCAGCCGAGTCAGGCGAACCATCGGGCTCGGACTCCTCATCCGAATCCACCGCAGGAGGAGGGGGAGGCCGTTTCCGGAACTGCTGCTTCTGCTTCTGAAGGTGCTGTTGTGGAAATTTCTCTTGCTGCTGCCTCAGCTGAGGAGCTGATCTAACTCCCATCGGGATTCCCATAGGAACTACCCTTTGGCTTCCGGAGTAGGACGGCCCTGCCCCCGCGCCACCCCCGGAAGCCAGTACGGAGGAGTTAAGCTTAGCAGAAGGTCCAATAAGCTGATCAAGCCTCTCAAAGAAGGGCCACTTACTGGGGCCACCACCGGCGGCGATCTTGGCCTTCTCCAGCTTGTACTTCTTCTTGACGGTATCAATCCGGTTCTTACACTGAATATCAGTTTTAGGGGCTTTGGTGTAGTCTTCGCGGCTGCTGACGATATCGGCGACATCCTTCCAGTGCTTCTGCTTAAGATTCCCCCGGCTGAGCTCTAGATACCTTTCTCCCCAGGCGTCAATTAGCACCCCGGTGGCCCCTTCGCTCCAGCAATCCTCCCTCCCACCACCTCCACTATTTCCAGTAGGCCTCGTCTGCTGCTGATGATGTTGTATGGGTAACGCCAGAGTTAGCGTGTTCTGAGAAGGCGGAACAGCAGCCACCGTCACCGTTATCCTGCCGTTGGGACGCGGTGACACCGGAGATCCGGTACCTCCCGATGGATGTGACTGAGTTTCTTCGTCGTCTTCCATGCCGGAGGTCGAAATCTCGCAGCGATCTAGAGGGAGAGAGAGAGAGAGAGAGTGTGTGTGTGTGGGCGAAGGAGTCAGAGGGAGGGGAACTAGTGCGTGACTGTGCGAGAGAGAGAGAGAGAGAGAACGGAAAGGAGAAAGAGGGGGTTTGGTTATTTAGGGCTTATTGTAGGTTTTAGAGAGAGGTTGACCGGCGGAAATTAATGACCGGGGAGGGGGGGCGTTATTTTAAGGCTGACGACTTTGCAACGGATGTAGGAGTAGGTTAAAAATTGCAGGAAAAGATGACCGGGAACGGGGGAAGCAAAAAAATTGCAAGCACGCAAATTGGGCTTCTTTTTTTTTTTTTTTTAAGTGTTTTGGGATTTTATCGGTTGACGGAAAAGAACGAGTTGGAAGGGGAGGTGGGTGACGGCGTCGGTAAAATGAATGAAGGAAGGGGGTGGGACACGTGGAGCGAGAAAAAGGGGATGGTCCGAATACTTGTTCGGATGTTATTGGGTTGGTTACTGGGAAATCGGTCATCGGCGTGATGAAATGATGCCTCATCAGTCTCCTCCACAGCCAGCGCCATCATAGTCGTACTATTATTACTACTACGACGACCACTAGAGCCCTTCGCCTCCTCTCTTAGTCTTGGCAACTACTACTGCCGGCTGGCTTGGTGGACCTTTTCCCTGTTTTTGTCTGCTTATCGCTATCCTCCCTCTGCCATTTCTGATTTTTTTCCTTTTTTCCTTTCTTTTTCTTTTTTCTGAAGGCAGGCACGACGTTAATCGGTTGCAGGCACTTAAGTACTACTACTACTAATACGCTTCTCTTTTTCTTTCACCAACTGGACTTTGCTTCTTCATCTTTGTGTCCGTTTTACAGGACAGAGTTGTTCTTGGTTGGTGGAAGCTGTCTGTGGAGAATACTTGGAAGCCAAAGGGCTCTCCCTCTCTCTCTCTCTCTCTCTCTCTCTCTCTCTATACAAGACTAGAACAACTACAAATGGTAAAATCCCGGCAAGTGATGATACCAGCGGCCATTCGGATGAATTCGATTAATCAATCAAGGCTTTGTAGGGAAAAGTGGATAGGTTCGCTACATCAGCTTTCATTGAGCACCAAAATCTAAATGCAAGCCAATTCAATGCTAATACCAGACACATCTCGCTATAAATCCTTAGCATCTACTCACGTAGTACTATTTGGTTAGTAGCAATTATTATTATTATTACTACTATATATTTTTGGCCTAAGGACACATTAATTTCACTCAAATTCACGTGCTCGAGTATCATAATAAATTCACACATTATGTGGTTCTTCGAAAAAATTCAAACGGATGCTTAGTGTACTCGTCTGGTCTGGTGGTGATTCTGTCTCCGTAGGTCTAATTGAGTCTCCTTGTAGTTAGATTAGGATAGAGTGGAAGTATGGATGATAATTACCATAATAAACCTGCCAAGAAACAATTGAGGAGAAAATTATTGGCCGGACTCGAACCCTCTCACCGTTCTGTCTAAACAGAGCTTGACGGCTTACCTGGCGGGCAACGACCCCGGTGCTCTGCTACCGCGTCTGCTGATGTAGCATGGCTTGGTACCACAAATTGGTGAGTAAAAATTGGGGACGATAATTAATCTCGCTTACAGGTGTTGTTGACGATAGCGAATTTGGATACATAAACATTACTTAAAATTTAAATTTTACCATGCAACGTCTATCCAATTTTGCTAGCAGCGTATAAAATATTAATCTTTAATATTTTTTATTGAGAAAAATAAAAAAGAGGCCAGTAAAGCCATAATTGTTAACTCTTTCTTCTTCTTCTTTTTTTGTTTCGCGCATTCCTTGGGATAAAAATAGTAAAGCAATCAATTTGACATTGTGAAAATGCAAGTTGGTTTAAGACTGAACAATTCTCGAATGGGGTTTGATGATGAAGTGCAAGCTGTCGAAGGGCCAAACGATTCAAGTATCAACATTCCGTTCAATATTAATTTGGACCTTACAAATACATAGAAGGAGGTTGAGCATTGCATGTTGATCCAAGCTGAAGAAGAAGGGACTTAATAGATCCGCCCCATAGATTGGGTCGCAGCGCGTTTCATTTCAATTTTCTTAGTTCAATCTCTGCCCACAATCCCTTCACGGATTCGATTCAAATAACTAACTTTTAGGGTTTTTTCTTTCTAATTGTCGTTCTATTAATTAGGATATTTTATTTAGTTACTTAATTGTTGGTTATTAGAAATAAATGGCTAGCTGTATAAGTTATTTGGACCATTAGATTAGTAATTTTAATGGAATAAGTGATGTAATTCACGTTTGATCCGAATTTAGACTAGTTTAGCTATTTTGATTATAAATAACCTTGTAATAATAGTTAGATAGACAAATTTCAGCAAATAATAATGAGAGCTTTCTCTTGGTTTTATTGAAAACTTTTCTCCAATACTTTAGAATTAATTTTAAGCGTTTAAATCAACGTATCAACATGTTCGCAAATGCGAAAATTAGAAAGGTCTTTAATTTTTCGCAATACAAACTTAAGTATCAACATCGAGATTTGAACTTGTGAAATACGAGTTTCGTTTTCAGTAACCGGAAGGTTCGTGTTAGGGTTGGAGCGAAATCAAATTGATGCGATCTACTGTTTTTTTTTTTCTTTTTCTAAAAAGTGCATTTATAAAATGGGATGCTGATATTAGCGGGTCGCACAGAGCGACTGTCTGAAGCCGAAGGGGATAAAAACGTGGCGGTGCTGGCTTTTGGGGATCAGACGATGGCGATGATGATGTCAGCAGGAGTCTAGAAACAAAAGAGGACGGACCTCTTCTCACGTAAAATGGATGCAACCAAAGAAGTACTGGCGTGGATATGTTGGTGGCTTAGCAGACGTCATTTTTTACAAGGCGCCGTTAACAAGCAGTACTGCATTCCTCAGGTGAGAGTAATGGGCTCATGGCTTTGGGCTTCAAGTTTAAAAGCGCTTGCAAAAGCTGAGAGAAATCCAAGAGTCTTCCCCACCATTTCCACTTCGATTCTTCTAAGGGTATGTTTGGTTTCCCATGGAATTGAGATTTAGAATTGGAATTGGGGCCCCAATTCCAAATCTGTTGTTTGGATACTGCTTCCGTCAAAGAATTAGAATTGAATCTGAATTCTATAGGGGTCCAATTCCATGATTTGAATTCTTTATTGGACCAAAAGAATTCTAATTCCAATTCCACAACTAAACCCTGCGAAACGGGTCTACACGCGGATCTTGTGGGTAAAAAATTAAAATCGGGTCAACTAGGTAAGCAGCCCTCTCTCTCGATCACTTTTCCTCAACCGCAACTGCTTCTGCTCTGCGTCATCGCCTTCACCTCCACCCTAACATTTTGCCTCTTCCACCACCGTCTCCGGCATCGCTTTTTGCTTCTCCAGCTATCCCTTACCAATCGCAAGACTGCTCCGAGTAAGTTGAGCTAATTCTTCCAGGATTCAGATAGTCACTTTAAGCAGTAGCCATTATTTGCAAATGTTTAAAAGATTAAAAGCATGACGTTTTTAACTGAAATTCACCCTATACGAAGTTGAGTGTTAAGAAGGAAAGAGGGATAATCTGATCATCCTTTGAATCTTCTATGTGATGCAAGTCTTTCATCCTTGAAATAGTTATAGATGTTTGCAAGGTAGTGAAAAATGCAGGCTGACTTGGTAACTTGGCTCGAGTTATACTTTTGCTGGCCAAATCGTCAGTGTTTCACATTAGAGTGGTTGTGATGATTTTCTTTGTTGTTTTGAGGAGAAATTTCACAATTTTTATTCCAGTAATTGAATGGTTTCCAACTGATTTGACCTTGATTTATGGAAGTAAAGATGAGAGTCTAATAAGATCCAGTAATATGATAAATACTACCATGACAACAAAGATTCGGATTTGCAGGTTTTAGATGATATTTTTGCCTCACGGATGCAACAATTGCTCGGGAATGCACTACAACAAAAAGACGTGGAACCCCATATGAAAAATGATTTTCAGGGGATTTTTTTAAAGTTATAAAATATTTTAATCGATTTGGACATAAAAATTTTGGGTGTGAAATGATAGAATTAGAATGAAATCTGGAGGAATTTGGGATCTCAAAGCCATGCTCCTAAGATTGATACGTACTAGGTTGTTGCCCAGGGATACTAATGACAACCTTTTCAGATTGGAAGGCTTAGTTATGACTGTAAAGAATGAATCAATTGAAAATCCCTGGGACAGAGTTCTCTGAGGTATGGAAAAGTTTGCAGTAGATGGTTATACAACAAAGTTCAGTTTATCTTAACTGTAAAAATTAATATAATAATCACTTTAAAAAATTAAGTGGGTTTTTCACTGTCGCTCTAGTATGTTTTTCACTGCATTCCACATCTTCCACCATTGGTACTCTTGGTGATAGTGTACTTATGTCCAGAGTACCCCATTGATCAGAGAGCACTCTGCAGAAATCATCTAATTCCTGCATCTTCGGACAGCTATTGCTGCTAGAGAAAAAGGGATTGACAAAAGGGGCTTTAGGCAGCTTTTGATACCTTCCAAAGAGATGTCAGATGCTCTTCTCTGTCTATTATCCCACTGAATAGCTGTTTTTTATACATTGTATGGAGAAAAAAATTATGTTCCATGGTCAATATCTTGATTTTATATGGGCTACTTGTCAATAAGTTGCAATTTCAACTTCTGTCCATCCTAAGGATCTTATAATTCCATATGGTCATCACGTTACTCTTGTCTATATGTTTCAGCTTCAACTTCTATCCAACGGTTTCAGATTGCTCAAAGTAGGTGGATCTCTTGTGTACAGCACTTGCAGGTGCATATTCCCGTATTTCTCAGTAAATTACAATGCCTTGTATCTTGTGTCTGGGTAAAGATGTACAACTAATTAGTATACTTTTTCGTTTTATGATGGAACAGTTTAACTGTTCCCAGAATGAAGGTGTGGTCGAGAAATTCCTTTCTCAAAACAAATCTGCTGGTAAGCCTTCTAGTGCAGTTTTTGATGCTCTTGCTTAACATATTATTCTGGCTTGAGAAAGTGTTAGTACTCTGGTCAATGAAAATTTGAAGCGCTTATTCTTCTTGTTATAGCTTTAGTATATCTGCTAGTAGTTGGTTCATGTGTTGTTATATTACTGAACGACCAGATTAGATTCTTTAACTTCTGTATGTGATAAAGATAATCAAATCAAGTTAATCCATTACAGAGTTTGTAGAAATGATAGAAATTGATGGGACAATGTTGATTGTTGGAGGTGCTAGTTGTAGAGTTTTAAAATGGGTGCCAGACTTTTCATTTTTCTTGTCAAACTGAGGTGTGAATCTTGAGTTATGGCATCATCCGAATTCTAGACTAGAAGCCGAGTATCCAGAAGCTGGTTTAGTTACTGTGAATCACTTGGGTCTCATTTTAATCACCATTGTGACATCTAATTATGCCCTTGGTTTTACAGGCTTGCTGGAGATAGATTGTGCAAGAACGTGGCCTTATAAGAGCGGGCAGATACCTAAAACTTTGCGCTTTGATCCTAATACATCATGTACGAGTTTTCCAATAGCTAATTTGGTCTTTTGAATTAATAGCTAGTTTGGCATGATTTGGTCTTTTGACTTACCTTTTCTTATTGTTGTCATGATTTTGAATTGCAGAATTGGATATTGACATGGATAAAGAAGGAGACGAGCAAAAAGCAAAAAAGAGAAAAGTGGTAGTTGCAAATTATATGGTAACAATAGCTACATTAGTAGTTTGGTGGCATGAGAAACATATAGTAAAGGAGCCTTACTTGGACTTTAAAGTAGCACGTGAAATATATCTAAGGCGTCTTTACTATGGAAACAATAGAGTTTGTGTAGAGCAACTTAGACTCAATAAACATTGTTTTACTGTTTTATGTACAAATTTAAGAGAGCATTGTGGGTTGATGGATACTAGAAATATTACTGTTGAAGAGGCAATTGCAATGTTTCTCTATGTTCTTGCTCATAATTTTAAGAATCGCACTGTCAATTTTAATTTCATAAGATCAGGTGAGACAGTTAGTCGATACTTTAATATAGTTCTACGTGCTATCATAAAATTGGGGAGACACTATCTTATCCAGCCTGAATCGGAAATGGAAGGTTACGAGCATGAAAAGTGGGAATGGTTTCAGGTAATCAATATTTTTTGATGTTTATTAATGAAGATAATATTTACAAGATTCATCAACTTATGATATTTTGTTTATAATACAGGATTCTCTTGGAGCGTTAGACGGTACTTATGTTAAAGTACATGTTCTTCTTAGAGATCAAGGAAGATATAGGAATAGGAAGAATGAGATAGCAACAAATGTTTTAGGTGTATGCTCCCGTGACATGAGATTTACATATGTATTGCCTGGATGGGAAGGTTCTGCAGCAGATGGTAGAGTTCTACGGGATGCGTTAGTTAGATCAGATCCATTAATTGTTCCCAAGGGTATGTGACAATTAGATATCAAGTGTTTTTTTTTCTTTTAACTATAAATGAGTAATAATTTGTTGTCTAACATTACAGGCAAGTACTTTCTTGTTGATGCGGGTTATGCAAATAGCTCCGGTTTCTTAGCTCCATATAGGGGAGTTAGATATCATCTTAGCGAGTGGTCTGCTAGTGGGAGCAAGCCTCAAAATTTTAAAGAGTTATTCAACCTTCGACATTCAATTGCTCGAAATGTGATTGAAAGGACATTTGGTTTGTTCAAGAAGCGGTGGGCCATTTTGAGAGATGCATCTTTTTTTGATGTTAAGACTCATGTCATGATAATTAATGCATGTGCCATCCTTCATAACCTTATTCGAGTAGAACAACCAAATGACCCTTACTTGGATGAAGTTGATGCTGAGATGCGAAGAGTACAACATGAGGTTGATGATGAAGATGAAATGGAAGATGAAGATGAGGAAAATGGAATGGAAGATGATGGTCCAAATAATGATGGTGGTGTAAATGATGTTAACGAGAATCGAATTCGAACAGTACAACCAACTAGCGAGTGGACACAATTTAGGAATGCTTTAGCACGAGCAATGTTTATTGACTATCAAATTAGACAAGGCCATCATGGAAGTTGAAATTTGATAGGAATTTATTCGAACTTAATTTCATATTAGAATGGCCATTTATTGAAAAATAGTAGCAATGTATAATTGTGCTTTTCTTTCTCTTTTTTTTTTTTTGGCTAAAAACACTTTGTTTGCGTATTCCTCTATTTCTTGTATTCCTATATTGAAATTTCTTGTAAGATACAAAACTCAAATATTTATAATAGGTACAAGTTATGACCTTCCTCCCAATTCATATCATAGAGTAGGCTTTTGATTTTCTAAAATTTAAAGTTCTTAACTTTAAAAACGTATCAAGGTTTTAACTCGATAAATATTAACTACTTTTTAAGTTAGAATATACAATTATTTTTTATTTAATATAATTTAATTTTTTTTAAAAAAAGAATTTTTTATTTTTGCAAAAAAGGAACTAATTTTTTTTCTTTTAAAGCTTTATTAACAATTAGTTAAATGCAAGAAAAAATAAATTATTAAAGGTACTAATTGGTTTTTTCCTTAAAGCTTTAGTAACAATTAGCTAAATGTTAAAAAATTATTATATAGTAAAAAAAAGAAATTTTTTATGTAAGAAAATATTAGTTGGAAACAATTCTAATTCCTAATGAATTCTTCTCCCATACAAACAAAGAATTTGGAATTTCAAATAAATTCCGTATCAATTCTATGCATTTCCCAAACGAAAGAATTGAAATGACTTGGAATTCCAATTCATAGAATTCCAATTCTATAGAATTTCAATTCTAATTCAATTCTAATTCTGTAGAACCAAACGTACCCTAAGATCAGAAAGAATAGGGTAAGTTTGATTTCATATGTAAGTACAACGGCTCTAGTGCGTTTTCTGGGTCCGGAAGAAATTCATTCATGTTCAGCCTTAACGTACGTTAATATTTGCAATTAAACCTTCTTTTTTCTTTTTTCATAACCTGGAACATGCCCTGATTCGAACATTTAAGATCCGAACCGGCAGACCAAACCGGAGAAGTGCGCTACGACCCCACGCAGCTATCTCGGACAAATCACGAGAATTCAAGTTCAGGATAAGATTCTAACCCAAAATTACAAAGGGTACGTTTGGTTCTACAGAATTATAATTGAATTAGAATTGAAATTCTATAGAATTGGAATTCTATGAATTGGAATTCCAAATCATTTCAATTCTTTCGTTTGGGAAATGCATAGAATTGATATGGAATTTATTTGAAATTCCAAATTCTTTGTTTGTATGAGAGAAGAATTCATTAGGAATTAGAATTGTTTCCAACTAATATTTCCTTACATAAAAAATTTCTTTTTTTTACTATATAATAATTTTTTAACATTTAGCTAATTGTTACTAAAGCTTTAAGGAAAAAATCAATTAGTACCTTTAATAATTTATTTTTTCTTGCATTTAACTAATTGTTAATAAAGCTTTAAAAGAAAAAAAAATTAGTTCCTTTTTTGCAAAAATAAAAAAGGATCTGATCTAATCTAACGCATCCCGTAGAACTCTACTATCTGCTGCAGAACCTTCCCATCCAGGCAATACATATGTAAATCTCATGTCACGGGAGCATACACCTAAAACATTTGTTGCTATCTCATTCTTCCTATTCCTATATCTTCCTTGATCTCTAAGAAGAACATGTACTTTAACATAAGTACCGTCTAACGCTCCAAGACAATCCTGTATTATAAACAAAATATCATAAGTTGATGAATCTTGTAGATATTATCTTCATTAACAAATATAAAAAATTATTGATTACCTGAAACCATTCCCACTTTTCATGCTCGTAACCTTCCATTTCCGTTTCAGGCTGGATAAGATAGTGTCTCCCCAATTTTATGATAGCACATAGAACTATATTAAAGTATCGACTAACTGTCTCACCTGATCTTATGAAATTAAAATTGACAGTGCGATTCTTAAAGTTATGAGCAAGAACATAGAGAAACATTGCAACTGCTTCTTCAACAGTAATATTTCTTGTATCCCTCAACCCACAATGCTCTCTTAAATTTGTACATAAAACAGTAAAACAATGTTTATTGAGTCTAAGTTGCTCTACACAAACTCTATTGTTTCCATAGTAAAGACGCCTTAGATATATTTCACGTGTTACTTTAAAGTCCAAGTAAGGCTCCTTTACTATATGTTTCTCATGCCACCAAACTACTAATGTGGCTACTGTTACCATATAATTTGCAACTACCACTTTTCTCTTTTTTGTTTTTTGCTCGTCTCCTTCCTTATCCATGTCAATATCCAAATTCTGCAATTCAAAATCACGACAACAATAAGAAAAGGTAAGTCAAAAGACCAAATTTTAAAAAGTGAGTGTTAAATTCTACATAGTCAATTGAAGCTAAAATGATAGCTAATGAAACCTCTGACATAATAATCTGCAATAATATTTTTGCCTTTCCTGAAATATTACATTTACAGCTTGTGAATACAACTATTGACAGAAACAAATATATTGGCTTATACACCTTTAATACTTTAGAGATCGCTTAGGAAATAGCTACAATTTTGTAATTCATTAGTTTGTGCAAGTTGTTGGTAAACATAATTATTAGCTTCTGTGATTCATTGCTATGATCAGGTTAGTGTTTCAATTTGGTACTGCCCATTTTGCCTTGAAAAACAAGCTTGGGAAACTATTACACTCAATTCTGTGAGTTACAGAACAAAAGATTAATTATCTTCCCCTTGAAACTCCTCTATATATGTGTGTGTGTGAGATAAAGATAGCTATTTACAATTTCCTAACTAGCAATGAATTGCAGGGAAGGCCCAACTGTTACACCACATAAGCTTTAAAATATGCGTAACAATTGATTATATACAGAAACATACACCAAAGAACTGCAGGACAACTGTAGTATAGAACTAAAAATTCGCTCTGTCAAAGTAAATTTGTGATTCCTTCTATGATTCTAGATACTAAGTTAAGAAGAGTAGAACTGGTTTTAAGAAGATTTTTTAATCTGACACTATCTTAAGAATAGATTCAACAGCCACTGCATTATAGAACTAAAAGTGAGAGGCAAATATGCACCAGAAAAATCCATACATATGTTAAATGAAGAACTTATGCTGACTTATTTGGACGGAACCTTTTTGCAAAAGCAATTTGGAGATGTTGCTAAGATCATCACTTATGTGCACAAAGCTTTCTTTCTAGAAACAAGACTAATTGGCTACGAGAAACATCAAAATCCTTCTAAAGCCTTCTATGAGTCTCATCAAAAGGAAAGATTTAGTAGAGTCTCATTTAGAGGGAAGCTCTAATGGAGTGGCATCCTTAAAATTATGGATGGATAATCAGCTGAAATTCTACATAACACAGCTAAATATCTCATCTTTCAGTGTAGAATCCAAATGCAGTATCAATTTGTGGTTCCACAATGCAAAAGCTTCTAATAGATCTCAAAAAACCATTTTAAGGAAGACATACGAGATTACCCCTTTCATCTTCATCACCAATATGATTTTAAACTAACATTATATATTCCAACAAGCTAAAACTTGGACTCGATTTAACTAATTGAACTCAAACCCAAAATAAGAAAAAGGAAACAAACGATCAACTTGTGCTTTTTTTTTTAATCCTTATTAACAGCATAAATCTAGAAGCCAAAAATACTAGAGCAAAATATCAGAAAATACAAAAAAAAAAAATGTTGTTTGATTGGCAAAAATTTAGACAAATTTACCTTCACAAAACAAAACAAACCATTGCAATGTATCCAATGAAAAAAAAGCTATGTAATAAAGCCCATAACCAATGATTAATTGAAAAAATTAATCATAATTTTCTTTTTTTTTTGAAGCAAAAAAATAATTTTGTGCTAGAAAGATGCTGGAAAGATTAAGAGATTATTCTGATAGTAGATTATTTTGATGCTGGAAAAATTAAGAAACAACTCTTACCAACTTGGCTTGTAATTTCCCTAATATGATGGGTGTTTAGCGCGAACCACCGGTACCCTATTCGAGGTTGCCATGTGTTAGTACATCTTTAGGCTCAAAGTTCCGCACAGGCCATTTCAATTCGGGACAATAGTAGCGGCAAAATCTCAGAGACCAAAAGGTGCTCCTCTGCTGTGTTGCGTTCGCATTATCCTTCCTGGGTGTCTCACAAGCCCTAAATGTGTCTGAAATTTGGGGTGGACAGTGGCGAGAGTGGCGAAGAATGGAGGAAGTGGCCAGAGAAATGGAAGGCAGGGGGGAGACGGTGGTGGGAAAGGTAAGATATTAGGATTGCAGGTGGAAGTGATGGTGGAGAGCAGAGCCCTAGCGGCTGAGGAAAATGGTGAGTTAGACAGGAAGAAAGGGGTGCCAATATCCTTTGACCCGATTTTAATTTTTGACCCATACTAGATCCGCGTGTGGACCCGTTTAGTTGTGGAATTGGAATTGGAATTCTTTGGTCCAGCCAAAGAATTGGAACCATGGAATTCGATCAATTTGGAATTGTAATTCGATTCTAATTCTACAGGAAAGATAGTACCCAAACACAAGAATTGAAATTGGAGCTCCAATTCCAATTCTACACTCCAATTCTATGGGGAACCAAACGTACCCAAAGAGTTTTTAAGAACCCGCTTATCGCTGGATCACCCCGCGAGGGCAATTAAACCTTCTTCGTTGACCGAAAGATGTGTGTACGTATGTTTCGTGTTACTGGAAGGCATACAGCTTCTTCCACGGCCTCGTTGGCAAAAATGTTTAGGATCCCAGTAACAAAGACAGGACATGCATGCGTTCGTCACGCTTTAATTTCTCCGTGATATAACTCTCACTTTCAATATTGAAAGTAGCTATATAGAACAAATTTTTATGAATCCAACACGTAACATGTACGGACAGTGATTTGATCCTGACATTTTCTTTTGCCGATCTCTCAAGAGCAGACATTCTGATGACGGTCGGGTCAAATTTAATACATACGCATCAATCTAGCGAGTTATTGATGATAACCTTGACAAATCTAAATAACAGAAGAACTTTAACTATTGCATTTCGAGACTTTCTCTCGATCGAAGATATGCAATTGCAGCAGCTGCCATCACCAGAGAGTGAATAAGTTCAGCTTGTGTCGTACCTTAATTCTTTTAAAATTGGGAAGCTTTCCATTTTTTTCTCTTTTATTTTGATTCAACCTAAATATCCGGTGACATCAAAATATGCTCGTCTCTAGATCGATAACACCCATCCAAAGTGTTTGTAAAACAGGCAAATAGCTGCATCCGTATCATCCGCACCACACATATACAGAAATTTCATTAATTAGCGAACACAACTCAAACAAGATACATACGTAAACTAGAGCCATGCTCTATGTACAGAAGACTCAACAAAAACACTAGTAGAAAACCAACCAAACCCCCACCACAAACACAAAACGAAGAAAAAAGGACCAAAAAATCAAGTGTCCATCTATTCTATCCACTTGATATGGCAGCGGTCCTGTCAGTGCATGCCAAGTACACTCTCTCCTACTACTACTGATCATCATATAGGTTACTACTCATCCCAGACTTGAGAAGCGGAAGCAAGGGGGCAAATCATATTCATGGCCACACAAGGCCAGGTTTACTTCTTCTGCTTCAACCTCTGCAGTTTTATTTGCCCTAACCCTCTCTCTCTCTCTTTTTTTTTTCAATATGCAGCTCGCTTTAACCATGCGGCTGTCCTATATTTACAATCAGATATATACACACACACCATGAGATATGATAAAAGAAACTTGGTTTATTTTAGTAGTATATACTTTTGGGGGGACGTATGTACAAAAAGGAATTTGCCTTGGCGGGTGTAGCTGGCATCTAATTTCCCAGACAAAAATGGTCACCTCTCGCTTCTCTATTAACGATCCAAAGCGGTTAGTACAATCCTGCAATTGTATCATTACACCACGCGTGAGAATCCTGAAACCTTACAGGTAATTACATTAGCATACCAAGTAACGTTAACAAAAACGTTTGGCCACCCCCCTCTTTTTCTTCTTCTTTTTTTTTTTCTCAAATGAATCCAGCTTTGATGTTGATTGCAATACAGATAAATTGATACCAGAAAATTATTATCCCATTTCTTTAACCGCACTAAAGAATTATCACTATATTAGCATCGTGTGATCGATATTCGATCGTACCACAGAAGAAGACAAAATATACCTCTCCGTGTATTCCTTTTTTTGTTGTTTTTTTTGTGGGGGTGGGGGGAAGGGGGGGGGGGGGGAGAAGGAGGAGGGAGTTTGAAACAATAACAAAATTGTTGCAACGAGATTATGCATAACTAAAATCAAATGAAAAACCAAAAAGGTGACGGAGAAGAAAATCACCAATCGTAGCCCGTCGGGCTTTTTGGCTCCCCTGGTTGTAAGGCTGCCGAATTGGATTTTCTCCTCGTCAACTTCTTAAAATTTCCACCATGACCAGGAGCAGTCGCTACACCACACCCAACCGGAGGCCCAAAAAAAAGAAAAGAAGCAGCAGAAAGGTTTCAAGACGAGACAACACAAATCGTTTAAAGAAAAACACCTCTGAATCCCGAGTCGCATGCAAAAGACTTACGTGAAAGTGGAGAAGTTGGGGTGGTAGAAGCAGAAGCAGCGGGAGAAGAAGGGACTGAGCCGGAATCAGGGGTAGCAGAGGCATATCGCATGGTAGGAGAGTTGCCACGGAGGATAGTAATGCTCCGTGAAACAGGGATCAGATGATCATCCACTGATCCCATCATCATGGTAGCTGGAGCAGCTGGTGCAGATGGACGAGCGCCAGAAAAGGAATTGTACTTGCGGAGTTTGCCAAGCCCGGATTCAGGTGTTGGCCCGGCAAGCGTTTCGTCCCAGAGCTTGTGGAGGAAACCCATGTGCTTTTACGGATATTTTTAGTACTGTTTCTTTTGTAACAACCGAAATAGGGTGATGCTATCTCCTGGGTTTAGCAGCACTAATACGTTGGTGACACCAAACGATATACGACTGTTACAAAGAGGAAAGAAAATGGTGTGTTTTCTTTAGAATTTTTTTTTATGCTTAAAAGCAGGAAGGAACTGTTAGGAAGTTCTTAGGCTTCTTATGGAAGAGAAGAGAAGAGAAGAGGAGGAGAGTGTAACAGAGAAAGTTGGATAAGATTGGCTGGTATGGCTTTGGGTAAGTGGGTGGCTCCGGCTAATATGGCTTGGTTTGAAGCCATTGATTTCTTAATGGAGGTCTGAGCTCCAATGTGAAGCCGAATGAGGTACGGTAGCTAATTATCAAGCGCAACGGATCTTCTGTCCCACATTCTGTATCATTCTTTATCTTATTTTTTATTATATTATTATTTTTCTTACACAAACATCATGTTTTAGTTCTTTTTTGTTTCTTTAAGATTCGATCACTATTAACCAAAATTCAGGCTCAGTCGAGCGATAAAATTCAGGCTCTCCGCTTACCTTTAATAACAAATGATAATAATAATAAGATTCTCTGTCCATCATTCAAATCTCAACTGCTTCGAGGCAATCAATACTTTGTTCATAGGTTCTTTTAGGACATAAATATGTAGTCGGTGCTCATAATATTTATGAATGTTTAAAATCACAAGTTCATATATTTTATTGTTCTTTATCATATTTTTCTTTTGAAGCTCAGCCTCAGAAGAATGTAATCCACACAAACAAAGGCAATGATAACTTGTAGAACCAAAATATATATCAAAAAATTATAGTAGGAAAAAATTTCATAAAATCAATATATATGCGGAGCCAAATTACACACATAAAATTATATGTGAAAAAATGCATCAATAATATGAAATTTTTTAATAAAATACTAATTCCTAAATAATAAATTATCATAACTTGATTCTAATAGAATTACTGATACTTTAACTTAATTAGCACACTGCTATATAATAATATGAAAATATTTATTTTTTTTTGAGTCTTGATTTAATATGCAAACCTAATTGTAGAGAAAATAGAATGACTAGTGTGAAAATTAATAAGAGATTACTT
The DNA here is from genome assembly GCF_036785885.1 of Coffea arabica. NCBI lineage: Eukaryota > Viridiplantae > Streptophyta > Magnoliopsida > Gentianales > Rubiaceae > Coffea > Coffea arabica. The sequence continues at coordinate 764,337 of NC_092317.1, read as the reverse complement.
AAATTAGACGTTAAATAGACTCCTTGCATGTGAAGTTTAAGTGCGAGAGTAGTGACACCAATCATTGGTTTAGCTATTAAGCATCAAATATAGCATTAAGTGTCAATACAAAGTTTATGAATGCAAGCGATATTAATTCCTCAATATCAATTTTTAATTATTGCATGTTTATTCTAATTTGGGTACTTTATTTCATTAGGAAAAGAACTAGATATTATTTGAATCATTCATTTCATACATATAAATGTCAATTAGAAAGTACCTTAACAACAATAATATTGGTGACTTTAGTATTGACACGAGGAAATGAAGTGCAGATTAATATTCAGTCTGTGTTCAAACTTAGGAATTAGAAGCCATTTGGGTGGATATAATTTTTTTAAAAATTTTTTTAAGTATTTTGTATATGTTTGCATTAGACTTTCATATTCAATAATAGAAATAGGGTAGTAGCAAAAATGTGAAATATGGAGTGGGTAAGAAATAAGAGCTAGTGAAAATTTTAGTAGTACTAGTGAGTATTGAGGGAAATTCAGCTGTTTAGCCGCTAGTGGAGCTATGGGGAACGAGTCAGTTAGAAGCCACGAGTAGTATAGTGTAGTGTACTAGGTGTAGTGTAGCCAGATGAGAATCGAGATGAGAGGTAATAAGCAGGCGGGGGTGGTTCTTTGAGTCATTCATTCAACCGATTTTCGGAGCAAAAGATGGAGACAGGGGACGGTGACTCGGTCATATCCTTCCAAATTCGACAGGCTGGCCCCGCCATTTTCTTTCTTCCATCTTTTTTAACTTCTTCACTTCAACACGTCAATCTCGTCATCACTCATCATCAGATAAGGTTGGGTTCGGTTCCAAGTGTAAATTACCTACTTTTCCATTTTTCCTTGAGAAATTTGAGCTCCATGGGACCCGGCCCATCCCATGCTTGATGGTCACTTCGTAGATAGTAACGTACTAGTCTATTTCATTCATAAGGATTTGTGCATCCTCAATCAATTTTCCTTTCCTTCGACCTCTTTCTGTCTGTTATACGAGTAAGGTCCCGTTTGGATTGTATTTTCCGTCATTTTTCATGAAAAAATTACTGTAGCGATTTGATGTATGTGAGGAAAAAAGTTAATAGGGAAATGTGTTCACGAAAAATGACGAAATTTTTCTACGGAAAACAGCAATCCAAGCAAGGCCTAAGTTTTCCAAGTACGTGTTTGATATAAATCACAAGTCCTCGCATCATTTATTTTATGTTTGCGATTAATCTTGCTTGAATTGTTTTGATTTTCTTACGATTGAGAAGTTTTTCTCTCCCAATGTACTTCTTTTTGTTTTCATGGATTTCAAAGTCGAAGCCTCGTGATTAATGGATGTAATCTCCTTCCATTTGCACTAACATTTGAAAAAAAAAAAAGTTTCCTAAATACGCACTGCTAAACACATATCAAGATCAAGTTATCACTCTTTAGCCGCGCATTTAGATGCGATAAAGAGTTTGATTACACGCCATTTTTTTTCTGCTGCTTTCTCTTCTTTAAATAATCACCCTCGATTATATCTCTGCATTTTGTGACAAAATCAAAGCGCATGTCCCCTAGTTTTTTTTATTATTATTTTTTTTAACAAGCAAACAAATATGGGTGTACGCATGGATATGCGAACTATTAACAAATTCGATTTGCAGAATTATTTTGAAGCAATTGAGACGGATCCCATGTTCCAGTTAACAACCGGTCTTCATTCCGTACGGGCTCGTGCGTTTCCATTCCCCATTTGTGCGTGCGTAAAGGATGGCATAGATGAGCTATTAAAAGGGTGAGCCAAATGGGTTATATCAAGAATCAGCACAGTCGGTGAGACGTGATTTCTTCGGGGCCAACCCATTGGTGGCCGGCCCAAATCTAAATTAGCCCAAGTTTACATTCCGCCATCCTCTACTTAGGCTATCAGAGTATCAATCAGTCCTTTTTTTTTTTTTTGTCATCACAGGGTGTGCGGGTCAAGACCCGAAGTCGATCCGACTAATCCCCTGCAAGACAGTCCAACTTCAATCGTACAACTGTCAGTGTTTTGTCCTCAAATATGCAACATGAAACCTATCATAGCGAATTTGACTGCATTGAACCAAATTTGAGAGCCCATTTTGCAGAAATCCCAATTCCCAACTCAACTTTGTCGAGACGCTGCTCTGCCTGTAACCAATTGATTGCATTGAACATTTGAACATACGTACCCTCCCTTTGTCTTTTTACGGATCGTTGTCCCCCCAAATTTCCATCAATCCTTCCAATTATTGCTTTTAGGGAGGCGAAACTTTTCATTCTTTTTTTTTTTTTTTTTACCGCTTTATCTTCTTAGAGAAATTACTACATGCAATTACTACTGAAGCAGTAAGCCTGAATCAACCAGCCCTACTGATATTATGACTTGACCATTTCTGGAAACTTAATCAATCACCATCTACCGCCATCATTTTATAAGGGGGATTTTGTGACTCGCTCTCCCTCCTGATTAGTGTGATTTCTGTTAGTATTTGGTTGGTAAATGTCCACGGCACGCAACAAGCCTTTGAACCTTGCTGCAGGAAAACTGGCAAAGCTGGAAATTTGCCAAAACTGCAAGTAATGTTTAATCTTTCGGGACTTAATTAATACTCGTGCTTTTTTTTTTTCAACCGATAAAATGTACTAGTACTCATAAATTGCTGGTATCATCCGCCAAACAGAACAGTAGCGGTACAAGCCGACGTCTGTCGTCATATGTGCAGCCAGAAGTTGCTCGCACATGCACTTTTTTTTTTGGGGGCTGCTGCTGCTGGACCTCTGGAAACCTTGGGTGAATTGTGTGTTGCATTTACTTTGCAAATTGCATGGACGCCGTCTCCTCTCACGAATAAATTCATAAAAAACTAATTAAAAAAAAAAAGAGAACAACGGAGGGATGGTCATCGGGACCCACGCCACTCTGTTATGGTTTGTCATCAGACCGATAAGGTTGAGGGTTGCCTTCCTTTTGTACGACTAGTGTCAGTGGCGACTGAAGCAGCAGTTGGTCAAGTCAGTTTAGTTCCGCTACAGTAAGACAGTTCCGCAACTTGGCTTTTCCCTTTACCCACCTGTTCAGTTCCTTGTGGGCCCTTCACTTGCAACTTCTTAAATAATTATTTACCATCCTAATCTCTCAAGTCTCATCCCATTATATGCCACCACCGGCGGCGGCTAATGTTATTAAATTTGCCAAACTATTACATCAGAGGTCAACTGGTAGAATCGGTTGAACCGTTTTTAAAAATTTGTTGACATCAATATGATGTTATAATTATTTATATATTTTTATAAGTTTCAAAAATATTGAAATTAAGTTCTTTAGTATATTTGGTCAATTATAAAAAAATGTTTCAAAAATATTAGACTAGCAATTAAGGTTGTGTTTGGATTGCATTTTCCGTGATTTTTCATGGAAAAATTACTGTAGCGATTTGATGTATGTGAGGGAAAAAGGTAATAGGGAAATGTGATCAAAGAAAACGACGTAATTTTTCGACGGAAACCGGCAATCCAAACAAGGCCTAAATATACACCTAATGATTGTATATAAAAATGTAAATTCAAGACTAAAATATGTCCATTCACCAAAACTGCTTGAAAAACTAAATTAAAATAAATTAATGCAAGTTAAAATCACTAATTCTAAATTAATAAGATCATAGGAACGAAAACATATTGATTTAAAGATCATTCATAAAAGCGAGTGATTTTGATACTTACACTAAGTGAGTGACGTTTTCTTATTCCTATTAATAAATGAATGTGTTACAATTTCGATAATTCAAATTATGTTTGAAAGAGAGAAGAAAGAAAAATTTGAGAATAAGATCAATCAGTCGAACTGAAATCACTAATTTAACCAAATTTTGACTGTTTTAACTGATTTTTAACCAAAACATTTTTTTTTCTCCAAATCAACTTGAAAAGAAAGCCAATTCACAATCAGACCGATATCGAAGCAACCGATCTGATTCGAGTCTAACAACACTGGCAGCAGGCAGGCGCAAAAAGACTCTTGAAGATGTAAATATGCCACTACTTGATGCACGTAAAGCAAGAAAAAGATATTTTAAATTGACATAAATGTTTCTTGAAGAACGTTGTGGCATTCAAGAAATTAGACGACAGCTCAATGTGAGTAAGATAATACTTGTAACGACGAAATTTCGATCTCCTCTACCCACTTACAGAGCCAGAAGAAAGTTTTAAATTCCTTTTCCTTTTTGGTGACCAGTAGGTTGGAATTTTACTTCCTCGGCTACGAATTTGCATTTCAAAGCAGTAGCCGCGGATCTTCTCTCATTTCAATTTTTTTTTTTTTTTTTTTTTGCAATGCTGAATGCTTGAAAATAGAAATTGAAGGCCACCCCTACCATGACATCGGAATCCTAGACACCGCCGCACCCGACGCCCGCTCTGTGAAACTCTTCAACGCCACAAACCTGAACTGAATCACGGGGGATTGATCGAAAGAATACTGAAAAATGGGGAGGATCACCGATTTTTCACAGGTTTTCCAATGAAAAAAGCCAATGCCCGTGTGGCCTACATAGGCAGTGAAGTGACTCATCTGCCGCCTCGTTATGAAGGAATACAAATACCAGCTAAGTACTACCCATCCGGAATTAGAGCATTATTACAAGGCTACAACTTTCTTGTCCCACCATCACCGGATGAAAACTGAAACACTTATTGAGTCCTGCCTCAGCTCTCGAGTGTGGGATGAAACTTTCGAATTTCCACACCTCTCCTGCTATTAAATGCCTATAATCTTACGCTCCTAGGCCAATATTCTGTGTGTCTTTTTCGATCGTGAGCCAACAAAAAGGCTCTTCCATTCATGTGGTCATAAATCCAGCTGTAAAAATCATGCACAAACTTTGAACCAAATCCAGCATTAGGTGAAATTATCGTCAACATCTAGAAGAAATTACTAGGATACTTATTGAAGGAGACGTCATCACCAAAACAAATTTTCTGCTTCCTGCCGTTTCTCCTACTGCCTCCAATACTTCCCCGCGTTCTTGCCCCGGTTCCTCTTCCCATCCTGGTTTCTCCCTGATGTTCCACCTGTCTTTAGACATCGTTAATTTAGCTAGAAGATGTCAGATTTGCAATAGGAAACGGATACTCAGGAAAGACTAGTTGAGACGCAGATAAAAACAACATACCCCTATACAAAATCCATTGAACTGAGTACCCTCCACCTGAGAACTACTTGGGCTCATTTCTGAGGAATTTCTCTTGTTTTTAGCATTGTAAGTCCCACTGCACGATGCAAATGGTGGTTTAGGCGTCGTACTTTGCGAAGAACAGGAAGCAAATGCCTCGACATCACTTTGGAACATCTCCTCAAACAGCTCTTGCAATTCCTCAAAGCTCTCTTCCTGATTTTCCTGTCAATTCAAGCACTACATTTGAACACCGTACAACTCCTTAGTAAAACCTTGACAAGATGATAAACTTTGTATGAATCCTCAAACCAAACATCGGATCCGCCAACCAGCAGGCTTTCATGAGATAAACTTGACAACGGATAACCATTAAACGCGGCACTTTGTTGGTAACTATCCAGCCAGACAAAAAAAGTTTGTCCCGCCTTGTGTAACTTGCTGTTTGTATGGTTTAAGAAGAGAAAAAGAGACCCAACAAAGAAAACTGAAGTTCAAATCCCTAGATCCATCCAATCCCCTTCCCCCCCAGACAACAATGGAAAACAAGAATCTTCAATTCAAGCTACACCACGAATACATATACATAAAATAGAATAAAAACTACTACAAGGGAACAGCAACTCACCTTGGACTTGTTTTGGCTCATCATGGCCGCCATTTCGTTGAGAAAGTCTCCCATTCCCTGCATTGCATTATTGGAAAATATATGGGGAACTTCAGCCACAAAAGAAAGACCAATATATAATTGCCAAACACAATTGCACAGTTTCCATGGAACCGTTAAATAAGTTCAGCAGATTCATTTGAAAAAACAACTCAAGATTTGGTGTTCCTTTCAAAAAAAGGAGGAAGAAGATTTCTTGACCATGAAAATCCATAATATCATTTAGGTATCCCAATTGGAGTACTTATTCAAGACAATCAATTATTCTTTAAATTGAACACCCTGAACCCACTCAAAATTTCCTTGGTAGACAAATCTGCTATCGTATCGAGGACAATAAAATGATGAATTGGGATTATTAGTTTTGTCATCCGCATTGAAGCGTCTACACAACTTTTGTGGAGCTTATTGAAGGAGCGTGTGTACACGTGCCAAAGAGATTATTACTACTACTACAGAATGCAGTAGCAGTTACTAATAAATATAAAAGAAAAGGCACTGCTAAATGCGGATGGAGTACAATAAATACAAAGAGGAAAAATGTAAAGAAAGAAAGAAAGGGGGGACGTACATTTTCGTCGTCCTCATCGTCACAGTCGTAAACTCCTACGTCGTACAGAAACCTTTTGTTGGCGTCCGAAAGTACTGTCAGGTGTCAACCCAAGAATCTCGTGAGTCCAGCATTTATAACTAAGAATTATAGGACTACTGACCTTAGCATTATGATTTATGACTACTAACAACACCGATTATATGTGTTGATAAATAAACAAATATGACAGCTGAATATACCATTGAACAAACAAATACTAGTAGTAAAATTTGAACTACAAATTTTTCAAATTTTAGGGGAAAAAAAAAAAGAAAAGAAAAGAGAGAGCGATAGCGTCCTACCAGAATAGGCTTCTTGAATTGCCTGAAATTTCTTCTTGGCCTCCTCCACGCGCTTCGGATTCCCGGATGTCGAGCAACGATCTGGATGCCATTTCTATATCAAAAACCAGATTCCCCATTTCAGGAAAAGGAAAAAATTCAGCCCAAAATTTATTCTGGTCAAGACATTTGAAGCAGAACAATCATCATCTTCAATGCTTTCGCACCATCCGCATAAGCCTAACAATTTTTTGAAAAGTCCAAAAATTTTCTAACTTTGCGCTCGGATACCACTCATCACCCAATTCAGTTTTGGAAAAAATACTCGAAGATCAAAATACTAGCTCCTTCGCCCTCGCCACCCCACACCACCTAAAGAATAAAATAAAACAAAGATGCCTTCTTTACACGCCTATGGCATTGATCGACAATCGACAATCTGTTTATCGTAATTTATTTCTGATTTGGTTATTTAAATTCACAGAATTAAGAGGTTCAAATGCTGACCAGTGCGAGTTTCTTGTAAGCATTCTTGAGCTCTGCAGCACTGCATTCCTTCTTCAGCCCCAAAACAGCATAAAAATCACTTCTTTTATCATCTGCTGCAGCCATTTCCGGACACCCAAACAAAAGCAAAAACTGAGACAAAAGAGACCTGCCCCCAACCCCCCACAAGCCACAATCCCTCCTCTGCTGTTTCTTGTCGACAAATTTTCTGGGCAAATGTATGACCCTTAAAACCCAGCGTAAAGATTAGAATATCTTTTCACGTAATTATGGGTTGTTTGGGCTTTTTTTTGAATGTAACAGGGAGCCATAGCATTGTTGAGAGAGAGAGAGAGAGAGAGAAGAGGAGAACAGAGTCTTGGTTGATTTGGGGCGGCGGTGGGGGGCGAGATGAACTGTGCAATACAAATGTCTCTTGAGTCAGTCAGGCAGACTATTCCTTCACGCTAAGGCAAACGAAGGCTCCAGAAAAGGGTTTATTTATATGGAGTTAGGCTGCTAGGTGGGGAGATTAAAAAACCTTAAAAGCTTTAACAAAGAACAAGGAAAAAAAGGCAAGGTAAGGAATTGTGTAACATACTTGTTTGTTCGTGTGACCTGGATGAGGATGGTCTCGGTTGAACGGCTATGATTTGATTAGGAGGATAGATATTTTTATCGTACTCTGCCTCCAGAAAGTTCTGTATTAACTGTTTTCATAATGTTGTTTTTTGTTTTGATGGCTACTGATATACTACTGCTAAAGCTACTAGTGAGGGGTGACAAGTGAGTGGGGAGGAGGAGGACGATAAATTAAAGGATGCAAACGATGATAGCCCAAAGGCCCTTTTGAGTTTTCATCCGACATGTTGCAGGATATTTGGGTGGGGGCTGTTTTACGTTAAACACGAAAAGGCAGTAGGCCCCACAGTATTAAAGCCCTTTGCAAGCCCACTCAAATCCCTGTTTGGAAGCCAGGTTTTTGGACAAGTTTTTTACCTATTAGTTTTTTAATAACTTTTGCTACATGAACCCCACCTACACACTTAAAATATCCAAAACATAAAAAAAAAAAAAAAATTCCCTTTCCCTTCTCTTCTTCTTCTTCCTCCCCCACCCCAACCGACCACTACCTTCGTCGCCGGCCACCACCTCCGCCGTCGGATCCGGCACCGATCACCTCTTCCGGTGCCGGTCTTCTTTTTTTTTTTGCTCTTTTTCCCTCTCCCCCTCTTCCTCCCCTGCCATCCTCCCCTCTATCTTTTTTTTTCTCTCTGCGTCTGCCCCACTCCTCCCCCACCACCCTTCCCCTTCCCCTCTGGCCGATCTGGTCGCTAGACCAGATCGCACAGGGGAGGGTGAGCGTGGCGGGGGAAGGGGAGGAGGGGGAAAAGGAAAATTGCCCCAAAAAAAAAAATTCATTTCGTTGCTTCATCTGCCGGCAAGAGCAAGGAAAAGAGACGGGAGAAGAGAGAGAGAGGGAAAATGTGAAAAAAAGAAAGGGGCAGAGGGAAGGTGAGAAGCGAGAAGAGGAACAGGGGAAGGGGAAGGGGCAGAGAGGGTGGCGGGGGAGAGGGGAGGAAAGGGATGGTGGGCATAGGGAGGTGGCGGGGGAGGGAGTGGGAGGGGTGGCGGCCCAAGGGGGGTGGCGGGCAGAGGGGAGGAAAGGGGTGGCGGGGGAGGGAGAGGGAGGGGGGAGAGGAGAAGAGAAAAAAAAAGAGAGGTGGTGTTAGCGGAGGTGCTGGAGGTGGGAGGCAGAGGTAACAGGGAAGGGGGAGGGGGAAGGAAGAAAAATAAGAAGAAGAGAGGCAAGAAAAGAGAAAGAGAAAAAGAAAGAAAACAAAAGGGAAAAAAAAAAATTTCACCTTACAAAAACTTCTACAAAATTTTTCACATTAAAAAAACTTTTATAAAAAAATTTTTCACCTTACAAAAATTTTTCAGAAACTTCTACGGTGCACTACAGTAAAGTTTTAGATAAACTTCCAAAAAACTCAGGTTCCAAACAGGCCCCCAATTTGCAGAAGTACTTCCTTGTTTGATCAAGTAAGTGAGTAAGTGCACCTATCAGGCTGTAAACCAGGCAGCAATAATTCTGGAATAGGTTGCAATTCCCTGTATGCTCGAGTACTGTTCACGTGAGTCATTACATTGCATGTTTGATTGAATGTGTTTTCGTTTCATTAATCAACTTTGAATCATTTGAGATGGTTATTTGTCACTTACCATCTACGCAAAACTCCCATGCGCTTCTTCGTCCACTAATCATATATAATTATCTCGAAGCTTCATTGACAGCATTGAATAAAATATACTAATATGCATGTATTAACCTATTGATTGATGACAATCTGCATGTTTACGTATGTTCTCAGTTGCTGCTAGCCTTTTATATATATATATATATATATATATATATATATATGGATAAGAAAACAAACAAGAAATCTTTCTTCGTCATATCATAAAACATTTGTTATATAACCTCAAAAACGACCAAGAAAAAGCATCACATGACCAGTTGAGGTAGTGGGGGCATGGCAGGGGATCCGACACGAAAGATAATAATACCAGGATTAGTCAGTGGCGACGATCAACCGCCAAGATTGATGGGTGCTGACAACGTTGTTAAAGATGATATGATATGATTAGGTGCACGAAATATCAGAGATGAAAATGTGGTTGGTTCAAGCGTAAGTTCATGAACTAAAAAAGTTTTTTTTTTTTTCTTCTTTTTCCTAAAAAGGCGGAAGTTCATGATGGGCAGAGAACCTCTAAATGTGTGCATGCTTTTTTTTTTTTTTAAATAAAAATAAAAATAAAAGAAAGTGAAACAAAAAAGGAAAAAAATGACGAATAAGCCAACAGGTTAAACGCCAAGAGTACCTCTAACTGTGTGCGTGTTTTTAGAAATGAGCAACGCGCAAGTAGTTTGATTAAAAAATATGCTAACAAAAAGTAGTCATGACTCACAGCTGCTGCTCGATCGAAGTCACCTGCTGAACAGACAAAAGCTTATAGCCGACGACTACGCCAATGTGGTCTTAAATTAATTCTACGAAGACGACAAAAAAACCTGCCTGGTGGAGAATGCGCTAATTGCAGAAAAAATAAATATGTAAAAAAGGGAAAAAAAAAAAGAAAGAAAGAAAGGCGAGTGGTGGACGAGCAGCTGATGGAAAGAAAATGCTAATTAAGTAGGGGAATGGCCATGCATGATGCAACTGGGCAAGGATTCATCTCTTCTGATGATGAGATCCTCCCAATCCCCAATTTTCGTATTGTACCTACCGTGCATTGTCCCCTTCATCCAACTTGCTCATTTTGTTCCTCCATTTTCGAGCAGGAAGTGGATGCAACTATCTAATTAGTAAAAAGAGTTAAGGAAAACAAATAAAAAAAAAAAAAATTTTTAAAAAAAGGGGAAAAAGAAGAAACAGATTGAATTGAACCGGGACGGCGACAATAATGAATGGCCCTGTCCTTGCTTAGTTGCTTAAGTTGGATTTGATAACCCGTGGTGGGACCGGGCGGGGGGCAGCATTTTGCACGTACCAAAAATTAGATTCAGCCTAGAATGAAAAAGGCTAAGGACTTTTTCTGGTTGTTTGGTTGGCTGATCCCTGCTGTTCCGTCGATCCATGACAGCTGAGCGGAGAGCCCTCAAGGGGGACCGACACATAGTATTGTTTAAGATGAGAAATGCCCACGTGATTTTCAGCCCAAAAGTGTTGGAAACTGCTGGATTCTCACGTGTCCGATGCCTTTTCTTTGGATGAAATCAATCAATGTAGCCAAAGATATTTTTTCTCAGTTGTCAAATATGCTCCGCTACAGCCACAAACAAAACGTCCACTCTCCTTAACGCATCAAAATCAATATTGATCTTCCACTGCTGCTGCTGCTACTACTACAAGTGTGTACCCATTGATTGATCATATGCTCACGCAACAACAGAACAGTGAAACTGAAAAAAGATCTTCATCTGACGAAGAGTCACCAAAAGAGCAGAGATACTCCACAATTGATCAGCATCATTCCAGCGAGAGAGTATCCTGCAGAACCAATGAAACAAAAACAAAACAAAACAAAAAAAAATCCTTCAGCCAATGCAGCCTAAATGTTACAACGTTGCACCCTACCTAATGTACTCAAAGTCGCTCGGATTCGATTCTAATGTTCGCAGCATTTGTCATTGCAATCGCTCGCTCCTATCTGCTGCTGCTCAAGAAGTCCTGTTCTGGACTTAAATTGTTTCAAGTAGGGTAACTCTTAACGATGAAAACCCCTTTACAGACTTGATTTGCAAATAATAACGAACCATTCACGTAGAGTAGCAACTCAGAAGATAGTGCGGCCACAAGACATGATGACACACAGAAGAAGTCCTGTGTGTGTATCATTCCCATCACTACTATTCATCAAAGCTATAACAAAAGAAAGGAAAAAAGAAGAAGAAGAAGCTCTGCGACAAAATTTGTTGTGAATGGTGAGCAGAATACTAAGCTGTGTTTTGTTAAAAGACAAACAAGATCATCCATATACACGAGTCTCATATTTAGTGCCACAAACATTCTTCATAGGGAATCACTGCGTTCTAAAGGCTTTGATCCAATCGATTTCCACTCGAAAATCACCTGGACCAGTCCTAGCACCTGGAACTCCACCTTCTGCGTTAACAGAAAACGACATGCCAACAACTCGAGAAGGATTCATCTCCAAATTTGCGTCAATAACATTCCCTCTCCACGTTGGCAAATACCGAGCAATGGGTATCTGTAAAGCACAACGTAACCTAAATTCAGCAACTAAGAAGTAAACCATATTCAAGGAAATATATTTATTCAGTTAATGTGGTCCTGATTTCTTAATGCAAGAAGGAAAAGAGCCGAAGGACACTTACCTTAGCTATATACCAGTTGTCTTTAGGCACAAAGACAAATGCTTGCCACGAGTTATCTTCATGTTGTGCTGGAGAATTCACCCAATTCTCCGTATAAATCTGCACTTACATTGAAATAAGGCTCAGCAATCTCTTTCCAACCTCATAGTCAATTAAGGGATGGTAATCACCTCCCTATTGCTTCTATGCACCCATTTTGATTGGTTTATGCATGCACAGTTCCCCACAGAAATGAATACCACAACCGGCCCAGCATACAAAACGAATGCCACTAAAGATAATTGCAAGTCAGAAATGAAGTGTGGAACTCACAGTAGAAATATAGCATCTCCCATCTCCTTTAAGTTTTAGAGCTATTGTGTCATATGATTCCAAGTCAATAAAGCCATCAAACTGGGAAAGGAGAGAGCGAAAAATAATTACACAAGCAAAGCCATGGAATATGAATAAAATTTGGAAAAGATGCATGTGGATTACACTCATTGCAGTCTTATTAATCTATGTTTCTGGATGCCTAAGCATGTTGGGATAGCCGTTACCTTTCTAGAACGCATGCCACAGAAGCCACTTCGACTGATGTTCCACCTTGAACCCTCAGAAAGATCAGAAGAAAGGTTCCCAGAAAATATTCCTACACAAAATAAAGGCATAAATTAAGAAACCAAAATATATACTTATAATGCAGACTCGTAATAGCCGATGAGATGTTGTATCACTAGCCTCATTTTCTGAATGCTTAATGAACTAGATTTTCAATTTTCAGTAGCTCAACAAGACATTTAACACATTTAATGTAAACCACAGGAAGTTTTTAATTTAGCTGATGAGGCCTTATATTAGTCATTACTTAATTACCCTACAATGAAAGTATCTAAGTACAACAATGTGTACAAAATGGGCAACTGAAGGAAAAGCAAATTCAAGCTGCAGTGTGGCAAGAGGCTGTAAAATTTTACAGACCGGTAGTAACACTTGATGCATTTCCAACATTTTTGATTTCTAGAGATGCTGTAGACAGACCTGGCACATTATAAACAACAAATACATGAGTTCCCTGACAAATTCCACAAGTACAGCATGTAACAAAGCAAACTGTCTTCATTAAGCAAAAAAATTGACAAATGGGAAAAACTGGTAAATTCAGTAAAATATCATGCTTCAACTCTGAGAAACATTAGTGCACTTTCTTCTTTCACGATGTTCTAGAGATCTATGTAGCCCCATGTATGTATCACAGATTTTTTTTAGAACAAAGTACATGAAATATGAACCCAAAAGAGCAGTTAGATTAACTGACAAAAACAAGAACCATAAAGAATCTTGTATAAGAAAATTCTGGCACTCACACCTATAACTGTCAATACACACCTCCATACTCGGAATCGGAATAGAGATGCCACTTTTTAAGCTCATCCTTTGAATTAAAGCTAAATATGTATTTTTCACTTGGTGGAATCCAGTCATCGACGTTCCAAGTTAGAGCTGCAAGATGCGAACAGGGCAAATAAGTGAACCAGATAGAGAACATGAAGAGATATTCAAATGAACCATGTAAAAAACATGATTTACTCCAAGCAAATACATAACCATATAATGATAAAACCCGTGATCAGTTATATCATAGTGAAAGCTAAAGCAAAAAGACAACCATGATGGCAGAAATAAGCGGAGAGAGTCTCTCGGGAGGAGCATACAAGAATACTAAGGCATCACTTTGCAAAGAGAAATGCAGCGACGACCTATGAGCGGAACAAGGTCATACACAGACATGCTTAAACTCATGAATCATTGACAAAAACTTAAAAGTGGAAGCTCCAAATTATTCTGGCATCCAACAACATACTTAACCTTTTAATCAGTAAGATTAATAGAATGACCAACTGGCCTTGAGACGTCAAAGTACTGGACAAACATACCCGAGTTGAAGATCTGAATGGAACGCACATGCAACATATCTTAGATATACTTACCAGCAGCAATTAAAAATCACATGGACTGTCAGTCTGACGGAGGACGAATAGGAAAACAGATAAGAAACTTCCTGAATACAACAAACTATGTGGTAGCACTGAAGATGCCTCATGATGCATAGTATTCATGGTAACTAACAACAGACATGTGAAAGCAATTGCTCTCTAAAAGAGCAAACAAAGAGGAATTTTTGTACTTAGATATTGACACCACAATCCGAACAGTAGTTGAAAGTTATCTCGTACCTTTTTTAGTAGCATTAACAGAAGCCTGCCATAATCCACGGAACCTTGACATCTCTCTACTGGTCCTTCAAGATGCCCTATGACATGAAGATAAAAAAAAAAAAAAAAAAAAAAAGTTTCATATTTCCAGGTGCAGACACCAAAAGAGAAAGCCAGATAACAGAAAGAATAGAAGCATCATAAAAGAAGAGATAGTTTAGATTATGAAGGTTGGACAAATGAAGCACACAAGTGGTAGATTATCCTGAGAAGCAATTGAACTAGGTCTATCATACTTCCATCATAACAATACCTTTAATATAAAATGAGAATAAAACTGAAGAGGAAGTTGAGAATATATGCATTTGTTGTTAAGAACGGATAGCAGTTTTGACAAAAAAGAATTCTGAAAGAACGACATTGCACAAAGCATACATACACTAGGAAATAAATCGTTGCAGGAGAAAATGCACATAAGGTCCAATGATGTTTCATTTACCAAAAACTCTCTCACAGCTGTTTGTCAGGAGTAAATTTCCCATGGATAAGTGTTAATGATGAAATTTTTTTGCTAATACATCACTAACAAACTGGAAGAAATACATGCAAACTAGCCTCCAACTCTGGCTGATTGAAAACTTACAACTAATTATATGGCAGTATCAGCATTTATCTGTCTGATAAGTCAACTTTTAACATATGTTCGTGGGCTTGTAATTTGTTCGGGACAAAATAAAAAGAAAAATGAATTTGTGGACATGAAAGAAACTCTGATATCAGTTTGAGAGATGTATACATATTTCACCGCCCTTAATGCTAGTATAAAAATGCCAGCTTTATCAGCTGCATACGATAAGGAGTAAATTCCCTAAAAAGAACAACGTGAAAAAAGAACTCAAATGAGCAATGACAAACTGTATAGCCCATCATAGAAATAACAAAAAAGATGCAATCTTTGAGCTTAATCAAAGAAAATCAAGGGATATTGGTAATGTTGCAGCCTTGAAAGCTACTAACTGAAAATGAGGGTAATAAGATAGCTTTTAGATCACTTGAACTCTCAAACATCAAAATACAGAGAAACCAAGACTTTTTAGATTCACAATAGAACTAAAAACTGTTATTTTGTGCGAAAGAATTGAGGAGACTGGACTACGTCAGCAGATGAACAGGCACCTCACCTTGAGTTAAAAAAAAAAAAGCATCAATTTTTCTAATTTTTTTCAATCCAACATGAATTAGGAAACGGTGAGGGAAATTTGGAGAGCTGAGGGAAAAGAGGTAATACCTGTATTGGAGACGTCCAGGTGTTGGCATCGCCGTCAACCGGGCGGTGCTCTTAGCAGAAGCGGCGAAAAACTGAATAGTTAGGATTTCGTTACTGCCACACAGAAGGTGCGAGGAGGAGGAGGAGAGGGAGCAAAGGAAGGGAAGAGTGAACTATCAAATTTCAGAAAATTACAAAACTTACCCTCAACTTTTAATATTTTGCAAAACAACCTCAACTTGTAATCTGGATAGTGGATACGTGTATACTATATAAAATTTGAAATTTATTATTGAACCATCCCATGCAAGTCCGAAATGATTAATGGCTTTCTCTCCTATTGGTCATTAACCTATTGGATGCAGTCATGGAAATACTCAGATGCACCTGTTGATAAAAGGATCTCCCTCCCGACGGCTCTAGTCTTCTAGATGGAATATAAGGGCACAGATTGCCTCCAAATTTGAAACATGTTAAAATTTATGATAGATTCAAAATGAATACAACAAAATCAAGATGAGACAATAATGACGGGATTAGAATATTGAAAGCATAGGCTGGTCATCTTTTGTGGCAAGGGCATGGAATATCTACCTCCTAATCCTAATCCTAATCCTAATTCCTAACAGGAGGAAGCTAGCTTATAAGTAATATCTATGCCACGCTAGTAAATTAAAGATATAGCTAATCAACCTCAAACTCACTCTTAATAGGGCCGGGGGCATGTGTTTGTGAGTAAGATTAAGCGCTCCAGAGAATATTTGCTTAATTCAGATCAGACCTCAGAGAGACAGTTGCAGGCAGGAGGATATGATATGGGAGTTAAAACTTGCATGTTATGCAGGATGATGAATAGTTTCGGAGCAAATATAAGACGGCTGAGAAGATTAAGATCACCACCTGCTCTAACGCCAAGAGGTTATATTAATTCCAGTTTCAGTGGGTATGAATGGTGAAGCGCAGCTTTTTCTTGGAGTTGTTGCGTAGATCAGCTGAGGAGTACGGATTCACTAGTCAAGGCGTTCTCAAGATCCCTTCTTGTGAAGCTAAAGCTTTCGCGGAACGGATGACTGTTACTCCTAAAAGAGCCAACAATCCAAAGGTGCTCAAGATTCCACCCGCAGCTAAACATTATTAGCATTATTGATCTGTGGCCAGTTAAGCTTTCCGGCGACTTTGGCAGTATATGCTTTTAGTAGTAGTAGTAGTATATCTCCGCCGTGTTTTCAGATCAAGTTGCCTTTAAATTTGTGTAAATTTCATGCTCTGATGGATCTACCCGGTGGAATATTTCGTTTGAAACCATCAAAGGAGTGTTGTAAAATTAGGCGCATGATGCAGCTCGGGCACCATATACATTGATCCAAATGGGTTTGTTGGATTCGTCCAAACTATCCACATGGCGCTTCTGCTTAATTATGATGATTATTTTTCTAAACTTTAGGGTGGGACGAACTTTAAAATAGAACACTTCAATTCCTAAAGCATAAACTATACCACATTTTAGTTCCTAAAATATAAAGATATCCACTTTAATTAGTCTTTATAATATAAAATTTGTTCCACCTAAATGTAAAAAGTTGTCTCGCTTATGTCGATAATTCTAATTAGGCGAGACAAAAATTTTATATATTATGAATTTAATTAGTGCAAATTAAGTTTCAAGGTTCAAAGTAGACATTCGAGTATATGTGAAAAATGCAAAGTGAATTAACCAAAAAATAATAGGCAAATGATACTTACATTCTAAAAAAAAAAAAAGTTTCTAGCACTCCGCTCTTACCTATTATTATTGAAAATGACATAAATACCTATGCATTACATTCTCTGACAAATTAAATGTCAAAATTGCCCTCGATGCATAATTTAATGATCATTTTGTATTATTTTTGTGGAGACTTTTACACTCTTGATGACAAAGTCTTAAATATTAGAAAAGAAAAAAGGAAAAGTATGAAATTGTTCAAAGTTATAGAAATTAACATAAAAAATAATGAACAAACTAAAAAAGCAATAAGCAACTCACAAAATCTAGTATTTTAGTCGAGGATTACCAAACAGTTCATAATTGAACGGTCTTTTATTTCTTCCATCATTTGTTGTACAATAATTTAACATTAAGTTAAGAGTGAGGAGAACTAAGTGGATTAAAGAGACAAAATAGAGAGAGATAGTGATGAATTCATGAAGGGGCAAATTCGTCTCATAAAATATTTCATAAGTTATATTATTGTGTCATTCCATTAAGCAAAAAAGAACGGTGCGGTGTCAGGAGTCAGCAGAGATTTTTTATTATTATTTTTTAGCACAAATCATTCGATATATAAAAAAGGTTATTGATAGTCATTGCTTGGCTACCAAATTTTGAAACGTGGACGCACAAACGTTGCTGATAGTGATGGCCCCAATCCAAGTGTCCCTCCGATGCCGATACTCTGCAATGAGTCGGGAGACTTCTAGACTTTTTCAATGCTGCCCTCTCGAACTTTCCTCCATTCCCCTTAATTACTCCTCCAAGCTCCAGACCAGCTACTCCTCCATGGTTCTAAAGCAACTTGACTTCGTGCAAATCAATTACACTTCTTAGAAGTAGCAGCATTCATTCATTCGGTTTCTGGGCAGCTTGGTTCTAAGGCATCACAGCACAACATGAGCACTGTGGTGGAAGCAATAAATCATCTTTTCAATTTCCCAGAAACCCTTGACAAATTCTTGCTCAATTCGTCTTCCCGGGCAGGGGAAGGGGCTGGCAGTGTTGCCAATGACAGCAGGGGAGGAGTAGGTTCCCTCCCAGCAGTTGACATTCTTGATTCGCCCAAGGCTTACGTCTTCTACGTGGATGTTCCTGGCTTGTCCAAGTCTGACATTCAGGTAATAATACTACATCCCCAATTATGCCATTACTACTACTACTGCTACTGTTTTCAGGCCAAAAGGAAAGCTACATACTAATGAAGTAGTATGCTGGCTGACAATGTATTTGTCTTTGGGAGCAGGTGACTTTGGAAGATGAGAACACATTGGTGATCCGGAGTAATGGGAAGAGGAAGCGTGAAGATGGCGAAGAGGAAGGCTGCAAGTACATAAGGTTGGAGAGGAGTGCACCCCAGAAGTTGTCGAGGAAGTTCAGATTACCCGACAATGCTAATGCGTCTGCCATTTCTGCCAAATGTGAAAATGGGGTCTTGACCGTGACTGTGGAGAAGCTGCCTCCTCCACCCAAGTCCAAGACCGTTCAAGTTGCTATTTCCTAGGCGGTGCCTGTGTCCACAGTAACATCAACTTGCTCCTAACGATGGCGATTTCTGAGTGTCTGGGCTGTACTCTTGCTCCTCCAATGAAGTCACGAGGCCCTTTTTTTTTTTTTTTTTTTTTTTTTTTTTGGGGATTCGCTAGTTCGATGTACTGAATATAATAGCAAGCAGTAGTAAATTTGTCTTGAACGCTTTAAAAGTGCTTTGATTTATCTGGACCCTTTGGAAGAGGATGGATTTAAGGGGCTTATACTTGCCTCGTTTCGTAAACTCTCTTACCTCGAGCTTATTTTATTTGATATCATTACCGTCTTTTGTACCAAAAATGAATGCTTTAGAAGTTTGCTCGTCATCTCATTTCTTGCCGACCCAATCAAAATTACCACTGGATTATGCATCTGTTTCTTTTCATTTCTCTAGTTGTGATATAGTACCACAATTTGAAAATATACAACTCAGCAGGACGACCATTGCGGCTATAGCAAAATTTCAAGGGGACAAACCCCATTACACATGGCAATACGTAAGAAAGCTCAACGACAACATTTGCGAAGATCTGCAAAACATGTTAGAACGATCCCTCACTTGGACGTCCTCCTTTTCTTTTTGGTCCTTACATGCTTCTTCTGATTGGGAACCTCTGTTTCTGGAGTTCCGTCATTGATGATGAGATGCTCATATTCTTCCATGCTTGCAAAAGGCGATGCCAAAGCATTCCTACGTGATTTTGATTTTCCTTTCCTCCCCCTCTCGTCGAAGCTGTCCTCATCACTACTCCCATCATCTGCTTCTCCTAATCCTACATCAACACCATCATCATCTTCCCAGCCGCTGATCTCAGAACCCTCGAGTTCACCACCAGCAACATGAGAAGGGAGATCCGGCTCCTCATCACTTACCTGACCAATTAGCTCGTCATCATCTTCATTGGCTATGTTGTCCAAATCATCGTAATCATACTCTCCATCATTTTCCAAAGGAGGATTTGATGAATCCAACATGTTCTCAATCGCTTCATTGTCGCTTTCATCATCTTCACCATCAACGGCGTACAACTCTTCAGCAATTTCGTCCTCTGCTCCTTTCTTCTTCTTCTTCTTTTTTGGTTTATTGGAGGAATGCATCTTGTTGGTGTAGAACCTATGGAACACAAGATCCTCCGGAGGCACATCACTTTCTGCCAGTGAGAGAATTTCAGGTCCAATCAACAGGTTGTTCGTGTCAAGCTGCAGGACAAAGAATAACAGTGTTGGGCAGAAAAATCTCCACAATGCAGCATGCCATGCCTCCAGAGCAAAGACCAATTGAGCTAGTAATATAGAATTGACAACTGACCTTTTTGGTAGGTTCAATTTCGGAGGCACCGTGCCATGTGCTCTGTTTTGGTTTCTTTTCAATGAACTTGTCCAGAAAGGCGGTAAGTGAAAGATCATTAAGAGGGTTGCCATTGTAAACAATGTTGGCCCCAGAAAGAAGTGTGTTGGCCATGGTAGCAACAGATGGGTGCACGTGTGATGCCAATACTCTCAACTCCCACCAACTAGCACGATCTGCATTACTGTCAAGCCAAAAAGCAGATCATCATTGAAAAGTGATTATGAAAAGCGTATGCTGTTGTTCTGCACAATATAGCAAGTATAAATATAAATGGCCGAATTGGCATATTTTATGCCAGTTACATTTACTCAAGAAACAGAGAATCAAAATAGCTTCAAAATACAGCAGATCCAACTTAAACAGGAGGACATCCAAAGTTAAGCAACAAAACACGCTTTAAGTACCAGTATAAAGGTTCCCTGTGTCGTGGGCTGTAACCTCCAGGGGAAGTGGTCCTAATAGTTGTCACTTCAGACGCAAGCCCACTACCATCAGCCATTGGCTTGGAACCCTGAAGTTTACGTTGACCACCTTCCAGAAGTAGATCATTTGCATCATCTGAAGCCTTGCCTTTAGAATCAGAAGGTGCAGAGCCATCTTCACAGGGTAAGGCATCAGAATCCATGTCAATAGCAGCACCACCCTGAGCATTAGCTGATTCAACCATTTCATTTTGTTTTGGATTGGCTGCATATTCATCGTCCTCCAGCACGTCTTCAAAATGCTCAAAGTCCTCATCAATCAACTCATTCTGAAGCACTATATTCCTGCATGATAAAGTTATATCTTCAACTTTGGGAGCTATAAAGTGGAGTACTAAGAAGCATACAAAACTAGGTAAAAACAAGTAGAATATTTATTTTCTTTACAGAAGGCAGAAGAATATCGTGTATGTGTAGCCATACCAAAGGGGCGGTCTTGCTTTAAGAACTTCAGAGAGGAGGAAAAGACATCCACATGCATATTGAGGTGGCTGCTGAAGAGCAACCTGTAGAACGGTCACAGTATATCCTCAATTATGAGTTGCAGAAGGCAGAGTAATCCAAATAGTTCTCAACTTAAGATTCCTCGAGGTCAAGGATTCCCTTGACAATTATTTACTTAACGAACTAAATTGAGTCAAAAACCACAAGCAAATAAAAAATCAACGCTATCACAAACCTGTAACAAACGCTTAGAGAAAGCAGCGACCCTCCTTAGATTGATGTCATTTTTCATCGCCCTTAGAAGTAGCCCAATAAACATTTCCTCCTGAAGATTAACACATTGAATACATATCATAGTCAAGAAGTGGTACAATTAGGACCCTCTCCAATAAATCTACACGAGTAAAGAAAGCATTCAAGAGCAAATGAGGAAATATTTTCAAAAAGCCACTTGATCATGCTGAAATTATGTTCCAGATAGAAGTGGAACTAGAAAACACAAAACTTGCAAGGCAAAGTGTCAAATAATAATCCAAAACAGGCTGATTTGCAAGCTTGCATTTCAATAGAAGATAAGACAGCAGCAGCAAGCCAACCAGAAGAAAAGACAACAAGAATTCAGTTTTTATGTCCAAGGGAAAAGTCCATTCATCAGATACAATATCTGATACTGGAGGGAAGAGGGAAACTATAAAAGACAGCAATAGTTTACATTTAGAAACAATGTCCAGTGTAGTATTTGTGCTCAGGTACATGCAATCATACTCTACAAACAATTCATTGGCATGACCAGTTGGAAAGTGGAATTCAAATAACTGCTCCTAGGTGCCGCAACTACTAGTTCCTTTGCCCTGTACACAATGCATTCTCTTGGAAGCCTTTTGACAAAAATTCTCTATAGTCCTAATTATAAGCTCATAGAAATCCGTATCAATAATAAGACCACATGCATTAAGCAATTTTACTGTTCATCACAGAATGTGTGAGAGGGAAGACTATCAGTCCGAACAAGTCAGACATTTAGAACAATTAAACAAAACAGCATACCCATCATTTTGCTTTCTCATCTCACATCATTTCATGTCTAAATGGTTTAAACAATGGAACATTGAGGAATTATAGTACACTTGACACACCACAAAAGCATCACTTCAGAAAGCGTTGAAACACGAACATAACAAATAAACTGGCAGAAACTTTCTAAGAACTACTACAACTCAACTCACCTTTGAAGAGTTCATGGCAGCTGGTAGCAAGAGTTTTGAATATAAGGCTCGGTAGAATCTATCACTAACAATTTGATTTCTGGTAGAGATCTTGTCAAGAAGCATTAATGCTTGAACTCCCACATTAAAGCTCCTAGAATGAACCTAAAAAGGGCAAACAAATTTTTGAAAGGAGGAACACCACATTATACTATCTGCATAAAATTTTCATTCTTTCTGGGCAATTAGGAACTAAGCTTACCAGCTGAAATAAGATTGGCGTCTGGGTTTCAATAATCTTGTCAGATTCATCGCTAGAAACAAAAGGAAACGCTCTATTCACACCCTGCAATGGAAGAAAGAGAACTTATACGAAGTGCCCAAAGTATCTTTCAACACCATATAAGGCGATAACCACAAGCAGCATGATGAACTGGTATAATAATTATCTGCAAGCACGCTGGTTCAGACAAATCCTGTACCACTTGATTAATCACACCCACATTTTAACACATAGGTATGTTTAATTTAGTGCCTGCTTCATCACCAATTCTCAATAACACTTTCCCAACTACTTCAATTCACTTTCAAGTTGGATCCTTTAGTCACAAAACACAGCACCAACTTGGAAGAATTAGTTCAAAAAAATTATATAGAGAAAAGTTGATTCTTCATAACAAACATATACTAAATAAAGTGTAGAATATTTTTCTTCGTACTTGAGAAAGAGCAAAACATTAGTTAGGAGTAACCTACAAAACATTCACTGTCTTTGAACTAATCTAAGGCAACTTAGTTGAAGCAAGGTGTGTAGGGAGGGAAAAACAAGAAACAGTGCCAGAATTCTACATAAGATAATTACATGGTAAGTGCCAAAAATTAGAAGCATTTATAAAGAGTACGCCTAAATTTGTACAATAGCTTACCACAAATATTAGCATTTTCTTACTCTATGGCTTTCAAAAGATAAAAAGGCCTTGAAACTTCTAGCTGATACTACATGATCCCAGAAAAAAGTACAAATCCAACTTTAGCAGTTTCTTCTACTTATATGTTTGCAATCATCAAATAATAAAGAAGAGAAAGAAATTAATCTATACTAACTGTTAAAAGAGCTGTTAATAACCGGGAATCCATCTCAACATGAGATTCTGGCGTAGCGTTCTTTGGATTACATTTTGAACTAGAAATTTTTCTAGTTTTTTCTTTACTGCATTTGTCCGTCCCATGCTCCCTATTGGCATCAGAAATCAATACCTGAAACAGAGACTTGCATATTAACTTGTTGCACAAGACTAACATGTCTTACATGTTAATTGACTACAACTTTGAAATCCTTAACTTCATAAAAGAAAACAAGCACAACACTTTTTTTCCATACCTTAAATAGTGCAAAATACACCTCGATCAAACGCTTTGCCACTTTCGGCCCATCTCCCTTGTGACTTAAACGAATTTGGCTTAAGAAGTTAACCTGTACACGGACAGCATTAGATAAATGAAGTTCACTCAGAAACACAAATATCAACAAATGCAGCAGAGAAACACTATACTTGAACACTGAAGCTAAAACGTCTAGCATACTGAAATAAAACATCTAGGAATGGCATACTGAAAGTAGTGTATGATACACTCCTAAAGCACTAGTAACCTGAAATGTGAAAGCAAATAGCATAGATATTATACTGTGTACAAAAAAAGGGACTACTATTAAAGACTTTTGGTCAACTAACTGACAAACATTGGACATGAAACCATAAACTAAAGATATCAGCTAATGTATAATAAGAATAAAGGCCCAAGTATTATTGACATCAAATCAGTCAAGATTGAATAAATAAGCTGAAGCTATGAAAGTATAACTAAAATACACAAAAAAGAGATTATCTGAGACAAACTTATTATGTTACTCATGGCACAATATCCAATCCACGCATAACAGAAATCGTAGATTTGAATTTTCTCGCAAATCATGTAGATAAAATGAAGTATATGGGCAATTGTCTCGGTAAACATAAAGCAAACACCTCAAAAGAAATTAAAAGAATAAAGAGCATTTGGGACATACAGCATAAAATTTGGCTTGTAACCCAAGATGAGGCCGGAAAAGAAAATTGTCCACTTCATCAATAACCACAGCCTGTTACAATTGATAAGATGTTCACGAGTTTAGAATAGCAAATTAGAAAAGTCAAATAAACCAGTTTAATAAAAGCGTCAACATAGTACATCAAATCCCAAGACCAAAACTGAGGCAGTTAAATATATATATATTTTGCACATGGTTTGCTCAATTTTAGAACCCAGGATGTTATACAAGGGGGAGAGACAGACAATAGAAACATATATTAGAATAGCAAAACAGATGTTAAATTAAGAAAGAAGCTGAAAGTGTCAATACAATGATCACCTTCATGCTTGGATGGTCCGCTAAAAGCTTTGACAGATGAAAATCAGCATTGGATGCAGCTTTCTTTCCAGGATCACCCAGCTGAATTCAAGCCAAAAAACTAGAGAAAGTTATCTCAAGAGGGTATACACACTCTTGAAATGCTATGAACATGAGATAAGAGATGTTTATTTCAAGTGATTTTAAGGAGGAGAGAACTGTTTTCATCACAGAAATTTTTTTGATTCTTTCCTTTTAAAAAATTTCCATGATCCGTCAGAACAATCTTTTATAGGATTTAATGATTCATAAGAAGAGATTCATTTCTTTTATTACCTTATTTTACTTATTTTATTTGATTTAGTTCGGCCATTTTATTTAGTAAAATAAATAGAAAAGAATAATGGTTTGGGTCGTGTATATACGGCCAATCTACAGTAGGGCAGAAGGTTCCATCGGAACAATTTTATATTTCAGTTCAGGGTTCCTCCTCCCTTTTTTGAAAAAGGGGGGATATGGGGAGAAATGACAAGAAGATATTGGAACATCAATTTAGAAGAGATGATGGAGGCAGGGGTTCATTTTGGCCATGGTACTAGGAAATGGAATCCTAAAATGGAAACTAATGCAGAAAGCAAACAAAGAAGACATACTTTATTCACTAATGCAGAAAGCAAACGACGCTCTTGCTCTGGTTTGCTCTTCAACAGAGTATAGATGGTCTGTCAAAATAGTAACACAATACGGACAGGTTAACCAAGTCTTGCATTATGTTTAGCATGAATGACTCAAAATCAGAACACAACACAATCAGCAACAAAATTGCCAGAGAAAACATTGCTGAAATTCCAAAATTTTACCTTAAATGTTTCTATAACACTAGCAACAACAGAACATTCTGTTAAAGACTGGAGCTCAAATAGATAACAATTACAAATATATGTGCAATAGAACATTGATAGCAGATATACTACAGAAACAAGCACCTTCAGCGCCTTGTCTTTAAGTATTGCTAAAACATCTCTTGATGCTTCTTCAATGGCAGAAACAAAGCGTTCATACCTGTAGTAACAATAGGATTTGTCTAATCAGCAAAAGTAAGTTCAGCAACTCCAATGGGATTAAGATTTAAAAGGAAAAAAAAAAACAAATTTTAGTACTGAAGATGTATTAAAATGCTCTCTCTCAGAAACTACTTTAATTGGTCACTAATCGCCCCATGAATCAACCCACAAATTACTAATGAATAGTCAAGATTTCTGTAGAAGCATCACATATTTAACTCGCCAGTCCTCTTAAAGCAGAGAGTGAGCAATTCTATACAAAAAATTCTGAACATCTCATCTAATCTAATCATGTTTGACTACACCAAATGGAATATTGGCATACATCAGTAAAGTCAAATTTAGATTGGTTTGCCAATTATATAATGCAGCCTCTAGTTCAGTTCTGTTAATAATCTTATATCATCTATGTCGACCCATTACAGCTATCAGTTGAATCTTCAACAGAAAAGAAAGAGACAAAGTCACCAATTAAAAAATCATCTTTAGATTTAACTTATTATCCTGGATAATACAATGTAGACTATGCACAAAGACACAATAGCAAAATACCTTTCTTTTAGGCATTCCTCCCAATACCAAAAAAGTAGAAGAGAGTAGCCATCTTTAGTCTCAGGAAGAAGATTTAAAGGCCGCTGAAATAGTGTCTTTAGCTTACGATCTGGTAACAAGCTGGAAACATAAGTTTAGACATGGTTGAGTGTTATATAAACCCACTAGATTATCAAATTAATATTACACTGAACCGCAGTATGGCCATCCATACATGTGCAACCAATAATATAAATAAGCAAAACTAATAGATCATTATACATTTCCTTAGGCCTACTCTCTTTTCCATAGCTATATATGAATGACAAAAAAGAGACTAGAGGGCAAAGAGAAGGCAATGCTTCTTCACCAAATTAGATATAAAAGTATAATGAATGAAGCTTACCTAGAAACAAAAAGCTCTTTCAGTACTTCAAAAGCTGTCAAGGCATGGCGCTTTCCAATTTTTGAAGTCACCATTCCTGCATATGGTATTTGTTAGCTGTAAATCAAAACATAACAAACTTCAGATAAATGTAGGCATAACTACTATATAAATCATTCCCTTGAAACAATTTAAGCAACTCAAGGAATTCCAACTGGTAGATCATTGCTAGCTTGGTAGGTAAAGAAGCACATGCTCATTAAGTAATTCAGATGAATTATAATCCTACATGCACTAATGACCTCCCTGTATCAGAAAAATCAGATGACGCAATATCTGCAGATTTTGATCTACAATTCCTCAAGAAAAGTATATTTGAATACCCTAAAAACTTAATTTCATAATATGAACTGACAAGGTACAAATATCTCCACCATGATTGCCATATTGAAGAAAAACAACCGTAACAGCAGACAAAATGTGAAGCGGTGCACTACTTGGGGCAAAATATACAGCTGTTTCTTTCTTCCTTTTGTCCTCATCTACCTCAATTCAAAGAGAGAGGACTAAGGAGAAAAAAATAGCCAAGATCAAACTTTACTCATTTTTTACCGAACTAAGTTTGCTGCCATTGACTTAATACTCCATCCTATAAGCACTTCTCTTCGATTACTATCATGCCCTTTAGTAAACAAGGACAACTAAGAAAAAATATACCTTTCTCATCAATGAAAACACACACAAAATAGAGGGAGATGATAGCAAGCTGAAAACTATCCCATTAATCAAACACGCTCCGGGGAAAAATTCACAGGAAATGTAACCTAAGAGACTGTACCAAGCAATTCAAAACTCAGCCCCGGGTGAAAAAAAAATTACCCAAAAGCACGTCAAGCGATCTGATATTAGCAACCGTGTTATCTCCAACCATAACCGAAAAAGCAGAAACCTTATCCACAGCTGTTCCAGAGCGCTGAGTGGCAATGAGCATCTTAATATCTCCACTTTGGCCTCTGGAAGTCTCATAGTCCCGCGCAAATTGAGCCAACAACCTCTCTCCCTGCTCCTTCTTCTTCTCCACCAAAGCCTTCCATTCCTCCAAATTCTTAATCTCAACTTTCTTCTTTGCTTCCGGCCCTCCTACCACTTTCTCCTCCAGCTCAGCAGCATCGACGTACCAGACCCCCAGTGCACTTGCTTTCACCAGCGGAAGCTTAGGTAAATTCTTGAACTTCTCGGTGGCAAATTTGGAACCGTCATTTTCGAGTTGAAATCCAGGTTTGGGTTTGGGTCTGGAGTCGGATTTGATTCCTTTCGTCTCCGTCACCTGCTGATTGTTTTTGGGTTTGTCCCTCTTGCTCAGCGGTGACCTGTTTCCATCATGGGGTTTCTGGGGTCGGGGTTTAAGGGGGCCTTTCTTGCGAAAATCAGAATCGTCGAAGCCCGAGGAGGGGGCAGCGGAAGTAGAGAGGCCAATGGAAGAAGCGAATGAGGCTACTTCGGATTTGAGGGCGTCTACGTCTTCGTCAGATGTTTTGGCCTTGAATTTCTTAGTCCCCATTTCTTTCATGTGCAGAAACTAGAGAAGCATTCGCCGGACGGAAGGGGCCTTTGGTTAGAGAAATCTTATTAGGGTTTAAGGGCCGTTAGATGAACAAGTCCGAGAGTCCGGTGGTACGAGGTCTAGGTGATCCGATCCAAACCCGGACTTGCCTAACGATAAAATGATAAAATAATGGGCTGCTATGGTTACGTAAGTAAGACTTACTATTTCACTTTCCACTTCAAAACTTGTATCAGTTTCTTCGCTCTGTACTTAAATTTTAATTTTTGATAATTTACACTTTAAACTCTCAAGTTTGTCTTATTTAACTCTAATCAATGATAACTTCAGCAAAATTATCAATATAAAGGGCTTAACAAATCAATAAAATATGCCAAAAGTGGGTCAAATATGCCAAGATTTCATAGCAAAAATAAAACAACACACTGTCATTAGTGTACACCATCGTTTATCTCGTTAATTTTGTTAATAATATTAGTGATCATGATCATATAAATAAATGGTAATGCATTGAAAGTGATGAAAAAAACTAGGGGGATCGCACTTAGAACAAAATATTACATTGTCAACAACTTTTACTACCATCTTTTAACTCATTAATTTTGTGAATGTAATTATTGATTGAATTTAAATGAGACAAATTTAAAAGTAGAGGGTGCAAAGTGTTTAAAATTGAAAAATTCACAGTGCAAAGTGATAAAGAGGCATGTGTTTTAAGTGAAGTTAGTCCTGTTTAAAAAAGTATTTTCCTTTTTCCAACTACAGAAATTGATCGCGTCCCTGGTTGGTTTGATTGGCTTTAATAAGTTCAAAATTATAGCCCCTTCCAAACAGACAGTACTAGTATTGAAAAACCTGAATCCAATTCAAGTTTTATCGAGATTGTAAATTTTGTGTTTTTCTAATCCTGGCTGCAAACGACGGAGATAGAATTTAGACATGGAAGTGGCAATAATATATATTTTTTAATTGTGAATAGAAAAAGTTAATGACAGCCTTTTTTCTTTTTCTTTTTTTGGCTTTGGCACCTGCAATACCTTATATTTTTCTTAATAATAGACTATACATACGATAAGGAAAATGGCTTAATGATGGAATATATCATGTATGAAAAGGAAAATAGTAAGAGGATGATTAACAATTGCCTTGTTTTTTCTTGTAAAGGCCTAATTCGATAATCTATGGACATTCCTTAATCATACATTATTGTGTATTCCAACACTGAACCAAGCATGACTTACCCTCTTCTATTAAAATAAAAGGACTGAGCCATGTACCGAGAACGATGGCAAGTCTCACAACTTGTGAGGCTTCATTCCGCTATTTTTTTTTTTTTTTTTACGAGCAGGTGAAACCTTCCGTACTTTAAAGCGCTATATTTCTCATTGACCTGTAAATTCAACTAATCCCCATTCTCTACATAATTTGTGAGGGCAAATCCAACAATTAGAGTTCATGCCACTGACCTCAGAAATAGGAAAGAATGGGCAGAGTGCAGTGTAGCCTGGTGGGTGCGAAGTTTATTAATGACATTTTTAACTAATGATGATACGTGTGTCTAAAGGTTTAGGTCTAAGCCTTGATCTAAGCCTTGACCTTTGGCTGTTCTGCAGTACAAAGACGGCAACCATTTCTCTGCGACTTTAAAGCAAGCATAGTCCACCCTGCACTCTGCCATGACAAGCCTTGCAGCCTAGGCGGAATTAAAAATGCTCACGGATTTCAACCCTAACTTAAGAAGCCAGCAAGCTCAGTCAATTCACCACCACTGATCTATGCCTTCTTTTGCTACAGATATAAAAACTTGTAAGGGCTAAAAAAGAAATGGAAATATGATACATCCAAAAGTTTCTTACTGAAGCTCCAAACAATACATGTATATTCACAAGAGCACGGACTCTAAAGAATTGTTAGTCTAGTAATGAGGAACTGGGAGCTAAGAGCCCGAAAAGAATTTCGTTTTTTTTTTTTGCTTTTTTATTCTTTGTGGCCGATGTTGTTCACAGGGGGGATTTTGGCAGACGCATTGCTGCAAATTTACAACCTAAGAGCATCTTCAATTAGTTTATCTACCTTTAACTGAAATTCCGATTTCTTTGCTCTCTCCTAATTTTGATCACCTGATGCTGACGGAGTATAAGTAATCCACATCCTTCGGATGGGGTGTAATTAAATGATGATGGCAAATTAACTGCAAGGGACCATGGTTGATCTTCAAGGGAAAAGCATATCCCCGTGGATAACCCAATTGACGAATGACTCCGAAAATTCAGAAACCTCACCAGCACCAACGCTAACATTACCACCAGTATCTTCCTTCTCCTGAAAAAGGTTAACCAAAAGGTGATGTTGACAAGAAGAAGATTGATGAGATATAACAGAGAGGTTTCTTGTACCCGTTCAGTAATATTATGTAATAAATGACGCAAACCTTGCCTTTACTTTTTTTTTTTTCAACAAACGGAATTAGTCAAACCTTGCCTTTACTCCCCTTGAAAAATAAAATAAAGGGCTCGATGTGCTTGACTACTTTTCATAAATAAGTTGCCAAATTTGATTAAACTAATTTGCAGGAGGAACACCGTACCGCCAAATACAATAACAAATAAATTGACTGTATGATAGCAAACCTTGATGCTCAAACTGGATGCATAAGCTGAACAGCTTCTCTCTCCTTTAAACTTGTTTACATCGCAATAGGACGTAAGATCAGCAGACGGAGTGCTGATAAGTGCAGATCTACAAACATTAAATTTACACTGCAACGATGAGCTTATGTGAAATCGTATGGCCAAAACACAATGAAAGGAATGTTATGAACAAGGGAGGCTACTTGAAAAAAGTTTTGGTCAATGAAAAGATAAACATGCAAGACATAAACATGGGAGTAAGATCATTTTGACTATTGCATTAAACAAATAAAGTGCAAAAGACGAGCGCAACAACGGATATCAAATTCAAGACCACACCAATCATGATTTTTATTAAATCTTAAAGTACGCTTTCAACAACTTAAAAGCCAAAAAAAAAAAAAATGCGATACTTCAAAAAAGAACAAAGAAGGTCAAGCATGCAAACACGATGTATGAGAAAACACTAAAAATGGAGCTAAGGGAGAAAAGGCATATGGGGAAGAGAAGCACCACTTTCGTGCTTCTACTTTTGGCTGAATATCTTCTCTCACTCTGTAACTAACATAATAGATTCAACTCTCCTTTGAGGTCTACAATGCCCACCAAGGATAAGGATACATAAGCAAAGATGACAATTGCACATTCAGATGATAATAGATACCAACATATTTAAAAGAGGTTTTTCTCTTTTACACAAGCATGCATGCTCAAATAGACGTAATCTTCCCCAGTCTTTATGATCCAAAAATTTACCTTTCATAAGTCTCTTCTTCAATAGAATTTCCAGATGAAGAAAGCCAGTCAATATCAACAAAATTTGAACAATCAAGTGAATCCCCTAGATCATGAAAACATATAGCATCATCTTCCGGGTCCAGTGTCCCAACTGGAAACAGCTTCCTAGAAGACATTGATGGTGTATAACTACGACAAACAAGTGATTAATCAAAATGCTGGCAGGGAAAAAAATTTTGCAACCACATAAATCTCAAGAAATTCTTGTAACTAACACTCGTTATAGCTTTCAATAAAACAAAAACAGTTAAAAGCCGATTTGTCAAGATGACGGAAGCTAGAACTAAAATAAAACAGACCAGAATAGATGCATCAATATTGTCTCCAGTTTTATTGCAAGCTCATGGGATTAATCAATATATACTGAAGCACTAATGGAACGGATAAAGAAGTGCGATTTCATAATTTTGTTTCCCTTAACACATCCATGATAAAGTATGTGAAAAAAATATTTTGCAACATAATAAAAAAGGAAGCAGCCAACATTTAGATAAATATGAGTTACCATATTTGACCTATTTGCATAGCATCACCCCAAATGACATACTGCTACAGCCATAAATGTTTTCTAGAGTTCAAAAGGTTAAAAAACTTTAAATGATGACATGATTTCTACCTAAAAAAGTTTACAATTAGCTAGATTTTAAAGCAACATTATACGAAACTTAGAATAACTTGAGTTAAATCAGCATTTCATGATCTTTAACTAAAGCTAAAGTGCTGACCTGGAATATGATATGTTGCTTTTCGAAGTTGAGATTTCTGGAGAGGACTCAGAATGCACGGTATTACCACTTTCTGCTTCATGAAGCAATATTTTATCACAATCTTGATTCTGTTCAACATTACCATCTTCAATAGGTGAATTGCTTTCACAGAGAATATTTCCATCTGACAAAGATCTTTTCATTAATAACCTGAGATGGAGAAAATTAAGGAGTTTAAGGTTCACAAAATGTTATCAGACACGGCATGAACAACTTAGTGCTAATAAATTTAAAATCAACACTCTCTTTTTCAACAAACTTGAATGAGCTCTAGGAAACATCTTTATTCATTCTTAATAGTACTACTAATGTCTGGTGTGCAACTTAAAAAGAATCCACACAGGTAAGCTTACTATTACAGAAAAAACAAGTTCTCAATAATTGGACACCCCCACCCCTGGTAGAATAATTTTAAGTTAAGCGTTAGCCAGAATTAAAAATAATGAACAACGTAGATGCTATCAAGTACCTTACGGGAGTTTAAATGTAAAAAATGCATTTTGTATTCCAAGAAATATAAAGAATTAATTTAGACAAACATTCCTTGATCATACATAAATGAACATTTCATACCTAGAATTTTCACCAACAAAATCGGAGCCATGTCTTCCAACATTGAAATGCTGATCTGAATCCAACTCCCATAGAGCTGGTTTACCCAGCTCTGGCTGGAAATGCCCCAAAAACCTGCTCATATAAGAACCAACAAAAAAAGCCAATTCAGGAATCAACTTTTAATCCATAGCAGATGACAAGATGGAGATACATGCAGTACATTGCTACTAAATTTTACTAGTTGCAACAACAATGTTTCAATGGAACTATAAAAAAAAATGTGAAGAACACTATGCGGGCATATATTAAAAAGAACTTATTATGGAATTCAAAAACAGCAGGTGCCACTTTTTGAGTCCTGCTACAACATACGAATGGATATTGGTTAACTTACACATTAATCGAGTCTTGTTTCTCAGCATCCATGTAGGCATTGCTATAATACCGTTGAAGAGTTCTAAAAAACTCTTGGGATTGTGTTGCTGCTTTCCACTGGCCCCTCCTTGCTGCAAATATCTGTTTAGGATGATGAGTACATGAAAAAGGAAACATTAATCTAGAAACAAAGTAAAATGTAGAAACCAAGTAACGATTCATGATTTATCTATGGTTGCAATTTTTAATGCTTCAGGTCAGCGAAATAATAACGCAGCGGCATACACATGGCATTCCTCTCGTAAAACTCTAAGGTTGACATTAAGAAAATGAAACACTAAACAGAAGCATCGAAATGGATAACATGGAAACTATAAAATTAACTTTTAGATCTGGAACTTTAACTGATAACACGGTTTAAAAATGTGCATCCATGCCAATTATTTACATTTCATGAACATATATTCAAATGCGAAACAAATCTCCCTTATAGACAGCTTTATACTTCTAGATATAGAAAAGCTAGAAAATTCCAAGGGAACCTTTAAATAAGGTTGTCAGTTTAATCTACTCTAGCTTTTGTCATAATAATAGACTGCCTAAAATAATCTGAGGTCAGAGAGCCAAACATGCTTCACACAAAATATAAACAATTATGTTCTTTCCCTAGAGATAATATATCACATGCAACACAATATTTACCTTCTTGTGAGCTGGAGAACCACCATACTGTAGTGCAAGGGTGTCTCCCATTTCTTCATAAACTTTCATTAAGCTATCAGCGAGAGGGGAATCTATATAAATAGTACGTGCATCCACAAATCCAAAAGCATGTAGTTGACGCCCAAGAGCAACTAGCCCATACGCATATTGAGCAACATTTGTTCGATCCAAACAGTCTATGCAATTTGTTCTAAGAACACCATTTTGGAACATAACGTACTTCCCAACATTATCTCTGCCACTGCCACGAGTACTTTTATGAATTTCAGTTTTGGTACTTGTATTACAAGCGACCTTCTCAACATGATCCCACTCATTATTACTGCATCAAATAACTAAGGCCAAGTTAAAAATTTGATGGCCAAAATCAACAAGTGAAAACATGCAGATGGAAAAAATATGTAATGCATTGAACTAATGCAAATCTTGAGGGGCACACGTTGCCTAGAAACTGAAACCTTTAGTATAATAAAAATATTGTCATGGAAACTTTATCTTAAAAAAAATATGCAGCAATAGTATCATCATTGTAAAGATTCTGATATAGAATGGTCATAACTTATTAACTCCTTTGATTATCAAAAACCCCAAGCAACTTAGTGAATACAATATTTAAGAAAAATTGTAACAAAATCAGAAGTATGTACAATAAAGTCACCCGTTGCATATGTCAGTCAACTAAAAAGTTATTTCCTTAGAATGCATAATAAAACTTTGGTGAAACTTAAACTTGCGTGAAACTTACCCAAAGTACAACCAATCTAGCAATTCATCATTTTT
The DNA here is from genome assembly GCF_036785885.1 of Coffea arabica. Taxonomy (NCBI): domain Eukaryota; kingdom Viridiplantae; phylum Streptophyta; class Magnoliopsida; order Gentianales; family Rubiaceae; genus Coffea; species Coffea arabica. The sequence continues at coordinate 729,414 of NC_092317.1, read as the reverse complement.
TGAAGACTGCACTCCTTTACAATAAAGGAAGCCTGTCAAATCTAATGCATAAGCAGCCACATCTACCAAACGTGCCAATAAACTTCTAGCTCTGAGAAAAAATACACATTCCGACTAAGATAACTATATTGTTAAATATATAACAAAGGACATGATAAATTATAAAGAATAAAGAAGACAGTCAAGTGTACTTTTGGGAGTGTTTATTTATATCCCAATGCAGAAACTTCAAGTGGTCCTTCTTAGATAGATCCTTATTAATAAATTCAATAGCATTGACAAACTCTGCACGGAGAATTGATTCTCTAGGCTTCTTCTCGTGATTCTGTAACCATGAAAATTGTGACAAAAGAAGTAAACAACTATTTAGATATAAGAAAGTTCAAGAAACTTCTAATGCGAAAACCAAATAAGTAGGCTAGGCCCAAAACAATATAAAAACTCTACCTTAACCAAATTCAAAATAATAATTGGATTTCCGTATCTCTTAACAAGATTCTCAAAGTGAAGTTTAGTGGCTTCATATTTGCTATCCTTCCTAGACACTAAGGAGAAAAGTCAAAACAAGAGAGTCAGCAAGCAATTTGACATGTTAACACCTTACTAATAAATTTCAGATTGCTTGACTCATACATATAATATCTGGTTTTAAATTAAGTCGTGAAGTTTCCTGTGACCAGAAGAGTGGTATTGAACCCCGATTTTGCACAACAGAACTTATTTGTGGTGAACATGCTTCATGACTATCTTCAAGAACAATTTGTTCAGTCTCAACATCATTTGCAACACGACCTTTCTCATTTACTCCTCGTTTCAAGTACCTGACACAAAGAAAAGATCAACAATTATGTGCACCACAAATATTAGAAAATCCTTTATTACCCTTTTGCAACTAAACAAAAGAACCTAAGTAAAACTTTAGACCAAAATGAAAGATTAATTGTTAATGCATAAGTTCAAAATCTTTGAAGATAGAAATGGTTTGAAATCCGTGGAATAACCTTTACATGCACTAGTGAAGGCATAAATTCATTGTTTAATAGCATTTCCGTAACTTCAACAGTTGAGGGGGGGAAAAACATTCAAACCTGGTTCCAGCGTAATGACGAGAGCGCCTAGCAATGAGTGTCAAAAATACAATCCTTTCAGATACCAAAAGTTTCACCTATCATCACAGTGGACCAATCTTGTCAAACTACACAACTGGAAGTGAAAACTAAAAGCAAGATGTAGACTCATACAATATCAGCTATTAAATCAAGCATAACATTGTCACAGGAAGTATTCATTATAATTAAGAATGGACAAAACAGTTCAATAACCAGTAAACATATTCTCAATAAAGAATGTACATGCTTAAGCTAAACAGTTTACAAAGGTGACTGCAAGCAATAGGCTAGTAACTTTCCAATGAGCAGATAGTGATAAGAAATTCACTATAAACAAGGCAAAATTCACTATGAATTCACAGTGAAATTCGCAATAACCATCCTACACATGGATTACGCAGGCAAATGAACAATGAAAAACAGTAGAGTTAATTGAACCTTACATGGACACTGTATTAAAAAGCAAAACAAACTAATAACCATTTAAAAATCACATACCTGTCTAAAAAACCCATACACTAACGCTACCGTCCACATCGTATTCTTGAGCTGATTGCGGATTCCGCGAGTTAAATACTCATTCCACACAAACATTGTCTCATAAACACCTAATCCTGTCTCATGATTGCATAGATTCTTTTGAAAACTAAGCATAATATTGTAGGAGTAGCTGAAAAAGAAGTCCTTCGTGAGATCCACTGTGCGTAGGAGCCTCTTATATCTATGTCATAAAATGGAGAAAACAAAATGTGAAAGCAAATTACAACAAATCCACTAAATTGATCAAATAAAAAAAAGAGAGAATGTAAGACAAAAAAACAAAAAGATAATAGTCTCCCCTTGGTACCCGGATGATACCTTGCCTGATTCGTCATGTTAAATTTACATCAGGAGACCAAGTTTCTCCCCGTACAATTGCAGGAGGAACTGGAAAGTCTCTATAAACAAATTAACTACACACAAATGCATAAGTGCTTGTGTCTCTCAAATTTGAGTAGCTGTACTATTCAGCCTCACAAGAACAAAATCACACTACCTTAGGAATGTGAAGTTGTTTAGTCCACGTAACTGAAAATACAGTGAAAGGCATAATCACAAAAGGTATCTCCATCATCAGAATTTCTGGTAAGATACCAAAATTCATACTAATCCTAAGAAACTTAAAAACAAAAACAAGAAAAAAAATAACTAAAGCAAAAACAAAAACAAAACTAAAGAAAACAAAACCAACAACGTTAAACACCTCCAGATACAAGATACAAGGGAACTATAAATCAATTTCAAATCTAACAAAATATTGGTTTAGAAGTACCAAATACACTTTACATTTACATATAGAATTGACAAAAGACCTGTTCTCATTCTTAGATAATGCCATATTGGACATGATAGTAGAGTTTGGAATTGGAATCATCTCGCTCTTGATGATGGAGTACACAGCATGACCACAAATCATGCCAATCTTCTTTCTTTTGGTAATAAGAAGCATGTAATATGGTCCCAAAAATTTGACGAACCCTGCAATGGCAAAAATTTCAAGATTAAAATTCTATGCTAACAACAATTTACTTTACTTCAATAACAAGTAACAAAGGCCGAATAGACAAAATACTAAAGTATAGGCATGCCTTACCAACAATGCCATAACACATGGTAACGAATTTTAGTCCACCAGTGGACTTGTTTCCATCATGTAATCTCTGTAAGAGATCATAAAACTCCACTTCAGAGTATACAACAGAATCTTCAACAATGTTGAGATCACTAGCCTCTGATCTGTCTATCTTTAAAACCTTCCAAAACGTTCTATTCTTGTCCCATCCAATCATGTAAAATTTCTGCCCATAGGAGAAGGCATCAAAGTTTTAGCAAAACAAAGTGAAATAAAAGAAAAGAGGCATTGAATATGAATTAAAAAACTTATGAGTCGTGAGGTGATAATAAACCAGCATTATAAATTAGGACAAGTAATCATAGTGCATTAGAAACTACTAGAGAAAAGAACATTTAGATCATTTATTAACACAATCATGAAGCAATAAATAAGTGGTCTTCTAGAAACATAAATGCATTTCTGATGCTATGTGGCACATTTTAATTCTTACTAAATTTGTAAGGGCATATCTTGATAGTGAAACATGTTTCAGCACTCTGTACTAAGTTTGATTAGCTAGGGTTGTACGCAACTGATGCAATAAAATACAAATGGATCACCTTTTCTGCTTTAATCCCAAGCCGTAGCTTCATTGTCTTTCTATAAAGCATCCTTCCCCCCCCCCCCCGGGAAAAACAAAAATTGACAATCTTAATCTTCATCTTGTAGAAATTTTACGAGTTACCTTCATACACTCTAAATATTATAGGAAGAAAAAGTAAAAAGGACACAAGAAATTCATATTCATGTCACTTGATTCCATGTAATCCCTGAAAATATCTTCCTGCAAAATCCCATGGTTTATTTGTATACCGAAACTACATTGTAGTCCTTCCATATCTAAAAACAACATATAACACATTCTCGTTACCGCATCAGTAGTTCGTTTCCCTCACATACATGCTTGCAAACAAAAACTTTAATTCACGACCAGAAACATCTAATTCAAGTGATTTTTTCACCTGGCCTCCTACTCAAACAATTAGTACGAAAGAAGTACATCAGTGGCAAACTGAAAAAATTTTCTCGGTAAAAAGAATGGGACGTTATGGGGCAAAATCAATTCCATTGAAACTTCATATGAAAAATTGTTTAAAAGACTTGAAAAAACTAGATTTAAAAATAAGAACCTTTTTGAAAAGTTTGCAATGCAACTTCAAATTTTTTTTTTTTTATTTTGCAAGCATATAGAGTAGAGGACAAATCACAAGAACCTCACAGCAGTCATGTAATCAACAACGAAGTAAAAATACCCCTCTTTTTTTTCCTTTTCTTTCTTTTCCTGAAGAGGGAAAATACATACCGAGAATGTCTCATAAAGCTTGAACTTATGCATATAGCCGGCAGCTTTGCTGTAATTTTGCTGCAAATTCATCCAAGGCAACTGGTCTTGCTGCCGACAGCTATCCGACCCCATTCCACAGCTTCCGATTCCAAGTCGCCGCCACCAAGAAATCGGAAAGTCAACTCAACCACAGCAAAATCCTCAGCGCCTCAAGTCGTTCTTCTCCACACATATAATCTGCCCCGCCTTAAAACTGCGCAAAGTTTTTATATTCAGATAAAAACTCGAGAATTTAACAAAATCAAGTAAAAAATACAATGAGACTTCTACCCACCAAAATCAAAGCTACCTTTTGGTCATCAAAAAACTCAATTCTTGACTAAATTAACTAAGAACCAAAAAAAATAAAAAACTACCGACAGAGGAAAGTTCGAGAAAGATTATGGATTAGTTAAGAGAAGGTAAAATGTACAAGAAGGTAGTGGAAAACGTCAAACCACAAAATTGCCGGGAGTTTGAGATCGGGAGAGGAGTGAAGGCTGGCGCTGCCGAGGCTGAGCTCCGCCGACTACTTGTTGCAAAACTAAATCCAGAGCATCTAAATACATGCATATATTCGTATGTATTCTCCAATATAAAGTATTTTACGGAGAGGGAAAATGGAGCAAATTAGGGGTTCTATTTAAGAAAAGGGTTACAGCTCAGACACGCGAAATTTCGAATCAGGAATATATTTTTGTTTCTAAACTGGGTAGTGGGAACTACGTACTCCCTCTCTTTGTCGTTTTTTATTATTATTATTATTATTTTCTTTTGATACCTGTGAGTGTTTTACTGCTATACAATGATTGTATGGACAAGATTGCGGCTGCGTTGAATGGACCTTTCTCACAGGCTCATACTAAGAGCCAGGGATGACACTACTAAGGAGTCACATTTTAGGCACCGGTTGGATTAACGGTAGCTTGAGGGAATTGGTTTTCGTTGATTGGATTGATTTTTTGGGTGGAAAAGGAAAGAAAATTGATGAAAAAAGTCTAGTTATTTTGTTGAATTATAATTATTCCTCAAAAGTTAGTAAAAATGGAGGGAAATTAATTTAATTTAATTTAAATAATTTAAAATTTTTTAAAAAACATTTTTTCCTATCTTTTTCAATAAATTAACACTTGATTGTTTCCTTTTCTTTCCTTTTTTCCCCTCAATCCAAACAATAAGAATCCAAGCAGGATGTGATATAGCACCAATACAATGAATTTACATATATAAATAACCAATTTAAAACAATAAAAATTCTTTGCTTGTTCTCACGAGGTGTATTTCAAATCCATCCCAACTAGTATCATATTTGAACATCGCTCAATCAATTTCGTCAATTCTATACCCCAGAGGTCATCATCTCAAATAGCAAGCTAGCACTGAGTCAAATTGGGAAAACTTTAATGCAACTCTGCTACATTAGTTTTTAAATGCTATAATTAAAGTGTTTGGATAAAGTATGATTTGAAATTTTTTTGAAATAAATACTGTAATACTTTTTATGATATGATGTGTGTGAAATAAAAATGTAGGTTGAAAAATATATCTGCAAACGAAATATTATTTGACAAAATTGAGCTATCAAAACACACTCACTCACGTGATTGTGTTTTTTCATATAGATGGGTATTATTTTCATGTACGTATGTATATCAAGGATTGCATTGTACATCTAGTAATGTTAATGTGCTTTAATTAACTTTTCTTGTAAAATCATATTCATAATCAAATTGTCAAAATAAAAATATATTTGATGGAATGGATTAATTGCTATAGGTCACAGGCGGATTTAGATATCAAGTTTCTCATGTTCAGGAGAATATAATTTTTGTCAAATACATTTCAAGTTTTTAAATAACATAATCCATAGAAAAGTTTTTTGCCTTGATAGCGAGCCCATTTGAAGTGAAGTTTCTATTTAAAAAAAAAAGAATACTATAGTGACGTCATGTGAGTGAAATAATAAGGTAATTGAAAAATATATAAAGAGAAATCATCTAACACATATGAATACATTGTAGAGTTTGAATTGTCTCCACATTACGCAATAATACATACTTGGTGTTTAAGAAATTGTAAAGTAAGTACTTTAAAAACGGAAACAAGATAAGGATAAAATATGTTCTTCACTTGATGAGACATAAATTCCAAAACAACATGATGTCGTCATAATTTGTCTTTTAAACTCAGTATGGGTCTACTTGCTTTGTTACGACTCATTGTTAGCAATAATATTTGAATAAATTTTATATACACTGACAACATATATATTATCACCATTAGATACATGACATGTGTACAAATGTTGAATTTGAAATTTAAATTTTGTATAGTTATTATTAATTAAACGTTGACAGTGTATATACTGTTATTGTAGAAAAGATTAATCTATAATATTCGGACTCCGCCTCTTTTTTGTGATGATTATAATATTGAAGGCGGTAACAAAAATATATATATTTTATATTCAACTATCCTTATTCACTTAATTAGCGCTACTATACAAGTATACAACAAGACGCCTTTAGGGGGGAAAAAAACACACTACAAGAAAGTCGGGTGTAAGAAATGAAAGCTAATAGATGCTTACCACAAAAAAAAAAAAAAAAAAGGAGCTAAAAGATGCTTTGAAATATACTAAGATGGCTTTTAGACGTAATTGACTGATTATTATCGTTTAATCGTAATATGGGAAGGATGAAGATTGACAGGGTTTGCAATGCTACGACGCATAGCAGGTCTTATTGACTTAGTCCACTTCTTATCTCCAATGAAGGAATTGACTAGAATGAATTTATGCGAACCAGTGAATTGGTTTCAATTTCAACAAGCTTGACATAAAATCAGATTGATGGAACCATGGCATGTACCTCCAAAAGAGCCCGGCCCCTCCCTTTGTTCGAGTATTTTATGTAATGCAAATTATTTGAATAGGAGTTTGTTTGGATGATTTATTTGAGATAATTACTATAGCATTTTTTATAATGTGATGTATGTGAGATAAAAAGGTGATTGGAAAGATAAAAAGGTGGTTGAAATTTGTGAAGTAAATTATTTTATCTGAAATCAAGTCAATCCAAACAATGTCCGAAAATAATATAATGAGATTTTAATCACATAATTTGCTTTTTTTTTTAATGTAATGTATTATTGAGAATTAATTTGAGGAAAGAACGAGGAAAATTCGTCAGAATGTCTTGGAAACAGGTAAGTTTTTGTGTTAATTTCCGGATGATTAGATATAGGGGATACCGTAATACTGATTGGCGTATGACTAGATCTTCCGCGCATAATTAACCACAATTGTCTCACGAAAATATTAAAATAATGTGAACAAATGTATATTTGTACGGCATAATTATCTCCACCTAAAGGCGAATATGCCAATATACCATATATATATATAATATTTTTTGTAGTCGTATTGACCGGGCAACCCAATCATTGTATCCGATTTCAAGGAACCTTTATAATACAGTGTATACTGTATCCTCCCAATAATAGAAATGAAGACTATCATCATGTGACGAGCAGTACTCGTTTGGGAAGATACACTGCGCTCACTTTCCTTGAATCATTAGTACTCGTTTGGGAAGTTATAGAAATTTCGTTTTTTTTTTTTTTCCATTTTCAACGTTAGAAACAGTTTATTTACGCGTTCATCTCATTATCAAGTAAATTTCATACTTTTTTTTTTTGGGTTAAAAAACTACAAAGGGATCTCTTCTACAATAAACAAAAATTTCACGTATAAAACGGTTAATATCAGCATGTTACCTTCATTATTTTTTTTAACCACTTGACATCATGGAATGGTTAAATAAAATACGTCAACTGAAATTTTGATGGAATTTAATCACGTGGGAGGGTAATACCAGACAAGTACACAATTCAATATGAAAATGCATGACTTTTGCCTTTGAGTAAGCCAAGTGGTTGCTCAAATGAATATAAATAATTCGGCTGTTAAGGCCGGAATGCTATTATATAATGGATGGATTATATAGTTTATTAGTACTTTACATTTTTACTATAATTAATTAATTATCAGTGTTAGTCTTATACTACACACTACACTGATAATTTATATATTATTAAAATTAAATATACAATATATGTGTAAAATTTAAATTTTGATTAGTTGTTATGCATCAAATCCAATCATAATAGAATATATAAAAGATTGATCTTTATTATTATTGTTGTTATTATTATCTTAGAAAAGGGGTTTTAATATTTTTTCCGGAAATCGAAAGAAAACACACACACGCACACATTTAGATTACACTCGAAGTTAATAGATAATCGGTTCGAAAACAATCTAAGAAAAATTCATAAAGAACCCACGTTCAGCCAATTAGTGACACGCGCACACAGCCCTCTCTTCTGATTGAAAGATAAAGTAAACGTTTGGACACATCACATCCACATCCAGGTTGATGCCGATTTTTCCTTTCTTTTTTTTTCGGGATGAACCATGTGGATGTGGAGGTCCTCTCTCTCATGTGACATGGTAACAAGATAAAGGCACATCGCATAGTAAGTTAGCGGACGCCCATGAATAAATGTCTCTCTCTCAACTCTCACGGTTAATTAAGTCCGGGTTGGAAATGGGCATCCGTTGGTCGTAAGCAGGTCCCAAAACGTGGCAAGCAATCGGGATCTCATGCGTGGATGGATCCGGACAAGGTGACGACGTGGCAATAAAAATGACATTTTTTTTGTTTATTTATTTATTTTTGAAGTCTCCTTCCACGTGAAAATTGGGACCTTGTCTGGGCTGGTTGTGTTAAGCCGACACTGCCCCCACGTGCCTAAGAGCACTGGGTGGGAAGGGGTGTTGGTTGTGTTCTTCTCCTGCCTGCCTCTTGGTTGAGACTTTTTTGTTTGGACTTTGAGACTTCGAGAGCTGAGCATTGATAAAGAGAAGAGAACCCCAAACCTGAAGGGGGCTGGATGCAGACTACTAGTACTGTTCTTTGTTTTTGGATTAAAGAATTATTGAAAAAAATATTTCTATTTTTAGAGAAAACTTCATACCTTCCACAAGAAAAAGAGCAAAGAGAAGGGCTCGGACTAGTCCACCTCGTGTCGGTGAAAAATGCTACGTGGTTGATCCTGCCAGTAGTCATATGCTTGTGTTAAAGATTAAGTCATACATATGTAAGGATGAACTAATTCACAATATAAAACTGGGAATGACTCATTAAATAAGTTATAATTTGTTTGATGATACTACTATATGCTACTCGGATAATCGTAATAATCCTAGAGTTACAAATCCCGACTTTTGGAAGGAATGCATTTATTAGATAAAATGTCGACGCGGGCACTGTCCATTATTGCGATGATTCAAGATAAGTCGACGGATCGCATGGATCTCATGCCGATGACGCATCATTCAAATTTCTGCTCTATCAACTTTCGATGCTAGGATGGTAGCCTACCATGGTGGTAACAGGTGACGGGTGATGGAGAATTAGGATCTAAACTGAAAACATTAAGACTACATGACTATACTTTTGTTATTTATTACTATCACAATTTTTGTATTGTGATGCATGTAAATTAGAAAGTGACAATAAAATGAAAGATAATTATAAAATGTGTTTAAATCTTAATATGAAAAAATTTTCTAAATATCCATCCAACCCCAAACACGCATACTTCGAGCTCAAGCTCAGTTTCATCTCTAAGAAGCATTTTTGTACATCAACTGTGTGCTTTGGTTTTCCCAAATCCTTCCCCATCAAAACATGCTCCCGGCAAACGGTTCGGTTTTAAAGCAAAACCTGTCTTTGCTGCATTTATCTCTAGTTTTTGGTAAATGTACGGTCACCCCCTGCGACATTTTTACTAAACTCTTTTGATCCGCACTCCAGAATGAACGAATTGAAACGGCCAGTTGGCCACGTTTTGTCACTACTGTGAATATTCGGATACAAAGGTTCAATCGTTTCATTGGCACTAAGAATTTATTACTCAGTGCATAGTTTGTCTGAATCTCGTGTAACATGATGATTTTTTCATCAATTGTACACATGTCAAATTTGCATCGCGTGTTCGAATCTCGTGTAACATGAATATTTGACTTGGACAGCTGGGTCGAACTTCTAGAGCAGCAGTAGTGTATTTAATTTGTCGCTCATTTCCTGGATGAAATGTGTGTGAACGGGGATTCGATCAAATTCAACCAGTAGGTCACCAAGCCTGACTACTGACAATGATTAATTGGTTTTATTTTTAACAGAGGTCGCCTTATAGTTGAAATCAGCTTCTTTTAATTACTAGAGTATTTGATGAATTGAGCTCACGAAGCCAAAAAGAAAGTGGGAAAAGGACGTGAGAGTCATGTAAGAAAGGGACTTAGAAATTTGGTACATTTATTAGGAAATAAGTGCTTGGATAAATTGAAAAAATGACCCTCAAAATTCCCCTACTTATATATGTACATTATGAGATATAATGAAGTCCTCCTCACTTTCGCTAAAACTAAAGAAGAGGTCAGTGTAATTTATTTTACTCATCTTCTTCTTTTAGATGTGTTTTGGAAAAAGAAAAAAAAAGAAAAAGAAAAAGAAAAAGGAGGTGTGAGGTATAATGTCCTAATCTATTAAAACCACATATACTCGAGGAATCTTGAAAGATTTGTTTCATGACAGATACTAATAATATTAATGTATGTTCACTTCTTGGACTCTCCCTGTCAGCTACCGCAGTTTCGCCGCTCCACCACAAGTTGACGGCGAGGAAATTCGCGGATGAGTCATTTTCATTTTTCCGTGGATAGACGGGAACCTACACTCGTGGCAAAAGGACGCTACTGGCTCACATGCTCACAAATCACAGATCGATAGAGAAAGCTAGACGAGATTGACGCACAACCAGCTTCTTTTTTTTCCTGGCCTCTTGCTAACTGGCTTTTAGTTTCTAGTTTCTACAGAATTAAGCATTAAGTAAAAGCACATACAAAAATTCCAGGTCACGAAAACGAAGGACTATAAGATGGATAATAAATTTTTTTATGACAAAATTTATTTATTTCGCATAATCAACACATTATCCAACTCTTTTTTTTAATATATTACATACATCATATAAAAAAAAGTGATACAATATTTTTCAAAATAATTATTCTAAATAATCTACTATCTAAACACACTAGTTAGTTTGTTTGGATAAGACGTTATTTGGATGATTTATTTGAAGTAATTATTGTAGCACTTTTTTATGATGTGATGTATGTGAGATAAAAAAGTGATTGGAAAGATAAAAAGGTAATTGGGATTTGTGAAGTAAACTAATGGGTTCGTTTGGATTCCTTGTTTTTGCACCTGTTTTTTAAAAACTGTTTTTCACATTCCAAATGCTACAGTACATGTGTATTTCAAAAACAATTCCAAAAACACCCTATCCAAACATTATATCAAAAACAACTCCAAATATACAAATTTAATATGTATATTTGAATTATTTATATTATATATATATTATATTAATATAAATTGAAATATACAATTTGAAAATTATATATTTATATGTTATATATGTTATATATTATATATTATATAAATATTTATATACATTAATATTATACATAATATAATATAATATACATAATATGTAATATTGTATAAATAAATGTATAAATATTTATACATAATATATTATGTACATTATATTATAATATATACATTATTAATGTACTTTCATTATTATGCACATTATTGTGTATAATAATGTTATGTATAATATATAATATACATAATATGTAATAATGTATAAATGTATATTATGTATATTATATTATATATATACAATATTATTTATATTATACAAATTGCAAAATTTTATATTATATATTTATATAATGAAATATACAATAAATATTACAAATTGAAATATTATATAAACACCATATTTATTAATATTCAAATATTTATAATTAATATTAATGTATATTATATATATTAGATATTTATAAATAATATATTTATATATTTATTTATTCATATTATATATAATTTATTTATTTAATACATATTTTTATATATTTATAATATATTTATATTAAAAATATATATTATAAAATTATATATAATATAATATATATTATATTATATAGGTTATACATTTATATAAATGTACATTTATACATAATATATATTTATGTATATTTATAATATATATTTATATTATTATTATATATAATATAATACATTTATAAAACATTTATACATTTATATTAATATACATAATATTAATTTTACATTTATACATAATATTAATACATTTATATATTTATATTAATTATATTAATACATTTATACATAATATTAATATATATTTATGATATATTAATTTATACATTTATATAATATTCATTTATAATTTATATATTTATAATAATATACACTTATACATTTCGAAATATATATTATGTATTATATATAATATAATATATTTATTTATAATATATATAAATATATAAATATATTTATTTATAAATATTTATAAATGTATTATAAATGCATAAACATATATTTATATAAAAATATAAAATTTATAATTTATAATTTATAATTTTTACATTTATATAATATTCATTTATAATTTATACATTTATAATAATATACATTTATACATTTATAAATATATTTATATTATGTATTATGTATAATATAATACATTTATAATATATTGATATATTTTTATATAAATATATAAATATATTTATTTATAAATGTTTTATAAATGCATAAATGTATATAAATATAAAAATATAAAAATTATAAATTATAAAATACTCAAAAATATGTTTTAAAAATACCTCTAAAAATAATCCAAAAAACATCTACAGTAAAAGTTTTTCATATAGTTTTTGAAAAACAACCCCAAAAATAACTAATCCAAACGGACTTGTATTTCATAAACGAAATGCTACAGTATTGTTTTTGAAAAACAACCCCAAAAACAGCTAATCCAAACGGACCCAATGTTTTTCTGCTGAATCAGCTAGCTGGTGCAAGAAATAAGTAGGTCTACAATGTGATATATTGAACTTCCTTCCGCGACAAGTTAAAATACTTGATCTTTGTTTATCCTTTTTTTTCCAAAAAAGAAAAAAAAAATTCGTTAGTTAGTTAACGTCTGGATTATCTAGGCATATGTCTTAATAAATGCACCTTGTTGGGAATCATGGAGGTGCCCTTAGAATTAGATCATGAGGGATGATGACAAGAAATACCAAAACAGAAACTCAAGTTACTGCTCTTAAATTATCATGAACTTAGTGTTAGGAAATTGTGTATTGCTAAAAAGGGAAATAAAATTAGTTTACTCGCTAGTGGGAAAATAAGGAAAAAGAAAAATTTCTTTGATGTTGCTCATTTTCCAAGGTCATGTTCATCTTTTCTGCAGCCGTCTCATACTTGCTTCTTTTTTTTTTTTTTTTTTTAAAATTTTAATTACAAGGGAGAACCTCATACTTCCTTTCTCTTCGATGTCCATTTCCTATTCCCTTCAAGGGCCCAAAACAAAACACAATTTTTTTTCTATCTCTCACAACTCTAATGGATGTTTATTTATTTATTTTTTAAAGGCAAAACCAATGGATGTTATATCAGCTAAAACTTAAAGTGGTTTTTTACTGGAACAATAGCATGATGGAATGATACGCAAACAAATTACTTTGTTGATTGGTAGGATCAAGCCTTCTGATCGCTTCAATGGACAAAGAATTAATTCAGGGCACGCATATAACTTCCACATTTTCATTGCAGAGTATATTTTGGTATTCAGTGATTAACATGCGCATGTTTTTGGATAGATTCATGGACTTTCAAGGACAAGTTTCTTTGGACCTTGGAACAGCTACTCTTTTTGGGCCTCCAAAAACCGAAGGGCAAGCTTCAATTTTAACTCTTATCGGCTGATTTGTAAAGCCAATTCATGTTTTCCTCCCCGCCCTCGGATGCTGTAAGCCTATAAAGTAACTTGGTTGATCAGGAACGTCGCGTAAAAAAAAAAAAATTGACCAGTTTCTGATGCTTCTTGGATTTTTTTTTTTTTTTGTCGATACGATAGACTTACAATTATTCTATGTTACGGGAAGGGAAGGTTTGAACCACCTATCGACCCAAACAAATGCACGACGCACCCGTCTCATCATATTTTATGGCCAATAGTGGGAGGAGGCAGGTTTGATCCCCTGACCTCCCACCCCACCAACTTTGGTGGTGGCCTTAGCTCAGTGGTTCTGATGCCTTTTGCTCTTATCTTTGCTGAACTGGTGAGCTCAAACTTCAAAGAGCGACTTGAGACTACACGGTCCCGTAACACTGGGAGGTCCATTCCACATCAACTCAGCGAATTGATGGTAGGCTGTTTCAGATGGATGGTAAGAGTCAAAAAAGAAGTGTTCCTCAGGATTATCACATAATTCATAGGCGGCGTCTCCTCTCTTCCCTCCACAGGTATAATTTCCCCGATAAGCTCCGCTACCACAGCATCCACTCTTCACTTCCTTGAAACCTTTTACATATATGCAACCAAATTAGCAAAACAGGTAAACGCCACAGAATATATGTAGATATATATAGTGAATGGCGACCTGACATTACCATACTTTGACGGATTAGAAAGTCTTTGGGTAACTGCATTAAAGAAATCGAAATTTGAGTAGATAAATCCTTTGAGCTGCTTCCGTAGCTGCTTGAATTTCTGAGCAAGTGCCGCATTGTATGATTTCGCCAAGTCCGTGAGGTCTTTCACGCACGTCTCCCCGTTGCCCTCTGCATTGTGAGCTCTAACATACGGCAGACATCCCAAAGGCAACAAGCTAAGAAATCCAAATTTTCTCCCTCCCGCCTTATAAACTTCCTGTCATGATATTTACATCATCTTGATACAAGAATTCCGAGAAATAAGCAATGAGAATTAACATTATGATCTTGTTACCTTTAGAACTTCTGTGAAGTTTCCAACAATGATTCCAACATATTCTTCGGTAGAAAAGCTGCTAAATATGGGATTTGGGGCCAATAAATCATTGCCTCCTATACTAAACATGTATACAGCATTGGCGAGCAATTGGTCCGTTCCTTCTTTACCTAGCTCCCTCCTCAACTGCTTCTCAACATTCTTAAAATACCTCAACTGCGTTTTTAGGTCAATTGCCTGCAACATGATCAAAGCATCATACTGTACGCTCTAATTAAGATGTACTAACACTTCTTGAATTTCAAATCAATTAATAGCCCTTTAGAAACCAAACATACTCTTGAATTTCCATTTAAAGAGTAGTGTTTTTTGAACATCGAAAAACCGAAACAAGAAAATTAACCCTCAGCGACTCAATTTTAACTAGTTGCTTTCCCCCGTTAAGATTACCTTTGATTCTGATAGTCCATTATTTCTCTTTTTCAAGGAGAAGGGAAGGGCAACAAATAAAAAATAAAAATAAAAAACAGCATAACCAAAAAAAAAATCACACGAAGAGAAGCTTAATTAGTACAATGACAGCTACTGCATGAATTACCTTGCCCTCATGGGTTTCAACAAGAGCTCCTCCACCTCCAGATGCAAAATTCACCCCATAAACGAATTGACGATAGCTACTCTGGAAGTAGGGTGGAATTAATGGTAGCTTTGCATATTTAGCTGCAATACAGAGAGAAAACGTAAGACGACAAAGGTAAGATCGATGAAGTGTTGCTAAAGATCCTTTGGGTCCTGACCAATAAAATCGGGAATGAGACGGCCGTCGGAAAATCTCCCGGTTGCGAATTCGAAAAAAGTTTCTCCATACGGCAAAAAATTGGCCAGGAAATCGGGGGTGGTGTTAATGTAGTTGTTGTTGCCTGGATCGTAAAGTGAATCGCCAAAGACGAACAGAGGAACTCTTGGTTTGGGAGAAAGGTGGTGAAAGCCATAGGATTGGTACGCGCCGGCGAGACTAGCAATCAGGAAAATCAAGAAACGGAGCTGATTAATGCATGAATTTCCCATGCTCGCAATCCTGTATGCCTTTGTGTCCTTCCTGCCTTCTGCCAAAATCTATTTACGGCAAGCATTGCCGACAAGTTACCCGATGAAAATAATTGTGATAAGTACTGTTAATGATTGTGATAATTGTGTCCTCATGCTAATAATTTTTTTAATAAAAAATTAGCATTAGCAAGCATTGCCGACAATGACATGTTACCCAACTAAAATAATTGTGATAAGTACAGGAATTTTTTTTTTTTTTTAATAAAAAAATTAGCATTATTAGCATGGTGGCAGTGAGCGAGGAAGTAAAGAGGCAGCCCGACTGCGCGAGTAAATTGGTGAATAAATTGTTGAAGGGTTGGAACTTACAATGCTATATTCGGCTCAAACTAAAAATTTCGCTTTCTGCATGCAAATGTACGTTGGATCAAAGTATGCGGAATTTATGTATTCTGAATACTCATTTCGATGATGCAAAGTCCACTGCAGTCTCCAGCTCCTGCAGTCACACTCCATGCTATAAATTTCACTTTCTGCATGCAAATGTACGTTGGATCAAAGTATGTCTTCCAAATCTGCACCTCTGCTTGAAGAAAACTACTATTATATATCCAGAAGCTATTAAGGTTGTCCTGAATTTTTTTTTTGTCATCCTTGAAAGATGATTCCAGCTGATATGTTGAAACGTTCCCCTCGAATAACTTGGAAGCTTGTCAGCTACATAATGGTCAGTACTCAGCAGAGAGATTTTGCCTTTTGTTCATGCGGAAAGGAAATAAACAGAATACCATTTGTTCTTTTGAAGAAGAAGAACAACAACGAAACAAAATACCGCCGTTACATTGTAGCAAGTGTAAGTATTCCGGTGTTTCTACCAACAAATAAATAAGTATTCCAGAATCAACTTTGGACAAGGACAACTCTGCCTTTGGACATTGAATAAGTAGCATTCGACTTTCTTATGAATTGTATCTTTCCACGGTAGTTACATTTTTGTTTATCTCTTTTTTTGACCCCTTTTCCTCGGGATATTTGGACCATGAATCAATATAAAGCTTTTCTGAAAGTCACGATAGTGCCGTGCCGCCTTTCATGTTTTCATAATTGGCAACAATTAATGAAAATATACTTATTAATGATTTACCCAAAGAGGAGCACTTTGGATTGCAGGTTGGACATAATGCTAAGGGAAACGAATGTTACTAGTGGAATATACGGCTAACAACACCTCCCTTGAACCTATGGGATGGTATCATTTATCAACCCATATGTAACCCGGGCTAAGGGGGCAAGCATGCACTTTGGGCTATCCCGTTCGCGACTTCGGTGCTACGGGGCCCTTATAGAATCCAGTTGAAACAATTGGGATGGAGGGGTTCGTTTGCAAAAGTTGGAGAATCCAACCTGCAGCCCTTTCAGAGAAGGAGTCCTGGGGTTCATGTAACTTGGGCTTTCCCCCTTGCACGCCCTTGGGTCGGGGCTTAAGGCCATGATATAATTCCTTTTGCTTTTAATGAAGTTTGTAACTTTCTAGATAACCCGCAAGTTTCGTAGTTTCTCAATTTTTAAATTGTTGCATTTTCTTCTTATGTGTTCATTATAATATTCCATTCTTAAAGTAGCTGACCGTAAAGAGAGTCTTAAGGTTCTACTTGAGTATAGGTCAAGAAATTCCTACAATGTTTAAAATTTCATCCGTTTGAATTGGTGGTAGTTCAGTTCTTTCGAATTTTCCCCTTGGATCACCCCCTCTCTACAGTATAGAGTAAGAATAGGTCTATCGTATTCGGCAAATATAAAAAAGTATGCTATCATGTTGAACGGCCTACCTCATCCTCATCTCCATCCTATTCAATTATCGTGCGCTTGCTCTTGTGGTGACTACTACTGAATTTTATTTTACCTAATATATATATATATATATATAACACTAATAAGAATCACAATTGTCAATTTTTTGAATTAGCCAAAAATTTAATGTTTAAATTTTTTTGAAATAAATCGCTATCCAACATCACATCATGTAGTAGAAAAATATTTTGATGAATATATAATAAGAAAATGCAATAAATGAAAAGTTGATGATTGAGAAAACAGGAAGACACTTGGGAAGAAAAATGTGCATATGGGTTGGTCAAAATTAAAAGTACAAACATAATTCACTTGAGGGGGCTTTTATCACCCTATAGGTTTAAGGGATCAAAGCGTTATTGACTGTGGAATATGGTACCTTAAAAAATGAAAAAAAAAAAAACTATTTTAGAGGGAATTTAAATGATTAAGGATGCAGAAATGTCTTCTTCGATAACAGCAGCTTGATCAGCTACAATATCTCATAGCCAATGGACAAAAATCGTGTTTCCCTATCTTTGGTCCGTGTGGAAAGGAGGCAGAGTAGTATATAAATTAGATGTTAATCATAGCATCCACGTGCAAGTGTGTACGTAAGATTAAGCTTGGACAAAGACTTTAACGTTAAAAAACAAAATGGACAAGGTACAAGTGGCATTTATTCGCTTGCGAATTGATCCTTTTGGGGAACATAAGGGAAAGTGAAACTTCCACTTCAGAATTTTAGGGCTGATTCACTTTTAAACGAAATTTAGGCCGTCAGCTGCTTTGTTGGGAGAGCAACAGACGTAAGAAATTTCTGTATTACGTACTCTTTACTTTTCTTTTTTCTTTTTTTTTTCAATTATTAGATGGGATAAAAGATGTACTTGGGCTTGCAATGATTAGCAAAAAGATGAGACGGCTAGTAGTAAATCCAAAAATGGTTAACGGTTGTCAATCGTTCTTGTTCACTCCGATGCAATTAGTAGTTCATTATATCGGCGAATGTTCAATAAATTTCCGCACCATATCTTTTCTTGTTTGCTTTCGAACGCATTCGTTGAAGCTCAACAATGGTATAAAGCAAATAAATGAACAGCGACGTGAATAACATGATCAAATTTTGACTAGTATATGAACTTGATCAAATTAGAATCTGAAAATCTTTTATTCGTTTCCAACACAAAGACCCGGAAAGGAAAACGAAAATGAAAACGAAAACGAAAAAATAGACCTAAGATCGGATCTATAATTTAGTTATTGGCTTCTGGGCTAAGTTTATTGGGTCGAAGTCCTCCTGCAAGGAAGAGAAACCAGAGCCTCATCTGCTTTCATCTATTCAGTTGGCCGCCAAGGGAACCGATTCAGCCTGAAACACACAACAATTCAAAGAACAAAATAAGAGCCAAAGGTGAGAGCATAAAACAACGTTGGAAAGTGTGGAATAGTAAAGGCGCAAGTGAACTCACCAACTTTCGGTAGTTGAGAAGATAAAACATTTCAAGGTAGCGCTGCATTTTAAGGCGATCAGGCTTGGAGACATGTTTCCAGAATCCATGAACACCAGCCAGTGTCAAAATACGGTCCGAGTAAATTTGCCATGTATACCTTTTGCAGATGAAGAATTAAAAGGTTCAGAATATGTATACTTAACAGAACTGATGTTTTAAGGAAGTAATATTTCCGTAGCTTAAAAGTCAAATGAGTAGGCTGCTGCTTACTTCTCTTGTATACGTTTCAGGCCTCCTGATGAGATGGTTTCCCAATAGGAAGCATCTTCTTTGCACCTCTCAAAGAAGTCGACCAGCACCTCTGCAACCTGCTCACCCTTATATGGATCAATGTGGAAACCAGACTTCCCATTGACAATGATCTCAGCAGGGCCACCATTGATGGTTGCGAAGGTAGGCAAACCGCTAGTCATGGCCTCGACAACAGTCAAACCAAAAGCCTCATAGAATGCAGGCTGCACAAATGCTCCTCTCGTGTCAGCAATGTATCTGTAGAGTTCACCGTTCCTGACCCTATTCATCTGAGAAGAAATCCATCTGAATTGGCCATTTAAATTGTAGGTTTCTATGAGCTCATACATCTTCTTCATCTCAGCTTGCTCTTCCAAGTCTTTGGATTCCTTCCTTCTGTCCCCACCAACCACAACAAGGTTCACCAATTCCCTTAGCCGGGTGTTCTTAGCATACCATTCTACAATTCCTGTCAGATTTTTCACGCGATCCAATCTTGCCATGGTGAACAAAATGGGCTTGTTCTTGTCCTTCAGAACACATCTGCGACACATTTTTTTTTTTTTGTAATCTCAATTAGAACTTTTCCACTAGTTAGGTAACAAAACAAATAAAAGCAAAATGGTAAAAGGATCAGAAGAAGATTTTACAGGTGTTCCTCATTTTGGTCATCACTAAAGAGTAGCTCCTCAATTTCAGGATGATATTCTGTCAGTCTTTTGTTCTTCTCTGTATACGGAAAGTAGATCTTCGTATCAGCTCCAGGAGAGACAATGTTGAATTTTGGGTCAAAAACATCAATGCCATGGACAACTCTGTACAGCCCTGGCATTGTGAAGGCCTTATGGCTTTCATACTGTCCCACGGTCTCCTTGCTGGAAATGTAATAGTAGCAATTAAATTGAGGAGAAGGTGACGAAGTACTAGATCATTTTTAGCAAAGACGTGCACTCTTACCTTCCAGCAATCTCCTGGAAAGTGCTAGTGATAATGAAATCTGTGTGATTCATTGCAATAAGATCAGCAGTGAATTGGCTTGAAAAGTGATACTTCTCGTCGAATTTTTTCCAGTAAACATCAGAATCAGGGTACTTCGTCTTTTCCAAAGCATGAGCAATTGTACACTGCGAAACAAAAGTAAACGTCCAATTTCGTTTGAAGCAGGTTGATGCAAATAGAACAACAAACGAGAGTGACAAGCAACAAAGCACGGACCTGCGTAGCACCAAACTGGTGGGCAAGCAAGGAGGCAACAAGGTTTCCCTCACTATAATTACCAATGATCAAATCAGGAGCGGCCCCCAGTTCTGCAGAAATTTCTTTCGCAACATCCTGTCAAAACAGATTTTAATATCGTAAGAAACGCACTCAAGGGGATTGAAAATGAAAACAAAATGACACGTCTTACCTGAGTAAAAGTCTCAATGTATGGCCAAACTTCAAAGCGAGAGATCCATTTGCGAAGCACACCCTTCTCTGTTCTAAAAGGGACTCGAAGTATATGAGAGTGCTCTGTTCCAAATACTTTCTCCAGGCGTTGACCACAAGTGGTACCAACCGCATCAGGTAGCAGCCTAGTTACCTAAGAAAGGAGAACCAGATCGGTTTTTATTTATTTGTTCAGTTTTGCTAATGAAATGTGACATCAAGAACAAAAACAGAATTTCACAATTTTTATGCAACACTAACAATGAGAATGCGCGGTTTGATATCAAGTCCTTGTTCCTTAATTCTTTTAAGCATTTCACGCTCCATTGCAGGTACTTGATCCAAAATGTAAACGACCTGAAAATGTAGAAACGGTAATTTACTGGTGCAAGCCACCAAAAGTTGATTATTAAGTTGCAAAAAGCCAGGAGATTATTCTCAATAACATACCTGGCCTCCAGTATCAGGATAGCCCAGCACATTTTCTTGTGCAAAGTAACCATGGGGGGAAAGAATGACAACGTTGAAAACTGTAGGAACCCTCGCTAGGAATTTCTCAAGGGTAGATGAGTCAGGAGCCTCAAAAAGATCCAAGAACATGGAGATCATTTCCAGCACGCTTTCAGCAGTATCGCCCCACCCTCGTTCCAATCCAATTTCTGTAAACTTGCTTTCAAATTCTGAATATGGTGATTTTGGAGGTAGCTGTGTAAGATATTTTACAGCCTCTTGCAGGACATCTTGCAGGTTATTAAGGATCTTTATCCGATCATTGAGCATCATTGTCTGTACAATAATGTTAGAGCAAAAAACAAATTTAAAACATGAAGTATATATGTATCTATTTAGATTTAAGCACAAGGAAAATCTAGCATTTTGTATTGCAATTAAATTTCACATGCGGTTGATCGTGATAGTTTACCTTGCCCTTGTAGTGATGGGATCGAAGAAACTCAAGAAGAAGAGGGGCCATACTCTCTTTGTCATGGAACAAGGAGGCAGAAATATGTTTGCCAAGAAACTCAGCTCCGTTGCCGATCGACTTCGTTAGAGTTGGCTTGGGAACTGATGCAGTGAATGGTTCAAAGTCCAGCTCAAGGACAGGGTTACCACTGCTGCATAGATAAAATGCTCAAGCAAATCAAATTGGAGGGACATATTAGATCATTAACTTTGAGAAGTGCCAAGGAAAAGGAAAGAACCATACTCTTCGCCCACCAGCTCCTCCTTGAAATGCAAATATTCCTTTACAGTCATTTCTTCAACATGAAAGTCATCAACATTGACACCAACATATTCCCAAACACCAGGCCTCAAACGAATTGCAAGCGCAATCAAGGGAGGTAACACAAGCGCTTCCTGATCACACATGTAAAACAACTTGTCAAATCCGGCATGTATTTACAGAAATCTTGATTGACTCATCTCGTTGCAGTACGTTAAGTATGAATCAGTTTCACCTGTATGGACTTTAAAAGTTCTTTGAATTCATTATCGCGTTTGTTGCAAGTTCCTTCCAATCCAGCCAGAAGCTGATTCGACTTTAAGATTCCTTTTCCATGGCTTGTAATCCTACAGTATGAAAATCACCACGAGCAATTATACGTAGTCAAATATTTACTCTAACATCTAGTGATTTTGAACCACTCAATGGCTGAATTTGAAATAGACCTTGACAGGAACAATGATATCTCTGTGCGGCCAGCATCAATACGTTCGCGGAGGGTTTGTGCCATGGTGGTCCTAAGTTTGAGCAACGAACAAACTGCAGAGAACTAAGGCAAATAAGGATTGGAAGGCCACAGGGGATTCAATAGGGAAAAAAAAGAAACTTTTTTAAAATGTTAAGTTGACAAAAACATCCGACATAGACTGTTCAAAGAAAAAAAAAAGTTTATTAAAAAAAGACCCAGTGATTAGAGGCTGAGATCAAGAAACCGGCAGGGTAACCAAAACTGCCCTTGACACAATAAACTTGGTCTATATGATTACCCCTTCTGAGCGTTGATAGATTATGCAACAAAAAATGTGAATCTATACTAAGAGATAAAGAAGCAATAACAGGAAACCCCATAATAGAAGCATCTCGAAGAACACAAGTTATTGCACAGTAAAAACAGCAACTTTTGATTAGCATTGAAAACACATGCATAGAACTGACTAAAAAATCTATTACTATAGTATTTATTGTTTCCCCTGTTTCTCAAAATATCGTTAAACATACAAGAGCAAAAGTGGAAGGGCCAGTTTATGCATGACCATTGGATGATCATGGGCTTGGCTAAAATCCTTTGAGAAGAAGATTGCAAGTTATGACAAACTACATAAAAGCACTGATTTAGGGCATGCAACGATGCAAATTGAGAACCAATGACCAAAGAATCACCCAAAAGAAACGGAAAGAAGAAAAAAGTGAGAACAAAAGAAGATCTACGTAAGCAGAAGGATTGAAGATTAGAAGTTGTCAAAACTTACGTGAAAAAATAACAAGAGAAACAGAGTAGAAAGCTGCAAAGGGAGAATAGAACGCGGTAGGCGATGCATGCAATTGCAGGAATTTATAGGGAGGAAACAAGCCGACCTAAAGCTTAACATGGAAATTCTGCTAAACTTGTCATGCAGAATATAAAAAGTGACAGTGGATTCCGTAATTTCTTGCGGAATTCATTAGAGTGATACTGCATTCCATGATTACTTGCACAATTTTTTGGCGGGTTCCCTAAATCTAAACTAATGCTAATTATTTACTTGCAGAATTTTGCAAAGATTTCCTGTATCTAAACTTTCTTTAACTTGCACAACTTTTTGGCGGGTTTCCTAAATCTAAACTAATGCTAATCATTTACTTGCAGAATTTTGCAAAGATTTCCTGTATCTAAACTTTCTTTAACTTGCACAACTTTTTGGCGGGTTTCCTAAATCTAAACTAATGCTAATTATTTACTTGCAGAATTTTGCAAAGATTTCCTGTATCTAAACTTTCTTTATAAGAGAGGGATCAACTACTTCCTTTTCATTTATTTATTTACTTGTTTTTTATGGAGTGACCCACTCTACTCCCCATTGACGTGATTGGGCATGGTCCTCACGGGCCGCCCCTTTCTCTGGTTTGGTTTTGTTGGTGGGCTGCATTGGGCTCTAACACTTGCTCAACTCGGGAGTGTTCAAAGGCAGTCTTTTTTTCTTTTTCCATTTTCAGGAACTTTTTGTTCTCTCTACCTTGCTTATATTAAGCCTGTTATCACTAATTATTCAATTCCTGTAGGCTAATTAGTGATAACTCAACTTTCTTCGACTTTCATCTTTAATAATCCCCAAGTGTTATTTTAGTGGTGCCAAACCGCCATTGATTAACTGTAAAAGTTAAATTAAATAACTTGACTATCCTCTCCAATTTGTTCATGCTACCCACTTATACTTTTTAAGGTTAATAATCTCAAGCAACCTGAGTCATGTGCAAATCGTACATGTCGAGTTTTTAAAATTCAAGGCGGAGTCTTTTGTAGCATTAAATTATCGAAGTTGTGGTACAAACAGCAAAAAAAAAAAAAAAAAAAAAAAAAAAAAAAACCATCGTTTAGCATCTTTTGGTCCTAGCGTATAGTACCTTTAAACTCAACTGCTTCTCCGCATTCTTAAAATGACTCGCTTGCATTTTAAGGTTAATCTGCTGTGAAATGACAGAGAATTGAAATCTCGGCTTTGTTTGGCAGACAAGCTTTTTCCCAAGTTTTTTAAAAACTTTAACTACAAAAACCTTAAAAAATTTCTCAAAGTTTTTAAACTATACACTTTAAAATATTTAAAAATATATATATACTTCAAAATTTTTTAAAAAAATTTCTATAGTAAATTACAGTAAAGTTTTAAACAAACACCCAAAAAACTCACTTGCCAAACAGGGCATTTGTTCACGAGTAGCATTAGTTACGAGAAGACCAATACACATAAGGATTGGATTTTTTTTTTTTTTGGGGGTTTAAAACATTAATAAAGATATTGCATACCATTCCGGAGTCAACTCAGACGTCTTCAATAATGTCTTTTGAAATTAACTTGATCTGCAAGGTTCAAATTTCTGCAAGGTTCATTATACTGGTCAACAGCGTTATTTGTAATTTTTGTCTTCTTCTGTGGCGTCTTGGCAAATTTATTAGTGTTTCTAATCAGTCAAAGAATTCCTTGAGCTTGGAGTAAATCCTTGAGCTTGAGACTGTAAGGCCGCCCCCTTCTCCTGGATCCATTCCACATTTCTGATGCCATCTGCCTGTAGACCCTCTCAGTGAGATGATAAGAATCCCAAAACACGTATTTCTTCGGATTCTCACACAGCTCGAAATCCTTCACCATGGCCCTCTTCCCTCCACAGCTGTATATTCCTTTATATCGTCCTGCTCCGCAACATGCTGCTCTCCCTTCCTCGAATCCTATCCATTCCATTGACAAAGCTTAATTACTTTTTGTCATTAATCTACTCTACTACTACTACAACATTGAAATTAGTTCATTCCCAAAGTGTAGAGTACTAATCAATGTCAATTTGATTAATATCACGAAACACTTGCATAATAACATAAGACACTTAATTAATTGGTTTACTTTACACATATCTCAAATAAGCATGCATGCATGCATGGACACATCTTGATTGTGTCAACATATATATATATATATATATATATATATATATATATATATATATATATATATTATATAGGGGAAGAGAGCGGATACCAAATCTGGAGGGGTGATCCATTCTGTGCCTTAGAGCACCATTGAAGTCGCAAATTGAATATCTGAACCCCTGCAGTTGATCCTCCATTTTTGACAAGAAGTTGTAGAGTGCCCGATTATGTAAATTTGCTAACTTTGAAGCTTCTTCGAAGCAGCCACCTCCTTTTGTTTGGGATTGTAGGATTCTAAGCCCCGGTAGACAACCCAAGCTCCCTAAATTGAGGAAACCAAATTTTCTTCCGCCTCTATCGTATATTGCCTGCTAAATTAAAGGACAATCAGTCACTACCCACATTAATTACATTTATACACAGAAACCCAAGCTATAATGAAAAGCAACGTATCCTTTAATGATTGGATGGGATCAACTTACTTTGACCACTGATGTCAAGTTACCGATCACCATCCGTGCGTATTTTGAAGGAGAACCGGAGTTGGCCAGCATGGTAGAATTGGTAAGGAAAGGGCTTGTGTAGTCATTCGTCCCAACGCTAAACAAATACACAGCTCTTGATAGTATCGTGTTGGATTCCACGTCCCCTAACTCGTGTCTTAACCATGCTTTCACCTTGGTGTAGTATCGTAACTGCGTCCTGAGGCCAATCACCTGAAATATGAACGTCTTACAAAAAGGAAGTTAGGAGGGAGAAGATAAAAACTAAAAAGACCAATCCAACCATAATTATTTTCTTGACTGCATGTCTAATATTGGTCAGACCAAGAAATCCAACTCCCACAAAAGAAACCCAACACGTGCATGGATGAAGAGAGTACAAAAAGGACCAACTCCATCGGTGGAAACCAAAATTTGGACTACTAATTAACATCACTTCAATTTCTGCTCTGTGGACAACAGCGAAAGCTAAAAATCAATGAAAGAAGAAGAGCCGTGTAAAACTCTGCTGCACTGCACAAGGGGGTTGATTGATTTTGTCCCAATTAACGTAATTCTTAATTATAACTTTTGGTATTAATTCACATGACTCTAATGCAATTGTGATTTAATTATATGAATTCATGTTTACATCAGTTTATACAACTTAACGGAGCAAACTCATCAATGGGGCACGGGAAAAGAGACCGGTTGAAATTAACGTAACAATGAGACAAGCGCAGCGTTTGAATGGAAGAGGTGCTTTCCTGGAAAAAGCCGAACCTGGAATGGTTACTCTTCAGAAACTCCGTGGACCACCTCCATGTGGTCTGGAGAGAGAGAGAGGACATTTTTCCTCGGATGTCCAAGACGCTGCTCTGTTTTGTATGTTGGGCCTGGCCTGATCTTGGCAACAATCCCGTCCGAAATTTGCTATCAAGGGCCCCGCTTCAGACGTAGGCAGTCCAACAACACACACACACAAGGGAAAAAGTGAAAATGCACAAATGGAACTGAACCTAACCTACTCATCAAGCTTGCCACCTGAATTACGGTATTTGATGATGATGTCCCCACCTATACATGCCCTTATATGCCAATTACATATTGTTGCAAGAAAAACATATATTTTTTCTTGTTACGTCAGTTTACACTACTCTTATTTGTTTTTTGACAAATAAAATATCTATTGTCCCTCCCATTCTCTGATTCTGAACATGATGATGCAAAATCATTTTCATCAGTCATTTCTTCTGCAAGCTATATAATCAATCATTACTATTTTTAGTTTTTCTGATATGCGCAGCAACGCTCGTCTCGGTTTTTGTTAATTGATACGGCGAACTGATATCCACACTCACCATTTGGCCTCTGACACTTCAATTCACTCTCAGCTTCCAAAGAGTGCAAATATCACTAATTGGAGAGGGCAAATATCACTTCCATTGACAGATGATGGATGGAACCAACAAATACGGAGTCCAATTGCCCTTCATAAATAAGTACTCCATAAACAGGAAATTAAATAAAACGAGGAAAGAAATCCTTGCCTATGACCAGTGCTGAAGTGGAGTAAATAATTCGGTGGCTACACAGCAGAGAAATGGATATGGGTGAAAGGGGCCCACGGCCATAGATGCGTCCAGTTCTGATCTTTTCCTTTCTTCTTTTTTTTTTTCGCTTCTTCTATACTGCAGATAGGATCCGGGCCCTCTCCGGTCCTAGTTTTATTCCTCGTAAACCAGTACTCCTATAATTTTAATGTAAACTTTAATTTATAATTAAGTTGGTGCAAAAAGGCTCGATTATTACACTAAAGATGTACCAAAGTTATATCAATTCCCTTAACAGAATTGAACTGGACGGAGTCCAATTAGAGATCCCTGCACGAAGGTTCTAATATTTACCTCCCCGCTTTTGCAAGCTTGCTTAGTTTTACTTTTGCCTATCTGCCGGTAACTTAGTGCAGCAAATGAATCAATCCCAACTTTCGTATTGTTACCATAAGCTACCACTATCGGAAGACTACTAGCTTCGAGTCTAATCGAATAGCAGCAGTGACAATAAGGTGACGGCTAGCAAGTTCGTCTTTTTCATATGTTTCCACCAGAAAAGACACACAGACAGAGTGATAAACAGATTGATGAATAAGGCAAACATACAGCTTCAATTGTAAATTTAGTAGTTAGCGCAAAAAATTGTGATAGCCGTCGCTGTTAGAAACCTAACACCAATAAATAAAGAGTATGGTGGCATTTTGGCAGCAGTATGTATATGTATATGTATGAAGATGAAAGTGAAAAGACATTTGTTTGCATGAAAGGTGTGAATTGAATACATTACCGCTCCCCGAAAGGTCTCATCCAAAGCGCCCGCTCCAGCCGATGCGAAGTTTACTCCATTCCGGTATTCTTGGTTTCCCGGCTGCAGAAACGGCGGAATCAGTGGCAGTTTCGCATATTCGGCTAGGACCAAGAAAAGAAAAAAAAACATTTAGTAAGATGCGACAACAGTAAGTAAAACTACCCAATAAGAGACTCGTTGCATGAGATATAGAATTGATCAGTCTTGACTCAGGAGTATTAGAAAAATCTGATATCTTACCAATAAAATCTGATATTAAACGGCCGTTGGAAAATCTTCCGGTTGGGAAGCTGAAGTAGGATTCCCCGTACGGCCAAAAATTTGCCTGGTCAAGTGTAGTGGTGTTAATGTAGTTGTTGTTGCCTGCATCAAAGTAAGAGTCGCCAAAGAAGAAGAGAGCAGTGGCAGCTGTTCCGCCAGGTCCACCACCACCGAGCTTCTTTTGGGGCTTCCCGCGGTATTCACTGCCCGCTGCAGCTGCAATACCATCTAACACCAGCAGCACCGCAACCGGAATTTGCAGGAGGAAGAAACAGCCCAGTCTATGTGTAGCCATGGCTGCAAGGGTGCAGATGTCTTAATTTACCACCAACTTGAAATTGGTTGCATTTTTCACTAAAAAAGTGCACGTTTAGTCTTTGATCAGTAGCACTAGTATGTCAGTAAAGAGCAGCAGCACAAAAAATTTGTCACCGCAGTCTTATACTGAGGGATTCATTTTCATTCTTCACATGCCACGGTGTTAAATAGTAGCAACAAGTCACGCAGCGCAAGTTCAGGTGTGGGCCATTTTTACTATTATTATTATTATTTTGCCACTGTGGGTAGAGAAAGAAAAAAAGCATGCATGGTCATGTGCTTTCAAATTCAAGTGCGAGTAGTGTGAGAGTTGTGTTGGCAAGTCATTTATAAATTTTTTTTATCAGTAATTCATGGTCCAAGAGCATGTTATGTCATGGTCTTGACTCTTGAGTGATGATCAGAATCAAAATCATCTAAATTGTTCTTTACCAAAGAAATAAAAAGGGCAAATAAGCACGGCTAGCATTTTTTGTTGTAGCTTATCTATGTATTTTGGTTATGAATAAAGAGACATGCTAAATTCATTTTCCCATCTCCTCGATCGATCACTTCTATGCTTTCATAACTTATATTATTAGTACCAATGCTCGTACAATGTGTAGATTTAGCTCCTTCCACGAAGAAAATGTCAGCGAGTTTGAAAATCACAATGCAATGGAAATTGTTAGCGAGTAATTGACACAATTCAAAACGCGATGGAAATAAGAATGTGTTGTGAATTTGAAAATCACCAAACACAAAATACTAACGCTTGAGATTTTAAATAATTGTCTGTGCTGGATGTCTATTTTATAAGGTGAAAATATTTCAAAATTTAGAAATAAGTATAGAAAAATGGCAAATCTTATATACACTGACAGTATATACACTATCACCCTTATCAGTGTATGGATAACTATCTCTCGATCACAGGTTTAGGTTCAGTCTCAATGGAAAAAATGAGTCTGAAAATTAACTCATCTTTTATATTACTATTGTTCATAATTAGCATTAGCAATAATCGAAAAGTAAAACCGGATGAGTAATTGCATTAGCAATAATAGAAAGGTAAAACCGGGGGACTTAAGTTCGGTAAATTAAACAAGCTGCCGAGAATAGTCCTCTACAGTAAAAAAAAAAACAGAAAGCCTTGTTCATTAGGGATGCTAGAAAGTCAGAATTTGTAAACGTCGGGGTTGGAGAAAATCTGACTGGTAAGATGAAATATCCATAAATTAAGTGGAGATGTCTCTGATTACCCATTTAGTTCAAAGGCTTGCAAGTCATGTTTACCCAAAAGCCGACAAAATTTGAAAAGTCAAAGCTATGCCAGTGGAATTTTGGTATAATTTTGCAATGTTGCATATTGCGGGTTAAATGTATTAGTACACATTTGACTCCTTTTGGCACTTTGTTGCGGTTCGCATGTGACGAGATTCATTTCATTTCTTTCTCAGCGTTTTTAGTATGCCTCAAATTGTCTTGGCCATTATGATTATTTTCTTGACTGATTCTTCTTCTTTGGGGGTACCTTTTAGGTTACAGAAGATCACGAAGACCAATGTAATATTTTGTTATTATGAGATCTGAAGTCAAATATGTTACATCAAATCCTTCGAAAAAAAATGTTATATCAAAATCCAAAAATAAAGCCCTCCATCTTTGTCTCTGTGTTGGTGATGAGGGCTTTTGGAGTTCTTACTTTTTTGCCCTTTTCACACAACATATTTTTTTACTATTTGGTCTCGTTTGCTCTGCTCTGGATTGGAGTCTGTAGATTTTTCCTGATTGTATTCCTAAGTATTGTAACTCTTATGATAAGCCCTTAACAAAAGAAGAATGAAACGGCTAGTACTAATTAATAATTATGGCTGATTAGAGCACTAAAGAAAGTTTGGCAAGCCAAACTCGGCCAACAATACAACATAACATTTGCACAACACATAATTACGGTTGTATTGTGTTGATTTTAGTCATTGAATACCATTCCACTTGACGAATTGATATCAAATATCGTCTTGCAATGTACTAGTACTGTTTTTCTGTTTCTTTCTATTTTTATTTGTAAAATGCAATGCTTTGTTAAATTGCAAATAAGGATAATAATAGAAAGAAATGTGCAATTCTATTTTTTTTATAAAAAAAATCTAGAAGAGTTTAATTTCGATTACTACCACGAGTCAAGTCAGAACATACTTTCAAAAACCATACATACGTAGCTTCATTCTCAGAGATTGAGTCTTAAAAGTTTGGGGGAAAAAAAAAAAAGAGATGTGCAATTCTGTGATTTGTTCGACTCTAGTTACGTTGGCACTGGACCCGAGACCATGGTAATTACATTTTGGGCCAGGCGAGACATGGGTTACGAGGGCTGCCTATTGATGGATCAAGCTTCATAAAAAAAAAAAAAATTTGACTGACCGCCTCTTATGAATGCAACATCCCAATCGTCTCTTGATCTGCTAAATCCCATTCTACATAAATTTAAGCGCATACATATTGGTCCAGGACAAAAAAAAAAACCAAAGCATATACATTGAATATTTATAGTTCCAAAATTTTCTAAATAAATTTCAAGCTGATACCAAAAAAATTTTCATTTTAGTTATATTACAATGACGAAACAATATATGAAAATTCTCAATGAGAATAAAAGAAAAAGCATTTAGAAAAAGAGCTAGCCCCTCCTGTAGTGGGGCCAATCCACCGGAGCCACGTGTCAGTTTGGTCATGATGACCTGGCAGTTCGGACAGAGAGTTCGAGCAGAGGGACAACAGTTTGAGCATGGCCATCGCTTCCTTAGCTGGATGGGCCTGGTGGACCGCGGCTCTCGAACCTTTCGAAACTAGCAGACGGAGCCCTAGAAAGACTCCCTCTCTATTAGGACTCGTACTCCTATAAGGAAACTACTAGCAGGAACTCTATAAATACAACAAAATTGGTCAAGACAAGGTACGCCGTCTACAGTATTTACGCTGTTGCTCTACACTTAAACTCTTATTGACTTGACCGTCGGAACTACACCGGGGAACAAGCTCCGCCGTTAGTTTCTCTTGCAGGTCAACTCGCTCACCTCGCTAGTACTAGTTCACTCACCCGCAGCTCGCTCAGCTCTCTGCTTACCAGTTCGGATCGTGCTCTCGCATCACCTCCCAAAAGTCAAACATGGCAAGTTAAGTAGTACCATGTAATAGTATTCCAGGTGGCATTGGCTTGAAAGGCTCTCTGATAAAACATTTGTGGTTCTTCCCGCTCCCCCTTCCTTCCTCCAGGACGAAGGCACCATTGCCGACATTGTGGCCGGGTATTCTGTGCCAAGTGTACATCTAATTGGATTCCTGCATCATCTCTTGGACCAAGGACTCCCAGTGAAGAGTCAGAAACGATCAGGGTATGTAATTTCTGTTTCAAGCAATGGCAGCAAGGCATAGCTGCTGGTGTTGATAATGGGATTCAGTTTCCCAGTCTGGATCTCAGTACTTCGCCATCGACAACCAGTTTCATTAGCAGCAAATCTAGTGGAACCATTAACAGTAGTAGCATTACTCTTGCATCAATGCCACACTCTGATGGGGTTAGCCCTCATCAGTCTGCAGCGATGGAAACTGCCTTAGAAAGGCAACCTGTCGGAGAATCAAGAACATGCAATGGTCATGATTCGGAGACAGCTCATAGAGATCAGTCTTCTAATCAATTCGGGTATAGCATTATCAGGTTGATTTCTTTTACATAATTTTGGTTGCTTGTTCAGAGTCATATTTTTTGTTCTGAAGTTGCCAAGTAAGTGAATGAGTGTGGTATATTCTTTGAACCGCGGCATAATCAAGTATCCTGGTACCTGAAATCATTGCAGGCAATTTCCTTGATATGCTTGATTTTTGACATCAGGTGCATTTTTCAGTGAGGACACTTTCCTTAAATTAAGTGAAAGGCATTCTAGTACAGATGCCATGTCATTTAAGTTCACCATGAGCTTGTGCCAACTCAATGGCCTGGTTTATGGCTGCTCCATGGATATTGCACATGGCTGACTTGATAACTTTTTTCTTTTGCACCTTTTCAATTCAGTGAGTTGATATTATAATGTTGCAGCTACTTAATTGTTGCTTATGTTTTCTGAGTCCAGGAATAGTGATGATGAAGATGAATTTGGAGTTTACCGGTTAGATTCTAAAACGAGGCATTTTCCTCATCTTAATGGTTACTATGGTCACATGCAGTTTGATGAGATTGACAATGAATATGGATCACGTAAAGTGCATCCTGATGCTGAGGCTGTTGATTCAAAAAGCATTAGTAGGTTGACATTACAAAATAGTTTAGATTTTCATTCCCAGGCTTCTGAAGAAGTCCAACAGATTACCCAAAAAGAAGGTGGACATGACGGTGGTGATGAATGTGAAGCGCCTTCATCTTTAATTGCAGCAGAAGATGTTGATGCTGAACCGGTGGACTTTGAGAACAATGGAGTTCTATGGCTTCCACCTGAACCTGAAGATGAAGAAGATGACCGTGAAGTGCTTCTGTTTGATGATGACGATGACGGGGATGCTGCTGGAGAGTGGGGCTATCTACGTGCTTCAGGCAGTTTTGGAAGTGGGGAATTCCGAAGTAGGGAAAAGTCAAATGAGGAGCACAAGAGGGCCATGAAGAATGTAGTTGATGGACATTTTAGGGCTTTAGTTGCTCAGCTTTTGCAGGTTGAGAATCTCTTTGTAGGTGATGAAGACGACAAAGAGAGTTGGTTAGAAATAATTACATCTCTGTCCTGGGAGGCTGCTTCAATGTTAAAGCCTGATATGAGTAAGGGTGGGGGAATGGACCCAGGAGGATACGTGAAAGTAAAATGTATAGCTTCTGGGCGTCGTAGTGAGAGGTAAGGTCTTTGAACTTCCAAGTAATTATTTCCGCATTGTGCTATTCAGCTTAGGCACTTGGAAAGTTTTGATGGAGTTGGTGTGCAGCCTAAGTTTTGTTATCTTACATTACTTTTCAGAAGCGTTTGTTAGAGCTCTGTTAAGATACTTGATTAAGTTACATGTGAATGGTATAGACTACTAAATTGTACTTAAAACAACCTCAGTCTTGGTGCCTGTCACTGGTGCTTTTATCATTTAGTTAAGTATAATTTAAACTGATCTTTGAGCTTCTGCCTCTCTCTGAGTTGTTTATCAGATTAAGAAAGTGCTCATGCTATCATTTTAAATTCCTCATTTGTTTGAAGACTTTCTTTTCAGTATGGTGGTGAAAGGAGTTGTTTGTAAGAAGAATGTTGCTCACAGAAGGATGACATCAAAGATAGAGAAACCTCGCATACTAATCCTCGGAGGAGCTCTTGAATACCAGAGGGTTTCTAATCTCTTGTCAAGTTTTGATACGCTGTTGCAGCAGGTTAGTTCTATAACCACCATTCTCGTGTTGCAAGTCAGAGACGGACTGTCTATTACATTGTTAGCATAATGTGATCTTTTCTCCATGAGTATTCTTAAATCCTGGAGGTATCATTCTTAAGGAATTGTACCCTTTTCCAGGAAATGGATCATCTGAAGATGGCTGTAGCAAAAATTGATTCCCACAATCCTGATGTTCTCCTGGTGGAGAAATCTGTTTCTCGTTATGCACAAGAGTATCTTCTTGCAAAGGACATATCACTTGTTTTAAATGTCAAAAGACCACTTCTAGAGCGCATAGCTCGCTGCACAGGTTGTCAGATTGTACCTTCAATCGACCATCTCTCATCTCAAAATTTGGGATACTGTGACATGTTCCATGTTAAGAGGTTTCTAGAAGAGCATGGCACAGCTGGACAGAGTGGAAAAAAGCTGGTGAAAACATTGATGTATTTTGAAGGATGTCCAAAGCCACTTGGTTGCACTGTAAGTAATTACACTAATTTAAGATTGGTGCATGTCTAGATGGATGGGTTTGTGAAGGTCTTTCACTTAATTTTAGATAGATTCTGATAAAAGTCTCGGATACTGATTTTCTTCCTTGACATTGATGACTTGAAAATTTGTCAGATTCCATGTGGCTATAAATTAATATTATCCTCCTACTTCAGCCTGCAGAATTTCAATTTCGGGTCTCCAGTTTCTTTGAAGTGTTCAAGTTTGAATTGATATTATACTTATTGGACTTCTTTGAAATTAGTTGATATGTTGCCATGGATGTAAATACTTGCTTGATTTTGTCTCTTTCAGGTACTACTTCGAGGTGCCAATGGCGATGAATTGAAAAAGGTAAAACATGTTGTGCAGTATGGAGTTTTCGCAGCTTATCACCTGGCCTTGGAAACATCTTTTCTTGCTGATGAAGGAGCCTCTCTGCCAGAGCTACCATTGCATTCTCCAATTACTGTGGCACTTCCAGATAAACCATCTACTATTGAGAGATCCATCTCAACAATACCTGGTTTTACTGCCCCAAGTAATGAACATACTATTGGACATCATTCTGAAGTTGAACCGCAAAGGTCAATTAGCCTGCCCATTCCAGAACAGTTCAAGGCCACAAGTTTGTTTGGTCATGAGATGAATTCTCCGAATTGCTCTAGCTCAAATGCTGCTGTTGTGTCTCATTCCATAAAGCAGACTGTCACATCTGCTGGGCAGATTCTTTCAAAAACTTCATCATGTGAGCCCTCTCCTTGTCTTTCTTTGGAGGACAAGATTACGGGGAATTTGACTGAGTCTACTGGTGTAAAAGCATCTATGGCCAATGACATTCAGCATGCTTCAGGAGATCCTATCATTCCTAATGGTTTTATGCCTTCAATACCACCGGTTATAGGCGTTGTGGCCGATGATGTGCTGAATGATTGTGATGGACTTGATAGAACTCAAAATAATCTAGATCTGTCTTCATCGCAGCTAAATATAAAGCAAGTTCTTGAGGAACCAGTTTCTTCAAAGGAAGAGTTTCCTCCTTCCCCTTCTGACCACCAAAGCATTTTGGTTACCTTATCATCTAGATGTGTCTGGAAAGGGACTGTTTGTGAAAGGTCCCATCTCTTTCGGATCAAGTACTATGGAAACTTTGACAAACCATTGGGACGATTTTTACGAGATCATTTATTTGATCATGTACTAATATCTATCTTAAGCCTTGCTAAAAACCAATGCATGCTGGTGTTTTAATTTTCTGATTGGAATGCCTTGGATATTTTACTGTGACTAAGGCTCTTTTCTTTTCTTTTTAGAGTTACAGATGCCGCTCATGTGAGATGCCTTCAGAAGCGCATGTTCAGTGTTATACCCATCGACAAGGCACCCTTACAATTGCTGTGAAGAAGCTGCCAGAGTTTCTTTTACCAGGTGAAAAGGAAGGAAAGATTTGGATGTGGCACAGGTGCCTTAAGTGTCCACGAACCAATGGTTTCCCTCCTGCAACTCGAAGAGTAGTGATGTCTGATGCTGCTTGGGGATTGTCTTTTGGAAAGTTTCTTGAGCTCAGTTTTTCAAACCATGCAGCTGCTAGCAGGGTAGCAAGCTGTGGCCACTCTTTACACAGAGACTGTTTGCGATTTTATGGGTAAAAAATTCATTCCTTTTATTGTCCTTGGTTTCCAGGAGCTATAATGTTTTTTTGACTCTTCCTGCAAAGCTTAATATTCAAGTATGGTGGGCCATAAAATTTTATCTATTATATATTCCTGATGAAGTTGAAATAAAATTTAGGCAGTGCATGTACTTGGTTCTATGAGCACCTATCTCATTAGTAAAAATCTAGGCTATTCATTTGTTTGAAAATTTTTGGACAACTTGTGTCTTTTCATGCAATGTTCCTGAAATACCTGCTAGATGAACTTTTTATGTGTGATGGGTAGAGTATTTGTCTTCTGCTTTCCTTTGAATTCCTTGATGATGGTCATGGCTTTGCAGATTTGGGCAAATGGTTGCTTGTTTCCGTTATGCATCAATTGATGTTCACTCAGTCTATCTTCCTCCTCCAAAACTTGATTTCAACTTCGAGAATCAAGAATGGGTACAACAAGAACTGAATGAGGTACAAAAGCATGCTTTTGGGTATTTTAGTATCCCAAATTGATCTATCTTCACTCGCTGTAATTGAACAAATTTTGGTCAGGTGGTTGGCCGGGCTGAGCTTTTGTTTTCTGAGGTACTAAATGCTCTCCGTCTTTTGGTGGAGAAAAATTTTGGTCCAGGCTTGCCAAGCAGTGGCAAAAAAGCACCAGAATCAAGGCATCAAATGGCAGATTTAGAAGCAATGTTGCAGAAGGAAAAGGTGGAATTTGAGGTAAGCACTCATTTTTCATTCTTATATTTAGCCTTTTCTTTTCTTTCTTGCTGAAGTATGTTTGCTTCTCGAAGAAGCAAAGACTTTTTCTGCACTCATGGATTCAGTCAGCAATGATGACTCATGGTTAGATGTATCCATCTTGTGTTCTGCTTCTTATTTTCTCTTTGCAATGTTGATTGGGATATAAATTTCCTCTTATTGGCTAGTCTATTTTGACTTTGTTGTTCATTTACTTCAGTTTGGTTAAAAAAAAATGTTAAATTTTATACGTGGGGCATAATATCAACTATGTGAAAAGGATAATCTTCTTCATTAGATTTGAAGAAGTTTTGTCATCTGATGCATTAAATTGTATTTTTTTCACAAATTGATAGAGCTTAGAGCCTTGTTGTTTGAACATTACTGAATACTGTCACTTTGACTATGTTCTTCACTTTAGAACATCTATTTAATATTTGCTTCTATAACAGACTTTATGTCTTTTCAGGATGCCCTTAATAAAATTCTGAATA
Organism: Coffea arabica; assembly: GCF_036785885.1. Lineage (NCBI taxonomy): Eukaryota > Viridiplantae > Streptophyta > Magnoliopsida > Gentianales > Rubiaceae > Coffea > Coffea arabica. The sequence continues at coordinate 691,529 of NC_092317.1, read as the reverse complement.
AGGAGGCTAGGAAGGGCCAACCCGCGGTTGATATTCTTGAAATCAATCGATTGCGTAGACAACTACTCTTTCAATCTTATATGTGGGACCACAGGCTGATATATGTAGCCAGTTCAGATAACATTTGTCAGCGTGAGATGGCAGTTGCCAATTCAGCTCCTGATGTGAGACCCAATGAGGAGATATGTGATTTAAATGTTTCTGTTAGACCAGGCCAGGGTTTCGACAGTTCTAATTTGGCTTCTCCTGATGTAAATCTAGATGAAAGTCATCATCATGGGGTTAGCGGTGGTGAGTATCCTCCTGAATTTATTTGTGATCATGGAGTTGGTGGCTTGAAAAATCCCGCTGTACTTGGTCATCAGGAAACTGACGGTTCAAATCCTAATAGTGTAAAAGGAAATCTGTCATTTCCTTCTAGCGTGACAGACATTCATGATGAATCTGTTTCTTTAGAGTCTAATGTAAGTGTTCATGGCGTCCTTTCTGATGGGCAGTTTCCAGTTATGGTGAGTCTGTCAGAGACACTTGATGCTGCTTGGACTGGTGAAACTAATCCTGGTCTGGGGTTATCAATGGATGATATGCATAAAGTTTCTGATACAGCTTCATTGGATTCATCGACTACTGGAGGAGCTGCAGAAATGTTGGACACAGAGGGCCATGGTGAGGAACTGACTGGCGCTAAAATTGTGCCATCTCCTTTTTTGTCCTCCAGAGTTTCTGATAATGTGGAAGATACTGTCAGCTGGCTAGGTCTTCCCTTCATAAGCTTCTATCGCTCATTGAATAAAAACTTTTTAGGTAATAATCAGAAATTGGACACGCTGTCTGAGTATAATCCTGTCTATATCTCCTCATTCAGACAGTTGGAACTTCAAGGTGGGGCCAGGTTGCTCTTACCTGTTGGGTTTAATGACACAGTGGTTCCAGTTTATGATGATGAGCCTACGAGTGTTATAGCTTATGTCCTGGCTTCCCCCGATTATTTGGTCCAACTGTCTGATGATCTTGAGAGACTGAAGGACATGGCAGACTTAACATCATCTCTGTCCTTTGACTCGGGGAGTTTTCAATCTTTTCACTCGATGGACGAAATAGCCTTGGAACCTTATAGAAGTCTTGGTTCTGCAGATGAAAGTATCTTATCCATGTCCAGTACTCGTAGCTCCTCGGTGTTGGATCCTTTTTCTTACACAAAAGCTATGCACGCCAGAGTGTCTTTGACAGATGATGGACCCCTTGGGAAGGTGAAATATACTGTGACCTGTTACTACGCTAAGCGTTTTGAAGCTTTGAGGAGGATTTGTTGCCCATCTGAGATTGACTTCATAAGATCTCTTAGCCGCTGTAAGAAATGGGGAGCCCAGGGTGGCAAGAGTAATGTCTTTTTTGCCAAAACCTTGGATGATAGGTTTATTATTAAACAAGTCACTAAGACTGAGCTGGAATCTTTCATAAAGTTTGCTCCTGGATATTTCAAGTATCTTTCTGAATCTATTGGTTCAGGAAGCCCTACATGTCTGGCAAAGATACTTGGGATTTATCAGGTACTTCTAGGGACTGAATTTGAGTTGGTAGAAGTAGGAGTTTAATAAATTACGAATGAAAGTAAATTTGGAATTTAAAGGCTTATTTTTTAAACTCTTACAGTGATCGTAGTAATAGTATGGTTTGCAGAAAGCAACCTTCACATAGGTAGGCATCAGAACGCTTGCAAGATGCTAGTTTTACTTACGTCTGTCCATTTTATGAAATAAAACCCTCATCTGGTGTGTGTTAAGGATAGGTTTTACTACTAGGCCAATATCCTTGGAATTCTAGTTTGATGTCTAGTGCTTTCTTAAACTAGGCCAAGATCCATGGATTGTACTTTGACTTCTATCACTTTCTTATACTCTGCTAGAAAATAAATGTTGTATTTGGATATCACTTGTAGGTTCTTGTCCTTTCCCCTCATTTTTGGTTCGGTGAAGCATTTTTCTGAACCCCCAATAATTGTTATTTTTGCCTTCTTGGAACTTATTATATTGTCATTTCCTTGATTGCTGAAGGTTACGTCGAAGCATGTTAAGGGGGGAAAGGAATTAAAGATGGATGTTCTTGTTATGGAGAACCTTCTTTTTGGGAGAAACTTGACACGGCTTTATGATCTAAAAGGATCTTCCAGATCTCGATATAATCCGGATTCCAGTGGAAGTAACAAGGTTTTGCTGGATCAGAACTTGATTGAAGCAATGCCAACTTCTCCTATATTTGTTGGAAACAAGGCAAAGAGGTTGCTTGAAAGAGCAGTTTGGAATGATACTGCATTCCTTGCAGTAAGTTTCCAACTTTCTCTAACGGCTTAGTCAGTAAACGTGTAACATGTCAGACATATGACATATGGTAGCATATAAATTGTCTCTTGAAGAGAATCTCCGAACTTGGCTTTTTTGACCACTTTAGGTGCGCTAATATATACTCCATCTTTTGTTTTTGTGTGAACTGTTGATGATTAACTATCTCTGATCAGCTAGGTTGCCCTATGTACAATAATTTGAGCTTAGCTCATGAAAATTTGGTTTATCTTCCCATGAAAACTTTTTTTTTGGTGGGGGGGGGGGGGTGGGTGGCGCTGTATGAGTGAGTGTTGTGTTTGTGTCAATTTTCACATGGCGTGTCCTTCGCGTTGCATTTCCTGGGTCTTTTTTCCCTGATAGATGCATGTTATCACTACTGACGATCTGATTACTTTTGCAGTCAATTGATGTAATGGACTATTCATTGTTGGTTGGTGTTGATCAAGAGAAGCATGAACTTGTTCTTGGGATTATCGACTTCATGCGGCAGTATACATGGGACAAGCACTTGGAAACATGGGTGAAGGCGTCTGGAATCCTTGGGGGTCCAAAAAACACACCACCAACAGTAATCTCACCTAAGCAATACAAAAAGAGGTTTAGAAAAGCAATGACAACCTATTTTCTGATGGTTCCAGATCAATGGTCTCCGCCTACTATAGTTCCCAGCAAGTCTCAGAATGATTTATCTGAGAACTTGCAGGGTGGAGGTGCTGCTCAGTGATCAAGTAAATTGGCCAATCTGTACATGTGAAGATATATTTTTGGGAGCATGCTCCTGCATTATTCTTCTAGTTCATAAATGGTGCTTTTGCCATTTCGAATTCTTTTGGAGGGAACTTCCAAATACCTTCTTTAACAGCAGAATTCATGATTGTTTATCAATGGCTGAAGAACTTGGCTTTATTACCTGGGAAATGCTCAGCAGTATAAAAAGTAGAGTGACCTTTTCTTGAAATGATTTTGTAAAATGGTTTTTGGTACTTTTTTTTTTCTTTCATTTTGTATTTAGAATTTAAGATGTAAATCCATTTTGATCATGCAATTGCAATTTTGTGTAACATATTAACTCATCGCGGTTTCTTATTTTTCCCTTGTGCGTGCTTGAAGTTTATCACAATGCGTTGGCTTCCTGGATGAAGGACGAAAAATGATGGCTAATCACAGAATACATGTCCATATCCCTTGAAGAAGACTCGTAGGTGATGTGTCCTCTCCTCTGGGTTTGATGTTCTTGTCTGATAATAGTACTTGTTTTGAGAATTCTGCAGTACCTGAATGGGTCAAATATTCAGATTTCTTGGTTGTTTTAGATTGGAGATGAGGTGGTCTGAAATCTGAATGATTTTGTGCTGCTCCATTTAGAGATGTTGCACTAATCTGTTCCAGCATTTAGCATTCTCGAAATTAGTTTTGATTTTCATTGAGATAGGGCTCTTAGTGGTGAGCATATTAACAGTTAGAACTCATTAATAGGTGCAGTTTTCCTCCATATTCGAGTGCTATTCTCAGTCTCTCTGTTTTATATTTGTCTTTCTAGTGACATGTTGAAAGAAGCTAGTTGTGGATATCAGAGAGTTCTACAACAGCACGGTCATTACGAGTTGCCGTGGTCATTCTTCCTGTCTCGAAAAAGGCTTTTCCTTTCCTAAACAAATAATGATGGATTCCGTTTGGATGGAGCAGTATTAATTTTTTAAAAAAAAAAAAAAAAAGAGAAAACCTCAAGAGTCTTTTTTGAACAGGTTTTTCAATCAAAGAAATTTTTTTGTTGTTGTTTTAAATCTCGAATGAATATATGGTACTACCAGAGAAAGTGCCATGATTATTATTTTCAAATAAGTTTTTCCATCTCTTCTTATGCATATCTCTTGATTAGCAGTAAGTAGTAACCAACTTCTGGGTGCCAACTGGTGGTCTGTTATCTCGGTGTCTTGTTTAATCTTTTTCCCTCGATTGAATGCTACCTGTGAATAATCAATACTCAGCTGGCGATATAGGTGAGAATGACGATGGAAACAAAGCACGATCAGGGATAAAAACTGGCCTAGATGACCCTTTCTGATGTGCAGAGAGTGACAAAGGAAATCCTTATCAGTATGGCGTGTAGGTATGGCGTTTTGGGATCGAGGATGCAGGGGAAGGGACATAAAATAAATAGATATTGTAAATACCAACGAGGAGGGTCGAATTATTAGGTTATACCAGCTGCTAATACCATGGTGGCCGTGATATTGAAAGGCCAACATTCTATCTTTACAACAAAACAGACCATCCAGAATTTGTTGATCTTTGCTCGGTCAGTTTCATCGTACATAACCCAAGGATCAATTGGGTGCAAGACTGTATATACAAGTATTATGTTTTATGCAGAAACTGAGGATTGAGCAGAAGAATGAGATGAAGGAAGCAGCCATCGATTATTACAGTCCGGATTGATGCTGTTGCCTCGCCGCGGCACCGTGTCCTGTCTCAGCCTTTGCCTAATTACGTCTTGTCACTGTCCACCACTTGAAGCAAACTTCTTTCCAGTAGGTCAATGATCTCTGCTTCTCTGCAAGCCAAACATTATTAAAAAAAAAAGAAGCAATCTTTAGTCACCACTCACACTACTCACAACCTAGCAAGAGGTGATGAGTCACTTTTTAAAACTAGTAGCAAGATGTACGTTAACCCCGGGAGAAAGGGTTGTTTTTTGTAGGAGAATCTGTGGTCTATTTCTTACCGTGTACCTTTGATTAATAGCAGTGAATCTTGAAGAAAGATGGTGTAGACGAGGACCTTCATCGATTCCTTCACATGTTATCTCCCCATTTTCTTCTCTGTAACAGACGATTCCATTGGATGGATCCTCAAAAACCTGAAACAGTCAAATCTATTAGCGTACAAAACCAAGTAGTCCTTGTCTTACCATACATACTTTTAAATTGTCAATCAGCCGGAGAGGAAATGAAGATGATTACCTTGTTTCTTGTAGGTGATCTGATCGGAAAGGGAGTTGTGCTAATACTACTTCCAGTGCTGTTGACTGATATGTGATTCTCTGCACTCATCATCACTATGCTCGCGGGCTTTCTGGAAGCAGGATCTTGGATGATGATGGGAGCAGAAACAGAAATCGAGTATCTCACAGCCATTAATTGATTCTCTAGCTATAAGCTATGTGGTGGAGTGGAGTACCAGAAAGAACTTTTACTAGCATATACTAATGCTACTATGTGATGAACAAAACAAGGAGATGCTGAATTGATGATCGCTTGCACTTTTCCTTTTGCTAGCTAATTATGGAATTTCCATTAACTACAAGGTTTATTATAGGCCATACAGAACAATATCCGACGTGTATATACTTGCACTGTTTGATTGCTTACAATAATGTTCCTCTTTTTATTTTCCGGGTCATCATTAGGCCATGTAAGGAAAGAGCTCGTAGGGGGGGTGATGTATCGTATTATAGTAAGATAAATTAGGCCATTTAGCTGCTAATGTCTAATCAGTTGATCTCAGCATTAGTGGATTACTTTAGGTAAAACCTGCGTGTTGGTGGGCTCCATTTTAGCTTATCTTCAAACTGTTGATGCTGCTGCTGTCATCCAGTCAGTTGACGCCAACATGATGATTTTCAATTTCATTTGAGCCCCCATTCGTATTTTCTAAGGGTGGTAAGCATGCCGGTAATCAAGAATTAGTCCAACAATAGTTGTATAATATGATATGTCAGAGCCAAAAAAAAAAAAAGAATTTCCATTCAGGGGATGGATGCCATACCCTGTTTTGTCTTGTATTTCCATTCAGGGGTCGATTTTGGCTTATAAACATTGGAGAAAAACCTCATATATATATATATATATATATATGTGTGTGTGTGTGTGTGTCTGTGTGTGATATAACTCTTGAAAAAATAAACTTTTTTAGAGAAAAAAATATATATAACTCTCCAATTAGATATCAACCAGGCTAAGGCTCTAAGCTAAGCGCTGAGCAGGAGACATGCACACTGTTCAGATGGCATGATGAATGAAGTCGACGTTTCGGGTTCAGGTACTCGTGACTGGTGATAAGAGGAAGACTCGGACGTGACAGTTTGTTCCCCAATTTCTTTTTGTTCCTTCGGCAAAAGAACTGGGAAAAAATATACTACTATAACATAGTAATTAATATCTTGACACGAACACAAAACAATTAGCTGAAGCATCTAATTTTGGATTTGTTGGATGTGGGCCTGAAATGACCTGGTTTCTTGTTTTAAAGAAATTCGTGGTGCCATCAAAATCAAGCGACGACTTTCCTGAGGCCAACATGCCGTAGTATTCAAGGACTGCTGCTTGATTGTTACCTTCTCCAGGAGGAATTTGGACTCTCGGGAGGAGTATTATAATACTACGATCACTGGTTGAAACAAGAAACAGGCGAGGAATGAGATTTGAGAAGCGAAAAAAAAAAAAAAGAGAAAGGGATTAGAACTCAAAAAAATCTTGAATTCCATTCATCCTAGCTTGATTGCTTGCTTCCTTTGACATAAATTGTTATATATGGGCAGTTGGCAGGAGGGATCAGCAGGTTCAACAACTGAGATGATCCGGTCCGAAGATCACAAAGCTGATCCAATTCGTGGTACGAGTTGCTCGAATCAAACATTCTATGCTCAAAACAAACCAACATTATTATTATTGTTAGTCGCGTCGCGCATTAGGGGACGCCTACTGCACTGTTGCCTGAATGTGGTGGCAACATCCAACATAGCAAGCAATCAAGCAATATGTATAGTAAATACCAGTAGTTCTATATTGGTCCCAAACTCCGGCGAGCAACAATAAGACAGGTGCTTCTGTTGATTGTGCGGAGCATATTCAGTGATTAAAGCGCGTGTTGCAAAATTGAGGAAGGAATATTAGTGTGCTACTTCAACTGTTTCACAAATAATTATGCGGCTGTGGTTTCCTGTTTTCCGATCACAAGTTGTAGACTTATTGAGCAATTAGGCCCGAATGCTGACTAATTCTATGTTTAATGCTCTATTGCATCAATCCCACAAAAAAAAAAATGCATTATTGCAAGTGCAGGTCTGCACGCTACACTAGTGAACCCAACGCCACGCGCACGCCTTGTATCCTTATCTATATCTATATAAATTTGAGAAGGGATTTTTAGCAACAAGCCTTCACAACCCTTCCCACTCTCAACTCTATTTTCCTAGCATTTTATATTTAATTTATTTCGTAAAAAATATCATGGGCACATCACATCCCCACGTTTAACTCCAACTAACACTCCCACGTTCTCTCAACCAAAAATTTAACTTCCACTTACATTACTCTAACACTCCTACGTTCCCTCACACAAAAATGTAACTTCCACTTACATTAAAACTCTTTCCACTACTAATGGTTGTGGTACCACTACTCCAACTGCCACGGAGATATAATGTACTTGGTACTTATCCCCTACTTCAACGGCACATGATCTTTTCCAACTCCCACGGAGCAACAATATACTTGGTATTACTTTTGGGAATTACTCTTACAATTTCACTCCACATCCCCCTTTCCACTATAATTAAAACCCTTCCAATCAACTTCCTTCTTGACCCTCTCAAATTAACTTCACAATGGAACATGGCCATTTACAAGCATGTCAGCAACGCATAAATTTCAAACTCGCAATATTGCAAAGGAGGAAACATCTGCTAACAAAACGAAAAGGACGCCGCAACGGTCCCACACAAGAATTGGAACAGTTCCAACAACTTTGCGTCAGCGAAAGAGAAATCTCACATCAACTACGATGGATAAAATCTCGACTAAACCGACTCAAACGCCGCGCCAAACAAATTAGAAGTTTCGGTACTATTTATTCTTTTAATCTTGATATTTTCATTGTATTTTCAATTATTAATAATATTCTCAATATTATAATATTATTGTTGTTTCTATACTAATCCTTGCTGGCTCAATCAACAAAGTATGGTACTATGGCTTTTATGTGAGTTTAGGCATTTAGACATATAGTTCTCATTGTATTAGTAATTAATCAGATTAGTACCGGAACATGGTCATAGCTTTGATTAGGGAAAACGTTATTGATTATTCTTTCAGAACCTTCAAAAACGTTACTGATTAGGGAAAACCTTCAAAATCCATAATTGATTATTCTTTCAAATTCAACATTGTGCAGAAACCCATACTAATATTTATAAAAGGTGTTTCCATTGTTGAGAATGGAACTTTTACTATGTCCTTTCATATATGCCCTTAAATATCGTCATTTGCTGTTCATAAAACTTCTTACTTTACTCGATGTGAGCTTTTCGCAAGCAAGGATAATTTTGTGTTGAATTACAAGAGGCGCGGTGGGGTAGATTGCGTCGAACATGGCACGGGAGTGCTCCTGTTCTTCTGTGCAAATTCCTACGTAAATTGTAAATCGTTTGGGTTTACGTAAATTGTAAATCGTTTGGGTTTATTGCAAAATGCTTAATCCTTCGTGACTGATCGGGGGGAACACTTAGTTGTTGGGTTTAGGAACGTTCTAAGCCAGTTATGGTATGACATGACTAATTCGGGTTCTCTAGGCTTTCCTAATCCATTTCATGGACCAGGTAATTCTTAAATATGATACTTGATAACAAGAGGGCTTAAGAAATAGGAATAGGACGACTCTTGATCAGAAGGTTGGTAATCTGATTTGTGTTTGTTGAGTTATTGTGCAGCCGAGTGAAAACTGGAGTAGGATTGAGCCAGTAAAGTATACTTGAGCCAATTGGCAGATTAAGAGAACTACCAATTGGCATTACCCCGTTTGTGCCTGGAGCAAGAAAGGACGCTTCACCATGTAATAAAGAGTCAATATTACTTGAAAACTTAAAAGCTGGGAATTCGGTTGACAGTCATGCAACTATGTCCAAGTTTCATTAGTAATCTACAATGTACAGTTCAGGGCTATAGGTAAATGAGCATATTACAATCATCAAGAACCAATAGCTTCCCATACAACCGATTTTTGGACGAAGAGCATCTGCCCATCCGAAGCATCTTTTAGAAATCTTACTTATGGTAGGAATGAGGTGCTAAAAAAATGTAAAATTCATGTCACATCTGCACGGGCACAATCCAGAATGACATGGTTTCCATTGTTTATAAGAATCAAGTTAGAAGTTTCGCCACTATTTATTCTTTAAACAGTGGTATTTTCATTATATTTAGAATTATTAATAATATTTCTAATATTATAATATTATTATTGTTTTCATTGTTTATAAGAACCAAGTCGGTATTATCTATTCTTTACATATTGCCATTTTCATTATAATTGCAATTATTAATAATATTCCCAATATTATAATATTATTGTTGTTTCCATTGTTTATAAGAATCAAGTTAGAAGTTACGGTACTTATTCTTTAAATATTGGTGTTTCCATTGTTATTTCAATTATTAATAATATTCTCAATATTATATTATTATTGTTGTTTTGATTGTTTATAAGAATCAAGTTAGAAATTTCGGTATTATGTATTCTTTATAATTTGGCATTTTTATTGTACTTCTAAGTATTAATACAATTCCGAATATTATAATATTATTGTTGTTTTCATTGTTAATAAGAATGTGGAAAGAGTACCAATTGCTTATAAGCACTTTAATAAATCCTACCGAAAGCTCCCCAATTGCTTTGTTAATATGTTACATGTTACGAAATAGTACTAAAACCTATTATTGCATATGCAGTAGTCAATCATAATGAATAGAATCACTACAATGTTATCTAATATCAAAGGTTCACATAAATATATTGTCATTTTTACTACCAAAATTGACAATTTGTTTGGTTTTATAATTAACATAATAAAAAATATATTTTACTATTCTAAATGTTAAATTACATACGGGTCCGTTTGGATTAGCTGTTTTTGGGGTTGTTTTTCAAAAACAACACTATAGCATTTCGTTTTTGAAATACAAGTATGTTTGGATTAGTTGTTTTTTAAAAACTATATGAAAAACTTTTACAGTAGAAATTTTTTGGATTATTTTTAGAGGTATTTTTAAAACATATTTTTGAGTATTTTTATAATTTATAATTTTTATATTTTTATATTTACATACATTTATGCATTTATAATACATTTATAAATAACTATATTTATATAAAAATATATAAATGTATTATAAATGTATTATATTATATACAATACATAATATAAATATATTTATAAATGTATAAATGTATATTATTATAAATGTATAAATTAAAAATGAATATTATATAAATGTATAAATTGTAAATTATCAATTACATATTTTAATATAAATATACATTTATGCATTTATAATACAATTATCAATATTTATAAATAAATATATTTATATATTTATATAAAAATATTTAAATGTATTATATTATATACAATACCTACACAGTTGGTAAGTTTTACAAATACCAAAATATTAAATTATTAATAATATTTCATACCCTTACGAATATGTATTTGAAAATTTTGCAGGTTTGAGAATGATAAATGTGCTCAGAAATTAGTGACGTGGTTGCGGTCATGCAATTTTACAATGTCCCAAGCATTGTTGATATCAAATGCTAAGAGAATATGGATATCCGAATATGCAGTTATACCTACGGTACAATTGCTCTCAATTAATTAAGTAATGAACAAGTATCTACATGTAGTTTCGAATTAATAATTGTAATCTATAATTGTTTGGATGGTTTTAGGTTAAATATTTCGGATACTTGCTTACATTCAAAGTATCAACCTAGACAATATGTTCCATGAGTTATGCAAAAATTGTGGCCAACCATGTCAATCTCATTTTGAAAAAATGGTGTGTATCAATTGTAATGACGTAGTCGACACTATTGTCAGGTAATTATTTTCATATATTTTGAACTTTAATATAATTTGTTGCATCATACATCACAATTTCTTCTTAACAGATACAATGTTAACATAGAAGTTAGAGATTCCAGTGGTACCTTATACCTCGCTCTTCAAGACAGGCATGCACGATTCATGTTTCGTTGTGATGATTCTTATCTTAGAGATTTAAAAACAAAGGTATGCATTATTTATATGTATATTTTTTTACACAATATTATTTACAAACTGTTTAAAACAAAAGTTAATTTTGAACTATGTATGCTTTTAATTGTCGGAAAAATGGAGGTGCATTGTTCGACCAACACATTAATTCATGCAAAAATCGTGCATTCTCATTTATAGTGCGAACTCCACAAAAACCAATAGAATTAATTAAACCCCCAATACTGACGTTCGTACTCAGAGTTGATTGGTGTGAAGAATGTTCACACCTTCGTAGAAGATTATCAAATCAAAGGCAAAATGTCTGTAAGTATTTCATTCGCTTATCGAATTAAATATTCAATTATATTTAATTGGACCCTTATGTCGCTCAATTTATGATATAGATTTCAATTTTTTTCAGGATCCAACCTTCATCAAAGTGATCGTTTATAAATAATGGAGATGATTTTATCAATATTGAACTATTGTTACAAAGTTTCATTTTTTTAAATATACTTTAATGTGCTCATGATTATAATATTTTACTATTTTTAAATTCTTTCATAGATTGTAATTTTTTTAAATAATGTAAGTACCGTGCGTAGCACGGGTATTCACACTAGTAGTAATAAATAAACAAGTTAGTCTTCCTCCCACCTAAATAAAGGAGTTGCACGCAACCGTTTTTTACTTTGTTGGGTAAATGAATTGCATTTCATGGAGTAATACTATATTTGGATAGACACTTTTTTTAATCTTACAAAGTTTTCCAAATATTTTTTAATCCAAACAAACTCGCCACGTGGTTGGATAGCCATTATTTGCGTGTGTGTTTTGATAGGAGATTATTTTGAATAATTACTTTAAAATTTTTTTTGTGACGCAACGTTATTTCAAATAATTATTGTAATATTTTTTTTAAAATAATATGAGACAAAGAGATGTCTATAAAATAGAATGGTTGATTGAAAACATATTTTATAATGCAAGCAAATAATTTTTTACAAATAATGCCAACAGATAATGGGCGAGATTTAAAAAAGAGAGAGCGATAATGAAAATTTGAACCCATTAATATTTTACTTGCATCATAAATACATTTTTTTATTATACTAACTATATTTTCATTTCACATACATCACGTCACAGAAAAATACTACTATTAGTGGTGTTTTTCCAAACAATTATTCCAAACGGAGTAATTTTTTAAGTTCTGCAGCTGGGATTCTTCTCCTGTCTCCAACTTCGGGATACCTTCTCGACGTGGTTAGTCACTCGCTGGCAACAGAGACGCAGCACAGGTTACGCACGCTACGGAGTGTGTAGGTACGTACATGAAGTTTTCAATAATAGCATTTGATCATGTGGCCATCTCCGGTTGCTCAGCACTTGATTATCGTCTGTAATCTCGAAGCATCTCTTTGAACTCGTAGAAGGGTTCTATTCTAGTATTTGATTAGGATAAGACTGTTGAGTTTATAGGTAGCAATAAACAAGTGGTGTAAATGGTAATCCATGGACCAGCTTGCAAAATTATTGTTCTTTATCCGGAGACAGGCTGGCTGTAACTTTTGAGACAGTTGCAGCTTGCAACTGGCAATACCTTCTAAAACATCACCAAGTAAATACTAACAAGGATTAGGGAGGACTTATGAGGCGGATACAGATTAAAAAAATACTTAAATTCTTTTTCCCCCTATTATTTACTCTTTCTTTCTTAACTTGGCAAAGAAGGCCATGCATGTATCTCGTCTTCTCCTCTTTCTGGCTGACTGCATCTGAATTATGAGACTCCCAAAGCTCCCTCTGCCTTTTTAGGGTCACTTGCGTGGTAGCACGTGTCATCTTTCCTGGATTTTTGCAAGTTCACAAAAATCACCAGCGTAGTTTTTAGAATCGAATAACCTCCCAATAAAGTTTTATGTTGTTTACATTAATGTCCCCGTCCGTTAATATCAACCGCAAATGTGCCTCTGGTTTCGAGGGTGCCTCCCTATCAATAATGCTACAGAGATGATGAGAGGTTCTATACTTGTATCAAAATCAAAATGCAAGATGCGACAAACTGCAATAAATAAATCGAAAAAGCTAAAGGAACACAGGTCATCTTACTCTATATATATATATGTGTGTATATATGTATATGTATATATATGTAGAGAAAGAAACCAGATCAATCTAATTATTCTTCACCTCGAGGAAAGTCAATGAGAAACTTTTTTATTTTTTTCAGTAACGATAACGTTCATGTAATTTAATCTATTCTATTCTACAGGGAAGGAGAGATTAAAGAGATTATGTCGATAACATTCTTATAATCTAATCTATATATAAATGATTAACAGGTACATGGATTTGATCTGATTAAACTAATAAAGTGCTCTCACACCTTTTTAAAATTTTTTCACTTATAAGTGGGATTCACGCCCCAACTTGCAGCTAAAAAAAAAATAAATTACTAAATCCCTTCTCTTTTTAGTGGCTACTGAGCTTTGGCTCAGTGTGGTTTGCCGCACGAAATGAAGCAAAAATAGCTTGCACCACTCAATGCTGCCAACACACTTTGTCCTTTGGTCAGATACACCACTCTCTAGTACTCCTATATGCGAGTGTATTTTCATTTTCCTGGGGAAGCAAAGATCATCGTCCTGCGGTACATTTTAGTCATTGTGAACTGTACTTTACACACAAGCCCCCCACTGGTCAAAACTTTTTCCTACTTGAGTAGTCCTCTTCCCCTGTTACGCTTATTCATTTACACCAAACTGCCTCGGTCACTTTCCTATGGCAGGGACTTTTCTATCAAAGTTGATCCACATTCGTAAAGCCATCCAGCTCCCCAATGCCTCTTATTATATAGATTCCATTTCCAATAAGAGAGATTATAATACTAGAGAGCAGTAGAGGCTGGTCTCTTCTGCCTCCATAGTTGATAGTTATACCTCTACTCACTCATTCCTGGCTCAAAAACATGGATCTCAAAGGCCCCAAATACTATGAAGATCCACCGGTCTTCCCAGCTCAACAGGTGAAATATAAATGCATCCCATTCCCATTTGCACTTCCCTGCATTTCTTCTTTTCTTACCTCTTTTTCCGGACATGGGTTTTACTTGACAGTTTCTCTATTATTTCATGTGCATTATGGGTTTGTGACATTAGGAAGCAACACTAGTAGAGGGCAACAATTTTTTCTACAGCACGGGAACAGAGAACCCTTTTCTGGACCATGCAATCCACGAACCTCTGTGCAGACTCAATCTAAAGGAAACTTCTGATTTTGTCAAGTCATTTCCAATGAGTAGCAATGGAGCGGAGAGCCGAGGTTTCTTGGACGTGCCGGCTCAGAAAAGGAGAGACCTGGGACTGAGTTCGTTTTCAAAGAGGAATAATGCAGATGCCCCTCCCACACCAGGCAGGCCAATTTTTAGCTTTAGCGTTGGCAATTTGTCAAGAAAGAGTTTCCCTTCCAAGTGGGAAGATGCTGAGAAGTGGCTCATCAGTGGCAGCTCTTGCCATGACTCCCCTGCTCATTACCACGGCTCAAGGCCTCCGTTGCATCAGTTTTGCTCCTCAAAGATGTCCAAGCATTGCAGTAATGAGTTTAAGCCACAGCAGGCTCAGCCTGAGCCGGAGTTGTTTGCTGAAAAATCAAGGGTCATAATAGATGAAAAGGTCTCTACAGTTGTTACAAAAGCAGGCCTCCAGGGGCTTTTACCCCCTTTCGGCCATCATAACTCATCTGCTGGAGCTTTCAGTGAAGGGTCAGCCTCAGCTGCAGCAGCAGACGTACTGCTAAAAGGTCAAAAGCTTTTCTATAATCTTTACCCCATTGCCTTTGTGGTGTAATTGTTCCACTTATTGTGCACACAACAATTTGTATGCTCCTTTTTTTTATTTTGGCCTTGTAAAAGCCCAAGTGATGCGACTTTTGAAGCTTGGCTACAAATGCACTACTACTAATTAACAAGAGACAAGGTTTAATAGTTGCAAATTAAAAAGGTGTCTAAGTAAATATCCTATGGTGAAGGGGGAAAAACAAAAAAGAAAAAACTACTCGATTATGGTATTTCTTTTCCCAGCACACTTCGAAACTTAGGTATCCCGACCCAAACTTTGGTTAGTTTCGAGTTTTTGAGCCAGAGCAGAAATTGTAACGTGGATATGCACTCTTTCTTACTAATCTTTGGACAATCATTTGTTAATTTTGCTATGGCAGATAAGTTCACAAACGAGGCGGATCCTATTTTCCCCAGCTTTAAATGCTCAGAACCAATGAAAGAAGGATTTTTATTTGGAAGTGCTGCAGGAAAATCGACCAAAGATGCAGCAACAGAGGCAGTGAAGAATGAGGTCAAGCACAGGGACATTGGAACAGAAATGACTCCACTTGGGAGTTCTACCACTTCAAGATGCCATACTCCATTCAAAAGTACGTCGCCCGTGCGCCACAACACTCCTGCCGATAGGTCTGGTCCATTAGTCCTGTCGAATTCCAGTAGCACCACTACCATTGACATCACACAATTGCAAGAGTGCCATTTAGCCAAGTTGCAGTTTGGAACAGCGCCATTTGATTCTGTTACGTCGAATTGGAGCTCGAGGGAAGAGGAGGAAGAGGAAATATCAAAGAGCTTGAGGCATTTTGATCTAACCAATGACTGCAGGAAGAGTTTGTCCGAGTCCAAGGCTTATGCATGGGAAGAAGAAGAGAAGACCAAATGCTGCATTAGGTAAATTAAAGAGCCAAGTTTTTTTCTCAAGTCTATTTACACCCTCTTATATATCCAGAAATACAAATTGATTGTGCTAATATATCTTCAGGTACCAGAGGGAAGAAGCAAAGATTCAAGCTTGGGTGAACCTCCAAAGGGCAAAGGCAGAAGCTCAATCAAGAAAACTTGAGGTACCCTTTTGGCCTTTTCTTGGTTCCTCGTGGGATTCTTCTTGGATAGATAAGCATTATGCTCTGTGCCAAAATATACATGCATTTGAGATGTGAAAGCTGTGAATTGTTTGGTTTATTTTAAAACTGAAATCCCCCAGCCCAAAAACAGCTATAAAATTTTCATTCTTGCAAGAAGGCCAGATCAGTCATGCATCTTTCAAAGTATCATTATTGTTCCATATATGCAAGCAATACCTCGGAAACGTTGTGGAAATATGCATATGGGAACTTGGGTTCTGTACAGCATGGCCTCTGACGAAAGGAAAACTCGGTTAAGAATTCAAAATCTACTTCCCCCCAGTCCGAGACTATACGTATCTGTTAGTGTAATAAACATATAGAACGGCTGGATTATGTTGACTATAGTTTGGAGAATTTGTCAGGCTTGTTGCTGGATTGGTCTTCATCGAGCCACCCGCTGCTATAGAACACAATTTTTTTCCTCTGTGGTCCAAAACAAGTTTCTTTATTCAGCCATTTTTCTCATCCGGCGTGCATCACAGTCTTCCTTCTCTCTCGATGAGGGAGAAGAAAGCAGGATAATCCCTGTAGTATACTGCATAATTTTAGTTTTATATGGTTACGCGTAATGACCCCTACTTTGGGAAGTCCCAATTCCATGTGAGGGTGCAGCAGTGGCAAAATTCTAGATAAACTTTGTCACATTTGCATGAACTAATGGATAACATACTTGAGACTAAATTATTACTTGTCGATAAACAAGGCCAATAAAAATCAGTGCTTTGTCCATTTGACTGATCAAACCTTGGAATCCGTAATCAAGAATTTTTTGAATGCAAGCTTTCGTGCAGAGGACTTGCTAATTAGCCCTAGCAGAATATCTTAAGATTGGACTTTTTGTGGGCACTTGCAGTTTTTTTGTCTCAATCTGATGGTAATGATGTTGTCAGCATTGTTATCACTTGCACCTTTTTTTGTTTGTTTAACATGTGAACAAATACCAGATGAAAGTAGAGAAGATGAGATCAAATTTGGAGGAGAAATTGATGAAGAAGATGGCAATTGTCCATAGAAAAGCTGAGGAGTGGAGAACTGCTTCCAGGCTTCAACATTCTGAACAAATACAAAATGCCAATGAGCAAGCCCGGAAGATTACCAACCGCCAAACCTCATATATCACTAGAAACAATTCCTGTGGTTGCTTTCCCTGTAATAACCATCACATTTAGACAACTAGCAGGTAGGGTGGAAACAAGTCATGCGAGATCGTGCAGCAATTGTTACCTCAAGCACTCTTAGTAGATAAAAAAAACTTCCTTCCCCTAGCTCTTCCTTGCTACATAAACATCTCTCGTCTCAGTAAAAAGGACAGGGAAGGGTAATTATGTTGTGGATACATGAGAAATTATATGTTGGATTGAGTAAATTAACTTTGGATGTGGACTAGCATTTAGGTAGGTTCTATATGTTCTTGAAGTTGAAGCTGGTAGAATCCTAAATCCCATGAACCCAAGATTTTCCGAGCATTGCTTCGCTGCCTTGTCAGTGGTCCTGAACGTCACGGGTGCACAAATTCAAGAACATCTACCTACCTTTATGTTTATTGGTGGAGCATCTTTTATTTATTTAATCAAGAATAATCGAGACCCAGTGCTCCTGAATTTCACGGTTGAAACTCGAACCAAATCAATACCAACCCAGCATGAGTTACTCGTGTATCATCTATCAAACCGTGATAGTCTATACATTAATATATATCAGCTATCAAACTATCCCGTATACATTGACAATACTCGAAACATATATGTAAAGTGAAGATCAATTAGCTATCAGTATAATTACTAGTAGAAATTTTCAGCTATACATTCAGTTTTCTTCTCTCTTATATACTACTATAAGATTCTACAAATTATGCGTATGGTTTCCTAATTGGACGCAAAGATACCAGCATCCATCATAATGTGAGACATGTGAGGAGGGGAATCACATCACAGCATGCATGCATGCAGTAGTAGTAGCTGGTCGACAAAGAGCGCCATCCCCCACCCCCAAAGCCCCCATACGTACGTACGTTTCTTTTTGAATTTGGAGCGAGTGCTATCCATGGCTAACAAGCTGCTGACACCCCATTCCAATTTTCTGATTAGAGAAGGCAAAAAGCTTCCAAAATTGCTGAATCACCATGAGGCCCAAGAACACGTCTTTGCACCGTCAACTTTAGCTCTTGTCTTTTCATAAAGCTGCATACTGAAGAAACCATTCCTATCCCCAAATATATACTACTACTGCTAGTCTGCTACCACTAGAACAGTATGTAGTTTCCTCTCTCTCTCTCTCTCTCTCTCTAAGAGCAGTAAGCAGCGGTATTTGGTACACTGATAGGTTTGTCTTTCTTTATCGTCTCACGCTTTGGGTTTACAACTTTACAATGGTGAAAGCTCTGATGATGCGTCTGCTCAATTCACCAATGTTTTGTATTTGTTTACGCTGACCAAAAAAAAAAAACATAACACGGCTCGCCCTTTATACGATTGAACCTCTCTAACCTATATACATAGTCGCAAAAGTTGTGCAAAAAATGACTTCTTGTAAAAATGTATTCGGCTCGTCCACCCACAACAATAATCGACCAAGCCGAAAATTCCAGCTCCAACGCCACAAACCCTTCTAATTCCCATGACCATAACAGTACTAGTGTTTGTATTCTAAGTCTGCGGCTTCGGCTAATTAAGATGTTATAATTACCACTGTACTACCCGTCCAAGAAATTTCAAAGTAGTGGTAATGGTAAGGATTAATTCCATTTTACCTCCTTCAATTATATCTCGATTTCTATTTTAACCTCTAAATTATATCTCGATTTCTCCTGAACACATTTTCCAATCACCTTTTTACCTCACATGCATCAAATCGCTACGGTACATTTTCTATTAAAAAACTCTAGAAAATTGCAATCCAAACACAACCAATAATTGGAACCCTTTCCTTGTTATTATTGCTTAATCTTAGTTGCTGCTAACTTAACTAGTATTGAGCTAGTTTTTGGGGATTTTGACAACAATTGTACTTAAAGTTTAGGAGGAACGCGGAATTTTGATGTGGTTGGTGAAAGTTTTCCCGTCTCTGTCTCTGGCTTTTAGAAAAGGGGCCCAAGAACAAAAGGATGGATACTCACAAGGCTTCCTGAAATCCGAAGAAGAAAGTGGGGTAGTAAATCATTTACTTGGGCCTCCCCCAGATCCGCTGTCAACAAATTGGTGGGCCTTTATGTATTTAGAAATTATCGTATTCACAGGGAAGCAAATTACGGCCCAACAAATGCGACACCCAAAAGGAACAAGATCCGCATGTGGGGGTCGGGTCGGGTCTGCTGCCTTGCTTGGCAAGAAGGGCAAACAGAGAGAGAGAGAGTTCTATGTAGCTTGTGAGATTGAGAGAGAGGACCATTCAGAAAACCACCCCAAAGTCCCAGGGTCTGTGTTTCGTTCTTTTCTTAAAGTTAGATCTAATTCTATTTGTTGATCTGATATTTTTCCAGCCAATTCTTTTGCTAGTTTATCAAGATTAAAGCTGTCATTTTTTTAGGTTGTACTCTCAATTTTATATTTTTCTCCTAATTTAATAAAATTCTCCCAGCTCTTCGTGCAGGTCTTCAGTTTGCAGCTGTAATTTTTTGCTTTTTTGAGTCGAAGCTACTAATTAATTGCATCCGACAATGTTCCTCACCAGGTTAGCTAATCCTTCTTTCTTTTTCTTTTTTTTCCCTTGGAGGTTTTATTTAGGGTTTTTCTTTTTAGCCGTATTTCGTTATCTCAACTTAATTAAGTTTGTATTGTTTTGTTCATCGTCCCTACGATCTGTCTGAGAATTTTCTCTTTTCTTCCCCACCCCAAAAACAAAAAAACGAAAAAAAAGGACTGAGTACGACAGAGGAGTCAACACATTTTCTCCGGAAGGTCGATTGTTTCAAGTTGAATATGCCATTGAAGCTATCAAAGTAAGGCTGTTTTCTTATTGATTAAGTCCTCTATACAGAGGATTCTAGCTCGGTTGATTATATGGATATGTGTTAGTTCGTACATTTTATTCTTTTTGGTTTGGAATTAAGAAATTTACAGGATCTTGATTACTGTTGCTGTTACTATTTGACAGCTGGGGTCAACTGCAATTGGGTTGAAGACTAAAGAAGGGGTTGTTCTAGCCGTTGAGAAGCGTATTACCTCTCCACTCCTGGTCTGCACTGTGATTAGTTTATTTACTACTGTGTACTCCTCAATTTCCAATATAATCCATTTACTATTTTTTTGTAAATTTTTTGGGCCATAATGTTATCTAAAATAAAAAGAAAAAAAACAGCTTACTTTATAAACAAGAAGAAAGGTTTACGAGTGTACCAGATTTTTCCATACATCTATTTGTTCAAGAGTCTTTGAATTTTGTGATAGTAGCTTGCTGCAACAGAAGTTCATGCTACTGAATTCTTCGCATGTCTGGTACTCCTATAGGAGCCTAGCAGCGTGGAGAAAATTATGGAGATAGATGAGCATATTGGTTGTGCAATGAGTGGATTAATTGCTGATGCTCGAACTCTGGTTGAACATGCTCGAGTTGAAACACAGGTACTCAGTTTTCTTCAGCTATCTTGACTAAATTTCTATTCTTGTTTTTTATTGACTAGTTACTGGGTGTTTAATCTTGTATTTTTTTTCCCGGTAGAATCATAGGTTCTCGTATGGTGAGCCAATGACTGTTGAATCGACTACTCAAGCTCTGTGTGATCTAGCCCTGCGATTTGGTGAGGGGGATGAAGAATCTATGGTTAGCATCTTCCTTTTGTGTATTAACTTCTAATTTTGTTTGTTCACATTTACCTACCTGAAGGCCTCATCAAATTTGACTCCAACCTTCTATGCATTTACTATCTGCTTGGAAGTGTTGGTAGTAGTTTTGTTTTGAAACATATTCCTGGTTGTTGTTTTATCATCCACAATATCTTTTTGTTCCTAGCGCACATCCATTTTCTGTTTAAGCTATTTATTTTATTGTATTTGTTCTCTGAGGTAGCTAAAGAACGTTCACTCACTTCATGAATAAATTTTCTTTTCAAGTCTATGCACTCACATGTAGAAGACACTGTAGGATGGACAATTGCATAACTAGTTGGGGAGGTGTGTATCAAAGCATGCTTTCGACCTCAAGCTAACATATGTTTTAAGTAGTAAATTGATTTGTGATATTAGAGAGATGCTACTCCTTGTCCTTTTCTAATTCTTTTTGGTACTTTTGAGTATCTTGTTTTTGAGAACCTCCTTGAACGATAGGAATACACGTGTTGCCCCAGGAGTTGGTATGTTGGAAGGGGGAAGTTATCAAGGTGTTGAACAAGGTTTTATGAGCCTTTTTCATCTTTCTACTTCTGCATTTGCTTCCAGACCCTGAGCTGCTATTGGACAGTTTATCATTGAATTAAGCAAAAGTTAATGTTAGTTAATTTGCTATTTTAGGTTCTTTGCTTCCTGTGCTGCTATTGTTTGTGCTACTACTTTATATTCTATGAGGGGTATGATTTATTAATACCTTATTTTTGTACTGTTTTGTGACACATGATTTTGCTCATTTTCATGCAGTCTAGACCTTTCGGTGTATCTCTTCTCATTGCTGGTCATGATGAAAATGGTCCCAGCTTGTAAGTATTTGTTATTTCTTACTAACAAAAAAAAAAAAAAAAATAGTTGCTTCATATTTGATTTCGTTTTCTTCCACAAAATGGGTGGACAGATCTAGCCTATTTTAGAGTATTTTTGTTGCTTATGTCCTGACAGTCTCTGTTTCTCATTCAGTCTCTTGTGGTCAATACTAGTATTCTCTGGGGTTTAGGGCATTTGCTTGCAATTTGATCTCTGCCAAAATTTATGCTTTCCATATAGAGCTGATTTGTCAAAGTATATGCCTGATGGTGTCTTCACTTGGTCACTTTCTCTTATTGACTGGACCTTTTGGAACATCGTGACTTATAGTTACTTTTATTTACGTAGAACTGGTTGCTACTTGCTTGAGATGAACTTCTGTTCATATAGTTGTAGTAAGTAATTTAGTGTTGCTAGACCTTGTTTTATTTTGATTAGAACTTACATCAGCGAGGAAGATATCTAAGTTAATTATCTATTCAGGGATAAATGTTGTTGGCTCTAAGTGAGCTTCCTAGTTGATCTTGGGCTTCGTTCTCTTTTAACTATGATCAGGCATGGATCAGTTATCCTGCATACTCTTTTGTTTTTATATTTTGCCCCTTAGTACTTATCCTAGTTTTGTTCTGCTAGTGGAGCTTAAGAATTTTTCTGAATTGTAAAATCTGCAGAGCCGATGCCATTAGTTCTACTGTGCCATTTGTCTGCTGCTTATGCAGATATTTATTGAGCTATCTTCACAAGCAGATGTTTAGTTTCTCTTCTTGTTATCTTAGTTCCTGTTAGATTTGTTTTTTGTGTCGCCTATAATTTTTGAGCCAAGCTGTTGAGCTGATCTTTTTTTGACCTTCACTAATCCTTGATGCTGTGACTCATGCACGCATGCACGTGCACACACACACACTCTCTCTCTCTCTCACACACACACACATGCAGACAAAGGAACAGCAGTTGCTTTGCTTTTCTGGTGTAGGTCTTTTAATCTTTTTTTCAACCAGCTGCCATCACGAGGGAAAGAAATTTATCCCTTTCATAAAACCTGTGTTCTGTTGTTTTCGTAATGGTTGAAATTAACCAAAGGTATGTTTATAGGTATTACACAGATCCATCGGGCACCTTCTGGCAGTGCAATGCAAAGGCTATTGGTTCTGGTTCTGAAGGTGCTGACAGCTCCTTGCAAGAGCAATATAACAAGGTACATATATTCTCTTTAAACCAGTTTAGTTTCTCATGATTTTATTACAGTTGCTTTTTGCTGTTTTCCATTTTTTTTCCGTGAAGGTAGTTGTTGAGGGCCTCCTACACTGTGCTCAGCTGTGTGTTATTTTTGTGTGTGGTTGTGTCTGTCCACTTATGCTTACCGTGAAAAGCTGTCAATTCAGTTTTGGCTTCAATAAGAAGCACAACAAAGTATTTTCATGCCAAAATAGAGCGCATTGAAAAGGAAAGATGGGTTGTTTGCCTTACTTTTGGCTCTCCATGCAGGACCTGACTCTCCAAGAAGCTGAAACTATTGCGCTTTCCATACTCAAGCAAGTTATGGAAGAAAAGGTAAAACTCTTGATGATTCTTCTGCAAGTCATGCCATACTTTCTGTTGCACTTTTCCAAAACTTGCAATCAGTTGGGGCTTTATGATGTCAGGTGACCCCTAATAATGTTGACATTGCAAAGGTTGCACCAACCTACCATCTCTACACCCCAGCTGAGGTTGAGGCTGTCATTACCCGCCTATGAGAAGGGAGCCACTTCAAGCAGTTTCTTGGTTGTTTTGCAGTTCTTTAGTGCTTGCATTTCACATGTGATGATGTTATTGGATTAGTATTTTTTTTCTAATGGTCCTCTTTTACATGGCCTCAATCAGAAACTGCTGCTTGAGTGTGTGTTATGCCTTACCAGTCAGTCTAATGGCCCAAACCATTTCCATGATTTGTATCTCTTGGAATTCCTGGTTACTATATTCGTACATGTCCTCTTTGGTTTTCATGGTTTCTATACAAAAATATTGGTACGCTCGTTGAGGGGCTTTATTATTATTATTATTATTATTATTATTTTGCATGACATTTTATTTTTAGAATAGACAGAAAATGTAGTGAAAGAATATTTTCTTTTGTATCATATGCTAATACTCAGGGAGCTTGTTTTAACCGTCACGGTGCATTTGGGTTGAAGGAAAAGGGTGTAAATAAAGAATTTGGAGGGAGAGGATTTGTACATCACTCGTCTGAGTTTTCAAGCAGGGAAATGAAGGGTAATGGGAGGATTTTACGTGTCACAAGCTCGCACTTTTGTTCTTTGAAACGCGACAACCTTTCGTTAAAGTTTCTTCTTTTCTTCTTGAACTATCAAAGTAGCCTTGATCTGGACTCTTATATCAGTCATCTGCTAGTACAATAATATGTTAAATCAAATCAGCCAAGATACAAGGCTGATCTGCACTCTCGACATAATGTTAAATCAAATCGGCCAAGATACGGGAACCGTTAGCATAGCAGGCTGGATGTCAAAACGCCGTACGGTAGTCTGGAGGATCCGAACAAGGCAAGTTACTGATAACTTGTGAAAAAGCAGAAAAGTCCCTAGTTGTAATACTAATGATAAAATTCAATTTCTAATATTTTGCTTGGATGGCAGAAGAAAGAAACCAAAGCCAGGTAACCAGCAGCAACGTTACTGGTGAATTCCGAAAATGTTCACACACTCGTAACCGAGTGAGAATGCTAATTTGAGAGCAATTCCGAAAGTGCAAAACTAGTAGCAATCTCATTATTAGTAAGTTAGCAACCAAGAAAATGACTAAGTTTCTAATTACCCGGTTGCTACTAACGAGACTGACGATAAATATTGCAGATCCCCTGTCACCAGTATTTAGTTTACTGAGATCCAAGTGAGCTTTTGCCAGATTGCTGAGGATTTGAGAGGAATAATGTTGTTAGAAGAGTTTACCAAAAGGTTTAGGCTGAAATTTCTTTAGGGACCTTTTAAGAGTGAACAGCAGCAATGTCAGTAGCTACAGTAGAAGAGCTGCCGTGGTACGATATAAGCTATAGCCAGGGAACTAGGATTAGCACGATGGATGGCACGACCTTCGCTTCTGTTATCGCGAGTCGGAACCGGTGGAACCGTCAAGCTTCCTGCCACATCTAAAGCTGTTAAATTATGTGGTTAAAGAAAACCAGCACGATCAAAAGAGTTCGATTAGAATATCACTCGATACGGTTCTATTAGACATTACATCTTCTGAACCTGAAATTACAACGTTGAGCTTCGCATCATTCATCTCGCCTCAAAGCAGTATCACGAGTTTCCAAAGCAAAGCAGTAACAGTTTATGAAAAACCTCTTGTACGTAAACGAAACATTCGACACTGAATGCCATGCATTAATGCCATCATGCCATCATCCTATAAATTGTTCAGAGAAAGAAAAACACCGCCTGGCAAAAATGCCCTCTATAGTTTGGGAAACGTACAATATCCCCTTGAAAAAGATTGAGGAGAGCGATTGTAACATTCACAATGATGACTTTACAAGCTTCACCTCATTTGAGATTTGCTTGCAGAGATGAGATGAAATGCGCTGAATGGTTCCTCAATCACGAAATTCATCCATGAATTTTTTATGGAATTCTGTGAGACGAGAGACTATAGCTGGTATCTTATCTTCTTGAGGTAATATGGTACACCTAAAATGCCAAGTCCCAGGTACCTTTGAAACAACAATACAGAAATTAGAACCATACAAGGACAAGCAACTCAAAATAGTAAAGAAAAAGAAATAGTAATAAGCACGTAGAAATGGGAAGTAGTTTCCACGATAAATGCATCATGAACATAAATCAAATGGTAACAAAGCTTTTCTTGATCACGTGTTCAAAGGACTTCAAGAGACTCAGAATACAGTAGTATCCGCACACAAAAGATTAATTAAGAAATCTCCGTAGTTTTGCTCCGGCAACTCATTGCAAAGGAATCAAATGGACTATAGGTAATCCAAATTTCCCAAAAATCAGTCGTATTTAGTAAATCAAAATCAGTCATTAATACAACAAAGTCAATTACTACCAAACAGGTACCTGGTGGTACAGTTTTAAGAAACTACATTGGCCTTTAACCTATCAAGGAATTAACTACATAAGCATTAAAATGCAATTTCCGTCATTCGTTTTTCAATTCAAGTGTCTGCATGTGCATATGTTCTCACAAGCATGGTGCTTAGCAGCTAAAGTTTGAGCAACTCAGGTACGTATTGTGAGCTAAAGCCAATGCATCCATGAAACTCGAGCTAGTCGAGTGTCAAGGAGCACCATATTATTTTACTACATTAACTTGACTTTCATCCTAGCAGAGCTTGACAGCAAATGCTTAAAATTTTTAAATACCCAGACTATGTGAAAATTGCAGCTCAAAAGTTGAGAATGAACCCCAAAACATTCATATGCAACCCACAAAGTGCAGCTACTTAATTCATCTCATCAACAGCTTACCTGACCAAAACCAGACCCAGGAACGACGACAACTCCTGTTGCATCAAGGAGGCGACGAGCATAAAAAGCATCCGGGGCTGTTTTTGCTGCTTCTGCTGCTTTTATTGCTTTATGTGGCAGGTCTATACGGGGGAAAAGATACATTGCTCCTTCAGCTCTGTTGCATGTGACGCCTTCTAAACTGTTCAATGCATCTTCAAGAGTCTGATGTTGGATAAAAAGAAGAAAGAAGCTCAATAATATGGGATGAATCAAGATAATTAATGATTTGATAATATTTCTTCTAACAAAACTGAAGAAAAAACTCATTGAGTTATGCCATTTTGCATCACTACGGGAAACATTTGAGGAAGCTCCATCCCTATCCCTTTCTGGAATTGACAACACAACATCATCTAAAGTTATCTATGTGATGCCTTCCATCTTTATGTCCTTCAAATCATTGGATGAGAACTTGTTGATTCCAACTAACCTTTGCACGCTTTGCTAAGGATGAGAGTATTCCATCCTTCTCTCCTGTATAGGACTCGTATGATTCATCTCCCACCTGCAATATCAACAAAATTTCCTTCACAGCATTTGCCAAATGGAGCATGATTACAGAAAACACAATCAATTCTATTAAATAGGAATTCAATTCTCCCATGCTATTTATGTCTAATGACATCACATCACTACAGATACAGAGCAGTATAACAGTCTCTAGTGTGCGATAAAAATTGCTGAAGGATTACGTTTAAAGCTATTAACAGAAGAAATGAAATTTTGATTAATTTGTAACATGCCAGTTCAGGCTTATGAAACTTGAATTAGAGGAGAAACTTATAGTGTTACTCTATCGAAGTCTCATCTATCTAGGGGATCTATATTGTTTAATTAAAGTGCTCTATCTCAGTTGTGATTGTTCTGTCCGGAGAATCTGATATTCAGTTAAATTCATCCAAGTTCTCGCATTAAAGCTTACAGTATTACACTGAATTTAAGGTCAAGAAAAAGAAAAGTAACACAACTAAAAGAATGCTATTGACCTTTGGAGGGTTCATCACAAGGCTGGCTAGAATCTGCCCAGAGATGTTAGAACAAAGATTCACAGAAGCCACTTTGTATATCTGTTCCCTTATCTCAGGACTAAAACCAGTGACTTCCATGTAACCTCCTCTCTTTCCGCACTCTCCATAGTACCCTGAATGTATTGCACATTAAAGAGAGAGAGAGAGAGAGAGAGAGAGACAGGGAAGCAGAAAAACGAAAAGCTGTCAAACAATAAATATTGCCAAAAAACCATTTGAAACCATTATAAAGGCATAGAGCACATAATTAAGTGGTAGATAGGAAAGTTTACCTTTAGAAACAGACTGAAAAGATACCAAGGAGATATTTTTCTCACCATACCCCATAGACCGGGAAACTTTCTTAAATGAGTGAAACTGCTTGTCAGGAACGTAAATGTTTTCCTGGTATACCTGTAGATTTTGGATACGTTAATGAGGAACCGTGGTAATAAGCTTGATAGAGTGAGAGATTCAACAGCACAAAGGTCCAGCATTCTATATTCTGTTAAGATAATATTCAAAGAACCATACTTCAACAGAGCTCCAGAAAATTTATCATATCCTACACAGAAACTTGAGCACCCAACAAATCTAATAGTAGACAAGTTTAGCATTCTAGTCACCTCATCCGCCAGAAGAACAAGTCCTTCATTCTTGCAGAACTCCACAATTTCACACTGGTTGTCCTCAGCAAGAACCTTTACACAAAATGCTCAAAATTGGACCAATGAATTCATATCTTAAACCAATTTTTAAGCAACTGAACAAGGAAAAACAGAAAAACTAAATTCCAATATCCAATAACAAAAATGGAAAACTATTTCTTGCACCATGAGGTGCAAATATCATGTCAGTGCTCACCTGCCCTGTTGGATTGCCAGGATTTATCACAACTAAAGCCCTAACGCAAACACCGTTGGACTTGGCAGTTTCCAACTGTTTCTTAAGCTCAGAGATTTCCAGTCCCCACCCAGTTGCTTCATCAAGATAATAAGGAACCTGGAATTAATTAAGAATTTTGCATCAGAACCCACGTTGATGGTAATCAACATTCGACTAACAGTTCTTGAATATAGTGTTGAGTAACTGCCCAGTTGCACTCCCAGAAGTGTACTTATTTATATAGCCTGCAACCTCTCAGTAAATACCATTACATCTAATCACAACTTAATTGGATTGAAGAATTTCTTGTAATATGGAAATAGAACATACAAGAGTACCACCATGGAGGGCAATTGAAGCAGAATAAAGAGGGTACTGGGGAATAGGACAAAGAATTCCATCCTTCTCCGACCTTATCAGTAACTGCATCATCATAT
This sequence comes from Coffea arabica, assembly GCF_036785885.1. NCBI lineage: Eukaryota > Viridiplantae > Streptophyta > Magnoliopsida > Gentianales > Rubiaceae > Coffea > Coffea arabica. Next base: position 662,697 of record NC_092317.1, on the reverse strand, counting down.
GAACCTAAAAGAATAGGAGAAGGTAGGGAGTGAGAAAAACTAGAATATGAAATATCCAGAAAATGATGAAGAAAAGTATGTCAGTACTCACAGCAGGGCTCGCACCATCTGTCAGAAAGATATCATTTGGGTCAGCAGGAAATCCATCACGCTCTGCAATCCCAGCAGCAATGGTCTCGCGTAACCCTTTAATGCCCTGGTTTAAGGGGAATGCTACATCTGAAATTAGTTACAATACAGGTTCAACTTAATGTAAACTCAAGATGAATGTTTTTACCTGACTATGACTATATGCACCAGTTGCTCTTCCAGGAATTTGATCCAAGATCTGGAAGGCTCGCTCTATAGCATCAGCACTGCAGAAGCGATGAAAGAGGCAAATATCAATTATTGCTAAAAAAAAAACTATTATGTTTGAGCTTGTCTGGATACAAGAAAGCTAAACATTCCAATTCTCATAAAAGCTTAAGATCATACACCCTTTCCTTACCTGAATAAACCTTGTGTCTCACTTCTGTCCAAAATGGCTGGATGGTCACATAAAGCAAGTACCTAATATAGAGATGATGATCACTACAAATGCTGAAAAAAAATGTTACCATGATCTATACAAGAAGATACATCATACCTCCCTGAAAAAAGTGATAGGTTGCTGGCCCAAAGATTGAGGATTCCCGATGTTGCAGTAAATTATCTGCCAAATTTTTAATGGACAAGCAATCATAATTTCAAAATTTTATTCTGGTATTAATTAATCATTTTCTTGTTAAGATGCAGACACCACCAGCAAAAACCAAAAGAACGTTGAGAAAGACTCGCTTATTAGCCATGTCCAAAGAAAATGCAATTTTGAATCTTTAACATAGTAAAGCTTATCTCTATTTGGTAATGAATCATTATAAAAGGTGGTGTAGATGATCAAAAGGCTTGCCAGTACGCATTCCTAAGTTGGCTTTGAAGAGAGGAAAATTCTGTACCTCATCAAAAGGATGAGAATCAGGATTCTGCTTTAAATCCTGCTCCAACTTCTGCAAAATTAAGCATTCTGTAAGGCCTCCTCAGAAATGACAAGTATCAGATTTGGGAGTTAATCACATTCAGAGCATTCATTCAGTCATTGACACTGGAGGAAACAACATTTTATAACTTCCCATCTCTGTTTTCCTTCGATTGGTAATGATATGGACGGTTTTCACTTGTATCCTAAACTAGGATCCGACTCCACAGATGAATAGCCAACGTATTAAGGCATTAAGTAAATTACCTGGGCCAAGGTCACAATCTCTCCACGTACAGCATACTCGCATTTCAAGACCTGGGAAAATTAACATTGAAAGTCTAGTTACGAGATCAGCAAGATGCTCTAAAGGTAATAAGAAATAACCTTTTCGTCTTCCTCTCCAAAAGATCAATAAACTTGTAAATCCAAGACAAAACCAGATAAGCTAAACCCGGGTTGCTCACAAGCTATTGATGACCAAATGGAGTGGGCTCAGCCGTACCCAAGTCACTTACAGGAGATAACGTATTGTTAATTCAAAGTGAGCACAGATCAAATAGGCACATGGATTGAGAGTCAGGAGAGATCAAACTACCACTTAATAGTCCACTATTTCATCTCCGTTTTTATACATTCATTCAAAAATACAATTGCCGGAAAAAGTGATCCAGAATAAAACACACAAAGAGCATTAAGTCGGACCCACAGCCAATTTGAAAAGGATACATGATCAAGCATCTCAAAACGAGGCCCGAAATACAAATTCCAACGAAAGTCGAAAGTCAAAAGTGTGACGAGTTATTTTAAACGAGAAATGGGTAAAACAGATTCAGAACAAAGAAATAAAAGGTAGTACTATACAGTTTGCAGAAGCAATGAAATAGCGAAGAATAGCAAAAAAGTAACAAGGGAAATCAGAAAATAAATGCCAAAAAGGGGGGGGGGGGAAGGTGAAAGAAGGATACCTTTGGATTGACGGATTGAAGAGTAACAGGGGTGGTTGAATAATTGGAAGCCATGGAGTTAGGAGAAGCAGGGAAAGAGAGGGGATGGAGAGCAGCGGCGGTCAAGAAACGCAGGGGACTAGTAATAGACGAAGGATGGGAAGGAGAAGAGGAGGAAAAAGGTGGTGATGTAGGTTGAGAAAGAAGGGAAGGAGGGTGATGAGGACGGGGGGATACGGGGCAAGTAGGGGAACAAGTGGAAGCTCTCCTGACGAGATTTCTGGTTTTGTCGGCTACGAATCTCCGCATTGCCAAAGAAAATAAAAGAGAAAAAAAATAAAAAAGAAGCAATGTGCCGCTGAGCTGAACTGCTGGTAAATTTGGTTTTGTCTCTGACCAAATTTATGGAATTTGAAGCTTATGACTTTGTGTGTTTTTGTGAGAGAGAGAGAGAGAGCGTACAGGCAGTATGGTACAACGAACGTAGCCAGGAAGGTTCAATTGCTCCCCCGAAACCGAGAGAGAGAGAGAGAGAGGCCGTCTTTCGCTTTCGCTCCCTCGCTCTTGACTTGTTGCCCAATCCCCGGAATTGAAAGCTCCTTTTCTATGTGCCTGCCACTGTGCGGCTGCTGCTGGTAATTTTGTCTGACCAAATTTTATGGAATGGAATTGTCAAACCGATTTGTCCAACAAACATACCATCATCACTTAGCTAAGCCGACCGATAGGCGATAAATAACAAAACAATACGGGGGACTGAGGAGTGGGGACCCACGATGCACGTGCAACTTCCCAATCTCACGTGCACTTCTGCATTAAATAAATTTGACCACAGGAGGCGAGGCCGGGAAGTTTTTCTAACAATCCTCCACCAGAAAGGCAGAAACCACCACCACGATACCATCGCCAGTAGAGATTGATTACCTTCATCAATTTAGACACATTAATTATTATTACTCTTTAACAGTACTCAAATGATTGCGAGGGGATGCTTCTTTGAGCTGTAGACCCACGGCCCCAACAATTTACCGATACCGACTACGCTCGGTAGCAAGTTTTCCATTGAACCAGTATTTTATTGATTCCAGTCCTATTTATTTTCCGCAATTTTTGTACATGCCATTCTATTTGCATGCTAGGCGGAAACTGCAGACGGAAAGGGGAAGAACGAGAGGAGTTACTACTATATAAGATCAGCAAAACAAGTTCATCCTTAGAAATGATCCCTATAAGTTTCTACCCAGCTAAGAGATTAGCAAAACAGACAGCCTCCACTGGGGAAACTAAAAGAATACTCACTACTAGATAAAAAGGGGAAAAAAAGAACCAAAAAAAAAAAAAACTAGCAGAATCTAAAAACGAAGGATTGTGTTGTCTGCTCTAGGACTATTAGAAAAAAAAATGCTAACCTCCTAAAGCCCTAACCATTTTGTCAGTCCACCCATCTATTTTTATCTTCTATCAGGATTTCGAAGATGGAGTTTGGTCATTCCCCGCCCCAGCAGCAGCACCACCAACCATAAACTGAAGTTCCCTCTTATCGTAAACCTCCAGTGAAAAGTCCCTCAACACTTGAGCTGAAGTAGCACCAGTAGGACTCCCAGTCGCCCTTGTTCCAACAGTTGCTGCACCATCCCTACTACTAGTACTACTGGCAAATGGAGCCATTGCGGAAATCTTCCCTGAAAAATTCTTATCTCCGCTCCCAACAATATTGGGCAATGCAGACCCCATACGACCCTCACCCTCATCACCCCCACCACCATCAGTAGCAAAATTAACCGAAGGCCCAGGCTCCATTGCGGACACAAAATTAGAAATGGGCCTGCCTGAAACGCCAAAAACCGGCGTAGCTGCTGCTGCAGGTATGGCCCACAACTGAGGCTGATTAGAAGGCCTGGGAGGAACAGCACCTGCAGCTGCAGCAGCAGCAGCAATGGTGGCGCCAGTAGGAGGGATCATAAAAAACGCACCGCTTGGAACCACACTTGTGGGAACCATCCCAGGGGCCCCGTGTGCTCCCACCGTCCAAACCGGCACCAGACCTTGTGGGGTAATGGGTGCGACAGGTGCAAAACTGGAATTATCGTTCACCTCATAAAACTCGCTCGTGGAGGCTCTCTTCCTTTGTTTCCTAGCCCCGTCACCCTCAGTGGCCGTCATACTGGTGCTCGATGTGGTCGGAATTTTCAATGCCCCGTTAACTGAGACGGCAATGGCCGGAACAGTGCCAGTACCGGTGGCTTCAATGATTGCTGGCTCCGCTCGCTCCAGTAGCCACCGGATAGTCTCACCGTCGGACTTGTGGCCCAGCTCCCGTGTCAATTGGAAGATTCTGGCAGCACAAGTGGCAGGCATGCGGATTCTCCTGCCGCGCCCCTCCACCTTGGTGTGTCGGTCCTTGGAGGACCTCTTGGGAGGCGCCAGCAGCATGGGCTTATCAAGGTGATGAATGGGGGTGAGGCCGACTGGGATTGAGCCCTCAACGTCATTATCTGCAGGCTCTTCCTTGAGCATTGGAACGATATCAGAGGACTGCAGAAAAGGAGGCGGTGGTGGAGGTGGAGATGGGGTTGGGTCCACTGCCGCCGCCACCCTAGGAGACTGTTCGAAAGCAGGCCCAACGGCTGTGATAGTGTAATGGTGTGGGTCACCGAGTAATAGATCGTGTGCATCATTGTTAACCTCGTCATCATCAGGTTCAAGGTTCTGGCTGTTCTCAACAGAGGCCATGCTAAAAGCAAAAACCTTAATATAAAAGAAATCACCTAAAAATCTGCAAAAAGAAATGAAGAATGGAGAGAGCAATCAGTAATCAAAACAGCAGTAGGTGTGGACAGACGAAGTCATTTGGAGCAACTGAAATTCAGAGGAAAGGGTTTGGACTTTGGCATCAGGACTGGGATTGTATTCACTGATTGGGGTTTCAATTGTACTCTGAAAAGCTATGTTTTGAAACTCAGACCGAGTAATGACTCGGCCGAACTCAAGGGGTCAGGAGTCAAAGAGTTCGATCGGGGTTGGACAGGTCTAAGAACTATGTATTGTCATCATGATGTCATAAATATATATAACCTTGAACACCACAAAAAGTACATACACTTTGGTGGCTTCCTTTTTCCTACCCATTTCCTACGTATCATACCCACAAAGTAATACCAACTTTGAAAACTCAAACACATACAATCAAACCAATAACTTCACAAATGAAGAAGAACAACTTCCAAATCCATCCAAACTAAATACAAATCTAATATTACATCTTAAAATCTTAAGACAATGAAAAAAAAAATTGAAAATTACCTCTTTAATTCAGTTCCAATGTTCCACAGGCAATACCACTGCCATTATGTATATTCATCAACTCCCTCAAGTTGAAATACTGTAATAACTTGTTTCAATCTAAAACTTTGACGGAGCAACATCATCTGAAAGAACCAAAAAAGAACAAGTTGAAGTATAATAAGTTTTGTTTAGTTGAAAACATGTCATAGTATTTATTCAGGTATTGACATGTTAGGTTTCTATACGTCGAGTTATTAAAAAATTTTCTAGGCCCAATATATACATCTTAGTTCTTTTTCTTAGAATCCATATGTAACAAATTATTGCAGAATATGATCCCTGGCCAGTTCTTACGTGCGAAGCTTAATCTAAAATGCAAGTGCCAAAAATGAAAAAAAACACTGATACAAAACTTGATTCCCAAATAGTAGAATCAATTCTTACTATCCTGGTTCTTATATTAATGCACTTTTTAAACTACCACTGGTACTATCCTTCAAACACTAGGCCTATGTTACAGTGGGATCAGTCCACACATCGAAGTTTTTTATCAAACGAAAAAGTTTTAAAGAACCCACAATAAGCATCAATTTGTCGTCCCTTTCAGAGTCAATCCCCCAAGAGCAAAGCAGATGCCAATTACAATTTTATACTTGCAACAAAGGAATAAAAACGAAAAAAAAAAGGACAAATGAAGAGAAAGAAACCCACCTTAGCAACATGAAGTCGCCGGCGTCGGTATTGAGGGAGACAAGGCTACGGTCATGTCTCTGATGAGCGGAGGAGGCAAATTGGGTGGGAGGAAGGGAAGTGGGGTAGGAATTGCGGTGGTGACGGCTGGGGGTGAGGTGAAGAATTAGGAATTAGGGCTGGTCGGTCAAACAAAAGTTAAGACAAAGTCAAGAGTCCCAAATAAAAAGTCAGCAAAATGCAAGAATGAAAAACCCCGGTTTTACTTGAAAGTGAACAAAGGCCGAGCGGGGACCGGAGATTCGTGGCAATGCAAAAATGAAAACCCGGTTTCTCTCTCTATTACTATTACGGTATTACCTTTGGCAATGCGGAGATTCGTGGCCGGCCAAACCACAAATCTCGCCAGGGATAGCTTTCACTTGTGTTCCATGGCCCTACTTTGCCTCCTGTCCCGTCCTCGACGTCACACTGTTCCCTTCTTTCTCATCCCACAACATCATCTTTTTCCTCTTCTTCTCCTTCCCATCAATCGTCTATTACCAGTCCTCTACATTTCTTGAGCGCAGCTGCTCTCCATCCTCCTATTTTGCTGCTTCTCCTAACTCCATGGCTTCCAATGATTCAACCACCCCTGTTACTCTTTCAATCCGTCAATCCAAAGGTATTCTTCTTTCACCCTTTTTGGGATTTATTTTCTGATTTGCCTTGTTAGTTTTTGCTATTCTTCGCTCTTTCATTGCTTCTGCAAACTTTATAGCTTTTATTTCTTTGTTCTGAATCTGGGTTTTACCCATTTTCTGGTTAAAAAAACTCATAAAGCTTTTGACTTTTGCTGGAATTTATATTTCGGCCTTGGGGAGGGAGCATGCCCTATTCCACTATTGATTGTAGCGGGGTGATCATGACTATGCACTAAAGGTTGACTCTTTTTTTTGGTTGGGGTATCTAGTAGTTGTTGCCTCGATTTGAGATGCTTGATCATGTATCCTTTTCAAATTGGTTGTGGGTCCGACTTAATGATCCTTTTTTTGGGATTTATTTTCTGATTTGCCTTGTTAGTTTTTGCTATTCTTCGCTCTTTCATTGCTTCTGCAAACTTTATAGCTTTTATTTCTTTGTTCTGAATCTGGGTTTTACCCATTTTCTGGTTAAAAAAACTCATAAAGCTTTTGACTTTTGCTGGAATTTATATTTCGGCCTTGGGGAGGGAGCATGCCCTATTCCACTATTGATTGTAGCGGGGTGATCATGATTCATGACTATGCACTAAAGGTTGACTCTTTTTTTTGGTTGGGGTATCTAGTAGTTGTTGCCTCGATTTGAGATGCTTGATCATGTATCCTTTTCAAATTGGTTGTGGGTCCGACTTAATGATCCTTTTTTTGGGATTTATTTTCTGATTTGCCTTGTTAGTTTTTGCTATTCTTCGCTCTTTCATTGCTTCTGCAAACTTTATAGCTTTTATTTCTTTGTTCTGAATCTGGGTTTTACCCATTTTCTGGTTAAAAAAACTCATAAAGCTTTTGACTTTTGCTGGAATTTATATTTCGGCCTTGGGGAGGGAGCATGCCCTATTCCACTATTGATTGTAGCGGGGTGATCATGATTCATGACTATGCACTAAAGGTTGACTCTTTTTTTTGGTTGGGGTATCTAGTAGTTGTTGCCTCGATTTGAGATGCTTGATCATGTATCCTTTTCAAATTGGTTGTGGGTCCGACTTAATGATCTTTTTTTAGGTGTGTGTGTTTTATTCTGGATCACTCTTTCCTGCAATTGTTTTTTCTTTTCTACGAAGCATTATTTGAATGAATGTATAAAAATGGAGATGAAACAGTTGACTATTAAGTGGTAGTTTGATCTCTTCTGACTTTGATTCCATGTTGTTATTTGAATGGACAATATGTGATCTCCTGTAAGTAACTTGAGTACGGCTAAGCCTACTCAATTTGGTCATCAATAGCTTGTGAACAACCTGGGTGTAGCTTATCTGGTTTTGTCTCGAATTTTCAAGTTTATTGATCTTTTTCAGAGAGGAAGACGAAAAGGGTATTTGTTATTACCTTCAAAGCATCTTGCTGACCTCGTAAATAGACTTTTCAATGTTACTTTTCCCAGGTCTGAAATGTGAGTATGCTGTACGTGGAGAGATTGTGACCTTGGCCTAGTTAATTTACTTATTGCCTTGATACATTGGCTATTCATCTGTGGAGTCGGATGCTAGTTTAGGACACGAAGTGCAAATCGTCCATATCATTAACAATTAAAGGAAAACAGAGATGGGAAGTTATAAAATGTTTTTTCCTCTAGCGTCAGTGACTGAGTGAATGTCTGAATGTGATTAAATCCAAAATCTGGTACTTGTCATTTCTGAGGAGGTCTTGCAGAATGCTTAATTTTGCTGAAGTTAGAGCAGGATTTAAAGCAGAATCCGGATTCTCATCCTTTTTGATGAGGTACAGAATTTTCCGCTCTTCAAAGCCAACTTAGGAATGCATACTGGCAAGCTTTTTGATCATCTTCACCACCTTTTGTAATGATTCTTACCAAGTAGAGATAAGCTTTGCTATGTTAAAGATTCAAAATTGAATTTTCTTTGGACATGGCAAATAAGCGAGTCTTTCTAGAAGTTCTTTTTTTGCTGGGGGTGTCTGCATCTTAACAAAATAAATAATTAATTAATACCAGAATAAATTTTTGTAATTACAATTGCTTGTTCATTAAAAATTTGGCAGATAATTTACTGCAACATTGGGAATCCTCAATCTTTGGGCCAGCAACCTATCGCTTTTTTCATGGAGGTACGTGATGTATACCTATCACTTTCTTGTATTGACTATGATAACTTTTTTCTGTTTTTCAGCATTTGTAGTGATCATCGTCCCTATCTTAGGTACTTGCTTTATGTGACCATCCAGCCATTTTGGACAGAAGTGAGACAAAGGTTTATTCAGGTAAGGAAAAAGTGTTAAATTTTAAGCTTTTACACGAATTAGAATGTTTAACATTCTTGTATCCAGACAATTTCAAACGTAATAGGTTTTTTTTTTCTTTTGTAGCAATAATTGATCTTTGCCTCTTTCACCTCTTCTGCAGTGCTGATGCTCTAGAGTGAGCCTTCGAGATCTTGGATCAAATTCCTGGAAGAGCAACTGGTGCATATAGTCATAGTCAGGTAAAAACATTCATCTTGAGTTTATTTTAATTTGAACCAGTATTGTAACTAATTTCAGATGTAGTGTGCCCCTTTAAACCAGGGAATTAAAGGGTTACGTGACACCATTGCTTCTGGTATCGAAGAGTGTGATGGATTTCCTGCTGGCCCAAATGAAATCTTTTTGACTGATGGTGCATGCTACTGACATACTTTTCTTCATCATGTTCTAGGGATTTCATATTCTAATTTTTCTCACTCCCTACCTTCTCCCGTTCTTTTAGGTTCATATGATGATGCAGTTACTGATAAAGGTCAGAGAAGGATGGAATTCTTGCCCTATTCCCCAGTACCTCTTTATTCTCCGCTTCAACTGCCCTCCATGGTGGTTCTCTCATATGTTCTATTTCCATTTTACAAGAGATTCTTCAATCCAATTAAGTTGTCATTAGATGTGATGATATTTACTGAGAGGTTGCAGGCTATATAATTAAGTACACTTCTGCAAGTGCAACTGGGCAGTTACTCAACACTATATTCAAGAACTATTAGTCGAATATAGGTTACCATCAACGTGGGTTCTGATGCAAAATTCTTAATTAATTCGAGGTTCCTTATTATCTTGATGAAGCAACTAGGTGGGGACTGGAAATCTCTGAGCTTAAGAAACAGTTGGAAACTGCCAAGTCCAATGGTGTTTGCGTTAGGGCTTTAGTTGTGATAAATCCTGGCAATCCAACGGGGCAGGTGAGCACTGACATGATATTTGCACCTCATGGACCAAGAAATAGTTTTCCATTATGGTTGTAGGATATTGGAATTTAGTTTTTCTTTCTTTCCTTGTTCAGTTTCTTAAAAATTGGTTTAAGATATGAATTAATTGGTCAAATTTTGTGCATTGTGTAAAGGTTCTTGTGGAGGACAACCAGCGTGAAATTGTGGAGTTCTGCAAGAATGGAGGACTTGTTCTTCTGGCGGATGAGGTGACGAGAATGCTGAATTTGTCTACCTCAAAGTGCCAAACGGAGAATAATCTGTGTTTCATTTGTTGGCGCCCGCAGTTTTGCTGCTGTCTTGTTGGGCCTTCTCCCTATTTTTTCCAATTTCTGACCATATTTTTTTGAAAAGTCGAATTCCTTATTGACACCAGTAGTAGTTGTCGTAGTGCTTTCTTGGACCTTAATATCCAGTTGTAAGCACCAAGCAAGAGGCAATTTACAACTCTTAAAAATGAATTTGACTTGAGTGTAACATTCAACTTTTAACAGAATATAGGGCCTGTTTGGAACCCCAAGTTTTTTACAAGTTTGTATGCTACTAGTTTTTTAATAATTTTTGTTACAGGAACCCCAAAAAACTTATCAAAGTTTTTAACCTACACACTTAAAAAAATTTTCCCTTCAACTTTTCTAATACACAAAATTTTCGAAAAACTTTTCTATAGACCTATTTGCCATCGCAAGAGTTTATTGAGAAGTATTTCACCAATAGGATTTTTTATATAAGTAATTATCAAGTGATTAAGTGTTTTTAAATATATTATTTGGATGCATAATTCAATAATTATTTAATATATTGGATAATTTGTAATTTAAAATTTTTTAAATGTATTTATCTCTTCATTTGGTTCATGATATAGAATAAAATGATTAAATTTAATTTTTTTTTCTAAACCACAAAAGATATTCTAGTAGTACTAAATTTGAACTTTTGCTAAAGAGTCATGTTATATTATAAACACTATTATAATCTACAAACTTACAGCCCCCTATTGTAACAAGTTTTTGCAATATTACAATGAACTCCCTTAAAAATGCTTATTTATCCATAACCCCAATGTCGCTTCATCTTGTGAATTCCTTTCTTCTCCCCACTCCCCTCATCTTTTCCTCTGATGTCTTTGTCTTGTTGGCCTTTCTCCTCTTTTCTGCCTCAACTATTCTAACATCTTTACCATTGATTTTCTACTGAGTTGTACATATTTTGGTAAGGTCTAAAACTTATGCTGCCAACCAACCATGGTTACAACTAGCAAAAATTGAGAAACAAGTTGCTTCCATTTTTGGGTCACCTCCTTTAAATTGTTAATGATTCAAAATTTTAACTTTCTGGTATTCCCTACAACTAAAGTAATCAAGAGGCGAATTTTTTTCTTTTTCTGAATTTTTATCTTCGCTAACTTCATACCAAATAATAATCTAGACGTTCAACTAGGTTTTTCTAAACTTTTTCCAAGCATATCTCCCTTAATATCAAAACCAACGGATAATTGACAAAAAAAAAAGGAATAGAATGGAAAATGGAACTGGAGGAGAAAAGAAGGGGCAACCAAGGAAGATCAAAGGGTAGGGATAGATAGGTGGAGATTATTTAGGTGGGCACGGTGGTTTACCGAATAAAATGGTAGCTAGTTGCCATCTATATGCAACGAACGGCTTAGATGGGTCTATAATTCTGATAGAGTTACGACCGTAAACAAGCAATTTTAGTTCTTTTGCTAAAAGTGCTTAATTGGATAGATTGTGGACAGCCAACCATCGTGCTGTAAAAATTGGATAGGTTCGATCTATAGTGTTATTAGGGCCTCCTAAAAAGATATACTAAATTCATCAAGTTGTTCTTAAAGATCAAAAAATGGCCGATTATTAATGGATTGCCCTCTAAATCTACAATCATAGTATCTGCTTAACTTAACGTGCTTCTAGGGAGTGTAGAATCTCAAGTAGTAACATTTAGTATACTTAAATAAAATTTCAGTAAGCTAATATTTTTCAAGCCTTTACTTTACGCGATTTGCAAAGCGTATTTTTAGGTATTCGAGCTTGAAATTGCAGTTCATACCATAAACTAAGAAAAACATATGAAAGAGAGGCATTTGCAGTGGCGGATGCAAGGGTCGAGATTTGAGTTGCTAAATGTGTAAATTTTCTCTAATAAAATTATGCAGGAACACTAGTTGCTTTCTGTAAAATTGTAGAGTTAAGTCTATTTTTCCAAAGAGATAACTAAAAATTTCTTTCCCTTCATCAAAAGGAGGAGGAGGAGAGGGGGGAACAATTTCTACAATCACTAGCGCTCCTAGTCGTTGGTGGCTTGGTGCAATCCATACCTCCTAAGGAATGCGCCGTTAATTTGTTTCAACTGCCAGAGTACAAAAAAGAGTTCCATATTGTTCCCACATTGCCAATATCAAGACCATGAAAGAATGTTCATAGTTTGAGGTTGTTACTTGGTCAATTTGTGTTTAATACCTAGTGGCAACTGTGATCTGCATTTATTGTAGAGGACTTGGGATTCAAAATCAATGAGGTCATGGAATTAAAGGATAGGAAAAGTGCCAATAATCCAAAGAGAAATATTTTTGTTACTTGACCAACCATCAGAGAAAGCAAATACAACAAATTGTGAGATTGTGAAAACCAACGTAGTAAAAATCAGTTCTTGACAAATGCATCAGTAAAATGCATCAGATTGAAACCAGTTCTTGACAAATGCATCAGTAAAAATCAGTCTGCCTTCATCCCGGATAGGCAAATTCTTGATAATGTAATTATAGCTCAGGAATACATGCAATATCTGAAAAACAAAAGGCTTGGGAAAGAAGGGTATATGGCTATCAAGTTAGACATGGCTAAAGCTTACGATAGGGTGGAATGGCACTTCTTGAAAGCTATGATGCTTAAAATGGGTTTTTGTGAAAAATGGGTATACTGGATTGCAAGATGCATAGAGACTGTTTCATACTCTTTCAACTGCAATGGGGAGGTAAAAAGATATGTGAAGCCAGGTAGAGGGATAAGACAGGGTGATCCACTGTCACCTTATCTTTTTTTGATTTGCTCTGAAGGGTTCTCAAACTTACTCCAAAGATCTGTTGAGGATAGGAGCTTGAAAGGCGTGAAAATTAGTAGGCAGGGACCAAATATTACTCATCTTTTCTTTGCGGATGACTCACTCATTTTCTATGGAGTTGATAAGCAGCAAGCTGAAGAAATCATGAGAATCTTAAAGGTGTATGAACAAGCTTCTGGACAATTGATCAACTTAGAGAAGTCATCTGTGATCTTTAGCAAGAATGTAGAGAGAAGGCAGAAAAGTGAGATTTGCAGTATACTAGGGGGTATGGAAGAAGTAAAGCAAGGAAAGTATCTTGGTCTACCCATGGTGATTTCAAGGACAAAGGACCAAATCTTCGGATACATAAGAGAAAACATCAATAGAAGATTGGAAGGCTGGAAGAATAAGCTGTTAAGCAATGCAGGAAAGGAAGTTATGATTAAAGCTGTCACAATGGCAATGCCCACATATATTATGTCGTGCTTCAAATTGCCAAGGAAACTTTGTAAGGATCTCAGTTCAGCTATGGCAAACTACTGGTGGGGGGAAGCTAATGGGAAAAACAAAATGCACTGGATTTCTTGGCGAAAATGGCTAGGGACAGAAAGGAAGGGGGACTGGGGTTCAAGGATTTGGAGGCCTTCAACAAAGCTCTATTAGGTAAACAGATCTGGAGGATAATCACCAAGCCTAATCTACTTATGAGCAAGGTTCTGAAAGCCAAATATTTTCCTAAGGGGTCTATCTTTAATTGCAAAGTGCAAGGTTGTGCGTCTTGGTTTTGGAAAGACCTGATAAGTGTGAGGGAGATGGTGGAAGAAGGTGTACTGCGGAGAATTGGTGACGGGAGCAGCACTAAAATATGGGATCACAAGTGGATACCAAAAGCCCCGAATGGCAGGCCTTCTACTCCAAGACCCCAAAACTGTGAGTATGACACAGTCCAACAACTCATCACCAACAGAAGATGGAACACAAATATAATCTTTAGACTCTTCAACAAATCTGATGCAGAAAGTATACTCAGTATTCCAATAAGTCTAGCTGGTAGAGCAGATTCTAATTATTGGAAATACAGTGAAGGGGGTGTGTACACAGTAAGATCAGGCTACAAGAGATTAATGGAAGATAGTTCAGGCACAAAAACAAATATGGAGAATGCAGGAACAAGCCTTGATGCTGGTGGTATCCAAAACAAACATCTTTGGAACACTCTGTGGAAGCTCAATATCAAGCATAAATTTAAAATCTTCATTTGGAAGTGTATCAATGGTGTTTTACTGTTGGGTGTCAAACCAACAAAAATAAAATTCCTACTCTTAAGTCACGAATTAAGTCCACTATGGTACTGGAGCAGGGACTTAGGCTGTGCAATGGGTTACTAGCTTCACCCTGGTGCCAGAGTTTGCTTGATCCGATATACCAAAGTATATTAATTACGTGAAAGACAAAATTCGAATATAGCAGCGAGCAGGGTCGAATCCACAGGGACTTGGGAATTTATTTTGAATGAATGTAACATTAAATAAAAATTGGGGGAGTTGATATGGAACTGTCTAATTTAATTGCTCAAATTAAAAATATAAAGTAAATTGACGGAAGGAAAATCTCTAGTCAAAGGTATAATCTCCACTTATGGTTCGAATCACTGATCACAGATGCAGAGATAAAATCTTTCATTTACAAATAAACTGGTTATGGTTGTCAACAAGCTCTGACAACCTGCCTAACCTTCCTGATTCGATAACCACAACAAACTCTGTAGTTATTGCCCTAGCCAATTAAGCAGTCCTAAACACGCTCTTAGGATTTAACCTATTGACAGCATTAATCATTAGACTGGCCACCAATTATAACCAACAAACACACACGCTCGGTTTATTTAGGCTATATCATATATTTCCGCAACAACGACTCAAAAGTTTCTACTACAATTGAATCATATCACTTGCCACATGCACTAAAATTACCCAACAATTACGGATTGAGCACTCTTAGATGGCGGTTAATTACTCACACAATTAAACAGTGATCAAGTATTTAATTGCAAGAAATAATCATATGCATAAGTGAACAGGAAATATATAAATACTTGCAAATTAAAGAACGTAGGGAAATCAATTTGATCTCACAGTTTTGTCGAACCAAAGCTTCGATTTAACCTCTGACTAGATGAAGAAATTAGCCACTCCTCATAGTTGAATTGCAGCCAAAAGTACTGGATTGCAAAGGCATTGCGTTTTTACTAGAAAGCAAGGAATAAAAGATGTTTTTCCCGTTGGGGAATATTGTCGAACACCTGGCGTGTGTCAGAGGCCAGTCCAGAGAAAGGAAACTAGAACTAAACTAAAAAGCTAAACTAGAGGTCCCCCCTTGCTTCTGTACGTCCTCTCCTTAAAAAGCCAAAAGTAAGATGACTAAAAGCTATCTCCGGTGGTCCCCACACATGTGGACAAAGTCTCCAAAATTACTTCTTCTTCCAAGTCTCTCTACGTTCCTTTCTTTTAAGAGCCCAAATGACTTATAGCTTTGTGGTCCCCACCAATCCAAGGCCTAAGGATTGAATCCCTTAGAAGTCTCCATATTCTCCATAAAATCCCTCCTTTTTGGTAGTTTTCTGCTTCATTCCTGAAATTAAGTCCCGATACCAAATATGAGTAAATATCAGCAATTAACACAATATTTGTCAGGGATAGAAGGGAAAATTAATAATAAAAATACCAACAATTAACACCCTATCAATTCCCCCCACACCTAAACCATGCTTGTCCTCAAGCATGAGAACAAGAAACAAACACCAATATTTGATAGTGGCTATTGCTCTATCCAACAAATTGCCAAGATACCAAGAAAAATAATATTCAAGCATCAATGGTCAAGTCCAAGAAACATCACTCCGGTTAGCTTCTAAACCACAAATGCCTCTAATTCCAGGTTAACTAATCTAAGAAAAAGGAATGACACACAACAGTTATCAGCAAATGGTCCAACTATTAACCAAAATCTCAACATTAAATCCATAATTCGGCAAGCTGACTTTTATTACACACTAACACAACCTTCACTTTTTTTCACATTTTTTCTACTTTTCTCTTTTTTTTTTTTTTTTTTTTTTTTTTTGCATAAGTAACAATATACTTAGTCACTAGCCATTTGAGCCTTTTGACGCGAACTCCAACATTGGCCAGATGAAGGAGCCCGGTTACTCAGCTTCTATCGCCACGTGACCACGTACTCATAGAAGTTACTACCTTTTGACGCGAGAATCAACACTTTTAGGTGCAGATCCCCGGTTACTCAGTAGTAACTAATAGCGGAGTACAGTCAAGTTTATTCATAGTTAAAAATCACAAAAACTCAATATAACACAAAAACCAAAAGAAAACTTGCATCAGCTAGCCTCATTTTCAAACATGGAGAACTAAAGTTAATAACCGGACCAATTCACACGAAAATGCCAATAATCATTCCCTATGCCTAGGAAAGTTAACCAAAAATTATAAGAGTAAAACAATCATTGATATTCACCAAAGAGATGTTTTTGGATTCAACCACATTAACTTGGTACCCTTTTATTATTAAAACTTGGCAATAGCAGAAATAGAGGCAACAATCCAACATCAAACTTGGCATCACATACGAGCTAATCACTAAAAAGAAGAAAAAGAAAATGAATGAAAGACACTAGCACCATAACTGCTCCCCCCACACCTAAATCCTACATTGTCCTCAATGTGACAAATAAAAAGCAAAAGTGAGAGGGAAAGCAACCACACTTCCCTGAAATCGGGGCATAGTGAAGGGCGAGGTGGAAACGGAGGTGCAAAGCCTGTAAGAAACAGAAACTGCGCCAAATCCTGTGCCATGCCGGCGACATTGGCATCGACGTTGACCATGCGAGCCTCCAAAGTCTGAACCTGGAAAACTAAGAAGAGAGGAAGAAATGAGCTGAAATCGCGTTTCTGAAGCCTTTGTTGGGACACATAAAACGCGATTGAAAACACGCCTTCAACTCGCGTTTTATAAGTCGCGTTTCCTTCACAAATCTTGCAGGAATGAAAACGCGCCTTCAACTCGCGTTTTCTAAGTCGCGTTTTATGCACAAATCTCGCAGGAATGAAAACGCGATTAAAAACGCGCCTTCAACTCGCGTTTTCTCAACCCGCGTTTCCTTCACAAATCTTGCAGGAATGAAAACGCGCCTTCAACTCGCGTTTTCTAAGTCGCGTTTTATGCACAAATCTCGCAGGAATGAAAACGCGATTAAAAACGCGCCTTCAACTCGCGTTTTCTAGTCGCGTATCACGGTGGCTTTCGGACGATTCTGATTGTGAGCTTCCTGCACGTCATCACGCGGGCACGTCAAAACTGAAGGGCACCTATAAATCGGCAAAAACGAAAACTGAAACCCAAAATTAGTCGAATTCAAGGAGAACACCTCTAAACTACCACACGGAATTGAACAAACAATTAAAATGAACAATTGGGTTGCCTCCCAAAAGCGCCTTTCTTTAATGTTTTTGGCTAGACAAAATAATGCTTCAATCAGAGAGTTCAGGCACTGCAAGGGTCACCTCCTCAACATTATTAACTTGAAATCCTTCATAAAAAGGTTTGAGACGATGACCATTAACCTTAAAAATCTTGTCAGTGTGAAGACTTTGAATTTCTACTGCACCATGAGGAAACACATTAGTCACAATAAAAGGTCCAATCCAACGATAACGCAATTTACCAGGAAAAAGTTTAAGTCTAGAGTGAAAAAGAAGTACTTTTTGACCAATACAAAAAATTTTCCTTGAAATTGCTTTATCATGAAATGCTTTTGTCTTCTCCTTATAAATGCAAGAACTCTCATATGCATCATTTCGGATTTCCTCCAACTCTTGCAATTGCAACTTCCTGTGTTCTCCAGATTCATCCATCCGCATATTATAATTTTTAACTGCCCAATATGCCCTATGTTCCAATTCCACAGGTAGATGACAAGGTTTGCCAAAAATTAATCGGTAAGGAGACATACCTATGGGGGTCTTAAAAGCTGTACGGTAAGCCCAAAGTGCATCATCTAAGCGCAAACTCCAATCCTTTCTATTGGGATTCACCGTCTTTTCAAGTATCGACTTGATTTCTTTATTGGAGATTTCTGCTTGACCACTAGTCTGCGGATGATAGGACGTAGAAACCCGGTGAGTGACGCCATATTTCTTCAACAATGCTTCCATTACTCGATTGCAGAAGTGTGTCCCTCGGTCACTGATAATTGCTCTTGGCGTGCCATACCTGACAAAAATATGAGATTTAATAAAATCAACTACAACCTTAGCATTGTCAGTCCTAGTTGCCTTAGCCTCTATCCACTTTGAGACATAATCAACTGCAAGTAATATATACATATTACCAAAAGAGGAAGGAAATGGACCCATAAAATCTATACCCCATATATCAAAAATTTCACAAACCAGTATAGGAGTAAGAGGCATTTGATCTCTATGGCTTAAATTACCTGTCTTTTGACAATTTGCACATGATTTACAAAATAAGTATGCATCACTAAACAAAGTTGGCCAAAATAAACCACACTCTAAAACCTTTCTTGCAGTTCGCTTAGGGCCAAAATGTCCACCACACGCATATGAGTGACAGAAAGATAAAATTGATGGAACCTCTTCTTTAGACACACACCTGCGAATAATTTGATCAGAACAATATTTCCACAAGTATGGTTCATCCCACACATAATATTTAACATCACTTTTAATTTTTTCCTTTTGAGCTCGAGACAAATCATTAGGTAGCGTTCTAGTAACCAGATAATTCACTAAATCAGCATACCAGGGAATTGTCTTTTGAACTACAAAAAGATGCTCATCTGGAAAATTATCCTTCAAGGGAGCAGGTCCTTCACTATTGATCAAACGACTGAGATGATCAGCAACCATATTTTCGGCACCCCTTTTGTCTTTAATTTCCAAATTAAATTCTTGGAGTAGGAGAATCCACCTTATAAGTCGTGGTTTGGCCTCTTTCTTGTTGAGCAAATATTTCAAAGCTGCATGGTCAGAATAAATAATGACTTTAGTGCCAAGTAAATAAGAACGGAATTTTTCTAAAGCAAAAACAATAGCTAAAAGCTCCTTTTCCGTAGTCGAATAATTGCACTGGGCACCATCCAAGGTCCTCGAGGTATAATAAATGACATAAGAAGCTCTGCCCTCCTTCTGGCCAAGTACTGCACCAACAGCAAAATTGCTGGCATCACACATTATCTCGAAAGGAAGACTCCAGTTTGGTGGTCGAACCACTGGTGCTGAAGTCAATGATCCCTTGAGCGTGTCAAATGCACTCTTGCAATTATCATCAAAATGAAATACCACATCCTTTTGAAGTAATTTGCATAGAGGATGGGATATCTTTGAAAAATTTTTGATGAAACGCCTATAAAAACCTGCATGGCCAAGAAAAGAGAGAACTTCCCGCACACTTGCAGGGTAAGGTAAACATTTGATAATTTCTACCTTAGCCTTATCTACCTCAATTCCTTTTGCAGATACCACATGGCCTAAAATTATGCCTTGGTCCACCATAAAATGGCATTTCTCATAATTTAAAACAAGATTAGTCTCAATGCACCTTTTAAGAATTTTTGTGAGGTTAGTTAAACATTCATCAAAAGAATTACCATAGACAGTAAAATCATCCATAAACACTTCTATGATATTCTCCACATAATCAGAAAATATACTAACCATACACCTTTGGAATGTAGCAGGCGCATTACAAAGACCAAAAGGCATTCGTCTATAGGCAAATGTACCAAAAGGGCAAGTAAATGTGGTTTTCTCTTGATCTTCAGGCGCCACTGGAATTTGTAGAAAACCTGAAAAACCATCAAGACAGCAATAATGAGATTTTCCTGCCAACCTTTCCAACATCTGATCAATAAAAGGCAATGGAAAATGATCTTTACGATTTAATGCATTTAATTTTCTAAAATCGGTACAAACTCTCCACCCATTTTGAACTCGAGTGGGCACTAACTCACCTTTAGGATTTTCAATAACAGTAATTCCTGTCTTTTTAGGAACTACTTGAACAGGACTTACCCACTTACTATCCGAAATGGGATAGATTATACCTGTGTCAAGAAGTTTTAAAACTTCTTTCTTCACTACCTCCATCATTGGTGGGTTCAATCTCCGTTGAGCCTCTCTCGAAGGCTTAGCACCATCTTCTAACAAGATGCGATGCATGCAAGTGGCTGGACTTAATCCTTTTATGTCAGCCACTGTCCATCCTATTGCCTCCTTGTGGTCCTTCAACACCCGAATTAGTTTTTCTTCCTCTAGAGCAGTCAATTTACTGGGAATTATTACTGGGAGTGTATCTCCATCTCCCAAGAATGCATACTTTAAATTATCCGGTAACTGCTTTAATTCCACCTTCGGGGCTTGCACAATAGATGGCAAAAGCTGTGAATGAGACAGAGGTAATTCCAAGTAAGACACATAGGAAAATTCTGGACAAAGAGAATTCAATTCAAAAATAACTTCCTGCAATTCAAAAGGAAAAACAAACTTCCCTTTTATCTTTTGCAAATTTTCCTGACAGAGACCAGTAGAAATAGCAACCTTCAACGCATCGTCATTATTAAATTCAAAATTTTGCTGCGCCAAAGAATCAATTACATCTATAACAAAAATTGAATGAGATTCACCAGGATATTTCATGGCATCATAAATACTAAATTTAATAACATCACCATCAAATTCCATAGTCAATGTGCCAGTGAAAACATCAATTTTTGTTCTAGCAGTTTTCAAAAATGGTCTCCCTAACAGTATTGGAGATGAATTAGAATTATCATCCTCCATATCAAGCACATAAAAATCTGTAGGAAAAATCAAATTATCAATTTGCACTAAAATATCCTCCAAAACTCCATCAGGATAGGCATTTGATCGATCAGCCAGTTGAATTATTACGCCCGTCTCTTTTAAAGGCCCAATGTTCATCAAATTATAAATAGAACGAGGCATAACATTTATCGAAGCACCCAAATCCAACATAGCTTTTTCAATTTTAATATTACCTATTTTGCAAGGGACAGTAAACATACCTGGGTCCTTGCATTTAGGAGGCAATTTTTTCTGCAAAACTGCCGAAACATTTTCTCCCATATGCACTTTCTCGTTTCCTTTCAACTTTTTCTTACCAGTGCATAACTCCTTCAAAAATTTAGCATATCTAGGAATTTGCTTAATTGCATCTAAAAGAGGGATATTTACCTCAACTTTTCGAAAAGTGTCCAAAATCTCCTGTTCTTGTTCTTGCTTTTTGGACTTTGCCAGTCGACTAGGAAATGGTGGCGGAGGTGTAACCACTTGTGTTGATTTTTCTCCAAAATCTGGTTGTTCCAAGGCTCTAGGTTGAGACACATTCCCCTCTTTTTCGAGCTCTTCCTCGATTGCTTGTTCAGAAATTTTCTTGCTCGGCTCAGGCAACTCTTTGCCACTTCTTAATGTGATGGCACTAGCATTTTGGTTGGGGTTGACAATTGTCTACGAAGGTAGCTTTCCAGATAATTGGGACTCCAATCTATTGACTGTGGAAGCTAACTGGCTCATTTGATTCTCCAAATTATGAATGCTAGTTTTCGTCTCCTGTTGAAATTGTTGAGTGTTAGTAGCCAAAGATTTCACAATATCCTCAAGTGACATACCTGATTTAGGAGCAGGTTGTTGCTGTGAAAGTTGAGGTCTAGGTTGATATTGTGACTGATGTGGAAATCCTGGTGGCCTTACTGCATAATTAAAATTAGGATGATCCCTCCATCCTGGATTATAGGTGTTTGCATAGGGATCATACCGTCTCTGAGGTGGTCCTGGAAATCCAACTGCATTAGCCTGCTCAGTCGAATCATCTTGGAGTGTGGGGCACATATCTGTTGGATGACTCGAACCATAGCAGATTCCACATGTTTTCAATTGCTGCATTTGTCCTATAGCTAACTTTTCAACCAAAGAAGTTAGACAATCTAATCTTTGCTCTATTGAAGAATTACTTACCTCATTGACTCTACGAGTCGTGTTATCCTGCCTGTCTCCAAATTGTTGAGCATTTGCAGCCATACTCGATATCAAATTTCTTGCCTCCGTGGGTGTTTTATTCACTAAGGAGCCCCCACTGGCAGCATCAATAATTCTTCTGTCAGTTTGGGACAGACCCTCATAAAAATACTGGATGAGGAGTTGGTCAGGAATTTGATGATGAGGACAACTAGCACATAGTTGCTTGAATCTTTCCCAATATTCATGTAGAGTCTCTCCATTGAATTGTCGAATTCCACAGATGTCTTTCCTAATGCTTGCAGCTCGGGATGCAGGAAAGAATTTTTCTAGAAAATGCTTCTTCATGTCTGTCCATGTGGATATTGACCCAGAGGGCAGATAATAGAGCCAATCCTTAGCTTTATCGGCTAAGGAAAATGGAAAGGCTCTTAATTTAATTTGCTCCTCTGTGACTCCCTGGGGTTTCATTGTCGAGCAAACCACATGGAATTCTTTGAGATGCTTGTGGGGATCTTCACCTGGTAAGCCATGAAAAGAAGGAAGTAAATGGATTAGTCCAGATTTTAACTCAAATGCAACCTCTAATGTAGGATAAGTAATGCATAGGGGCTGTTGATTTAAATCTGGTGCAGCCAATTCTCTCAATGTCCGTTCATTAGCCATGGTGCTATTTATCTCTTCCGTCTCACTAAATGAATCCACAAAATCTACTACTGAATTATGTCCAGTAGATGAGGAGGATGCCTCTGCTCGTTCTCTTGTTGCTTTTCTCAATGCACGAGCAGTCTTCTCTATCTCAGGATTATATTGCAGTTCACCTGTACGAGAAGATCTAGGCATAAACCAGTAATAATAAAAACAAAAATATAAAATATAAAAATAAACAAAGAAAATAAAATTCAAAGAAAATAAATTTATTTTGACACCAAGTCCCCGGCAACGGCGCCAAAATTTGTTGGGTGTCAAACCAACAAAAATAAAATTCCTACTCTTAAGTCACGAATTAAGTCCACTATGGTACTGGAGCAGGGACTTAGGCTGTGCAATGGGTTACTAGCTTCACCCTGGTGCCAGAGTTTGCTTGATCCGATATACCAAAGTATATTAATTACGTGAAAGACAAAATTCGAATATAGCAGCGAGCAGGGTCGAATCCACAGGGACTTGGGAATTTATTTTGAATGAATGTAACATTAAATAAAAATTGGGGGAGTTGATATGGAACTGTCTAATTTAATTGCTCAAATTAAAAATATAAAGTAAATTGACGGAAGAAAAATCTCTAGTCAAAGGTATAATCTCCACTTATGGTTCGAATCACTGATCACAGATGCAGAGATAAAATCTTTCATTTACAAATAAACTGGTTATGGTTGTCAACAAGCTCTGACAACCTGCCTAACCTTCCTGATTCGATAACCACAACAAGCTCTGTAGTTATTGCCCTAGCCAATTAAGCAGTCCTAAACACGCTCTTAGGATTTAACCTATTGACAGCATTAATCATTAGACTGGCCACCAATTATAACCAACAAACACACACGCTCGGTTTATTTAGGCTATAACATATATTTCCGCAACAACGACTCAAAAGTTTCTACTACAATTGAATCATATCACTTGCCACATGCACTAAAATTACCCAACAATTACGGATTGAGCACTCTTAGATGGCGGTTAATTACTCACACAATTAAACAGTGATCAAGTATTTAATTGCAAGAAATAATCATATGCATAAGTGAACAGGAAATATATAAATACTTGCAAATTAAAGAACGTAAGGAAATCAATTCGATCTCACAGTTTTGTCGAACCAAAGCTTCGATTTAACCTCTGACTAGATGAAGAAATTAGCCACTCCTCATAGTTGAATTGCAGCCAAAAGTACTGGATTGCAAAGGCATTGCGTTTTTACTAGAAAGCAAGGAATAAAAGATGTTTTTCCCGTTGGGGAATATTGTCGAACACCTGGCGTGTGTCAGAGGCCAGTCCAGAGAAAGGAAACTAGAACTAAACTAAAAAGCTAAACTAGAGGTCCCCCCTTGCTTCTGTACGTCCTCTCCTTAAAAAGCCAAAAGTAAGATGACTAAAAGCTATCTCCGGTGGTCCCCACACATGTGGACAAAGTCTCCAAAATTACTTCTTCTTCCAAGTCTCTCTACGTTCCTTTCTTTTAAGAGCCCAAATGACTTATAGCTTTGTGGTCCCCACCAATCCAAGGCCTAAGGATTGAATCCCTTAGAAGTCTCCATATTCTCCAAAAAGTCCCTCCTTTTTGGTAGTTTTCTGCTTCATTCCTGAAATTAAGTCCCGATACCAAATATGAGTAAATATCAGCAATTAACACAATATTTGTCAGGGATAGAAGGGAAAATTAATAATAAAAATACCAACAATTAACACCCTATCATTTACCTGTCAGAGAGGCTATACACAAGAGAGCTGCATTAAGGGATCCAGTGTGTAAAGGATGTGGAGAAGAGCCTGAGACAATTGAGCACACCTTACTGCAATGCCCTCTAGCACAGAAGATTTGGAAAGTAGCTCCATTAATATGGGATGGAGCTAAAGACCAGACAGGGAACTTTCAAAGATGGTGGAGTACAATTACTGAGGCTAGGAAAAGGCAAGAAGGGAGAAGCCACATGGGACTTACGGCTAATATACTGTGGCAGATATGGAAGGACAGAAATAAGAGGGAGTTTGAGCATCATACTGGCAGCCATCCGTGTAGTGTTATTCAAAAAGCACACAAGGAGTGGCTAGAACTAGAGGATCTAGAGCCTATGAAGAACTCTAGGAGTACAACAGAAACACTGACGACTTTGGAAGAGGACTGTCATGCACAACAAAGTCAAGACCTCATCATTCTGAAGATGGCAACCAGAAGATCACAAAAACATGCAGTGCTGGGAATTGGAGTTGACATTTCTAAGATGCAAACGGAGGCAAAGGAGTTGTAGGCCTTAAAAGACAGAAGCTCGGGTGACCAAAATATAGATGATGCCGCTGCTGTTCAATTGATTTTATGCAAAGCTTTGGACAGACATTGGAGCAACATCAGTATACAAATTCACAACAAGGACCTACTGAAGCGCCTCAAGTTTGGCAAATCCTCAGACTGCAGATTGACAACAATCCTTGAAAATATATTGTGTTTAAAGTCTTTGTTTCGAGTGTGCTCCTTTAGCTTAGTTAATTATGATGATAAGGATGTTTGTGCTAATATTAGCTCATATGCCTTAGGCATTTTGTTGGATGAGGAAGCTCTTGTTCCTCCGTGTCAATGAGCACGTGATGTACATATGTTCGGGCCTTTGCTCGATTTGTTAACTCTTTTTTATAGTTCAATGCAAGCAAACTAACGTTTCGGAAAAAAAAAAAAAGTGAAAACCAACGTAGTACTAAAACTTAAAAGAGCATGGGATCAATTATTATGAAAAATTAAATTGACCCTTTTTTTTGTTTTTGCCCTTTTGGCATTTCCCTACTAGTAGTAGTATCATTTTCGTAAGTAGGGAAAAAAATTCTCCTGATGCTAATTAACCCAAGTCCAACGCACAAAAAACCCAGAGCCGAAACCCGTCTCTTCGCAGCTCCGTCTACAGTGGCCCTTTTCGCCTCCTTCCCCAATTCCGTTTCCCTTCTGAGTTCCTGGCTTTCTTCGGATCTGGGGCTTCTTCAATCTAGAGCAGAAGAATCACAGGATTGAAAGCCTCCATCATCGTGAGTATCCTTATTCCCTTTTTCCTTCCATATCGAAATTAAATTCTTGATAAAGAAAAGAAGGAATGGTATTGAATAAAAGTTTGCTCTTTTGATGTATTCCTAATTCCCATTGCCCTCGTCGTCCCGTATATATATATATATATATATATATATATATATATATTAAAAAAAAATTTAAATCTGCCTGCCGTCGAGATAAAAACAGCAAGAAAAAAAAAACAGAAGAAAGAAAAGGGTGGGCGGTCGATTTTAGTGAGTTGTGGAAATGGAGAGAGCAGCGGAGGCACTGAACAGAGCAGCAAACAGCAATGGATTGATGAATGTGTTTCTAATTGGGTGCTTTGGGGCGCTGGGAGTTCGGTCGATGAGGCAGCAGAGGGATATTGAGGCATTGGAGGCAGAGAAGGAGTCTTTGGTCAAATCCAATAAAGCCATCAAGGCTACTATTTGGGACTGGAAGAAGCAACTCTTTGCCGAGGCTGAGGAGGCTGCTGCCGCGGGGTCCAAGAATTCTTCTAGAGCAGCAGGGGGGCCCTTAGTTCCTCTTTCCAAGCTTAAGGCTATCTACGGCGAAGTAACCAGCCCAGCCCTCCCCGCTGCTGATGCCGACGGCGCAAGTGGTAAATCACCTGCATCAAAGATTGTAATTTGACGGACAGTTTTTCCTACTAGTAATCATTCATCTACTACTCTAGTACTGGTCTGATTTTCACCCCAAAAAAAAAATTTTTTTTTTTGATACTGCAGAAGCCTAGAACTATAATGCATAATCCCCTCCGTTTATCTTCTTGAAACTTTCATTTATCCGTCTGCCCACCCAGCGTTGACATAATCTGATTAACTTGATGCTTTCAAATTTTAGTACTACTAGTAGTATTTGCAACGGACTATGTGAAGGGCCATTTGGAAGTTGGAAATAATTTGACGATCACATCTGGGAGTGGAGACTTCTATGAGAATCGATGCTTTCCTATTCTAATTCTGATATTCTGGGAGTGGAGACTTCTTGTTTCAGATTAGGCCCAGCAATGGACCAACAGACCCCTCCAACTTACTTTCCAGACAAAAGGCTCGATGCATTTTCTCACAAATTGGTCCAACGGGCAAGACAGAGATAAAACACTCCTCCTAAAGAATTAATTGTACAGGAGAAGCAAAACATTTTCATAAATAAAAAATCAAAAGTAGGAAACAAAATGAAGAATACAAGAAGCAAAGCTGGAATGATGGTATGCCATCCTTCTATTTGATGACCACTGCCGTCTCTTCCGTGTGCTGATTTTACTGAATGATGAAGACGTTCCAATCTGCAATCTATGGAGATTTACTTTTGTCATCTACGTAAAGGTCACCTGTGATGCCGGTATCCAATCTTGGCCATCTAGAAATGGTCCTATAGCGAAATTAGAAGCTTGTTTGGGTGTGAGAGTGGGCCTGTAGCCTGCCCATTTGACCCTGTTGGCGACGCTTGCTCCTGCACCCGTGTTTTGGTACTCGGCGTAGAAAATGGTGCTGGGTGGCTCCACATTTCGGAACCACTCTATCCAACCCCCGGGACTCAACAAGCCGCCAATTTTAGTTTGCATGATTATAGTGGTGGAGTAATTCTTCCAGGGCCTGCCGAGGAAGACTGGAACTGTGACGTTGTCCAGCGGAATCACGACACAGCTTTGAATACTAATGCCTGTGTTCTGATTGGGATCCTTCTTTCCTTGAGCCGTTATGGTTACAAATTGATCCGGAAGTGGCTGTCTGGGCAAAATGTTGCAGTCCTGAAAAACAACCGCAGCATTACCAAATATGAAGTCTACTGTCCCAATGATGTCGCATTTGCTGTAGAATTGGCGATTGGTGTGTGAATAAAGGGTATCTTGGAAGCCATCAAAAGAACACTGATGGAAAACAGATTGGTCGGAGCCGGACCGCACTGCCACGGCCTGCTCCTTTTCTGGTCCAGCTGTGTTCTTGAATCCCATGTTCTTTGCTATGAAATTTTTCCCCGTCACAGCTGGTAGTAAACATGAACCAATGTCAGCTACACAGTTATAAATGACAAAAAGTACTCAAAATCAACAGAGGTTTATATATGGACGAAGAGTACTCACCGAATGTAGGCGTGTCGAAAGTTCGGGTTCCATCAACATAATTGTCGTCGAAGGTAACAATGGTCTCGGTCTTGCCATCTCCATACATCATCACATTCCACAAGGGCTTGTCCAATATCACCTTCTCCTTATAAACACCGGCCTTAACATAGATCACAAACCTTGTTTTACTGTTTATCGGAATCCTTGCCACCGCCTCATTGATTGTCCTATAATCTCCACTGCCGTCCAGGGCCACGACCAGATCAGGCTGTGGATCCTTAGACGTTTGAAGCAGCCTCCTGTCAGCTGCTCTAACCCAATGGGGAAAACCTGAACTTCTTCCTGTCTCCCCTAGCAACTTCCTATTAACTGGGATTTGAAAGTCGCTGAGAATTTCAACGAGTTTCGAGACTATTGCCAAACTGTTGCTGGCAAATTCGGTTGAGTTCTTCATTGCTGTTCTCACGTCTTCCAAGATTGTAGCATTAACTTCTTCCAGAGTATCCAAGCATGTCTCTAGATCGGTAAGGGAGGTGCTCAGCCAAGTCTTGAGATCATGGATTCTCTTCACGGAGAATACTTTGTTGCTGTCGATCACGTTTAAGGATAAGATAGATTCATTGACGGCATCAACTGCTTCATCAAATACCGTTTGGCATACACCCAAAGCCTTCTTGACTTCAGGGTCATCAGTATTGTTTATCCATTCCTGAGGCAGAGTGGAGAGCTTCTCCAGGGAGTCGTGGACGACTTGCAAAGAAAGATGGAAGAGCTTTTCCGGGTCAATTGTGGAATTTGAAGTCCCGAATGGTGAAAGGCTACTGTAACATGATTTTGGATAAGTTGCTACACTGCAGACTGCTTTTATTGATTGAGCTGAGTTTGGAGTTGAAGAAAGAGCATCATCACCATTCTTGTTCTTCTTGTGATTAAGAGTCCCCACCACGATTCCAATGATGAGAGCTACCAAAACAACCAGTGAAAGAAGTAAAATGATCATCTTTCTACGATTTCTTTGTTTGAGGGCTTGTTTTTCTAGAGAATCCACTTTCCCATAGGCCTTGAAGGACTTCGTCATTGTATGTGTTATTTAATCGAGCTTGAGGTTGATGTTCTTTTTTCCTCTCTTGAGGAAACTTGTGTATTATACAAAACGACTGAAGTTGTAAAGGAGGTTTGAGAAGTATCTGATGTCTTTCAGCAGATGAATGAAGTATCTTTTTATAGGAGAGAGTGGCCTGTTGGACTTGCTCTAAGATGCTGTCTAACCATTATAATTTAAAATTATTGCCGCTGGTTAAACTTAAAAAGCTCCTTATGATGGATTCAACCTGTCATTATCCAATTTGATGCTCTGTCTAAGGCATTCTCTCTCTCAACCGATCAATATGGATGGATCGATCATCAGTCGTTTGATCTGTTCTTGTTCTTTCGTTTCTGGATTCTGTGTTAGTTTTCCCTTTGATGGACGCTGTGGCACAGTCAAGTAATAGCTAGGCAAGGAAAGAAGTTTTGAATGTCAATTGCTTTGCGATTTGAACGGATACTAATGTTTAGGATTTTGCAATCTGGTTTTTGTTCATGTGATGTTTGAAACAAGAATAGTTTGATCACATACTCTTGTTTGCAACAAGAATAGTTTGATCACAAGTTTAAGTCTGAGTTTGTCAAGGAAAGGAACTGTGAATCTCAATTGCTCTATGACATGAAAACTATTTATGTTTACGCTTTTGCAATCAGGTTTTAGTTTAAGTGATCTTTGCAACAAGAGTACTTTGATCACATAGCTTCATTAGAGAGTTTCACTCAAATTCTGAAAGGGAAAACTTGAGAGAAAATTCACCTAAGACGCCGAGATAGGCGTCACGTAGCTTCCTTCTTCCCCTGCTGGGACATGAAACTTTGAGCAGTTGTCATGTCCTCAATTAACACATGTCCCGATGGGTA
Source organism: Coffea arabica (assembly GCF_036785885.1). Taxonomy (NCBI): domain Eukaryota; kingdom Viridiplantae; phylum Streptophyta; class Magnoliopsida; order Gentianales; family Rubiaceae; genus Coffea; species Coffea arabica. The sequence goes on along the minus strand of NC_092317.1, from coordinate 632,947 downwards.
TGTCACATGATTTAATACTTCAGCTAATTGGAATTTTACACACTCCCAAACTGTGCATCATCGTTTTCTGGCTACATTGAGCTAAGCTGCTCTTGATAATTCAAGAGGGTCGTAGTTATCTGATACCATGTTTTCAATGCCAACAAAAATATTCACCGAAGGATGATGATGAACGTAACGTAAGAGGATAATGACATTCATAAACTTGGCATTTGCATTTTCAGCAACCAGATAACTATATAAAATCCCCAGTCGAGAGTTTTTGCTAGCCAGAAGCAATCAGGCTGTTATTTGGAGGGACATTGATGGAGTATGTTAGGAAAGGGGATGTCCGGCTTTCCAATCGCGAATGAAAAACTAGCTAGGATTTTAGTTTGACGGGGTAAGACCATTTACTCAACTCAGCTAAGACCAGGTCTGTGTCCTAGTTCGGTTATGCTGATCGGCAAATCCACCTGGCAATAATATGTGGAGTTAAGATTTTGATAGACTCAATCACACTAGAAATGACATTGACGTGCTGGATTGGACCATATACTGGCCCTCACGATTGCATCTCACAAGTTGCCAGGATACGAAACTCAGGCCTTGGTCGCATGAATTTTCCTCGGTTTCCTGTGGGGTGGCAGAAGAAATTCAGAGAAACTGGCAAAACCATATGCATATGCATATATATATATATATATATATATAATGTATATGTACATATAGACGAGAACTATAAATAAAGACACAAAAGGGAGAATGCAAGTGCGAGTGCATTGAACAGAGCAGCCAACAGGATTGTCACTTGCGATGAATGTGATACTAATTAGCATAGGATGTTTTGGAATCAGCAGAAAGACATTTGAGGCATTGGAGAAGGACTCTTTGGTTAAAGCCATCAAGACTGGTATCTAAGGAGGCTCAGGCTGCTAAGGTTGATGGCAGACCACCAGCATTAAACGTGGTAATTTGAGAGTTGTCTCCATGAAGAGTCGTCTTTGACGAGCTCGAGATGATCTTCAGCGAAATGACTGCACTTAAGAGGTATCTTGTTACGGTTTTGCACTCCTAATAACAGATTGAGACTTGCAAAATATGCGATGATGGAAAGTTTTTTTGTTGGGGGGTCATTGAAAATTTGCCTGCATGATTGTTCTGTTGATGTTGTTGTTACCTGTTCAGTTTGCTGCCCCATCTTTTGATTAACAAAAGAAACTCTTAGTTAGTTAGTGTGGCACAATCAATATATGGAGGAAAGAAATATGGCCAAGAGAAAGCTAATCAATATATGTCTTATTTGCATCAAGTGCGGCATAATTTTTTGCCATTCTAATTTGAAAGCTGCAATTCGATCTTCCAGCTCCTAAAATAAGAAAGGGTAGTTTTGTTAGCTAAATTTTACCTTAATCAGATTTTTTTATTTTTTGGTTTGGTCTGAAACATCAACTAAAGCGGATTCAACAAGCATCCGTCCATCTTTGGATGTAGCTGGACAAGGCATTTCCGAAAAAGCATTAGCGAGGTCACCAGACCATTCAAGCCCAATAAAGGATGATCTCAAGTTTTGCCTTTTTCATTCAGAAAAATTGATGCATCATCTGACAAATTCGCCCAACAAGCAAAACACCAGACAATCTCTGTGGTTTACAAACATCTCGACAGGGGACTCGCAATAAGGTGCTAGTGCTAGTAAGCAGTAATATGGATAACCAGTAGACGAACTAAATGTATACAAACCAAGAATGTTAGTAGAAGCCACGGAACTCTGCAAACATTAAAAATGTACGTACGGGGGTGCAATTGCTATATGCAGCAGTTGGAAGCTGTTCCTATACTAGTCGGCCGTTTGGAGTGGTAAAGCAAGGAGGAGAGGCTCTTTTATTGGAAAGGGGTAGTGTAGGAGATTTACGTAAAGGTCACAGCAGATGCCGGTATCCAACTTTGGCCGGCTATAAATGATTTTACGGTATACTTGGAAGCTTGAGTCGCTGTGAGACTCGGGTTAAAACCAGCCCACTTCACCCTTTGCGCGACGCTGGATCCGGGACCTGTGTTTTGGTACTCGCCGTAGAAAATGGTGCTGGGTGGCTCCACATTGAAGACCCATTCAATCCAACCTTTGGGGGCTAGGAAGGCACCTATGTTGGTTTGCAAGATTACGGTAGTGGAATAAGGCTTCCAGGGCCTGCCCAGGTAAGTGGGAGCTGTGAGTTTGTCCAGCGGAGACATGACACAGTTCTGAATGGTAATGCCTGTGTTCTGATTGGGATCCTTCTTTCCCTGAGCTGTAATGGTTACAAACTGATTGGGAAGCGGCTGTCGGGGCCGAATGTTGCAGTTCTGGAAAACAACCGCGGCATTACCAAAAATGAAGTCTATGGTTCCGCTGATGTCACATTCGCGGTAGAATTGGCGATTGGAGTGGGGGTAAAGGGTGTCCTGGAAGGCATCAAAGGAGCACAGATACAGCACAGATTGGTCAGAGCCTGATCGGAATGCCACGGCCTGGTGCTTAGCTGCTCCAGCAGTGTTCCTAAATGCCATACTCTTTGCGATGAAGCCTTTCCCTGCAACAGCTGGTTATGACAAGAGCCAAATATGTTAAGGCCATGTTTGTGAATTTCATGCAAATCTCATTTTGAATTAGAAAGCCTTCTCAAAAACCTGTTGTGATTAGTGACTTTAAATTAAAATGCATTCAATCAGCGGGGTAGGCCTTGAACAAATGACTCCATCATTTGTGATTAGATGCACTAAACCCCCGCCGTCCACCCTTAATCTGTGGCCATCCGTCATGTTCCCAACACGACAGAGAAAGAGAAGTCGGGGCAGTGCTAGCTAATTTGCACATGGTGGTGGGGGATGCTTATGCGGAGTAAATGCGCACTGCTCAGCAGCCTTCTTTTAGTTGTAGAATTAAGGCATTAATGATCAAGTGAAACCACATGGAAACAGAACAAATCAAACCACCCTTGTGGCCCTCCTCATCTCTCAACTCAACTATCATCATGCACTACTTCGCTAAATTATGAGAACTAATTACAACATGGCAGGCTCCGCGTCCGCCACCCTCCCTCGCTACCCCCCCCCCCCCCCATCAAAACCACCAACAAACGCATAAAAAAAAAAAAAAGAAAAGAAAAAAAATCAGGGATCCATCGAGCTTTCAGACGGATTACTGACTACTGGTTAGATATTTTGTGGTGTAACAGGCATTGAAGGTGTTCAATCAATTCAGCGACACGAAGAATCAGCACAAAACTAACAAAATTAATTTTAAGTCGAAAGCAGTTCGAGTTGAGTCAAACGCTGCTACGAGTTTTTAATCGGAGTTCAGTTGTTGAAAACAAAATCAAGCATAATATTATACTAGGAATACGAAAGCAATATGGAAAAACTAATGTGTATAGGATAGCTAGGCATGAAAGGGAAGAAGAGTGAGTAGCAGCAAAATCCATCCACTTACCAAACGTAGCAGTGTCGAAAGTTGGGGTGCCATCTACGAAATTATCGTCGGAGGTAACAATGGTCTTGGCCTTGCCATCACCATACATCATCACATTCCACGTCGACTTGTCCAGACTCACTTTCTCCTTATACACACCGGCCTTCACGTATATGACGAATCTCGTTTTACTCTTCTTTGGAATCTTGGCCACAGCTTCGCTGATTGTTCTGTAATCTCCGCTGCCATCCTGGGCCACCACCAAATCCGGCTTTGTATTTTCATTTGGCGTCTGAAGCAGCCTCCTATCCGCCGCTCTAACCCACCTGGGAAAACCCCCGTCTGAGTCTGTCCCTGCTGCCAGCAACTTTCTGTGAACTGGGATCTTGAACCCACTGAGAATGGTGAGGAGTTTGGAAACAATGGCCAAACTGTTGCTGGCAAATTCGGTCGAGTTCCGGGAGGAAGTCCTGACTTGTTCAGCCAGCACCGTAGCATTCACCTCTTCCAGCGAATCCAAGCAAGTCTCCAGATCAGTGAGGGAGGCGCTGAGCCAGGTCTTGAGATCGTTGACTCTGTCGACGGTCAGCAGTCTGTCGCCCTCACTCACGTTGAGGGAGGAGAGGGATTCATCGGTGGCGTCGACCGCGTCGTCGATGACGGCTTGGCAAACCCCCAAAGCCTTCTTGAGGGGGAGGTCGCGGGCGTCGCTGATCCAGTGTTGAGGCAGAGTGGAGAGTTTCTGGAGGGAGGCGTGGACAACTTGTAAAGAGAGCTGGAAGAGCTTTTCCGGGTCGGTGGTGGAGTTGGAAGCCTCCAGGGAGGAAATGCTGGTGTAGCAGGAGTCGGGATGGACGGTGACGCTGCAGATTGCTCGAAGAGATTGAGATGGGGAGGTAGGAGCATCATTAGCGTTACCCTTGCTGTTTTTCTTCTTGTGGGTAACAGTTGCCACCACCACTCCAACGATGAGGGCTACCAAGAGAAGCAGAGAAACAAGCAAGATAACGGTACGCCTGCGGGTTTTTCTCCTGAATGCTTGTTCTTCCACAGGATCCACCTTGCCGTAGCCCTTGAAGGACTTGATGGTGTCCATCATCAAATATCAACCTGTCTTCTGTGCGAAGTCTGGAGGTTTGAGCGGGGAACTGTCTATGGAGCAGTAGTATGTTGTAGTAGTAGCAGTAGTAACTAGTAGTAAGTCGTTTGCTTGTCTTTATTTTATAGTTGTAGTTTAATACAACTATAAAGTTGAGGATGGATGGGTCGTAGAATTAGAAAGAAAGCAATATGAGAAGCTTTTTGGACCTGTTCCGCGATGCTTCTTTCTGAAGATCTGACCATCATTCAATAATTTAGTCCGACCATATAGCCCTCCAGTTAAACAAAATGACTGTAAAGTAAGAGGAGGACACGCTCCATGATTGATTGTTCCCACCTGTCATTATCTAACTAGACACACTTCTTTTTTTTCCTTCCAAATCTGAGGTGCCGCCGTCTTTCTTTCTGTTTTTTCTTTCTAAATTGGCTTTTGGACAATTTCCATTTGTTTCAGGCATTTTAAGTTCCATTTGAAATAAGAAAGGAAGTTCTGACCCTCGTATCGTATGTTGCAATTTCAACCGCCGTTTTCCTTGATTACGCTCTTCTTTTTTCCTCTTTTTTGTAATCTGATTTATTAGTATGTGTGAGCTTCGTTGATTAGGGTTCGAACACTGCCAACATTAATATATTATTATTTCTGCCAAGGAACAACAGCAGCAGTAGCAGGCACACCACACACACAGGAGAAGAAATGGAGGTGTAATTTATTTGGAGGACACAGATGGAATTCAAACATACAATTGCATACTAGGGACTAGGGAGTGCGCGTCCGGCAAGTCAACCAACTTGGCTCAAAACGCAACGCAGCTCCAGTACAATTACGCGGCGGCGGGAGGACCGTTTTACTCGGTTCAGGAAAACCAGAGACCAGTTCCTTCGTCCTAACTCAATTAGTACTTATTATTTAACTTTA